>NC_142129.1:45969000-46658500 GCF_024610735.1 Ursus americanus
GAAGAATCGTACTTGGTAGATATTACCCCCCCCCCCAGTTCCTTAGCTAGCATTTCTCACATCTGCTTTATAAATCCTTCTCAGTGGCCTGATTTTATTCATTTCCTAGTGCTTGACACAGAAACCACAAAGAACACTTAAAGAGAAAAACACTGATTTTATATAAGGCAATAAAAAAAACAGACAGCATTTTGGGGACGTTTTTAGAAAGAGGCTTCCCCACTTCCTACATTCTAAAATGAAACTGTTTCTGCTTTGTGATGTTTTAAGAAAAGGCACAGGTTTTAGACGATGCTATTCCAGAACACTCTGTGTTTTAAATTGTGGTTTAAACTTCTTCCTTTGACAATAGCTGGTCTTAACAAGTCCCCTTACTCTCCCATCTACTCTTCTCCCGGTGCTTTTGCCAAAACACAGGTCTGATCATGTTTGCCCTTGTTCAAACTCTCTCACTGACTTCCTGCTACCTGCAGAATAAAGTCTGAACTCTCTCCATAGAGTAGTAAAGAGGTGAGGTCTGGCTTCTTCTTTCTTCCCCAGTCTGAATTCTCACCCTACCTCCTCCTCCATTAGAATCCTAAAAAACAAAACAAAACACCCTATAATTCCCCAAACCCACCGTGATGTTCTGACGGCCAGCAATGCCCATGGGATTCCTCCTTTCCTTATAAGGTCCTTTCCCCTTTAGCTGCCGGGAAAATCCTCATTTACCTTTTAGGGATTAAAATGACCTCTAAGGGGGCTCCTGGCTGGCTGAGTCAGTACAGTGTGCCATTGTTGATCTTGGGGTCCTGAGTTCAAGCCACATGTTGGGCATAGAGATTATAAATAAATAAATTAAATAGATGATAGATAGATAGATAGATAGATAGATAGATAGATAGATAGATAGATGATAGAATTACCTCTAGGAAGCCCTTCTTCTCACAGAATACCTCCTTCTGTAAATCTCTATGTGCCTCTCTTAGTGCATGTACCACACTGGGTTTTCTCTTTCATTTAACTCTTTCATTGCTTTCCTCCCGTACTTGACACTGATCTCCTCCAGGACAGGAATAATATATCATTCATCTCTGTAGCAAACCCCTTAGCATAGTTCGTGGCACCCAATGAATGTCCCGTGAATGAAAATCAAATTGGCCCCTACCTCATTTCCACACCCAATTCATGCTTGTGTGTGTGCGCGCACGCACGCATGGGCGCGTGCTTCAAAACTGCAGTCCTCTGGGGCACCTGGGTGGCTCAGTGGATTAAGTGGCCAACTCTCGGTTTTGGCTCAGGTCATGATCTCAGGGTCATGGATCCAGCCCAACCTCAGCCTTCACGCTCAGCAGGAAGTCTGCTTGTCCCTCTCCCTCTGTTCCTCCCCCGCCTCTCATAAATAATTAATTAATTAAAATCTCCAAAAACAAAACAAACTGCAGTTCTCAAGGAGTGCTACGGTTGCTCACCAATCGTGCATACCGAAGTGTCTTCTAGGAAACAGGCTAGGTGTGCTAAGATAATGAATAGTTCAAAGCAATTCCCTTCAAATGAAAGGAGGCATTGTTCGTGTCAGCTGAAGACGACTTCCTCTCTGTGTTACACAGGAGAAGAAAGGAGAAATATTATGGGAAATAAATTTATGGGAGGAGTTGTAGAAGTTTCATTATCTCGGGGCTGACTAGAATGTCCCCTCCTTTAAAAAGTCGAAATTTTGGCATTTGGGGTTTTTTTCTTTAAAAAAAAAAAAAAACCACACAGCTTGCTTCCTGAAAACAAAGGAAATAATAAACAATGGCAACTCCCAATTTTACTCTGATTATTTGCCAAGAGTCCTCTTAGTTCATGTGGTTCTATTTCATTAGAGAGGGCTGATTAGCATAAAAAGAATGCTTCTAAATTAAGCTACCCAAATATGCACTTAGTTAATACTCAGGGAGCTAATTTATTGTATTATTTAAAATATAAATTGGATAGCAAATCTATTTACTGAGGTATAACAGCTATGCAATGATGCATAATTTTCTCTTAGCTGTTGAGTGGTTTTTAACAATCTATTGAAATTTAACAGAGAACCATTTCATTATGGGAAGTGAATAAATACTAAGAAGACTAACATTTAAAGTATTATCCACACACGGAGAATAGGTTTTAAAAATTAATGATATTTGAGGAACAAAGAGGGAATTGGGGTTTGCTTTTTAAACAGTAACATTTTGTTGTTTTAATTTGAACTGTAACCAGATTCACAGAATGGTTGTGGAAATGTTAAACAGAACCCAAAAATAAACAAGGTGGAGGGTAGAGTGCGGCAGAGAAAGGGGCAGTGTGAAGGAACAAAATAAAGTTGTGTTAAGATACTGCCCCATTGTCAACTGGACCAAGGGTACTATTTTTGCCTCGGACAGTCTTTGGCTTGGTAGTGAAAACTGTGTGCCTTGTTTTATTTCAACCAATGGCATCATGAAAATGTTGTGCCCATTGGCATGTCCTGTGTCCTCAATTCCTGGAACCAGGGGACATTTTCAGGTCTGGGGTCCCCTTAGGCTGTGGGTCAGAAACACAGTTGAATCCAGATACCTTCTCTGGTTAATAGTTGTCCCACACAGACAAGCTTTGGAGTGTCACGGGGGCTCTGATACAAACAGATTATCCATGAATGCAGTGGTGTGGTCTTGAAACCATTACTGTCAATTATACTAGAATTCTGTGGGGTAGGCAGGAATGGAAGCAGGCAGCAGGACCTTCTCATCTTTCTGCAAATATTTGAAACCTGGCCCATCTGATTTCCTGAGCCAAGATTTCAGAGAAGTTTTGGACCTTACAATTTACTGATCTGAATAGATGTTTCTTTGCTTTATTTTGGGAGAGAGGAAGAATGCTCTAACGTTTCATCTTTCCCTGGGAGAGCCAAAATGTCAGAGAACTAGGAGTGGGAAGGTAAACTGGTTTGGGAGGGAGGGGAGACACTGATCTATAGTGTTTGCCAATTTCCGTGGTGTAAATATTGCCACCGCGGCTGATTGCAGGCTACCAACATGTGACACCACCGAATGTGGAATTGGGCAGCAATGTGCACAATCAGCTGTCCAGAGCCAGTGCCAGAGCTCCAGCACACAATGCTAGAACCCTCCCCTGCTGCTTCTTGCAGGAGGTGAAACTCGAGCTGGTCGGCCGGCTCTTGTCTCCCTGTTCCCTGGAGGACAATGAGCTGGGCTCTTGGTCCTCGAAACATTCCCAGCAGAGAGCATTTGCTGCTGTAACCCCTGCCTTCTCCTCCCAAAGAAAACTACAGATGTAGATCCTAAAGCTAGATATTGAGTAAGAGTAATTAATGAACTGGATTTTGCTTTTTATCCTCTTGTGGATTTCAAATATAAAACTGGACATGGGGAAGTAAAGTTTTGATTATTTTTTAACTGCATCAAATCCCATGTTGCAAAGTGGGTTCTTAAAAGGGTGAAAAAGACAGAACAGCTTTTTGCCATTCTGCTAAGACAAGTAAGGTCTTGCTTGCTTGACATTTCTGTGTGGGGAGACGAGGGTGTTTGGCATTGCAAGTGGTAAAAGGGGGTGGAGGGAAAGAATGGGATGGATCATGGTGCTGGCAGGTTTAAGGGATAAAATTCACTCTAGACAGTTAAGTCAAGCATATTGACAGAAGTTTGAGCTCATATTCAATCTGCTTTCTTACTTTAATTGGGACCTTTCCCATGGGAAGGAAGAATTCATAGCATGGAAATAAAAAAAGCCTGGAAGAGAAATAGTCTCCCTCCTCAACAATATAATTCTTCCTTCTGAAAAAGTATAGTACCATCTTTTATATTATATTTATTAGTATTGTAGCTTCTGATCTTTCTCCACTCTTAAAGGGCAAAACTATTCCTTTGACAATAAAAAATGAGATAACAGTATGATGACTATTGCTGGAGTGCTTAGTATATGTCTATGGCACGTGGTGCAAGCTATTATTATGTATTTGTGAACTGAGTGCTGTGCAGTGGTTAATATGCATTATTTCTTTGAATCCCTACAGAAAGTTAAATATTCTTAGAGTGACAAACCATCCTAGATTGCCTGGCACTTTTTCAGGTTAGCACTGAAAATCCTGGGTTCCCAGGAATCCCTCAGCCCAGGGCAAACTGGGACAACTGGTCACCCTAATTCTTACCTTCAGATAAGAGAATAGAATCAGTTAAGTCCCTTTGCCAAAGTTGCAGAGCTGGACTCAAACCCAGACCTGCTGAATCCTGAGTTCATGCTCTTGACCACCATGCCGAATCACTGATCAAGGGAAGAGAAGGCTCTAAGTTTAGTCATTCATACCAACCTTGCTGAAATTAACACAGAGATTCTTGGAATTACTTTAAAGAAAGTTTCCATGACTTTTTTCTTTTCTTTTTTTTTTTTTTTAATCAGAGACATTCATAGCACACTGAAACATCTAGCTGATTTGGTGAGATGAAGTTAAGAGAATTGATTGAAGGGTCTTCACCTCCGGCATTCATTTTTGTACCTCTCTAAAAAGACAGGGTATATTACCTGATCACTAGATTTCTTCTAATTTCAAAGTTCTCTGATTGTCAGAAGTCTGTTTTTCACGTTGCAGAGAAATGTTTGTGCCATTTATTCTCATCCTTCTATTTTGTCTTTTCTTTTGGAGACATGATGCTTTTTCTTTTTTTTTTTTTAATATTTTATTTATTTATTCGACAGAGATAGAGACAGCCAGCGAGAGAGGGAACACAAGCAGGGGGAGTGGGAGAGGAAGAAGCAGGCTCATAGCGGAGGAGCCCGATGTGGGGCTCGATCCCATAACGCCGGGATCACGCCCTGAGCCGAAGGCAGACGCTTAACCGCTGTGCCACCCAGGCGCCCCCATAATGCTTTTTCTTAAAACCACTATGAGCTTGTTGATGATACATTGTTTTATTATCTATCCTTTAATTTCATTCTTTATTAATTTTAATTCTAGTATAGTTAACATACAGTGTTATATTAGTTTCAGGTGTGCAAAATAGTGATTCAACAATTCTATATAGTACTCAGTGCTCATCACGGTAAGTGTGCTCTTAATCCCTATCACCTATTTCACCCACACTGCCACCCACCTCCCCTCAGGCAACCACCAGTTTGTTCTCTATAGTTAAGAGTCTCTTTCTTGGTTCGTCTCTCCCTTTATTCATTTGTTTTGTTTCCTAAATTCCACATATGAGTGAAATCATATGGTATTTGTCTTTCTCTGAGTGGCCTATTTCACTTAACATTATACTCTCTAGATCCATCCATGCTGTTGCAAACGGCAAGAGTCCATTCTTTTGATGGCTGAGTAATATTCCATTGTATATATACCACATCTCCTTTATCCATTCATCTCTCGATGGACACAAACTGCTTCCATCGTTTGGCTATTATAAATAATGCTGCTATAAACATCAGGGTATTATCTGTCCTTTTAGAAATTACAGCACACATACTGACTTTAAAAAGTTGACTTTAAATTAGTGCATTTATCATTTCGCGGATATGCAAGTATCTGACAATATCTTAACTTATGCCACCTTTTGTGCAACTGCTGTCTTTTTTTAAAACTTCGACATGGTTCATACTCCATAAGACATTATTATTATTATTATTGACATTCATTTCTTTTTATCTACACACGTAAATTCTCGGTTGCTCTTCATTCTCCTCCATATTTTCATGTATCCATAGGGATGATTATCCTTCTGTCTGAAGAACAATCTTCAAACGTTTCTTTACAGATCTGTTGGAAATAACTTTTTCCAGTTTTTTTTCCCTTGAAAATATCTTTATGGAGTCATTTACATGGGAATCCTAGGTGGAAGCTACTTTCTTTTAGAACTCAGGATACAGGGATGCCCGGGTGACTCAGTCATTTCAGCATCCAACTCTTGGTTTTGGCTCAGGTCATGATCTCTGGGTCGTGAGATCGAGCGCCACGTTGGGCTCTGCACTCGGCATGAGTCTGCTTGAGATTCTCTCCCTATGCCCCTCCCTCTGCTCTCTCTCTAATAAATGAATAAGTAAAATCTTTAAAAAAAAAACAAAAAAACAAGAGATACAATTCCACTGTCTTCTAGCTTCCATTGTTTCTGTTAACTAGTCAGCTTTCTTGCTCTTTAAAATTATTCAAAGTGTGGTTTCTTTTTTCGACAACCTTTAAGATTTTCTTTCTGTCTTTGGTGTTAGCAGTATACTGTTATGTGCCCAGATGTGGTTAGTTTCCTCTGGGTTTTTCCGATTTAGGTCCATAGAGCTTCTCAAAGCTGTGGCTTGATGACTTCTGTTGATTTGGGGGAGTTTTTTACTCATGATCTCTATATTTCCCTCTGTCTTTTGCACAGTACCTTCCTTCTCTTCTTATTCTAGGACTCCAATTAAACATAGGTAAATACTTTGTCATCCCATGGCTTTTTTCCCCTCTTTTCTGTGTTTTCCACAACTTCTTGAATAATTTGTTCCTAGTTATTTTAAAATCTATACCTGATAACTTGAATATCTGGATCCCTGTGGTCTCTTTTTGCTGTCTGCTTTTCCCCTTGGTTTTAGTCATTTGACCTTATCTTTTGGCATGCCTACTACATTTTATTGAATGCTGGACAAAATGTATGAAAATGATGTTATCTTCCTCCAAAAAGGCTTTGATTTTTTCCCCTGAAAGGCAGTTAATGTAGGGGGCAGATCAACTGCTCCAGTTAGGGGCTGACGTGTGACTTGGGGCTGGATTTCAGGTTTGGGGAGGACTAACCTGCTTCTGGTTTTCATTACTTCTAAGACTTGTCTCTCAGGGGTCTAAGAGAAAGCCTGCGGTATTTACCAGAGCCATGCCTGCTTGACAAGCCTGAGATTCCAAATTTTATCTTTTGTTTCTTTGGGGTTTTCATTTGCTTTTATTTTTTGGTCTCCCAAGCACCCTAAGCTCCACTTAGCTGTTCATCCTCTTATCTGTCACTTTTTGCTTGGCTTCTTGGCAAGACAAACTTAGAAATTGGTGGATTTCTCAAACAGATAAGCAGCACAAAATGTTCGGTTCACTTCTCTTTGATTCTCTTTTCTCCATAGTCTTGGCCTCTCAAGTCCTGGTTGCTTTCTGATACTTTCAAACAGCCTTCTTTTTTTTAGTTCAGTTTTTACTGTTCTTGTGGGGTGGGGTTGGTTTTCTCACCTGCTATCGCTTCATAGTCAAAGGTGGAAACCCTAAATTATGATATTGTTGCAACTGGTTAGGTAAGATGGTGTATCTAGAAAGCCCTTAGGGAACTGTCAGGTAGCACCAAAGCTATATATTGGTATCTCTAGGGATGGGTCCCACTGTGATGGCTGCATTTTGGTCAGCGGAAGCTCCTTTCCCCCTCCTGTTCAGTAATGCTTTGCCACGCTAGTAGTGCACACTGGTAACTCTCAAGTTTTCCCTGAGTGCTTTGGGAGAAGCTTTAACCCTTGATCTCTACTTTGGCTTGGGGGCTGGGGGAGGTGGGGTGGTTATTGATTTTTTTTTAAGTGGATTGCCCCATTCTTTTTTTAGGAGGTGGCTAACAAGCTTTGGCTAATTTTTTAAAATCTCATTCTCAAGTGCCTTTTGTTTTTTTAGTATATTTTTTACTTGAGTGCATATTTATTACATTTCTACTCATGGTTAGTGTCCAAAAGCTAAAAGGTAAGATTTTGTAAAGATGAAAAACGATAAAAAATAATAAAATAACTTTAGTGTAAATCAGAAACCACAACAAGCAAGATTCTTTCCCTGTGTCTGCATCCTCCTGTAGTGAAAAACAAGAACTATAAACCTATCCTATATTGCCCGCCTCCCAAACCTGCCTCTTTTCTTCTTTCTCAGTTAATAGCACCACCTCGTGCAAAGCTGCCTGGGTCGGAAGCCTGAAATGGGGAGGGTGTGTATGTGTGATGGGGGATGCTTGCACTTTACCTTTTCAGCTGATTAGTCCCGGCTTTTACTGCTTCCACCCTGACATCCCTCTTCTCCTGCCCCTCCTCCCCATGTCTCCCGTGCACCCACATCCTCTCTCACCTGAACAGCTGGTCTCCTAATTCGCCTCCCTGCCTCAGTATCATTTCCTTCCAAATCACCCCCCTCGGTACACGTTAAGTCATCTTTCTATAATGCACATCTGAGCGTATTACTGCCCTGCTTGAGATCCTCTTGGGTACGTCCAGAAGAGGCAACTCCACAGGCACAGAAAGCAGCCTAGTGATTGCCAGGGGCTGGCAGGGAGAGGAGAATGGGAAGAGATTGCTAGTGGATATAGGGTTGACTTCGGGGTGATGAAAACATTCTGCAACTAGATAGTGGTGATGGTTGCACCACATCGTGAATGTACGAAATGCTACTGTTCATTTAAAAATGGCTAGAATGGTAATTTTATGTTATGTGTATTTTAACACCCACACACACACACCCCCCCACACACACCCAGCAGCATGTTATATGGGGCACCACATGGTCTCACTAGTATTTGTCTATTCAACTCTCCCTTTTCTTTCCCCTCAACCTTTCACATGGGGAACCCCGTGCAGGTTGTTGCTTGTTGTATGTGCCGCGTAGCTTTCACGCTCCACTGCTTTTACAAGGGCACTTCCTGTGGGTGTGGTGTGTCCCGCCCCCACCCCACGCAGTACTGTCTGTCCAGACATCTGCTCCTCCAAGACCCCCACGAAGTCTCCCCAGACAAACCCACACCCACACTCCCAGGGTGAATTTCCCTCTCTGTCTCGTCACCTCTAATGGCACAACTGGGAGACCTTCACTGCCGGATCTGTTTTCCAGTTCCAGGGAGGATTGTATCCTTTTCTAAAAAATGAAGTGGAATGAAGCTTTAAAGTGTTTGCATAACCCTTTTAAAATTCATGACACATCTGTGACCCCCTGGAACATCTGGAATACACGAGTTGAGAGATTGCAGCTCTCTTGTGGAAACACCCAACATATACAGTTTCTGACGATGAGACCATTTCTATCCAGGGAGGCTTGGGATGAATCTTGTCCCATTTGAATGTGGAATCATGGCCCTGTCACATTTTGTTACACACCTCTAAAAACCGTGGAGTGGTTTGTGCCCTTGACTTGTGAGTGGTGAGCAGCTTGGCTGTAAACAACAGAGTGGCTGTTTGGGTTTTTCCAGCACTCATAAATTTATTTGAGGTTAACATCAGTAAAATGTTGTCAATATGCTAGGAAACATACTTTAGAATTTTGTGGTATGTGAAAAAGACTTTGTTCCCAAATGAGCTTTTCTTTCCAATCTTAATGACACCGTTTATGATGACATTTGGTCATTACATGTGGCAGCTCAGAACTGGACTGGGGACCATGCAGGTTACCGAGAACTGTAACACCCAACCTTATCTCTTCTTCACCACTTGGTTATCATGGTCATAGAAGTATGTGTGTGTGTGTGTGTGTGTGTGTGTGTGTGTGTGTGTGTGTGTGTGTAAATACCAGGCAAGCGGATGATCAAGAGGAAATATACGAAGGGGAGGCCATGAGGAGGTGTTAAAGAAATTTCTGTTGTTTTCTCCCCTGATATGAATAGAGAATTGCCTGGTTTGCCACAGAATGGAAAAGGCTCTTCTAAACCTTGGTTCTCAAAGAGTAGTCTTTGGACCAACAGCATCAGCATCACCTTGGAATTGTTAGAAATGCAAATTATCAGGCCTTGCCCTAGACCTTCAGTGCTGGAAAGTCTGGGGGTAGGGCCCAGCAGTCTGATCTAACAAGCTCAGGTATTTTGATGCACATTCAAGTTTGAGAACCGCTGTTTTAAACAACTCCCTGAAACTAAGATTTCTTAATGCTCATGTAGGAACACAGTGTTTTAGGGTAGTTTGATAGAAGCATTTGATCCTGGATTTTGAATGGGGATAACTGTTGAAAGAATAATGACAAAGGCTAATATCTATTGAGTACCATTCCAGTCCAGACACTATGCTGAGTGTTCCATGGACATTATTCCACCAATAGCTCATGTAATTCCCACCTATCCCAAGAGGTAATACTTTTTTCTCTCTTGCACAGTGAAGGAAACTGAGGCTCAGAGCAGGTAAGTTATTCGCCCAGGGTCACACAGCTTGCTGTGCCTCGAGTCGTGCTCCTACCATCCTGACTCCAGGCCCAGGCCATAAAGCACTAGGTCACCCCCCATTAGCTGCAGCTCCGGTCTGGGAGGCAGGATGACCGTTAGCTCTTGGATTCAGCTTACCGCTGTTCCAGACCATTGCTGCCAGATTCATTTCCAGTTGAGGCAGCAGCTGGGTTTTGTCACAAACATGACTTCGTTAAGTGTCCTCAGCTGAGCTGAAATTGCACAGAATCACTCATCAGATCCTGCCAAAGCCGGAGATTTGGATGGGAACCTACAGGAAAAGAATTCTAGCCTGGGATTGTGGGGGCAGCAAAAGTTTTCCTCTAGAGTCACATGCAGGGGCTCATGACACAGATATGTTTACTTTCCGTCTGTGACAAAGTGAGACATGTTGGGTTTCCAGACACAAGCCTGTACGCAAATGGGAGATGGGATCCACTGTCATGGCAGCAAGGCACAAATGGCCATTGACGGAGTGTGGCATACAGCAGGTGTTTCCAATTGCGTTTGAGGGTTAAGTCCAATCTCACATCTGTAATGGTGGTCTACTTCCCTCACTTGCCTCAGAGGGCTGTTGAGAGCCAGGCGAAGTGCTCTAGGACTAAGCTGTAAAGTTTGGTTCAAATGTAAAGAATTATTATACAAATACTAGGATTTGAATAAAAACACTGGTGTGTGCATCAAAAGCCAGGTCCCGGCTCATTCCCTCAGTTACAATTGTGTGACTTGAACGAGCCTCCTAATAGCTCCATATCACTCCATCACCGAGGTTGGTGTGAATGGTGCTCTCTGCAGTTAGTTGCGCAGTGCACAACTTGTGTAGCTGTGAGCTGCAAAACAAAATTCTTTAATCATGTCTATCCCACTTACTGCATAGCAAGGTTGTAAGATGCTGGGTGTTGGGGTGGATTATTAATATAATAAGTGCACTATGTAAATATACGTGTACTTTTCTTCTGCCTCAGTTCCCTTCTGATTGAGGCAGGTAAAACAAGCTATGAAAGGCCTTGTCAAAGTGGCCTTTACTTGCTGATTGTGGTCTAGCAGCTAGAACTTACTGAATGTGATCCCTTTCCTGCCTGTGTTCACTCCCTTCATCCACTACTAACTCCTGGCCATTTTCCATATGTGCCGTAGGACGTGGCAGGCCACTCTGCTTTCTCCTGCAGGGGGCCTGCCAACCCTCAGTGTCGGTTCTTTCCCTTTCAGTTTTGAATCACGAAGGCCCCTCCTTGTCCTCTACTTGGGATGTTTGTTGAAACCAGAGGCTTTCCAAGGACAGAGACCAGTCCCCATCCCAAACGCTGCTTTTTTTTTTTTTTTTTTAAATCGGTATAGCACCAAGCACAAGGGTCTGAACTCACCTTAACTCTAGGTGTTTCAGAATGCTCTATATATCTTGTTAGGTGACACAGGTATCCACCGCTCCCCAGACTCAGTGAGTCCACACTTGACACAAGTGCTTTTCATTGTGTGTTAATTTTACATAAAATCTGGGGGAAGTGGACTGGTATCCATATTTGACTTTGAAACGTGTCAAAAAGATAAGCTGGATTAATAGATGGATAGTGTGAGAAAATGAGTAAAGTCGGTGTTAATGAGAGACTCTAAGTGGTAAGTCTATGAAATTCTTTCAGATTTGCTCTATGAATATTTTTCATAATAAAATGTTAGGAAAAAAAGAATGTTCAAATTCTGTGCTTCTCAAAAAAACTGATCTTTAAAATATCAGGTGTCAAGGATTTCTCATGTTTGTCGTTTTAATTTTTTGGAGAATCAAAATATCCCCTGTATTAATAGCCAAGACTAAGACGGCAGGTAGAGCTCAGCGTGAGGGCCACGTGGCTCAGTGGGCTGAAGGGGGGAGGTGGGTAGATGCCTCCACCCATTTTGGGGGCAGAGCTGGCCCCAGGGTAGGTCTTCACACCTCAGGGGCCTCACCAGGGAAGAGTAACAAGACAACACAGAGTAGCGGACAGCTCACTCCCAAGAGGAAAGAGACAATTTTCAAGTTCCATACATGTGAAAGATGAACACAACTTTGTGTTAAATTAAATAATCACACAACTGTAAACCTTTCCTACCTTAAAGTATCTATTATTAAAGCTATCAAAACTTAGACAATCCGCATCTCAAAAGGCATGGACTGAGAGAATATGTTGTGTATTTGGTGGAAGCTGTAAGAATGCTTCAGTCCGAACTAAAACTTCCCATTCATGTAGAACACCCATTTCTCTAAATTCTAACTTTCCTTTTTCTTCTCGAAGGTAATCGTTCGAGGTGGAGGACACATTTTACCCTATGACCAGCCTCTGAGATCTTTTGACATGATCAATCGATTCATTTTTGAGAGAGGATGGGATCCTTATTGATGGATAAGCTGCTTTCCTAAAAGAAAGAACATCGGGGGGGGGGGTTAATCTTGGAGAAGAAAATTTTCAAAATGGAAACTGTCATATAAATAATCAAATCATCTTTTTATATCTTTAAAATGTTTCTCATCAATAAAAATTATCCTTGAAACAAGGAAGATTGTGTGTTGGGGGAGAGATCCTTCATTACAAAATGAACTTGAAGAAAATGCTACTCATGAGTAAGAAGGCCCTCTTAACGGATGGCAAGAATGGATTCTGAGACCGTGTTTCAGATGGAAGCAGATACGTGGGAAGTGGAGGCCTTGAGTAGGAATTTTTAATTCCTTGGAAGAGTATGTGCGAAGTGCAAGAAGTGAATAAAGTTGTAACAGCGTCTTGTTCTGTAAATAACAGAAGAGTTTGTCATAGTATGCTTATGAAAGTGTTTGGTAGGTCTATTGGGTAAGAGCATCAAATTGCCACTCCAAAGGGATGGGTGCAGTCATAATAGTGGTGGGCAAGAGTCTGGACTGTGGAGAGTCTTAGCAAGAAAGGTGGATTGGAATTCTTTGAAATAGAAATCTTCTATATAAAAGTAATAATGTACCAGTTGGTGATACACGGAGGTTCTTATTCAAAGAACACACTGCATCTTTGTCTTTTCTTTCTTTGTTTTTTTGCTTTTTGGGTTTTCAGTGTGTTGGCTCATTTCAAGGGTACACATTTATCAAACAGCCTGCAGGCTGCATTAGTTATGAGCCATTTTAAATTTGGGTTTTAAATTCTGTACTTCTTTAAGCCAAGTAAAGAACAAACTCATTTTGTATAATTGTTGGAATATCAAAAAAATTTGAGATAATCTGGCATCAAAATACATACATTTATAAATATGCATACATTAGTAATTTTCCAACTAAAATATCACATCTTGGCACATCTCTCCTGTTTATGCAACATGTGCTCTCATCTCTGAAATTCCCCAGCACGTTTGGCTTTTTCAACATCATTTCTCTCTCACATTACCCATTTATGAATTGGCTCACTGGAGAACTAAATTTGAAAAGTCAAAGCCTGTTCTTGCTGCAAATATTTTGGGTTCTTTTAATTTCTCATTTCGTGCCTGATTTCATTCAGGTTTCTGATCTCCCTTTGTTGTTGTTTTTTTAGATAGATATCTTTCACTGTACCCCTATACTACCAGAGATCAAATCAAACATTCTGATCACAAACAGATTTTAATTATTGCAGAGAATAAGCTAGAGGGAGTGTGCAAAGAGTTTTGTATGTAGTCCCACCTGCCATTTAAATTGTTGCATTTGGTCCCAAAAATATGAAGTGGAAAGGGCACCAACTGTGGCTGGGAGAGCAGGAGTTTAGTGCCACGAGTATGCCCTGGACTTTTTGGGGTAAGTCACTTCACTGTCCTAGCTTCCCAAATCTCAAAGAAGACAGCCAGAAGAGATTCCTGAGGCTCCTTTCAGTTCATGTATCATTGTACTAATATCTATTTCACAAGGGTACCGTGAGATATTGTAGTCGATCTTCATTATTCATAGATTCCGTATTTGTTTCACCTATTCACTCAAATTTATTTGTAACCCCAAAATGAATACTTGCTCACTTGTGTGGTCATTCTCAAACATGTGCAGAGCGATGAAAAACGTGAGTTGCCCATCGTGCAGGTCCTCAGCTACGGTCAAACAGCTGTTCTTTTATTGTCTATTTAGTGCCACGTTTTTTCTGCATTTTTGTGCTTTTTGTTGGTGCTTTTGCTATTTAAAAGGGCTCCTAAGCACAGTGCTGAAATACTGTCTGGAATTCCTCAGTGCAAGAGGGCTAAGATGTGCCTTATGGAGAAAGTACATCTGTTAAATAGTCTTCATTGAAGCACAAGGTACAGTGTTGTTGGCCATGAATTCAATATTAATAAAGCAACAATATATATATATATATTATAAGGTTTCTTTAAACAGAAACACACACAGGGGCGCCTGAGTGGCTCAGTCAGTGAAGTGTATGACTCTTGGTTTCGGCTCAAGTCATGATCTCAGGGTTGTGAGATCGAGCCCTGTGTCGGGCGCCATACTCAGTGAGGAGTCTGATAGGGATTCTCTCTCTCTCCCTCCCCCTCTGCCTCTCCCCTCACTCATGCTATCTCTCTCTCTCTCTCAAATAAAATCCTTAAACAGAAACATACATAAAACAAGGTTATGTACTAACCAGTTGACAAAAATGTTGTGACCAGAGGCTAGTAGGAACCACATCCTGTATTTCCCCCAGGAGCAATGGTTCAGAATTCATTAATTCAGTATTTGGAGAGATGTTATAGAAGAGAACTAGAGTAAACAGAGAGAATCGACTGTATTTACACTTAGAGTAGGGACCCACACAAAATAATAGCTCAATAAACAAGTTGTGGCTGCTGTCATGTTTATCATCTTGCTGCCCCAGGCATAGGACAGTGGGAAGTACTGGCGGACAACCTGCCAAGTCTTCCCAGAGCAACCCTAGCTGATTCCCCTGAGGGTACACTCCTATGGAGACTACATCTGGCAGGTGTTTTACTTTAAAGGGAGGAAAGGATAGTTCAGAGACCAAAGGAAAACAAGTTTTTGAATTTACTTGGAGAGAGTCCTTTGTGTAGAGAATCTTCGTGTGGGGTACACACCTTCCCACTCATGCGACACTCAAGACAATCCATTAAGATGCCCCCTCTCGATCCAAACATGAGACAGTCTGATGTCTCACGTGGCTGCCATTGCCGTAGCAACTTACACACAGAGAGGGAGATGTAGGGAGGCGAGGGGAGGGACCTTCTCATGGTTCTGGGTATAGCCTATTGCCAATTGCAACTTCCATGCTTACAGGGTAATATCAATGGGATTAATTTCATAAAAACAAAGCCTTCAAGTAATAGGATCTTTATGGTGCTTTGCCATGCAGTGGGGAACGGCCAGGTCGGCCTCTGGTACCACACTGGTCACCTCATGGCAGTGTGTTTAAAGGAGCTGTAGAACCCGGGAACCAGTCATGCATTCTTTCTTTGACAAAAGGGTACGTGTTGCAGAAAAGCTGTCATTTTCTGTCATGGCAAGTGACTGTTGTTACTATGTCATCCAGCACATTTTTTTTACAGTAAACACACACACAAATACATACATACATACACAAAGAGCAAACCCACAATCTGTCCTTTCAAGGTTGAAGTGGCACTTCGACAATTAGTGAAAAAGTCATTTCTTTTCAAAAGAAATTCAACCTATGGCAAGAACATTTTGAAAACAGGTGTTTGGAGATGTTTCCATGTACTTTTGCACATGACGAAGAAAAAAACCCTTAAATCAAGGAAAATGTCAACAAACGTCTTTGCACAAAAAGATAGATGGAGGGGCGCCTGGGTGGCACAGCGGTTAATCGTCTGCCTTCGGCTCAGGGCGTGATCCCGGCGTTCTGGGATCGAGCCCCACATCAGGCTCCTCCGCTGGGAGCCTGCTTCTTCCTCTCCAACTCCCCCTGTTTGTGTTCCCTCTCTCGCGGGCTGTCTCTCTCTGTCGAATAAATAAATAAAATCTTTAAAAAAAAAAAAAGATAGATGGGATTGAAAAATGAGTTTGGAGACTTACTAAAGCTCATCGAATGAGGTATTTCTTCCATTTGGATCTATATATCTCTGTCTGTGAAGCGTCTTCTTCAGCTCTGATGGACCCCGACACCAAGTGTCAAAGCAAAGTGAACATATAACCAGACTTTGAGTTGCTATATCACAAAAGGTGACCCAAGATTTTTCAAATATGACAAAGCATATGCAACACATTGATTCTGTTAAAAATATTAACAGCAATATTTTAGAAAGCAAAACTGCTTTGTACTACAAAAAATCAAATACAGTTTTTAAAAATCAAGTATGTAAAATTTCATCTTTATCATTTTAAAATTTCTATTTCGATTACTATTTTATAATGTAAAAGTTATAAGCACAGTAGCGGTGTGATTATACTCTATAAACGAATGAATAATTATATTTTTTGGCATGCCTCCAGCAGTTTTTAAATGATGGGGTGAGGGGCACCTGGGTGGCTCAGTCGTTAAGCGTCTGCCTTTGGCTCAGGGCGTGATCCCAGGGTCCTGGGATCGAGCCCCGCATCGGGCTCCCTGCTCCGCTGGGAGCCTGTTTCTTCCTCTCCCACTCCCCCTCCTGCTTGTGTTCCCTCTCTCGCTGGCAAATAAATAAATAAAATCTTTAAAATAAATAAATAAATAAATAAATAAATAAATAAATAAATAAATAATGGGGTGATACCTAAAGATTTGAAGAGCACTGTTTGAAGAGGACAGAAAAAGTCCACATTTGACAGTGGCCTTAAACTATGTACTGGTTTGGTTAAGTTAAAAAAGCAAGGCATGTGGGATGCCTGGGGGGGGCGCAGTCAGTTAAGTGACCAACTCTTGGTTTTGACTCAGGTGGTGATCTCATGTAGTGATCCTGAGATAGAGCCCCCCACCCCACCCCACCCCCGCACAAGCTCCAGACCCAGCAGGGAGTCACGCTCTAAAAATAAATTAATAGGGGCACCTGGGTGGCTCAGTCCTTAAGCGGCTGCCTTCAGCTCAGGGCGTGATCCCAGCGTTCTGGGATCGAGCCCCGCATTGGGCTCCCTGCTCCACTGGGAGCCTGCTTCTTCCTCTCCCACTCCCCTGCTTGCGTTCCCTCTCTCGCTGGCTGTCTCTCTCTCTCTCTCAAATAAATAAATAAAATCTTTAAAAATAATAATAATAAATAAATAAATCTTTTTTTAAAAAGTACGGCATGTAACCATACAGCATGCTTTCATTTATAAGAAAGGAAGGGAAATTAAATAAACAAATAAGAGAAGGAGGAAGGGAGGGAAAGAAATAGAAGTTTCGTAAAGGGTAAGTGCTTCTGGAAAGATAAATAAGAAACTAATAACAGTGGGGGAGAAGGACTGGGTGTTGTTGGTGGGAGTGAGGAAGACTTAGGATTTTTACACAATTTTCTGCTTATGTAACATAAATATATATACACACATATTTTACATACACATATATAGTACGTGTGTGTATGTGTGTAAATATATACATATATATAGTGTGTGCGTGTGCGTGTGTATATATTAATGTAACATAACATATATTAAAAGTGGGCCCAGGATCTCAGTGAAAGAACTGCCCTTTGGGTCATTTTGCTGTGGAGGCAGAGCCCTGAGATAGGCCCCAATAGACTAAATCTGCTCAACAAAATCCCAGGAGTGTTCAGGTTTCCTGGGCAGCCTGACAGTGGAGTGATGAAGGTGCCAGAAATTCGTGAAAAGGAGGGGTTGGAGAAGGTAAAAGAGGGAGACTGGCCACATGTTGGCTGAGACCAGAGAAAGCCAGAATTCTGCAGAACCTGGAATTAGGAACAAAGTCGGCCACTGCTCTCCCCACCCCTACTGTGCAGAAAGCAGGGCTACGGGGCAAGGGAGGCTTGCTGAATGGTGTTGCTGCCTTGTGCTTTGGCAGGGAGCAGGGAATGAGTTCATTTGACCTTTGGGTTGCAATGGTCAGGACATAGAAAAGCACTT
The DNA here is from genome assembly GCF_024610735.1 of Ursus americanus. Lineage (NCBI taxonomy): Eukaryota > Metazoa > Chordata > Mammalia > Carnivora > Ursidae > Ursus > Ursus americanus. The sequence goes on from NC_142129.1 coordinate 45,987,043, forward strand.
CTGTTGCAATGGGCTTGTCTATTGGGAGGCCCATGGGGTAGGTCTGCAACGCCCAGCCTTGACCCCTGAGAAGTTGTTTCCACATGGAAGAACAGGGGTCTGTTTGAGCTGTACATACCTAATTCTGTGAAATCAGAGGTAATAGTAACAGCTATCCTTTCTAAGCCCCTAAAATGCACCAGATGTTCACCAAGACATCACCAGGGAAATGGTTTTCCCATCCATAGATGAGGTCATGCACCTTATCGATACGAAGAAATTTGCTGAGTTTCCACAGCCATTGACAGGCCAATCCAGACTCAAACCCGGCGTCTCTCCTTCAACTCCAACCTCTCTGCACGGAAGAGACATACTGACTGCCTCTGGATCCCCAACTGCTTTCTCAACTGATGATCTGGACAGGGTAAGTGTCAGTGACCCATTTGGGGTCAGGAAGTGTGTATCCTCATTAAAAATGTGCTTTAGGGGAACCTGGGTGGCTCAGTCGGTTAAGTGTCTGCCTTTGGCTCAGGTCATGATCCCCGGGTCCTGGGATTGAGCCCCCATGGTCAGGGGCGGGGAGGTCCCCTGCTCAGCAGGGACTCTGCTTCTTCCTCTCCCTCTGCTGCTCCCCCTGCTTCTGCTCCCTCACTCTGCCTCAAATAAATAAATAAAATCTTTAAAAAATTAAAATTAAAAAATGTGCTTTATTCTGAAAGCTGTGTAAACGAAATCCTTGGAAATAGTTTGACGCAGTATCTGCTCCCCCCAAGAGGAACTAACGTAAACATAAAGTATGATTCTTTGAAAAGTACCGAGAGCTGTCATTTAATTATTTATTTACGTGCAGTTCTTCAACCGTCCTTTCTCTTGCCACCAAAACCAGGAGAGATAAAGGCCAGGCACCAAGGACAGATCCTGCGACAAATTGCTTGACCCGAGCCCCGATTTCTTTTGGAAAGTCCAATGTCCTCTTCCTTTCTCCTGGTGATTAACAAGACCTCCCCCCCCCTTACTGCTGATGATATAGGGGCCGTGGCTGTGTCCGTCTGCTTGCCATTTAAACTGCTGGTAGCTCAGAAACCACTTCTCGCTGAGCCCCTGCTGCAAGGACGACTGGGGGAGGCCCGTTCCACGCCATCATCACGCAGGAAGTGCGCAGCCCGGGCCGAAACACAGCGACCTGCACAGATGTGTTTGGTGTTCTTGCATACTCTGATGGTTCTTGCTATTAGAATGCTGAAGATTTAAAAAACAGTCAGGAAACCACCTGAAAGGGATTGATTTTGTTGCGCCTAAGACAACAAGCCTGGAATTGAAAGCAGGCTGTTGTGATGTTCAACCCCAAGAAAAGACACCTGTTCGATCATTTTCAAGGGATTTTTGGCCACTACGGGAGTGTGACGTGGCACTGTCTGCATTCCCCCCAGGCCCTGTGCGATTGAGGAGGAGAGATCAGGCCTGTGGTTGCTGTTCAAATGGATTTAACAGGAAAATTCATTGCATCTAGCCGGATCTTTGGAGCAGATATTATTCTTTTTCTTTAATCTTTAATTTTCACATTGTTCATTGCAAAAATTAAGTAAAAGCCTCCTCTCCCCAGTCCTACACTCTGCACAGTGGTGAGCACTGATAACTCATCCCAGGCCAAGGAAGAGTGGGCCACCTCGAACTTCAGTACCACCGAGGGTGCATCCAATGGGGAGAGATAATTACACCCCCCCCCAAAAAAACCCAGGGTGTCATTACTGGAAGAAAACGGGCCTGGATATTGGGCAGCCAAGAGCCCAAAAAAATGTCCACCATAGGCAGAAGTCAAGGCTCAGCAGAAAGATTAAAGCCAGCCTCTACATTCTGACATGCAGTGAGAATACATGCTGGTCATTTTCCTAATATCCCAATGAATATTTGTAATCAAAACTTACATGGGCATCTAGTAATTTTTGCTGATACTTTATATTTTCTGACATGAATCAAGGTTCCAGAAAAGGGAAAGAAGAGGCTGAGAGAACTGAGGACAGGGGAGGAGGGGTGTTGTCTGAAGAGATTAGGAAAACCCAGATACCCGTGTCAGCATTATGAACAGAAATGCCCCTGAATCCCTGGCCCATACACACTCACCACCTTATATTAGGATGTGCCCTATTAGACCTTCTATACGACAGGACCTGTTCTGGGTGGCGAAGATATCAAGATGAATTTGGCCCACTTCCCTGCTCCTCAAAATGGGGGCAAGGTGGGTGACCACTGTATACACGACCATAATCCCAGAGTGCCAAGTTCTCTAGTAGAGGAAAGTACAAAGCCCTTCAGAGCAGAGAAGAGGGAGTGGCTACTTCTAGGGAGAAGGAGTTTTCCACACGGGGCGGGGGGGGGGGGGGGGGGGAGGCTGGAGGCTTTCCAGAGGCAAAGGCTTGAAGAATAAGCATAAGTGCCCCGGGGGATGGTGAGGGTCCAGACACACCCTGTGTCTGCCTTCTCTTATCTGTAACCTCCCATCTCCGATACTTCAATTATTTTGTTGCAAAATCTGAGTTCTCAAATGCCTATCTTAAACTTCTGTGACGGAGGAAGTAAAAGAACTGATTCCCATAATCAACTGATACGAATAAACCCCTAACAACCATGCTTTCGTTTTCCCATCTTATCTCTGTGGAATCAGGGAAAGATCTAGAAGACTGTCTCCCTGCAAGTCCATCCATCAAGTGGCTTTGGTGGCAAGTGAGATGGCATTTCTTTATTAAAATCCCCGCACACAACACAGTAACATCTTGGGACAGGCTGTCATTTACCCATTTCCCATCTTCCCTGGGAAGAGAAACATCCTGTCACATCATTTTGAAATGGTCCCATAGTGTGACTCACTGGAGGGAAATGCCAAAGGCTTTGGGGCAAAAATAAACAAAAGTGAAAAAATATGTGGATTCTATAAAAAAAAAAAAAAAAGGCTTGGAGTAATGTTGCACCAGAAAACTGAGCTTACTTGGACAGGCTGGCGGGCAGAGTGGAGAGAGAGTTGACTTAGTCCAATGAGGTAGTTAGTTCGGGGTGAAATTTCACCAGCATGTACTTTCCCGGGTTATGAGGGACAGAGGAAAAGGGCTCTCTAATAAGGCACAGCTCCCGCAGATATACCCCTTCTGCCCCTGAAAAATCTTCGCACTTGTTAGGCAACAACCTGAACAGGTCTTTAAGCTCTAGTTTCTTACATAATGAGAAATGCAATTCTCTTTTGGCCTCCTAAGTAAACCAAGCTTCACGTGGCATTGTTTCTAGATCATTCCTCTTCCTTCACTGGATGGTCAGAGAGAAGAGAAAATGCTCCGGCCCAGGGAGCATGCGATTCTGAATCCCCAATTCCAAATGTTCTGTGATTCCCAGCTCTTCAGTTGACCTTTTTTTCTTTTCCCTTGGGCTGGAGTAAAGGAAAGAGTTGATAGTCACATATTCAACTTGGAAACACTACAAAGACGAGAAAAAGAATTCAATAATCCTATGTTATTAGGATATGCCCAGGTGTGAATACTGAAATCGGGTGGTTTAAAAATACCAGTACCGACAATTCTCATGGGATTGCGAGGTCAACATTGGTCTTTTAGTGAAGACAGTATCGGTAAGGCTAAGAAGGCAGAGAGTTTTTTGTTGTTCTTTCTTATTCCCCACTTCATACAAATCCCTAAATCCCCAACAGAGGTACATTCAAGGAAAAATAACACCAGATCTAGAGAGACAAGGGAAGCATGGAAAAGCTTGGAAAGAACAAAAGGGGATGGGGCGCCTGGGTGGCACAGCGGTTGAGCGTCTGCCTTCGGCTCAGGGCGTGATCCCGGCATTATGGGATCGAGCCCCACATCAGGCTCCTCTGCTGTGAGCCTGCTTCTTCCTCTCCCACTCCCCCTGCTTGTGTTCCCTCTCTCGCTGGCTGTCTCTATCTCATAAATAAATAAAAAATCTTAAAAAAAAAAAAAAAAAGAACAAAAGGGGATAAAGGGAGATGGGTTCCCGCACCGCGGGAGGGTGGAGGGCAGCCCATGACTCCCACCCCCACCCCGGAGAGAGGTGGGTTTTTGGCTCCCCCTTTCTCACCTCTCCAGTTGTAGATGCGACAGTGACCTTGAAGCCCCAAGTACCACTGGTCTTGGTGATGAGCTGTCTCCCCCACTCTGCCCGAAGCCGCCCAGGAAAGAAAACAAGCAGGCACTAGAGCAGGCAAAGAGGAGCTTCTCTGGGAACAGAAGTTCAAGGCTGGGAAAGACAGCGCAGGACTCTGGAATGCTGGCCACGAATAGCTGCTGCTTTTCCAGGTTTACTATGCTCAGGGACTTATGCCATCTTAACAGATGCCTAAAAAAGAAACCTCTCATGAATGGTATAACATGTAAGGGAGAGAGAATGTCTGGCAGAAAACACAGAGAAAGATATAATTAATATAGGCCTCAAACTAGATATATGATTTAAAGGCTATTTCTTCTCGAGTCTGCCTGGACAGATTTCATAAAACCACCAGAAAAGGATTCTGTATTGGGGCGCCTGGGTGGCTCAGTCAGTTAAGCGTCTGCCTTCAGCTCAGGCCCTAATCTCAGGGTCCTGGGATCAAGCCCCACATTGGGCTCCCTGCTCAGCGGGGAGTCTGCTTCTCCCTCTCCCTCTACTCCTCTCCCCTGCTCCTGCTCTCTTTGTCTCTCTCTCAAATAAATTTAAAAAATCTTTTTTAAAAAAAACAAGGATTCTTGTATTTATGGAGAGAAAACTTGAGGTTGCATGGATCTGTTCTTTTGTTCCTCAGACACGGACTCTTTTTATGTTCCCCAGCACAGCTGTTCCAAACCATGTCCACATTCAGGCTCCAGTGTGACCCAGGGACTGCTTCGCTCACAGCAAGTAGCCTTGCCTCCTGCTTTATTGAGCCGATCAAAGCCATCCCGACGCTGGATCCCTTGGCTTTCCTCCCCCACCCCAGCAGCATCCTCCCCCACCTCATGACTGCTCTTCTGAGCCCCACTACCCCTCCCCCAGTCCAACTTTCCCAATGGACACTCGGATTCCACATGAGCAGCCTGTCACCCTTCCCCACAAACCAGCAGCTGCTCTTGGTTTTCCCTCCTCCGTTGAGAACACCTCCATTCCCACCATCACCGTCCTTCCTGTGCCTTTCTCTCCTGGGCAACCCCCTTGTTCTATATCGCAATATCTTTTGCATCTCTCTTCTCCTTCTGCCTCCTGTTTCTAGACCACCGCCTGTGGAACACTCTCCCTACTTCTGGCTTTCCCTGTCACCAGCCCCAACCACCATCCATCCTCCACAGAGGTGCTCTTTCATTTTCTCAGGCACCTTTCTCATCTCCACGCTCTATGACCCAGGGGCTGCCAGGGTCTTTCAAGTTCACATCAAAATGCCGTGCCTTTGAGGGCCTGTCATAGAATGACTCCTTTCCCCACGGCTCAAACACATCAGGCCAGATGAGATCATCCGCCTTCCGCTACACACCAGCTCTAATGTATCTCCTTGTTTGGGCCACTCTTTCTATCCATCACCTTCCATGACACGAGATACTGCCCAGCCTTCCGGGCTCACTCACAAGGGCAAGATGCCTTACGCCTTCCTTTTGCCTCAGTTTCTCTCTTCCCACCCCCGCCTCAGTGGAATCCCTTTCTTCTCTGCATTCTCTGTCCCACTCCTGTAACGTTCGTTTCTGACTTGTAGCAAAGCTGTTCGAAGTTCTCCCTTTCCATTCCCCACTCGAGCCGGTAGCAGACTCCATGTCCTTGGCTTCAGGGAGCTAAGTGGCAAGATGAGAAGCAGAAGGATTCTGGCTTTTGTCTTCTAGAAGCCGGAGGCCCAAGGAGAGGGTAGAGTTTGAGAAAAGCTTTAGGGACTTGGAAAAACAAGCGGAGAAACAACAGATGAGAAGGAAATCCCTCCAGTGGTGGGGAGAAGCATGCTCTGTGGCAGGGGCCATGTTGGGGCAAGACCCCAGAGAGGAAGAGCCTTTGGGTGAAGCATCTGGGGAGCTGCGGCCCCAGGCACTGATGTTTTCAGCCCTGCCCAGAAACACTAGACGGCCCTCAGGCGTGAAGGCACCGTGGTGGGTTGATTCGCAGAGTCCCTTGTCACTGCCTTAGACTCTTGGAATCTTGACACCCCCGCCCCCTGAGAATGGGTAGGGAGGGAAGCAGAACGATAACTGAAACGACATTTTCTACTGGCCTGGCAGTACTGGAGTCAGAATTTTAAAAATATTATAAAAAATAAAGACACCATATTTCTTAACACCTAAATTTGTGTATTGATACTCATTCTTGATATATGTAAAACACATATCACAACTTTTCCGTTGAGGAAGAGAACAATATTTATTGAGTGCCCATGATGGGTCAGGCACTGGTCTAGATGATAGAGAGATAGCAATGAACAAGACTAAGACCCCTCCTCAAAGACAACACATTTTGGTGGGAGGTCAGTGTTCAACTATCTACATATTGTAAAGATACATACTGACAAGTGTCATAAAGAAAATCAAAGCAGGTAAAATATAATCAAAATGATTATATCAGGTGGTTAGAAAAGGCCTTCCTAGGGCGCCTGGGTGGCTCAGTCGGTTAAGTGTCTGCCTTCAGTTTAGGTCACGATCCCAGGGTCCTGGGATTGAGCCCCGAGTTAAGCGCCCTGCTCAGCAAGGGAGTCTGCTTCTCCCTCTCCCTCCCCCTGCTTCCTTGCTTGTGCACGCTCTCTCTCTCTCTCTCTCACTTTCTCTCAAATAAATAAATAAAATCTCTACTAAATAATAAAAAAGTTATTAGAGAATAGAAAAAAGAAAAGGGCTTCCCGACATGCTGACATCCGAGCAGCGTCTGAAGGACGAGCAGGAGGGAATCTCGCTTGTATTTGAGAGAGTGCACTACCAGCTCTGCAGGGCCAGCAAGGGGCCCCAGCCCTGCGAAGGGAATAAAACCTCAGCGCCCTGATCCTGGAGGAGGGGCTGGTGAGGTCAGACCCACGAGTGGCGGTGGATCAAGGTGAAGACTTGGTACTCGCTCAGCGTTGCTTCCCCCACCGGATGCCAAACACGCGCTATGTGCTCAGGGAGGATTTACTGCATAAACGACGGATGGGGCACGGAAACTGGTGCCACACTGAGAAGTAAAAGATAACGTAAAAGATATGAATAAATAGAACATAAAAATGACCCATAAGCCCAGAGCCCAGATATAACTGCTTTTAAACTTTAATACTAGTCGTCCTAGTCTTTTATTATTTGTAGATTCTCTCTTTTTCACATATGAGATAATACTATGTCCTATTTTCTTCACTTAATCAGTTTGTAATTTTTAATGTCATCTTTAACTCACGGAGAGGCAGTGTGCATGTCTAACTGGTTCCAGTCACTTGGGCAAAGTGGTCATAAGGCAATGGACTCTTTTTTATTTTTATTAAATTCAATTTAGTTAACATATAGTGCATTATTCGTTTCAGGAGTAGAATTTACTGATTCATCAGTTACATATAACATCCAGTGCTCATTAGATAAAGTGCCCTCCTTAATGTCCATCACCCAGTTACCCCATCTCTCCACCCACCCCCCTCCAGCAACCTCAGTCTGTTTCCTATAGTTAAGAGTCTCTTACGGTTTGCCTCCCTTTTTATCTTATTTTATTTTCCTTCCCTTCCCCTATGTTCATCTGTTTTGTTTCTTAAATTCCACATTTGAGTGAAATCATGGTGTTTGTCTTTCTCTGACTTATTTCGCTTAGCATGATACCCTCTAATTCCATCCACGTCATTGCAAATGGCAAGATTTTGTTCTTTTTGATGGCTGTGTAATATTCCAGTGTGCGTGTGTCTGTGTGTCTGTATGTGTTTATCTCCTTTATCCATTCATCTGTCCATGGACATCTGGGCTCTTTCCATAGTTTGGCTATTGTGGACATTACTGCTATAAACTTTGGGGTTCATGTGCCCCTTTGAATTGCTATGTTTGCATCCTTTGAGTAAATGCCCAGTAATGCAATTGCTAGGTCGTAGGGTAGCTCTATTTTCAACTTTTTGAGGAACCTCTGTACGGTTTTCCAGAGTGGCTGCACCAGCTTGCATTCCCACCAACAGTGCAAGAGGGTCGCCCTCTCTCCATGTCCTCGCCAACATCTGTCATTTCCTGACTTGTTCATTTTAGCCATTCTGACTCTTTCAAGGGCCACGGGAGGTGTTCAGCAGCCGCTGACTTTTATGAGGAGGGGGATGCACAGACCACCAAACCTTGCAGACTCAGAGGGAGCGACAGCATGCTGACCCACGTGACCCTGCTGGCTCCTGGCTGCGGGATGCCTGAGTCTGCTCCCTAGCATCGGGGCTGTCCACGCACCACAGGGCACGGGGCTTGTCATCACGAGCAAGACGATGCCTGTGCAACTTTCCCCTCCACATTTGGGCTTGAGGCCTTGGAACATTTCCTAGAGAGGCCGTGTGCTCCTTTTCTGTCTTTGCTTTTACCTCCAGTAGCTGCCCCCAGCTGTTCTAATTCTCCCTCAGGTGAATGACTCAGCTTGATTCTGTGTCTACAGCGTGTGGCTTCTTAAAGGAGCCAGGCCATTTTGTAGCACAACGACACATAGCGCAAACCACGGTAGTGAAACCGCCCACGAGCTACAACCATAAGTTAGAGAACATAAATATTTATTTTCAATGTCCAGGATTATAAGCTCTTCGATTATGAAAATAAACATGTGCCTGGGTAAAAACCAACAAACTCAGAGGGGACTTACTAGAAATAAGCCTAAGCGCTTCTCCGATGTGGACTTCTATCCTGGCATTTGCTTTCGGGAGGGTTCTTTCTGGAAGAGTGGTGGGGCCTGGGCCGAGGTGTGCTCCAAGAGCCCAGAGAAGCAGACGGGCATGTTCATGACCAAGAGGGAAGGCCCACAGAGTGTTTTTGGAGAAATGCAGATTTTACCAGTGAACCACTATTGTTATAGCCTAATGAGGTTTTTGGCTGGTTGGTAAAGCTGCTTTTGCCCGTGAGCAACAAGTGAATTTATTCGTCTTGCATTACTGAAAGGAAAACAAACCTAAGGCAGGACAAAATTAATGGGAAATTTTAGGAAAAAAATACAACCCACCACCACCAACAAACAACCCTGTTTGGCTGAGATGATTAGTGCCAGATGGAGAAGGGAGCCCAGGTGCCCAGACGGGGGGGACAACGTGTCTAAGGACAGAAGCAGCCGCGCATTACCAGTGCAATCCAAACCTTCATCTCATTTGCAGGGCAGAGACGTATTTGCTTTCTTCTTCCTTCTGCCCCTCCTGCTTCTCTTCTTCCCTCTTCCCCTGTAGCCATGGGGACGCTCTAGGTTGGAGCTCTTCCCAATGGAAAGGCTGCATACCGAGACTGAGGAGTGGAGTGGATGGAACAGAGCAAAGTGCCCAGGAGTGTAGTCATGATTTCTCAACACTTTCCCCAGACTTCGGATTTCAAAACCAGACTCCCATCCAGAGATAGTAAAAGTTGCATTCGGCTGCCGCGATGGCTGTCCTGTAATCAGTTCATGGTGTTCGTTAGATGCTTTGAGCTTAACCAGACCTGCACATGTCCTCGGTCTAATTCCATCTTGTGGCTCCTAATGTCATCATATGTAGCCTCTGGCAACTAAGCCATTTTCCAATTGCTGACATCCTCTCCCTTCAGCACTCATCCTGCCAGAATCTTTTACAGCTCCGTGTCTGAATCTCCCCAGGAAAGATGGTCCCCTCCCCCGTTGGCAAGATGGTTTCCAGAAAACAACCCTTTCTGTAGGACAAATGAATTGAAAAGTTCTGTTCATTACAATCAACGCAACAGTGAAGAGAGTCGAGGATCTTGGTGTTCCATTAAAGGAAAAGAATGTCACAGAAGTCTTTGTGCAGTGTTTTTTTTATTTATAGTTTTATCACATGTGCCACTTCTCTCATTTAGTGAAGAACATTAGTTTGTTCATATCAACACTTTGTTAATGTTTCAATTCATTCCAGAAGCCCGTAGGAGAAGCTACATGAGCTCTATAAAGACAGGGATTTTACTCTATTGTGTTTGACCCTGTACTCACAGCTCCTAGTACAGTACCTGGCACTTCATTAAGTGTTCGTTAATAATCATTGTTGAATAAGTGAGGTGTTTTCTAATGGAAGTCTGCCCACCTTTAAATTTTATGGCGTTTTGTATGAAACAGAAGTGTTTACCTATCTTGGAGTTAAGAATTAAAATTCAGGGGGCGCCTGGGTGGCACAGCGGTTAAGCGTCTGCCTTTGGCTCAGGGCGGGATCCCAGCGTTGTGGGATCGAGCCCCACGTCGGGCTCCTCCGCTATGAGCCTGCTTTTTCCTCTCCCACTCCCCCTGCTTGTGTTCCCTCTCTCGCTGGCTGTCTCTATCTCTGTCAAATAAATAAATAAAATCTTTAAAAAAAAAAAGAATTAAAATTCAGACCTACTTTCACTCTTAGGAAGCAATGAGACTCTTAAAATAGATGTTTATCTAGCTTACTTTGAATTGGCAAACCACCCCTCGGTATTTAGAAAGTCAGCCCTTTCTTCCACTACAAATAAAAACCCTATTTCGTGTCTAGCACCACTCCGTTTGTCAGTTACAAGCTAAGCCCCACCAGCAATAACAGACTGTTCCCCTACATCACGATCAGAGCGAGGATTCTGGGCTCTAGAAGGGGATATACTTCAATTAGACACGCTGAGATGAAGTTTTATCAATTCTCTTCACCTTCGGCTAAACAAAGTGAATGTATGATTCTGAAAATACCCCACATTGTTTTATTCTTCATCATCCCTAGCTGTTTGAGCTGGTGGTTGAGGATTTGAGAAAATATAAAATTTCAACCTCTGCTTTTCACAGTTAGGAAAGAAGCTGACTTGAGAGAACTCCAACTACAGTTGGCCAAATCCCAGACGAAGGTGCGCAGAAGTTCTTCAACGAGGATTTAGAAGTCCGTCCGTGGGGCGCCTGGGTGGCGCAGTCGTTAAGTGTCTGCCTTCGGCTCAGGGCGTGATCCCAGCGTTCTGGGATCGAGCCCCACATTGGGCTCCTCCGTTGTGAGCCTGCTTCTTCCTCTCCCACTCCCCCTGCTTGTGTTCCCTCTCTCACTGGCTGTCTCTGTCAAATAAATAAAATAAAATCTTTAAAAATAAAAAAAATTAAAAAAAAAAGAAGTCTGTCCGTAATGAAATCATATACTAAAATCCAGACTGCTGTACACAATCTTTTCCCACAGAGAAAAGGCTCTTCCAAATGTGTTGACAGCTAAACAGAAAGCTTGGTGGGACTCCCAACAGTGAAACTGGCTGGGACGAAAGAGGCAGAACTGCATCCTTCCACTGAAATTCAGAGGGAGACTTCACGAGTTTTCTGGGTTTTCTTTGAACCTAAGAATGGGGAATATGTACCAGCAAGAGGGAAAACTAATTTGTGAGGACATCAGCTGTGCAGCTTCTAAGAGTGTCTTCCACTTCCCAACCTGCCTGTGGAATTCCAGGGAAGGGAAAAGCATCTGCGTGAAGAGATCACCGATGTGCCATTGAGGATTTGGGGGTGAAATTTCCATGTTCTTCCTGTCTTGATACTTTAAAAACGAATTTCTGTGAAATCTGTGTACGATTCAGCGGTGGACTCCACCTGTGAATGTGGCTTTCTAGAACATGAGCACATCAACGTACCACTTATCTTGGATAACTGCTGCTTTGCTCAACACCAACTATTTCGTTCACAGTACTGGAAGTGACTGACAAAATGATTGTCATGTTCGTTTGTGGTGGAATATTACAGGTAATAGACATGACATTCCATGTCATGACTCCTCCTGAAATATAAAAAGTCAAAAATTCTCCTTTTCACACGTTCTCATTTTTCAACTATCTGGAAATATAAAGCCATGCATTTCTTCTAGGACTCAGCCCCGCAAACAGGAAATGCGATTTAATAGCATTTAAGTCTCTGAGAGTTAAATGGATTTGGCTACTGATTCCTCACCAGCATTAGCTGGCTTAGCAGAAATGTATTTTGTTAATTTGGCCGACAATGAGGTTGACAGTCTAACAGCATTACCACCCAAAGCAGCTTTGGGTTTTGCCCTTAATGAGAATTTTCATACCATAGCCCACCAAAGCAGTTTGATTTGCCAGGGGGTCGTGCTTTAAAGGGATTATGCTGAAGATTATAAAAGTGGAGCCCTCGTGGAACAAGACTGGATATTCATTTTAGGAATACAGCCCTGCGTTCCTATTGGTGGAGATGTTGGAACGTTTGAGAATTCCCATCACACTCGAAGTTGCTGTGAAAGTGTAGAGCAGCTAAAGAAAAATCCTCCTAGAAAAGGCTGAATGGGAGTTGGCGTGGCAACGGTAAAGAGGACCCAACCCCTCCCATTTTAGAGAATTTGAACACGTCTAAGAGCTGGAAGTAGAATGTCAGAACGATCTGAACCCCTAAAAGATGAGAAGATAGCAAAAGGGCCGTTTAATGAATTAAAGAAGATAAAATCAGGAAACAGAGTTGTGGGGTGGTGTTAGCACAGAGCTGAAGAGGCCTTCATTCTTCAGGCTAGCGGACACAGGGTATCAGGTGGCTGAGATGCGGCCCGAGGCGGCCTCGTGGGGCTGAGGCCATTGTGCTGGTCCGGGCAGCCCTCCAGCCCCAAGCTGAAGGAAGGAGCCGGGCTGCACCGGCTGGAGAAGAGCGCTGCCCACAAATCATCTGAAATGCTTCAGCATTAAGGAAAAATGGTTTCTAAGGAGCACGGCCTCCATGAAAGGGATTTGGAATAAGATTAGTAATAAAACTAACAGGACCTCGATTTGAGCCACTAACCTACGTGGCGGTGTTGGCTGTGTCCTCAGCTCCTTCCTTAAGAGAAAACCTGAGCCCATTCCCATGAAGGAATGTAGGGCTCTTCCCAGGCTGCCAGGCCGCAGACACGTTCAGATGGCATTCATCACAAAGGGGAGAGGTCCTGCTAACCAGCGCCCAGCACACACCATGTTTGCATATTCCAAAAGGTGACGTAATATCAAGCCTCAAGGTGCTCCCCATTCCTCGGGAACAGATAAGACTAAGACACACACGGCCAGTATTTAGAATACTCATTAAGCAATAAGTAGCCAGCTGCTGGATTCCAGAGTCTAGTTTAATCCCATTTCAGCCATTTGAAAGCCTGCACAAGAGCTGCGGCCGGTAGAATTCCAAATGGGAAAAGACAAGAACGTTGCCAAATACATGCCGTGACAGTGTTTTCCAAAAATGGAAGTGTTCTTAATGCTTCTATGATTAAAAGGGGAGATTGCGAGCAGCACAAATATCTATTCTCCGGGTCTTCTTATATAAATACAATGCATTCCGCTTTTTGTTTTAAACTAGAGAATGAGGAAGCTTGCTTTGTGCTGATATGGAAAAATCTCTATTTCACTCAGTGTCCAGACAGGGGAGTAGGGGCCACTCTCCATATTTCAAGCAGAGAAGGATGCAATGTAGGAAATTGGTAAAAAAAAATAATAATAATAATAATTAAAAAAATAAAAAAATAATTAAAAAACCTGTCGGGAGGGCGAAGGAGCAAAGAAAGAGGGGGCTCTTGCCGAAAGACAGAAGCTGCCACTGTCCCTTGGCTGGATGGAATGAATGAACACGCACCGCTGATGTCGCTGCCGGAGCGGGTAGCACCAGCTCTCACCCCAGCTGCCTGTTCCCGCAACTGCCTGTAGCCGGGGAAATGGCTAATTTCTTCCTCCCACCCTGGAACCCAGTGCCAGGGCCTCCCACTGGAAGAACCTAACTTGAAATCGGCCAGATGCGTGAGTCTGGGAAAGGGGAGGACGGGAACCTAGAAGGAGGAACTTGGACCCAACTGCCAAGGGACACCATCTGGTACGCTCGCCCTTTTACTACTCGGACCCACACATTTCACTGTATGCATTCAATGACTGCATCGTGCTTCCGCCTAACAGAATGCAACTGTATTCCTCAGACAGGTGAGTGCAGGCTCACTCTCTCCCCAAAAGGGGGGTTCACAGAGCGGGACCATGTGAAGAGGCAGCCTCAGCCACTGTTCTCACCTCTGGGTGATGTCAGTTCTCTTCACCACTGCACCCTGGATATTCTGTAACCTAAAGGCCAAACTGTAAAGTTAACCACCAGCAACCTCGATGTCGAACGTAACAAGCAAAGAAGAAAATATGCATATAGCCACCACAGCTCTTGTTTTAGTAACAACTGGGAACAAAACTAGTTGATTGACAGGGATGATAGTTAAGTCATCATTGACAATGAGCTTCTTCCAATGTCCATTCCATGTTCCTTTTGCCTTGAGCCAAAACCTCAGCTTTTGGGGTTCTTTACCTAGTAGGATGACTTCAACCTTCATTTCTGAAAGGCCTGAGTTTTTCGTCGTCTGGTGGGTGGCAACAGTATTCCAGTAACTTCTAGCCCAATGAAGGGCTAAGAAGCACCCAGGTGAATTTCCTGGGCTCTACAGTCTTTCCTGCCACCCCTGTGTCACAGCAACCCAATTCCTCTTGGTAACTCTGACCAATCGCCCCAGCCAGAACAGCAACCCTCTTCTTTGCCTGTCAAGTCAGCGGCGTGAGAAACGTAAAGTGAGCAGATGGCACTATCAACTTCCTGTTCAGCGGAACAATTGTGATGTCCCTAGAGGAAGCACTGTCTCCTTGGAATCAAGACCTATAAACCAGCTGATTGATGCTGCGAAGAAGGCAGGGGAATATTCTGAGTGATGTTCCACACGTGACAGTGAGGGGAGCCACTCCCATTTTTCTCCCCTTGATTCCCAGATCCATGTATCCTGACCATAAGGGACACAGCACCACTTTTTTGTTGCCGATTCAAAGCCTCATCCACATTCTGCAAGATGGTCACCCAAATTGCGGAGGAGTGTCTCCTGATGGTGCCATTTTTGAAACTTCAACAATCTGGGACACCTGGGTAGCTCAATTGGTTAAGCATCTGCCTTTAGCTCAGGTCATGATCCCAGGGTTCTAGGATCGAGTCCTGCATCGGGCTCCTTGCTCAGCGGGGAGGCTGCTTCTCCCTCTGCCTGCCACTCCCCCTGCTTGCTCAGTCTCTCTCTCTCTCTCACTCTCTCTGATGAATAAATAAAATAAAAATCTTTAAAAACAAAAAAAATTTTAATGAAACTTCAATGATCTATTCCTATACTTTATAATGTAACTGCCTTTGGGTGATGGAGTATATGGCAAACCAGTAAGTCCCAGGGGCATGAGCCCAGTTCTATACTTCTTTTGCTGTTACATCAGTTCTTCGGTCAGAAGCAATGTTGTGTAGGACATCATGTCATTGAATAAAGCATCCTGAAAGTCCACAGATCGTGGGACTGATCAAAGCACTGCATTTTTAGGGGCGCCTGGGTGGCTCAGTCGTTAAGCGTCTGCCTTAGGCTCAGGGCGTGATCCCGGCATTCTGGGATCGAGCCCTGCATCAGGCTCCCTGCTCTGCTGGGAGCCTGCTTCTTCCTCTCCCACTCCCCCTGCTTGTGTTCCCTCTCTTGCTGGCTGTCCCTCTCTCTGTCAAATAAATAAATAAAATCTTAAAAAAAAGAAAAAAAGCACTGCATTTTTAGAAATACTGTCCATTCCAGTAAGGGCAAAGCCATGCCCTCCATAATGAAATGAGTTCAATGTAATAAACTTGCTACCAGGTGGCTAGCTGGGGCCCCTGGGGAATGATGCCATGCCAGAGCTCGGTATTGGTGTCCGCTGTCTGCAGATGAAGCATTCAGCAGCGAAAACAGCCAGACCCACCTGGGAGAGGCTAAGTCCATATTGCTGAGCCCACATGTACCTTCTATTCCTGCCACACCTGCCATGCTCTCCACGAGCCTACTGAACGCGCCTCGGGTGGCTGGGAGAAGGGCTGGCTGACATCCACGGAATGGACCATCCTGTCCAGCTGATTACTGAGAGCCTCATCAGTGGATGCCCCGTGGTAGTATTCACACTGGACACTGCCCATATGGAGAGGTCCATCCGCAAATCTCTTCCTCAGACTCCCTTGTCACCAATGTGCCGATCAAACCATTAGTCACCCACAAATTGTGCAAATCGCCACCTCAGGCCATCTCTCCATCCAGACAAAGCGGACAACTGCTGTGCTGGCCTCGAGAGAGCTTCCCTACCACATTCCTAATGGGAGCTATCATGTGTCAACAGTCCAAATCCACCTGGGGCCTTCAAATTGCAAGGGACCATCTGCGAACGTGGCCCAAATGTTTTCTTCCTCTGTCAACGGTCAATTGCAAAGGGACATAGGTGTGGGCTGCAGGTCAAAATGCAGCAAGAGGAGATGCCGCAGGAGTCTGACGAAACCACTTGCATCTTGAGGACTTCATCGCCCCCAAGCTGGCATACGCGATTTTCAACGGATGGCGGATCACGGCTGCGCGTGCCCAGCCTTACAGCCTAGTGGGTCAGTATATTAGTTATCTATCACTGTAAGAAATTGCCCCCAAACTTAGCAACACCCATTCGTCCTCTCACATGGAGGATCTGCTCACGGTCTCTCCAGAGGCTAAAGTCAAGCTATCGGCCAGTGCTGAAGTCGCCTCAAGCTGAACTAGCCAGGCTGTAGACCAGTGGTTCTCAAGCGGGAGCAATTTTGCTCCTCCAAGTCTATTAGGCAATCTGTAGACATGTCTGGTTGCCACAGCTGGGGTGGTGTGCTGCTGGAATCTAGTGGGTAGAGGCCAGGGACCCTGCTAAACATTCTATAATTCCCAGGAGAGCCTCTGTCCCCAAAATGTCAAGAGTGCTGAACTTGAGAAATCCCAATAGGGAGCCTTCTTTTGCCCTGGTGCCCACACGAAACTGGCAGCCTTGTGTGTTACACAAAGCACTGTCGTGAACAACACACTCAGACAGTATGTGTGTTCTCTCAAAACCCCAAAGACGTACAAAACATCGTAGCTCTTTCTCAGTGGCAGGTGGTGCGAAGTACAGCAATTTGCCTTTCACTTTGGAAAGGAAATGTCAAATTTCCCAGACTACTAGACCCCTAGAAACTCCACTGGGGAGTAACCCTTGGATTTTTCTTGGGGTTTATCTCCCACCCTCTGGCATATATATGTCTTACTAAGGTATCGAGGTACATGCTGCATCCTGCTCAATAACATATCAGCATGCTGTTCTGGGGGATATCAGGGTGCTCGAGGCCCCAGCAGACCAGAGCTTGTCAGACAGCAGAAGAACCAACATGCGCCTGAAGTATGATAGTGAGGGTATTTTCCTGATCCTGCTAGTTGAAAGCAAACTCCTGCTGGTAATCTTGGCTAATTTGGTAACGAGGGGGGAAAAAAGCATCTTCCAGATCAACAGCTGCATACAAAGTGCCAGGAGCACTATTGTGTCATCCAGGAAAGAGACGACATCTGGTCCAGTACCCAAATAATTTTATAAGGACCCACAGTCATTCCCCAACAACCATCTCACTCCTGCACGTGACACACAGGTGAGTTAAATGAGGGCATGGCAGAACGACCCCTGTATTCCCCCCCCGCCCCCCGCCCAGGGATAGAGTATTGCTCTCAGTTTACTCTTATTTAGGAAAGGCAGATTCCAGGAAGCTTCTGTAAGGCCATGCCTGCTATCCCAAGGCTCACCACTCAGGTTAGGGAATCAATACGGGGAGTTCCTTGAGTTGCTGGATACCTATTACAACTGTATCCGGGAGTGGGAAAATAACCCTATGTGGGTCAATGGGCCCACTGGAACCCTGCGAGGCAGGCACAGGCCAAAATTTCATTTATCCTCAGATGACCACAGGTGACATCCACCCCCAGTGGTCTAGAGGCATTTGGAGCCTCTAGAAGTTAGCACTGCCTCAGAACCAATGTCTAGAAATCCCCTCAAGGTCCGGCTATTCCCCTTTCCCCAGTCTATAGTCACCCCAGCGAAAGGCTGCATCTTTTGGGAGAGACTTAAAGGAAGATTTACACTAGAAGCTCACGGCAATGTTACCCAGCCCCCTCTTGAGGCCTCTTGGCCCCTTCTTCATCTATGGCTAGACTTCTCAAACCTGAGCCTGCAATCAGAACTAGCTGAAGTGCTTGCTGAAACACAGACTCCGGGACCCGCCTCCAGGGTATTAGTGTCAGCAGGGCTGGGGAGGGCCTGGAAACCTGCATTTATCCCAAATGCCCACGTGCTGCTGCTGCTGCTGCTCCTTGACCACAGTCCGAGAATGAGTGATCTGAGGAGTCCTATGTCTTTGAACTGATACAGGTCTGGGAGTTGGGTGACAGGCTATGACTCTCCATCCAACCATTTGGGTTTCTGTTCACTGGACCTAGAGAGTTTCCAATTACATAAATAAGGTAATTCTTAGTAGACTGCCCATCTATTTTGGTTCTAGGGCCACCGAGAACAATTAGCCAACATCAAAGATCCTTGGGTGTTAAAATACTCTGCTTGCTGCTTCAGGCCCTAGGCCCGTTACAATAACATCACCTACCTTTGCTTCTAGGTGAGAGCTGCCCTTTGGCTCTGCCCCTGCAGAAGCCTGTCATCCACTGAAATCAAGAAGTCTATTTTAATGAAGATGTCTTTTTCCATTGGTGGGTCTCTTAAGAACACCTGAACAAGAATGAGAACTCAAAACATCTCCTAAGTCTGGAGAAGCTTGACCGCAATAGTATCAATCAAGAAAGACCTTTCCCATAGCTACCACTCTGTCTCCCCAAATTCCATCCTGGAGGGACCAGAAACCATGATTAGCATGGTGGGGTCATAGGGTAGAAGCACCGCATGGGCAAAGAGAGAAGAAACTGGTCCCAACCCCATCCCTAATGAAGGCTTCTCGCTTGCTAAAGGTATGGAGAAGGAGACTTCTCTGCAAAGCAAGGTTTTCATTATTACATGGAATTTAATTACTAAAATAAGAATATGCTTGGTACCTGAAGATCCATTTAAACGACTTTAGAGTGACCAGAGAACTCAGGGGTCTGCCTGAGTTTCCATCCAGGTGATGGTAAAGAAATATCCATGGAGTGGCTTATAAAAGACACTGGGAGATAGAAGTAAGGTGGCTTTGTAATTGGACCCTCTAAGACCTGCTTGTTCAATGTACCGGCTACAATGCCCGATGATGTGGAAATGCACAGAGATGGTTATATCTCCGTAGAGAAGGCGGAGATAAAACAGCATGCTCCCAGACAGGGCCAAGTCTTCCCAGGTCCCCAAAGGACCACAGACACAGGCAGCTGTGGATGGCACCACGATGAGCAATGAGGATTCCACCACAGCCTAGAAGCACATTCATGGTTTTATACCCTCCTGGCCCTCCCTCACCCCTGGCCGTCCACAGAATCTGCTAATGTGCTCCACACTCATGGAGTGTTGACCAGGAGACTGAGTGGAGGAAAGGCAATTTCACAGGAGCATCCTATAGGAGGCACGGGCTTTAGATCTGTCTGAGTGTTATTCCTGAATGTCCCCCAAACCATTCACTAGAAAGTATATCATTTCTTCTCTTTTTAGTAAACGCTAAAATAAGGACTTTAAATAAAGTATTCCAATATACAGATAAGTGCATTTCTAGATTCTGTTCTCTCCCTTGGATGCATTAGCCTCGGCCTGCCCTGGCACCAGAATAGCAAAAAGGCCAGTAGGACTGGAGTGAAGTGGGAGGGGAAAGAGAAGAACAGGAGAGCTCAGAGAGGAATGTGCTCGGGGGTCGGAGGAGATCCACCTCTGGCCTTTTAACTCTGAGTGAGCCACTGCAGGGTTTTGAGCCGAGGGAGAAGTGACCTGATAGGTGTTAACAGGTGGCTGCGTTGTTCTATGGAGGACGGGTTGTGGGGCGCATGAGTGCAAGCAGGAAGTTATTGAAATAATCCAGGTGAGAGATGACAGCCTCCTGGACCAGGGTCCTGGAGGTGGAAGTGATGAGAAGGGTGAGAATCTGAGTATCTTCTGAGGGTGGGGCCAGCAAGGCTTCCTAATGGATGGGATGTGAAGTGTGAACAAAAGAGTGAGGTCAAGAATGATCCCAAGGTTCTTGTGTGAGTAACTGGAAGGATGGAACAACTATTGCCCTAAAATGGGATCGTGTGGGAGCAATAGGTTTTAGGGAAAAGGCCAAATTTTAGACATGTTTGATTTGAAAGATCTCTGATATTCAAGGACAGATGTCAAGTAGACAGTTCAATACACAAGGCTTGTGTTTAAAGAAAGATCCAGGCCAGGGACAATTTGGGGTCTTTAAGATAGACACAGTATCTAATGCCGTGTGGTTAGATTAGATCACCAAAGGAGGGGGCTCAGACAGTGGTGAGATCCAAAGACTGGCACCTAGGGCACCCCAACACCCAGGATGTCACGGAGATGGAAAGAAACCAGCAAGGAGAGTGAGAAGGGCCAGCTTATATGGCTGGAAGAGAATATGGTATCACTGAAGCCAAGAGAAGACAATAGTCCAAGAAGAATGGATGGATCAGCTCTCCCACAGGCTGCAGACAAGAGCAAGATGAAGACCAAGAATTCGCCCCTGGATGCAGCAGTGATCATTGGGGACTTGCCGAGAGAGGTTCTGGAAAGTGGTGGGGCTAAAAGTCCTAACTGGAGAAGATTCAAGACGACGAGGAAGAGAAGTAGGAAGAGACAGTAACTGTAGACATCATTTTTTTCTAGCAGTTTCGCTGCAAAAGGGGGCAGACAAATGGGGTAGTGAGGGAGAGGGCAAGTGGTAGCAGTAAGTAGCTTTTTATTCTTTTAAGATGCAAGAAATGACTGCGCATTCACATTCCGTTTGGAATGATCCAGTAGAGAGGAGACACTGATGATGTAAGAGGGAAAGGAAGAATTGCTAAAGTAAAGTATGGGCACCCATCCAGGCAAACAGGCACTCTCAAACAC
Source organism: Ursus americanus (assembly GCF_024610735.1). Classification (NCBI taxonomy): domain Eukaryota; kingdom Metazoa; phylum Chordata; class Mammalia; order Carnivora; family Ursidae; genus Ursus; species Ursus americanus. The sequence continues at coordinate 46,007,937 of NC_142129.1, forward strand.
TTCGGGGAAGCTGCATACTGGTTCAAGGTTTTCAAAGGGAAATGTGGCATTATCTAGCAAAATTACAGATGCAGGTACTCTTGGACACGGCGTTCTTATTTCCAAGATTCGATTCTGCAGATACTCTAGTATCGACGTGCAAACACCTATCTACCTGTTATTTATTAGAACACTGTACATAATATCAAAAGCCTGGAAAACCTTAAATGTATGTTGATAGTGGATGGTTAAATCCTTACCTGAAATACCATGCAGCACTGGGAATGAGGTTGATCTCCACATTCTGGTCTGGAAAGTCTCCCAAATTACATAATTGAAAGATACCAAGGTACAGAAGAGCACATGGTATGCTCCCACCTGTGAAAAAAATCAGGGAATAAGGCGATACGCAGAGTTACATAGAAAACATGTGTATATACATAGAACATTTCTGGGAGAGAAGGATTTACTTTCTAAAGTTGGATATCCCTTTTCTAAAGTTTCCATTATTTTTAGGAAGTGTACTTACTATTTTTCATTAAAGATTAATACAAAGAGAAAAATATCTTTGCTAGAAAGGAAAAAAACAAATTTAACAATTCTGGCTGTGCATTATTTTATTAACGTAAAGGACATTTTCTTATACAACATTTAAGGGAGAAAAGCCATTCTCTACTAGGCTGTTTTGGAAAGTAGTGGGGGGAAAAAAACCCTTCTAAATTGATTTTTACTGAGCCAGCAATGTCTTTATTCAATACTTTGCAACAGTGGAACATAAATTTTCATTATGCATACCCAAGGTAAAAGATTTTTAGTTTCAAAGTGTATTTCTGTTGGGCATCCAATAGGCATCCAATAAAAGCTTGTTGGGTTGAATCAGATCGCTAATTAGATGAACATCAACACTAAGCATGTGGGAGATAAAATTTAATACAAAGCATTGAGGCTCCCTTCTCTGTATGTTTGTAGGAATGTATGCCTGTATGTGTACTTACTATAAATTAACCTCTGTTCTTTTTATTTTCAGCTTACTGCACAGAATATGAGGGGGCTCTGAATTAAACCAAAAGGCCATCTTTTTTTTTAAAGATTTTATTTATTTATTTGACAGAGAGAGAGAGACAGCCAGCGAGAGAGGGAACACAAGCAGGGGGAGTGGGAGAGGAAGAAGCAGGCTCCCAGCGGAGGAGCCTGATGTGGGGCTCGATCCCAGGACTCTGGGATCATGCCCTGAGTCGAAGGCAGACGCTTAACGACTGAGCCACTGAGGCGCCCCCCAAAAGGCCAACTTGATGCAATTTAGCAAACTATTTAATCATATCATGTAATGATTAAGAAGCTATCAAGTAGGGGTGAAAAGGAAAATGAAGGGAAGACCAATCTCCAAAAGCAGAAATTGTTCCTGAGATTGCAGTCTTAAAACACACCTATCCTGAGTTAAGAGGGTATTTTATGCGTAAAGGTACTCGAATTAATAGTTCTTAAAAATAAAGGAGGATACCCATTAGGTACTTCTGAACTGGGAAAGTGGAAATTCATCATTTTTAGTGTCTGTCAGGGTGGAATCTCTTGTTTAGTACTTTCACGAGCCACATTCGTATGGAAGACCACATCGAAGCTCTTGATGGATGACGAGACCTTGAACTGCCTTCTGAAATATCAAGTAAGACCGCATTCCTTTCTACGTTTTTAGTAGTAAGCATACTTATCGTAATCAAATCTTTTGAAAACTAGCGCTCTGTACTATAAAATAGCATCGTTTACAATAATCCTCTCATTTCTCAACCTTAAGCATTAGGGATTCTCTGCTATTTATTTAAGCTTGTGTGTTTTTTCTTTCCCCGGTTTACTGAATTATTTATTAGTTACACGGTATTCACGCTCTGTGCTAAGTGCCGCTTCTCTCTCCTTCTGCAGCTGGAACACAAGCACATATTCTATTTCGTTACCAATTTAAAGCTCACCTGAAGCTAAGGAAGTAATCGTTCATTGCGATGGAATCGCTGCGATGGTTGTATATTTTCGAAAACATTAAGATTTTGTTTTTAACGTTGGGTCTATTTGCTGCTTTTTTGTTTGCTAATAGACAATGATATATAGGCCATATATAAAATCTTCACACTGCAATGCAATTATTTGCAGGCAAGAGCCACACCTCGACAGGCTTCCAAGATGAAAAAGGTGAAACTTGGTTTGCTGACACAATGTGCATCTTGAATTCAAACAGGAATTGATTGATGGAACATTCTCATACCTGTCTGCAAGTCTATGCAAGGTGCTGTAAACCAGTATTTTTCTAACTTCCTAGTGCATACCAATCAACAGCGAATATTATTACCATGCAGAGGTAGATTCATGGGTCTGAGATGGGACCAGAGACTCTGCATTTTTTAAGAAGGTCCCAAGCTGATGCTGCTAGTCCACAGACCTTACCTTGAACAGGAAGGCACAGAGCAATGGTCACCAATCCGGGTTGCATATTACTGGGGACCCTAAAAGACACACAGATGTCCGGGTCCCAATTCTGTCTTGGGAACCTCCAGAACCTCAGGAGATGATATTCGAGTCCTGCTAAAAATTTTTAAATGTTTCTCAAGTGCTATGCACAGAATGTGTTTCCCCAAATTCATATGCTGAAACCCTCATCCCCAGCGTGATGGTATTTGGAGATAAGGCCTTTCGGGGGTAATTAGATTTAAATGATGTCATGAAGGTGAGTCCCTCATGATAGGACTGGTATCCTTGTAAGAGACACTAGAGGGGCACCTGGGTGGCTCAGTCGGTTAAGCATTTGCCTTTGGTTCAGGTCATGATCCCAGGGTCCTGGGATCAAGCCCCATGTTGGGCTCCCTGCTCCGTGGGGAGCTTGCTTCTCCCTTCGCCTCTGCCCCTCCCCCCCAACTCATGCTCTCTCTCTCTCTCTCAAATAAATAAATAAAATCTTAAAAAGAAGAAGAAGAGACACCAGAGAGCTTGATTTTTCTCTCTCCACCAGGTGAGACACAGGTGACCATTACAAGCCAGGAAGAGAAACCCAAGGGTGCTGGCACCCTGATCTCACACTTCCAGCCTCCCGAATTACGAGAAAATATCTCTGTTGTTTAAGCCACTTACCTGGGGCATTTTGTTATGGCGACCTGAGCTAAGACACAGGGAGTGTCTAATATTATGCAGCCTGGGTTGACAACCATTGTTGTAAAGAATATTGAAGTGGCATAATCATAACTGTGTTGTAGGAGTCTTATAACCTACTGGGGAGCTAAGACTTGAGCCTATGAAAGTCGTAGGTACTCAAGTGTAAGCCTGGGCCAGACAGGTAGAGTATTAATAGATTGAGAACAAGAGTGCAGCCAGGGTGGGGATGGTGGGGGGAAAGGCCGTCACTTCCTAAAGAGTTCGGCTGAGGACCAAATTTTTCAAGATTTTACATATTGTATAATGTAAATTGTGTAAGGCATATTTACATTATACAATAAAAAGGCTGCACAGATAATAAGCATTCAGTCATGACTGTGATCACTGTATACACTCAGTGTAATCACTACCTCAGTCAAAATGTAGAACACTGCCATCCCCAGAAAGTTCCCTGGAATCCTGTCCAGTCAATTCCCCTCATTCACAGAGGCAAACATCATTCCAATTTCTATCACCATAAGTTAGCATGCTCTGTTTTAGAACTTCATATGAGTGGAACCACAATATGTACATTTTTGTGTCTGGCTTCTTTTCTTCAGCATAATTATTTGGGATTCATCTGCTTTATCACATGTGTTAATACGTGTAATCTCTTTTTGTGGCTGAGTGATATCCTATGACATAGATATATAAACACTTGTTTATCTAACTCTTGCTGGACATTTTGGTTATTTCCAGTTTAGGGCTGTTAGAAATAAAGCTACAGTGAATATTCTTCCTAACGTCTTTTTTAATAAAGCATATTTTCATTTCTCTTGGGTAAATACCTAGAGGTGATCTTTTTGAGCTATGGGATAAATGTATGTTTAACTTTATAAATAAATTGCCACTCAGTTCTCCAAGATGAATGTATCATTTTATGCTCCCACCGGTGATGTACAAAAGTTCTAGTTGCTCCATATTCTCACCTTAGTGTTGTCACTATTTTTTATTTTAAGTCTTCATTTTTTAAAATTCACTCAGCTGTGTGATAAGACCTAGACTTTTGAGAAACAATTTAGCAAAGCGATTGAGAGTATTGAGTCCTTAGAGGACAATCTAGAAATATAAAGAGAATAACAGATATAATAACCTTTTTTTTTTAAGATTTTATTTATTTATTTGACAGAGAGAGACAGCGAGAGAGGGAACACAAGCAGGGGGAGTGGGAGAGGGAGAAGAAGGCTTCCCGCTGAGCAGGGAGCCTGATAGAGGACTCGATCCCAGGACCCTGGGATCATGACCTGAGCTGAAGGCAGATGCTTAATGACTGAGCCACCCAGGCGCCCCAGATGTAATAACCTTTTGAACAAACAACCCCACTTCTAGGAATCTACATATATATATATATATATATATATATATATATTCTACATATATATGTATATGTGTGTATATAATATATATATATATATATATGCTTAAGTACAAGAGATAAATGTACAACTTTATTCCCTGAAGTATTGTTTGCAACAGTGAAAGGTTAGAAGGAATGCAAGGATCTAGTAACGGGAACTAATTGAAATAAACCACAGTACACCAACACAATGCAGTTCTAAGAAGTTTTAAAGAAAAACGAGAAAGGATTATAGGTACTGATATAAAGAGATCTCCAGAATATACCATTAAATGGAAAAAATTTTTAAGAAGCAAGGGGTATATGTACAAAGAAGGGAGGGGTTTAAATAAGGCTATATATCTACACACATACTCATACTCATATGTGCAAAAAAAAAAAAACCCTACTAGAATGGACATATAAATAGGAACTAATAAAATATGGTCATGTGTAGGAGGACAGAAAATCTAGGTAGAGGGAGCAGGGGGAGAAATAAGACTCCCCTCTGAATATTTTTCCATAAGTTTTGATTTTGAATTATATAAATGCATTACCATTAAAAAATTACGACTAAGGTATTCAGTTGAAATAAATTTACTCTATTTCATTAAACACTAAAAAAAAATTTACGATTGAAAAAACCCTAGAAGTGAAAAGCAAACCCAAACATATATCAAATAAGCTACATGATCACACAGAAAAATTGTAGAAAGAAACAAACTGATTCTGTGAAAATCTGGGAGATCGTAACGCTACTGGAAAAGAGATAGGCAGGAATCAGTGGTCATCACTGAGGTTGTTACTAACGAAGTCCTCCCTTTGAGAATTGGCAAAGGAAGAAGCACTTCTCCTGCTGCCCCAGTCCGAAATGCTTTTCAGAGTAACCATATGGGTCTAGTTGGTTAGGGAAAGCTCTTCTTCACTAAGGAGCGGCAGCTGATAAACGCATGAGAAATGATAACATTAGAAAAATCATCGTTTTGAGATTTCTAACGCATGTTAATTGAAGCCAGGGTTGTTAAAAGGAACTGGCCACACAGTGAATGGCTGAGGGGAAACGGCACGTCTGCATGCTGCTAAAGGAACTCCATACCAAATACTTTCTGGTCACAGGGGGAGTCACATCACCAGCTAGCAGCCAGCTGCAGCGGCCATCATGAGACCCAGAGGACACTCTGAGTTTCAGTGATGGAAAAACCACATGGCACGTGCTCCTGAAGAAATGCCACGTGAAACATACGGTGGCACCCAAAATGTATTCTAGACAAAATTCATTAACAGAAGTCGATCAAGCTCTTAGGTGTACCTTCTGATTTCTAGGACATACAGGGGACAGAGGAACAGGCTAAGTGACAGCATGGGGAAGTGATCAGACAAACGACGAGCAGGAAAATTAACAGATGAAGAAAAGGACTGTTTGAGATTTAACACACCTAAGGGACATACAACCTGGCTAAAATGCAGGCTCTGGACCTAAACCCGGATTTGGGCAAACTAGCTTGGGGGAAATAGTTGTGTGACAATTAGGGTAATTTCAGTATGATCGAGGCATTAGATGCTGTGGAAACTTACGGACGGGAAAGAGAAAGATGATGAAAAGAAAAACTATTTACAACATTATGATCTCGTTTTAGTAAAAAAATACATATATGTGTATGAAAATATGGAAATACGTGTCATAAAAGATTAACACTTAGCTTCTGGTCAGAGGGTATGTTAGTTTTCCACTGCCACACAAATTATCAAAAACATGGTGGATTAAAACAATAAAAATGTATTATCTCACAGTTCTTTAAGTCAGACGCCCAAATGGGTGTCACTGAGCTAAAATCAAGGTGTTGGCAGGGCTGCACTCCTTTCTGGAGGTTCTGGGGAAGAATCTATTTCCCTGTCTTTTCTAGCTTCTAGAAGCTGCATTGCTTGGCTCATGGTCACTTCCTCCAGCTTCTTTCCTCACTGGCAGGTGTGCCCTTCTCACCCTGTATCGTTCTGAACTTCTCTTCTGCCTCCTTCATCCATTTGTTAGGACCTATGTACACTGGGCCACCGGAATAACCCTGGATACCCTCCTCTCTCAAGGTCACCTGATTAGCAATCTTAATCCCATCTGCAACCTTAATTCCCCTTTGCCTTGTAATTTAATATGTTCACAAGTTCTGGGGATTAGGATGTTTGGAGGGGCCGCTATGCAGCCTTCCACACTGGGAGCGTAATGTTTCTTTTCTTATTGTTTCTCATCTGTATTTTCTAGCTTTCTATCTCATATATTGCTTATGTAATAACAAAAGGCTATTCTTCATTTAAAAATAAGTATAGTAATGAGGGATTAAGCAATACTGTAAGTGGTAATATTATGAAGATCATGAATAAACAGAAACAGGAAGGCAGAAAACGTATGGCCTAATAGGTATTGGTGGCTTGGAAAATGTCCACTGACGGAATCATATTAAAAAATGTGATAGTTCTAATAATGTGTATGAAAAGGCAGAAGCCATGTTCTGGAAAATGTTATGTACCCAAAAAATGACTCTAGGGATGGAAAGGACACTGTGGTCAAAGATACATGTGGAAAGGATGAATAACAATTTTCATAAAATGTGAGTTCTAGTCCCAGCTCTGTCCCTAACTAGCTGCGTGACCTGCGTGACCAGGTCTTTAACCTTCCTTTGCCTCGGCTGCATCATCTGAAAGAGGAGACTTTCCTCGAGGGGTTGTTGGAGGGTTAAATGATTTAATACTCGTACACGGCTTAGAACTATCCCTGGTACATGATATGTACCCTGTAAGACGCTAGAATCATAATGGTTATGATTCTGGCAGGTGTTTGTGAGCACCTGTTTCAGATAGAAAACCACTTCTGGAATTTGAGTGAAGCTGGTACTTACGTCCCATCACTTCAGGGAATCACAAGAGTCACGCACTGATTATCAACGAGGTTCTTACACCCAAGGATACTAGAGTAATTAGCCTGAGGGTTTCACTATTGGAATTTTCACCAAATGGCTACGTTCCCAGGAAACACCCCAGTGGCGTTAGCGCAGTGGCTAAATAATATTTCTGAAGCATCAACAACTAGTTTTCCCGGAACTGTCAAGAGGCCAAATGGTGCTTACAACACTGGGTTTCTAACACTTATATCGTGATGGAAAGAAAAGTCTAATAATTTGCTAGTTTGACAATGTGGGGGCAAAGCAAACAAGTTTTCTGGGACTGTGAGAGACTGGAGACAACTTCAGGGTATATTATCCTGCCCCCCGTGGATTAATATTAAACCGATGAGATACCGTGAGTTGTTGAGATCAGTCAAGCACAACACCAAACACCATATTTCAAGAACTTTATCATTAACAAAGTCTAGTGATGTTGAATAACGTTCCAAGAAATGCAACAGACTCCTTGATGTTTAAAGCTGGAGGAGGTTTTCGTGATCATTTTAATCCAGTGTGTCCCAGACTAGGTTAACAGTCCTGCCTACCGCCACCACCCGCACACCCCCACCCTCGCCATCCCTTTGTGTTCTGCAGGAATTCTCAAAGCCTTGAACGTGCTACCTTGCACTGTGACTCTCCAAGACTGAGACATGGCATATGGCCCATGCTGACCACAGAGCTCCTCCTTCTTTTCCCCTTGATCATCTTTTACCTTCACAGGGGCTACGACTGATGATAACAGCCTTCTGGGCAAACGCTGATGTATTATAACCACACTCCATAAAGCAGGACGCCCAGGGCGGTCAAGTGATTCACCGAGCAAGCCAACTGATGGGCTAGGCCTGCCCAGACGGCTGTCGGGGAGGACCTATGCGCTGAAGACTGAGAGCTCTGGGCCAGGCAGCCGGGAGTAGAGCAAGGAAACCATGAAGAGATGGAACAGAACCTATGAGGAAAGGTAGAAGAACACTTACCTGGAATGTGCCCTTCTCCTCTCTACTTTTTTGGCTTAACCTAATATTTATTAGAGACTCACAATTTAAGAAAAGACCCTGTTGATGCGGCCGAGGACATCGAAAACCCGCCCTGGAGGGCCACAGATTCTCACAGACAAGACATGCATGAAGTTGGGGTGCCTGGGCGGCTCAGTCGGTGAAGCGTCTGCCTTCAGCTCAGGGCGTGATCCCAGGGTCCTGGGATCGAGCCCCATGTCAGGCTCCCTGCTCAGCAGAAGCCTGCTTCTCTCTCTCTTCCCCGCTTGTGCTCTCGCTCACTATCTCTGTCACTATCTCTCTCTCTCTCTCATAAATAAATAAATAATAAAATCTTAAAAAAAAAATATGCATGAAGTTGAAATGTTAGCAAGAACCCTGTTTTTACAACACTGGTAGTGACGAAGCACCTTCCCAAAGCTCGTACACTGGGCAAGTATGATTTGTCCCTTTTTATAGATGAGAAAATGAACCACTGACCAGAGAGACTGACATGGCTCAAGGTCAGAGACCTAGCAAGTGGCCCCTTCTTCTGTTCACCCCATACACATCACATGGGTAGTTTAGGACAAATGTTTCACTTTTTGATGACATCCGCAAACGTTTTGGGGGTTTTTACACTATATACGGTACATTGACTATCCAAGATTATTTCCATTAACAAGATTGATTTTTTTTTTAAAGGTTCATAAGAAAAACCATTTGTAACAAAGGAAGGAAAAGAGACATGTCAGGGCTGATACCATACTGAATATGGTACCATGTACACTCCTAACAAAGATTGTGAACTGCAAAAACAAATGCTCATTTTAGAAAATGTTGATCATAGGGGGGCGCCTGGGTGGCATAGCGGTTAAGCGTCTGCCTTCGGCTCAGGGCGTGATCCCTGCGTTATGGGATCGAGCCCCACATCAGGCTCTTCTGCTATGAGCCTGCTTCTTCCTCTCCCACTCCCCCTGCTTGTGTTCCCTCTCTCGCTGGCTGTCTCTCTGTCTAATAAATAAATAACATCTTTAAAAAAAAAAAAAGAAAATTTTGATCATAAAGTAGAATGAGAAAAATATCTGTTCTCTTACCAACCAAAGAAAAGCAGTGTTCAGCAACCCCTCACTCCCCAAATTTTCAAGGTCATACATACTATAAAACTGGACAACTGACACGAAGCTTTTGAAAATTCTTTAGTTCTAAATATCTTCAAGTGATAACAATCACCTTTCGTTTCAACCCACAGCGTATTAAAGCAGACAACGAAAAAGATTCACATTGGCAGTGTTATTAATTATATTTCGGAAATTAAATGGGGAGGCGCGGGGAGCTGGAGGAGTGTCCTACGTATCCACTAGCTTTCTACCGACAGCAATATTTGACCCTGCCTACAGCAAGTCTCTGGTGCTGTGGCTGCAACCTTTGATCTCGCATCCCACTGCAGCATATGGTGCTACTAAGCATAACCAAAGTGCAAATCTTTATAGAAAATTACAGAGACTCTGAAAAGGGGATGGGTGCTCCCTTCCTCTAATTTCCTTTCCTGCCATGTTCCTGGTCTTAAGTAAAAAGCATTTGGCCTTTTGATGAAATCTGCAAACACTTTGAGGGTATTTACGCTGTATATAGTCAATTATTTGACTATCCAAGATTATTTCCATTGCTGAGATTGACAGACTGTTTCTTGCCAGGATACAGCCACAGTTTTCAGTGGCGTGGGTTTGAAATCACCTCCCTTATTTTGGTCTTATCCAGTGACATTAGCCCAAGGAGACACTGCAGCTCCGGGGCAGATGGGGGTGTGCGGGCTTGACACGTGTGCATCCAGCTTTGACAATAAATCCCTGATAACAGACAGGATAGGTTACTAGTCCTTGAAGTCGATACTCTTCAAAAAAGATGCCCCCTCCACAAATACTTTTAAGCCATTAATTACAACGATTCAGATCAAGTTATGAGAAGCTTTTTATGAATTAAATTCCCTTCAAATATCACTGTCGGCCCACCGAAGAGAAGGGGAGACAATTTCCGAATTACAAATTGGAAACAAAACTTGTGTTTTGTGAAAGGCTGATGACTTTGCCCTCTCACCAATGTTCTGTTGTTAAGACGGGAGCCCAGAGAAACAGGCCCCAGGCAAGTTTGCAGTTTGGAAGAACGTGGACCCAGGAAGGCTTTGTGTGTTGTTTCTCATTGTTACTGATTACATTGTGCCTCCGCCTTAAGCAGATTATTTTTAATAATGGAGTTATGAAGAAAAAAAGAGAGAGGGCTGTCTAAAGCACCAAATACTTGAGTCAAGTACAGGCGAGTCCACTTTCAGCTGGTGGGCACTGGCAGCTGGGCCGGCTGTTCACGGCAGCCGTCTGTCCTGACTGGGGCAGTGCCAAACCCGCTGGCTGGTGCTCGTACTGTACCGACTGCTAAGTTTTTGAATATCCCCCTCCACTGGCGTCATTAGTTGTGCATATAGGCGTGTATCAACAGGGAGCCTCGCAAGGTCCAACCCTAAAAACCTGAGGTCAGAAGCCAATGGTTTAGATTGTGGTCTGCACTCTATTATTATCGTGCTGGATCATTCCAGAAGTCAGCCAACTTCTCTAGTTCTTAGCACCCTCTCCTCCCGACCGGGATATGAATAATCCTCACCTCCTGGCCTCATGAGACTTATGTTGAGGTTAAAACCAGATACTCGGTTTGTCCTTTAAAATTTTGTTTTTTCAAATATTTTTTATTAATTTCAAAGCAACACATGATGATTGTACGTCATTTAGGAAATGCCAAAAAACAGAATGTAAACAATTCTTCATTTTCTCACCACGTAAAGGCAACAACCAGTAACATTTAAGAATTTTTTCTTCTAGATTTTTTTGTGAAAACTCTTGGACAAGTCAACAACAGCTGCTGAGTACCACAAACGTGAAATAAAATAAGGCTGTTGTCTCTCCAGCTGGGTGGGGATATAAATCGCTAAATAAATGTTATTACTGTAGTGTGAAGAAACCCAAATAAAAGAATATTGGAAAGTTTTACCATAAAATACAATTACAGGCCTGTTTCCTCGAGATGACAAGTATTTTGGTATTTGGGAATAAGAGACACTTTTATACCTAAAGCATTTCCTTAGGCTACCGACTGAGTTCTATCTAAGGGAGGACACCCTTGTATTACCACTATAAAATTTCAGTTTACGCAAAAACAAACCCTATCCTGCAACCATAAAAGGTATGTGGATTTGCGCTATATCTTAAGTTACTACACTCGGCCAACAACTGCCTTTCCTTTTTTTTGAACTTGCCAGAAACTCCTACAGTTCACTGTAGTTCTTGTCTCAAGGCAATCTGCTTTTCCATGTCAGTTTCAAATCCTCAGGCATCTTTGAACCGATGGATAAGGATGTTCCTTGAACCTAAAATCCAGCGTGTTGGAAACAGTCGCTTGTCAATGGCCTTCAGCCATCGGGCTGATGTTTTCTACAAAGGTTTCAGTTATTCTTTTCCTCTCAGAACATAATTGCTACCCCAGCAAATGGTGCCCATTGTATTTATCTGTAATGACACCATCTTCCTGGATCGTTACCTACATCCATTTAACTCCCTAGCCACGCTGAGCTCTGAGAAGGAACAGAAAGAGGTCTCACTCATCTTTCTGTCCCTGGGTTCCTAGCAGAGGAGATATAGAAAGGTCCGAATAAGCCCTTCAGAATTCTTCTTCAATGATAATGCCTAAAAAAATCCCTGGGAATGTGCTAAATAAAGATCCCTAGGCCCTATTACGAATCAGTGTCTGATTCAGGTTCTGAATCAGTCTACAGGGGTGGGCCTAGGGTCCTGTATGTTTAGTAAGCTCCTCAGTTTCCTCCTCTGTAAAATGGGTTGACAATAGTTTCTACCTCACAAGGTAGTTGTGGAAATAAATGAGTTCCTCTGTGCAGAGGGCTCACACCACCGCCGGGCACTCGGCCAGCACCACCACGTAAGTGCCAGTCACGGTTACTGATATCATCATAACACAGCCAGCCAATCGTAAGCAGGTGTTTTAGAAATACGGCCGATCAGTCTTCTCAAACTTCAGTGTGCATAAAAATCATCCAATGGCTTATAAATGCAGATGCCGGGGCTTTGCCCCCAGAGAGTCTGGTTTAGTAAGACCCATGCCCAGCCAAGAATCCGCATTGTTATTTGCTGAAAGGGGGACATGGAGAATCTGCCGATACACTGTAACCCACTGGTCCTCTTATTCACATTCCTAGTCCCCAAGGCAAAGGAACTTGACTCTCAGACCGGGAGTAAGAGGAGGCTCAGTCAGACAGAGAAAGAGAGTTTTGGCGCTGGGTTTGATAACATGCCAAAGGACCAACGGGGACTCTTGGCTTCCTACTTCGTCTGTGTCAGGGGCCACACTGCCTATCTTGGCTTGGCTCACCGGGGTGAGGAAACAGCTGCCCTGAGTAAGCTCCAGGAGGCTGCTCCGGCGGGCGGGCTCGGCAGACCCACCTCTCCCAGCAGCGCAGTGGGGAGCTGCAGCTCTCCTCCCCCTAACCCTTCCTGCCCCAGAGCCGCCAACTTGCACCAGGTCCAGGAGCTACTGAAGACACGGCCTGGAATCCTTCTTGCCTCTGCAGTTCAAGTTCAAGGGAACCACAGGTTGCTTGGGAAGAAAGCTCTGTACCTCCCTGGCAAGCCCAGGAAGATTCCAGGCCTGGGCAAGAACATCCAAGAACCCTTACACCATATATGTGTGTCATGGAACCAGCCCAAACTTGCTTCTGCTTCTGACCTCTGCAACTATCCCCCCACCGTGCACTTGAGATTTAAAGGGCAAGCTTTCCAAAAGTGAAACGACAAAGCTTTTGTTGCTCTCACAAGCAGCATTCCCTTCTGGATTTCCATGTGTGGTTATCCAAATTATACATGTAAGCATAATCAATACTTGAATCTCCCGAAACATGATTAAGCCTGAATTCATCCATAAACGAAGACATTACATAGTTAAGACACGGGCATTTAAATGGAGACAACAATGTCCATGCTTTTACTAACAATTATTGCTTTTTATAGAAAATTCAGTATAGGCTATGTTATAATAAAGTAGAATTTACATTTTAAAAAATGCTTTCCTTCACAGTCTTTTAATGTTTCTCCTTTTTCTTTCTAAATCCAAGTATATGTACTTTTCCTCCTAAAATGCTACGCATGGACAGGCCTGTCTCTAATATTTGAGGATCCCAGGGTTAGATGTGAGAGACGATCCCTGGTCCCTGGTGCCTCCTCTCAGCTCCGGCCCCTGAATTACCAGGCGTCTCCCAGTGGCCTCCCGGGCATACCACGGGAAATCGCAGCTCACACCTCCAGATTCTTTTTCACAGCTGCCTTGTGGCCTTCCCTTGGCCCTGAGCATATATACACTTGTGGCATAATCAGCCCCCAAGAGGACAGGTGGATAAAAGGTCTTCACGGATTTAGGCAGTTGAGTAAGAAATTCCAAGGTCCTAGGAACCCTGAGCAGGAGCGGGGCTGTGGGCTGTGGCTGTGGGTAGGCACATCCCTTTGGAAGCCTGAAATCCTGCTCTTCTGGAGAGGGACACAACCAGAGAAGGATTGGAACAAAGTCCTCTCAAGTGCAGGGTCCAGGGTAGGGGGGCCCCCGTAGCTGTGGTCCAAGAGTGATGCTATGTATCTGGTATCTATACAATGCCTAAGTATATCTTGCAGAAGTGACTACCTTGGTCCGGATGTCCTATCACATATTCCGCACAAAGCACTGTCACAGCAAGCTTGTAGAGGGCATGAACTAGATAGAGAACATTTTCTTTATGTAGCACCTACTTTATTCAGGAGAGATACCTTTTGACGTTGCAGTGCAAATATGATTATGTCATCTGCCTGCAGAGATCCTTAAAGGGGAATAAGGGCGTGTTTATTTGGAAGTCATCGTATAAGCAAGGCTGTATGATACTGTTGAAAAATACAGATGTCAAAAGATCTCATCAACAGGGGCGCCTGGGTAGCGCAGCAGTTAGGCATCTGCCTTCGGCTCAGGGCGTGATCCCAGCGTTCTGGGTTCGAGCTCCACATCAGGCTCCTCCACTAAGAGCCTGCTTCTTCCTCTCCCCCTCCCCCTGCCTGTGTTTCCTCTCGCGCTGGCTATCTCTCTCTGTCAAATAAATAAATAAAATCTTTAAAAAAAAAAAAGATCTCATCAACAAAGACAGAAGATATGGAGGTTCCTAAAGGACCCTCTTGCACCTGTCTGCGAGCTTCCAGCACTTCCTTCATCTGGAAACCTTCCTCAAACTCTCAGTCCAGGCCAGGTGCCCTCCTCAGGGCTCCCAAAGCTCCACCCCTCGGCGCTTATCATCTGATGATGCCATTGCTCGCTCCTTGCCCGTCAGCTTCCCCACTGAGCTCTTTGCACCCTGGGGTCTGGCACTGAATCCTATCAGCCACTGCATTCCCATCACTCACCCTGGGATTTGTCACTTGCTAGATTCTCACTAAATACTACCTGCCAGACCACCAGCATTCAAAGCTAACGCAGCTTCGGAATTGCTATTATAGCTCTTCACTACTGGGGGCTCTGAGGACTGCTGAATTCGAGCAAAATACCATTTTAGCTCCTGGAAGAGAGAGATGGTCTGAAAAGAAAACACCTGAATGTGTAACATTACAGAAACGGACATCACTGGGGGCACATAGGAATATCACAGTAACGTACTCTGAAGAATGTAAATGTCATTCATTTGTAAAGGGGACCTCAAGTTACATGCCTTTAGAAAGGGAAGCATCTGTAAAAAAGACCGTAATCACACTATTGCAGAAAGAATTTATCTGCGTGCACACACACCTATGTGTTATCACTTCATCTGTAGATCTCAAAGTCTTAATCTCACTGAAACTGGATGGAGGGTGTTAGCAACACCTATGGAAAGCTGTGTATACTTATTTGATGGATGGCACACTGTATCTATTTGAAGCAAGGGTAACTATATGTGACAGATGGATTACTTCAAGAAAATGGAATGTTATGGAAAAGCAATCATCTTTTGCCATAAACCACAGATGATGTTATGCCTACCTGCAAGCCAGCACTACTGGTAGAAATGTTAAACACCGGGCAGTAATACCGAAGACAGTAAAAACCCTGACAAATACCGAACATCTGCAGGGGTCTGATGACTTTGTAAATCTTACTCAGAGGCACCTATAAAGCGAAGACACTCCAAGTGCAGGGAGTGAAGAGCGCAAACTCTAGAGGTCCTCTGGCGGAATGCTGCCTGCGGACCCCGCTCTGCAAGTTTTCTGCAGACTCAGGGGTGGGGTCTGATTTCTGCTTCTCTCTCTTTCTTCCGCGTTACACCTCTCTCAGCTTCCAACCCCTGCTCTGCTCTGACGGCTGTTTGCGTGTCCTCGCAGCATGGGCCCAAAGCAGGGGCTGCCACAGCTCCATCCCAGGTGGATCCAGTGGTCCAATTTGAAAGCCAGTGGCTTCTTAGCCTTCTTTCCTCCGAAAAAACGGGATAACCTCCGTGGCCAGCAAGGACTGAAAGTCCTCCTCACAGCCTCTGGGACCCGGATCAGGCCAGCTTATGCCACACTGTGCAAGCCTCGGTTTCACCCTCTAGGGCAGCCATACCTTCATCAAGAGGGCTGCGATCAAGAACTAAAAAGGTTTCGGAAGTTTCTCACCATGAGAACTAAAAACCAAACTACCTTTCATCTTGTTAAGACAGAGAGTTGGTTTCCCACACTCTTTCTTTATTTGAAAACTCAAAGCACATCACAAGCAAACTTGGGTCTGTTCACTGAGCCTGGAATAGGCATTTCCCTACTGACTGTCCCTTAGCTCTCCACTGCCCATCTCCCTGGAGCCCAGTACCAGCTCTTCTCTAAGTCTTTCTTGACCATGCAGCCAAGGATTTCATCCTTCCTGAAATTCAGAACTCGGCTCTATCACCTGCCTACATAAATCGCTAAATGAGGCACAGCATCACTGCCAAACACTGGAATTACTAAAACTCACCTTGTATCTCAGCCGCTGTCTCCTACTACTGCCTTAGATGATGACTTAAACTTTCCATGACTTGCCCTCCCCACTAGCTTGGTCAGCCTCTTGAGGTGAAGATATGTGTCCTTTAATTTTTCACAGAGTGGATCCTTAAAATTACATTTTCTGAACATTTTGGGTGAGGAGGGGGAGAGAAGGGGCCTTTATTTTTAGCAAGACTGTTTGCATAAACACATGGTATCAAACAGCTACTCCTTGCCCATCCTCATTCTCAGCGGGGGCTGCCCTCAAAGGCGCCAGGGACAAATACTCAGTTCTATAGTGATAAGTGGCAAGACTCCCCCACTAAGCCAGGCCTGAGAACTTCTGGGCCTCGAGACTTTGAAGATCCCTGCAAGCCCAGGCATCAGGCGGGCGAGGCCCGCAGGCAGCCGTTACCAGAGGGTCTGCGGAGGTGATTTTCTATCTATGCACACGTGCAGAGCCTACCCCAAGGGCTGTAAGACTGGAGGAGGATTAATGGGACTAATTCACCGAAATCTGACAGAGACACCTTCGCGGTGGTAGAACCAGTTCTGAGATTCTCCAGGCTCTTAGCTACAGCAGGGCGAAGCGAGTACTCAGCTCAGATCCCTATACGGGACACGGGGCGACGCCTCTCCTGGGCCACCTGTACAGCCCGGTCAAAAACGCAAACACGCAACACCCAGAAGGGGCTGACCTGGCCTCTTCTGACCCTACTCCACCGACAGCTCCTTCAAGATAACCTTGTGCTGCCCTGAACTTCTTACAGGATGCTTGCGCACTCCGTGCTGCCCGCACTGCCCGCAGGGTGACACTTGGAAGAGCAAGTGACTTAAAAACGAAAAAGAGGAGCCGCGCTCCCAGTGCTCCGAAATGACTGGTGTACTCTTCTAAAATAAAAAGGTCTCTGTCTGCAAATTCCGTTTGCTAGCCCGGTAATCCACCCCCGCCCCCAGCCCTGCGTAGAGGGCCGACCCGTACAGCTGTTTTTAATCCCTACTTTTCTCACTCGGCGTCCCAGGCTCGGGCTGACCAGACGCGGAGCCACTTAGCGTTTCCTCCTCCCCCTGTCGGGGTCTGTCCTCCCTCCGCCGTCTCCTCTTTCTCCGCCTGCATCCCCGGGGGGCAGAGTGTGGGAAGAACGAATTTCCGCCCGGTTTGCCCGCCACTCGCCGACTTGGGTCCCTTCCGGACGCAGCCTGCGCACCCCCGGCTCCTCCCCCGGCTGTTCCACCGAGGCCGCGCTCCTGGTCCGGGACCGAGAGTCAGGAGGCGCGGGCTGCGGGGGCCGGGCCGCCGGGGCGCAGCAGCCAAGCCGCGCCCCAAGGAGCTCTTGGAAGGGCTCCCGCCTGCAGCTGGGGAATCCGCTCGGCGGGGAGAATCCGTGCCAGGGAATCCAGCTCTCCGGACTCAAGCTGCAAACAAAAAGCTCAGGTCTGGCTCCCTCCCCCCCACCCCCCGACGCACACCCGGAGAAACAGTTCTGTGCAGAAATGCAACAAGTAGCACCCGGAGCTCCCGGAGCGCCGTGAGCCGCCAGACTTGGCCGGGCGAAGCCCGCCTGCAGAGACCCGGGCCAGCCACCGGACAAAGGGCGGAGGAGGGGCTGGACCGCGCTGCGGAGTCCGAAAGAGGCCAGTTAGCGACTCTGGCCAGGCCAAGGGGAATGCAGAGGAGACACAGAGCAGGCGGGCCAAGAGGACGATCCGGCCGCAGCACGCAGGGCGGGCGGCGATGGAGGCTGCCCGCGCCGTGCGCTTCCTACTCGTGGTGTGCGGCTGCCTCGCGCTCCCGCCGCGGGCCCAGCCCGTGTGCCCGGAGCGCTGCGACTGCCAGCACCCCCAGCACCTCCTGTGCACCAATAGGGGGCTCCGCGCCGTGCCCAAGACCAGCTCGCTGCCGAGCCCCCAGGACGTGCTCACCTACAGCCTCGGCGGCAACTTCATAACCAACATCACGGCCTTCGACTTCCACCGTCTGGGGCAGCTCAGACGGCTGGACCTGCAGTACAACCAGATCCGCTCTCTGCACCCCAAGACCTTTGAGAAGCTCTCCCGGCTGGAGGAGCTCTACCTGGGGAACAACCTCCTGCAGGCGCTTGTCCCGGGCACGCTGGCCCCGCTGCGCAAGCTGCGCATCCTCTACGCCAACGGAAACGAGATCGGCCGCCTAAGCCGCGGCTCCTTCGAGGGCCTGGAGAGTCTGGTCAAGCTGCGGCTGGACGGGAACGCCCTGGGGGCGCTGCCGGACGCGGTCTTCGCTCCCTTGGGCAACTTGCTCTACCTACATCTGGAGTCCAACCGGATCCGCTTTCTGGGCAAGAACGCCTTTGCCCAGCTGGGCAAACTGCGCTTCCTCAACCTCTCTGCCAACGAGCTGCAGCCCTCCCTACGCCACGCAGCCACCTTCGCACCGCTGCGCTCCCTCTCCACCCTCATCCTCTCGGCCAACAGCCTACAGCACCTCGGGCCGCGCGTCTTCCAGCACCTGCCGCGTCTCGGCCTGCTCTCACTCAGGGGCAACCAGCTCACACACCTCGCGCCGGAGGCCTTTTGGGGGTTGGAAGCCCTGCGCGAGCTGCGCCTGGAGGGGAATCGGCTGAGCCAGCTGCCCGTGGCGCTGCTGGAGCCTCTGCACAGCCTGGAGGCCCTGGACCTTAGCGGGAACGCGCTGTCCGCTCTGCACCCCACTATCTTTGGGCATCTGGGCCGGCTGCGCGAGCTCAGCCTGCGCGACAACGCGCTCACTGCCCTCTCCGGGGACATCTTCGCCGCCAGCCCGGCCCTCTACCGGCTGGATCTAGACGGCAACGGCTGGACCTGCGACTGCCGTCTGCGGGGCCTGAAGCGCTGGATGGGCGATTGGCACTCGCAAGGCCGTCTTCTCACCGTCTTCGTGCAGTGTCGCCACCCCCCGGCCTTGCGGGGCAAATACCTGGATTACCTGGATGACCAGCAGCTGCAGAACGGGTCTTGTGCAGATTCCTCGCCCTCAGTTTCCCCGACCACCGAAGGCCAGGGGAGGCCCTCACCCACAGCCACCGGGGAGGAGGTGGCGCCCCCTGCAGGTGGCCTCTCCGAGGAGCCGCCACCGCAGCCGCAGCCACAGCAGCGCGGGCGGTTTCTGCCTGGGGTGGCCTGGGATGGGGCCGCCAGGGAGCTCTTGGGCAACCGCAGCGCTCTGAGGCTGAGCCGACGGGGTCCGGGCCTCCAGCAGCCTGACCCCTCCGCCGCTGCTGCCGCGGTCCCGGCGCCACACCCCCTGGACCTGCTCCAGAAGCCCGAGCGGGGACCTCCGACTCCGGCAGATGCTGCCCACGCGGAGCCCACCCCGACGGCCGAGCCCTCCTCTGCGCCACCGCCTGCTGGCGACCCCTGGCAGCGCGCGGCGAAGCAGCGCCTGGCCGCGCAGCAGCAGGAAAGCGCCGCTCAGTCCGACGGCGGGGTCGGCCTAGCGCCGCTGGTGTCCGACCCTTGCGACTTCAACAAGTTCATCCTGTGCAACCTTACCGTGGAGGCGGTGGGCTCCGACAGCGCCTCGGTGCGCTGGGCGGTGCGCCAGCACCGCAGCCCCCCACCGCTGGGCGGCGCGCGCTTCCGCCTGCTCTTCGACCGCTTTGGCCAGCAGCCCAAGTTCCACCGCTTCGTCTACCTGCCGGAGCGCAGCGACTCGGCCACGCTGCGCGAGCTGCGCGGAGACACCCCTTACCTGGTGTGCGTGGAGGGCGTCCTCGGGGGCCGGGTCTGTCCGGTAGCCCCCCGTGACCACTGCGCCGGGCTGGTCACCCTCCCGGAGCCTGGGAGCCAGAGCAGCGTGGATTACCAGCTGCTGACCTTGGTCTTGCTGGCGGTCAACGCGCTGCTGGTGCTCCTGGCGCTGGCGGCCTGGGCGTCACGCTGGCTGCGGAGGAAGCTGCGGGCTAGGCGGAAGGGTGGGGCCCCGGTGCATGTTAGACACATGTACTCCACCCGACGTCCCCTGCGCTCCATGGGCACCGGCGTGTCTGCGGACTTCTCTGGATTCCAGTCGCACCGGCCGCGCACCACCGTGTGTGCTCTCAGCGAGGCGGACCTCATCGAGTTCCCCTGCGACCGCTTCATGGACAGCGGGGGCGGCGGCACAGGTGGCAGCTTGAGGCGGGAGGACCATCTTCTGCAGCGATTTGCTGACTAGATCCAGAGACTCCAGGGGTGTGGAGACCATCTCATTGGCCTTGAGGAGCCAGCCACTTTCCGTGGAGCCCCTCAATCCACCTCAGGGGAAGATCTCATTTTATCAGAGCTTCTCCTTTCCCCCTTTTGTGCACTTGTCAGAGAGGCCAAAGGGGAAGCCAGTTCGGCACCCCCATCCCCACCCCAATTTCCAGTATCTACTCATGAAGTGAATGGGTGGTACTTGGTGGTCAAGGCCAAAGGTAGGGGACAAATGGATGTTAGAGTCCAGAGGTGGGAAGCCTTCTTTTACATGGAGACCTTGGCACAGCTAGGGATATGGCTTTTGTGGCATGGCAATGCAAGAGAGCCCGGCCCCCTTTGGGGTAGAAAAGGGCTCTTTTGCCCCCCAGTATGGGCAGAAAGAGATTTGGGTGCATGCTTTTTGTTTGTTCAGTGTGAAACAGAGGAGTTTTGTCCTATTTAAGGGAAAAGGAACTTATTACAAAGGATGCTTGGCACCTTGACTGCACTGGTCTGGTGGTCTCTGCCAAGAAGGTAGATGTTGTAAACAGGTGGAAAAGTTGAACACACCCGCCAAGGAACTCTTTCGTGTTGGTTAATAGAACATTCAGGATAATTTAATGTTTAAATAATTAGAGACACTATTTTTTTTTTCAACAATGTGAAGAGCTTGGACATTTAACAAACTGACAATAAACTCAAGGACTGTTTTAGTTGAGCTGAGCCGTTCAACTAGTATTTTCTTTTTAACATTAACACCACAAGAACATTGGCTGACCTTGGGGTTAACTAAGATTACCTACTTTCTCAGGAGAAGGCTGCATGCAAGACTTCTCTGTCAGGGTTGCTCCTGTGGCTTTTTAATTTTATTTTTCTAAGCCTATCTATGGAAAAGGAAATGTCAGTGCCAGACTTGATAAAGAATGTAAGGTGCGCAAAACCGATGGCCGCGTAGGGAACCGCGGCCTCCAAGTTCACTTAACCGCATCTCTGACACCGTGTCCAGATTGGAATAAATATGATGTGGTACTTCTCATGTTCTTATCAGTGACACCCAGTAGACTGTGCCCGGCTTCTCTTGAGTTGCACGGTTACGTGATAAAGGCAGTTCCCTAATAGGAGGGAAGCAAAAGGTGATAGTCAATTGACAGTGTAACTTTCAATCACCTTAATGTCTTACTCTATATGAAATAGAGGGGAAGAAATTATCGGAAAAAATGTGAAAAAGGGTGCATCAGTGGTTGTCTGTTTCTACTAAAACCGGAAGATTGTTAGGAGTACTTAAACCTCACTGTGAAATAATTATCTGTTTTGCAAGTTAATCCCTCCACTACCCCGTGTTTTACCATGTTATTAAATCTTATCTTTTAGTTAACAATTGCAGTATTTCTTTTAAATTTTCTTGTTTTAAATTTAGGATTAGGCTCCTTTATTTGCTCAGTTGTTTTCAATTATTTGGGACACTTTCATTCCCTGATATTTATGAAGTACATGTTTATCACTAAATGTAGTGCTTTGGTTTACATTAATAATTTTGTGTGTGGTCTAAAACAGCAGTCACGAGGAAGATCCGCACGGTTGTATTCACTGTGGCTGTGGATTTATTGGCAGTGGGGTGCCATGGAGGCTCTTGCTATGGTGCTAAGGCTAACAGGGAATCCTCTGTTTAGGGCCTTAAGCCCCTGAGGGTCCTGATGACTCAGGGAATCTATCATAGTCTGGGGGTCCTTCAAGCCCAGCGCACTCCCTTTTATGTTTGGCCTCCATTGAGCCAAGCCTGCCCTTGTCCCAACAGCTGAGCAGGGACCCGGGGCTCTAAACGACGGATCTGTGTTTATGTTCAATGAGTAAATGTCCAGACCACTTAAAGTACAGCTGCTTCTCTGGCAGTCTTATCTGTGGGGCCAAAATTTAATAAACCGCAGGAAAGAGACTGTCATTCCTAGTTTGCTGCCAGCGCCTGTGTCAGATCCCGAGCATATGAGTATGTGGGAGAGGGGCCGTTGCTCACTCTTATTTGCAACCTTTGGGCTATTTACTTGCCCTTCTCGTGCTCCTAGTTGTGTTCGTTTGTAGAGCAATGGCATCTTTTAGCTGGTCCTTTTGCGCAGCAGTGTCCTCTTGAGCCCCACTGAAAGTCTGGAAAAGACCTCTGATGCTTCCCACCAGCCACCCTTTCAGCTGCAGAACATCACGGAAAATACTTCACGGAAAAACAGTAAAATCTATGTAAAAACAGTTCGACTGGAAAGTCTTTTGGTGGGAAGTGAATAAATGTTATACATTGTTATGTTCAGTTATGTCAATAAACCCACTTACTAATGGAGATGTTTTATTGTTGGAGTTTCCAAGTATCCTATACACTCTCACGATGATACGCTCTGGTTTTCGGTAGCAGCTTCAGTTGACGACAATGAAACATAAGCTTGAAGTCTATCTGTCTGTCCTCTTGCAGTGGTTTTTAATTGCCATTTCTACAGGAGAGTAGGGACTTTATTTTCTGAAAATAGTTGTTAGGAGAGTTTATGCCCAAAGAAACAATGACATCACTCTAAAAGCAGATGGTGAGCCATGATAAGAAAATGCTGTTAAAATACCAGGTAGTAAGGAGGGCACGTGTTGCGTGGTGCACTGGGTGTTATACGCAACTAATGAATCATCGAACTTACATCAAAAACCAGGGATGTACTGTATGGTGACTAACATAATATAATAAAAAATATTATAATAAAAAAATAATAAAATAAAATACAAGTGACAGCGAAATGATTGGGTCTCAGCCGGCATCAGCAAGGAATCAGGACTTTTGACTCCCAGGGTCAATAATAAGGAGTGATCTTGAACTGCAGGTCATTTTTGCCATTATAAAGTTTTTGAAAAGATAAGATTCCTAAAATAAGAAAGAATAAACTTAGCATGAGGTGGGAGTGTTCATTTAAAGCGCCACTGAGGGCCAACTGGATGGCTCAGTTGGTTAAGCGTCTGCCTTCCGCTCAGATCATGATCCCAGGGTGCTGGGATCGAGTCCCGCATCAGGCTCCCCGCTCAGTGGGGAGTCTGCTTCTCCCTCTCCCTCTGCCCCTGCTTGTGTGCTCGCTCTTGCTCGCTCACTCCCTCTCTCAAATAAATTTTTAAAAATCTTAAAAATCACATAAAATAAAGCAGCATCGAAGCAGTCTGGAATGGGGTCGGACCCTCAGCTCAACCTCTAAGATTATTACTGATTTCCGTAGACAGACATGGTGCCATGTTGCTCGGTAATACCACGCACGTGATCAGAGCACCTTCACCAATTTGCAAAGACCTGGTTTTCACCAGAAGTACACCAATGTCGGTAGCTACTGTCTATTAAGAAACCATTAAAACAGACTGGATTACCTGGTATTCATGCTTAACCCCTCCCCAATCTGCTTCGAAGCCTTGGAAATAAGTGACAATGAGGCATTCTCATGCCAGAAATGTATTAAAAATCGAGACCATGACCCAGGATTAAAACAGATTTCTACCCAGTGTTATACCTTCACCATCTCAGAGAAATGTAGCATCATTAAAGTTCAGAATGATTTTAAGGAAGGGATGAAAGCATTTTGGTCATCTGGGATTGCGTTCATTCTATTCACCTGTGCTCAGTTTCTGCACCAGTTAAAAGGGCAATCCTGAGTCCTGACTGCAGAGTCCCGTTGTGAGAATAAATAAGTAAAAAAAGCATTTGACAGCACCAGGAACAAGGCAGATGTTCAATACATATTAGATGTATTATCAGTAGCAGTATTCTGTGCACAGAGCAACAAATTGTAAGAGACATTTTAGAAATGTCATGGACGAGACATTTCTGCTTAAGCCCTAACCAATCAGAAAACTCAGATAATGGGATTCAGTGACCCCCTCCCTTTGTTCTGGTCACTTGAGGCTCTTGTGTAATTTAATGTGGAGGGATAGCTCTTGAAATACCTTCTCATTATTTTATTATTTTTTCTCTCTCATTTTTTTTAAAGTGAACATAGTACTATTTGAGTAAACTTTTCTACATTTATTAAACTCTTGGCATGAGCTCCTTCATCTTCTGGATTGAAACTAAGGCTGTGTAAATGGCGTTGCTTCCCATTAACTTGGTGATAGCATCCCAAGTGTCCTTCGACTTAGTTTACTTTGTAAAAAGATACTTTGCATGAATAAATGCTTTTTTCCCCTAGGGATTTGAGGTCACTTCATCCTTCTCAACCATGTGGCAAATAATATTCTTTTCATTTTACATGGGAGACTGAAGTATTTGGAGATTATACTTACATTAATCACTGAAATAATTAGGGAGAAATGTAGCTTCATCTTTGCTTTATCTTGGGACAGAATACCTAAATATATCATTACATCTGTTTGAGAGATTTTAAGCTAGAGTTGGTGTGATTCCTTAGTGACACAGAAATGTGGCTTTATCATTTGGCTGTGAAATGGCATCAGATGATAGACAGAAATATATGGTCACGCACCAGCATTTCAAGCAACAGCACCTCTTGACTCTAAATCCAGTAACATTTTTTTCCAATCGACCAAAGCTCCGTAATGCTAGCTCCTCCCCCTACTCTGTCTTCAAAACCAACTACCATGGTGCGTTGGACATGTTTCCTTCTAACAGTCAATTCTCCTTATTCACACAAGTTATGTTGTATAAAGTCACAGCAAACACAGAATGAACAAATACTGAACCACTGCCCTGAGAGGAAATTCCAGTTTGGGTTCCTACAAGCATCTGGTCACATTTCCATCAACTCATCAATACATAACCTTCATTTGAGGAGTGTTTCTGTTTCAAGACACCTTATTTAATACATACTGTTGATTCATTAACATGGAACTCACAGCCAACAGCCCCGTACCTCATGCCTGAATGGAGTTGACCTCACACACCTACTTTCTCTCTAAGACGCATCATTGCCATCCTTCACTGAGGAACTCTAGACGGCACTTTTAAACAGTAAATGAACAAAAAGCAAGAAAAGTGTGAGAAATGTGTCACTACACAGGCTATGAAAGGGACACTTGTTTCCGGGAGGAGAGCTGGAACAAGAAGGTGACACATGGCCTGGTTCGGCCTCAGCTGGCGGCATGCGTGGGCAGCTCGCGTTTTCCACGGCTCTGCGAGTGTCCACGAATGGCCGTGAGCGTACTGCAGGGTATTGATTCTGGGCTTACAAATCAATACTGCTGAGTAGGAGAGTTCGCAAATACATGATCTGCAAATAAGGAAGGTCAACTGTGCTTTTTATCTGCCCAGATCCTCCTCCTGTGACCCCCCACCCATTTTCTCAAAGCCATAAATTACCCGTGCACACCTAACATTCCAGTTGCAACATTGGTGCGGGGGAGCTCTGCCCCTGGGCTTGAAAGGGGAAGGTGGTGGAGAGAATTTTTGGTTTTTCACAATTTGGGTTTGATATTTTCTAGCTATTCAGAGTGTTTTTTGCTCCCTTGCTACATATGCGCAGTTTCTATTTCTTCTTGGGGAGCACTTATGCAAAAATATAGCTATGGGGGTGTCTTACCTCTGCCCACTCACTACTCCTGGTTTCTCAGGAAGGGCTCCACAAAGAAGAAATGGCTAAGTATATCCCTAGACTGAGTATAAGCCTGGGCCGAGTATAACCCCCGACCCCCATCTGCTCTGGGCTGACTCTTCAGGAGGTGTCAGCCTCTGCCTCCCCTTTACTGTGAAAGTCTCTCTGAGACTTTGAGACTCTGGCATTCTTCTGGGTGCCAAAGAGAAACGTGGCTTGCTCAGAGAATACCGCTTGCTTCTTGGAACCTCTTATTTATGTGCTCTTACTGCCTTCACACACCTTGTGGGGTCAGACACTTCTCCTATTTTCATTTTGATTGCTGAACCCATGCACACACAGCTTTTTGTTTGTTTTTGCCTGGTGCTTAATTCTACTTGGGCTGTTCTTCCTTATATCTTGTCGGTATCGCTCATTATTGTCTCCTCTCTTTCTTATTTGGTTCTTTAAACAAAACTTACAATTTTATAGAAAGCCAACAGACACAGGAGAAGATGCCCAACATCACTCATCACCAGACATACACAAAGCAAAACTACAACGAGAGATCACCTCACACCTGTCAGAACGGCTAAAATTAACGTGTTGGCAAAGATGTGGAGAAAAAGGAACCTTCTTGCACTGTCGGTGGGAATGTGAATTGGTCTACCACTGTGGAAAACAGTATGGAGTTTCCTCAGAAAATTAAAAATAGAGCTACCTTACCATCCAGTAAATGCAGTACTGGATATTTACCAAAAAAAACAAAAACACTAATTCCAAGGGATACATACATACACCCCTATCTTTATTTAAGCATTATCAACAATAGCCAAACCACAGAAAGAGCCCAAACGTCCATCAAAAGATGAATGGATAAAGAAGTGGTATATATGTACAATGGAATATTACTCAGCCTTAAAAAGGAATGACATCTTGCCATGTACAACGACATGGCTGGAGCTAGAGGGTATTATGCCAAGTGAAATAAGTCAGTCAGAGAAAGACAAATGCCATATGATTTCACTCATATATGGAATTTAAGAAACAAGGCAAATGAGTGAAGGGAAAAAAAGAGAAGGAGACAGAGACAAACCAAGAAAGAGACTCTTAACTATAGAGAACATAGTGATGGTTGCCAGAGGGTGGATGGGGGATAAGTGAAATTGGGAATGGAGGTTATAGAGTACATTTATCATGATAGGAAAGAGAAAGAAAGAAAGAAAGAAAGAAAGAAAGAAAGAAAGAAAGAAAGAAAGAAAGAAAGAAAGAAAGAAAGAAAGAGGAAAGAAAGAAAGAAAGAAAGAAAGAAAGAAAGAAAGAAAGAAAGAAAGAAAGAAGGAAGGAAAGAAGGAAAGAAAGAGAAGGAAGAAAGAAAGAAACGGAAGGAAGGAAGAAAGAAACCCAAAGTGGGATAACTAAAAAGTTTAAAAAACATAACATAATTTTCAACTTAAAAAAAGACTGCAAGACTATTTCAGAAAATTTCTGTATACCCTTTAACCAGTTCTACTAATTGTTAATATTTTGTGCCATTTGCTTCATTATTCTCTCGCTCAACTATTTGAGAGTAAACTGGAGCCATCATGTTTCTTTACCCTAAATATTTCAATTTGTTTGTTAAGAACAAGGACATTCTCTTAAATAACCATAGTACAATTATCAAGAAAAGAACTTAACACCAATAAAATGCTATTCTCTAATCCACAATCCATATTTAAAATATTGCAACTGTCCCAATAATACCCTTTCAAAAGCTGTTATCCCCCTGGTTCAATGTAGGATCGTGCACTGCATTTAGTTGTCATGTTACTATGCCCTCTCTTTCTCTCTCTCTCTTTCCATTTCCGTTGGTTTGATTTTCTTCTTTTTTTTTTTTTTGTAAAGTAAGGGTTATTAAGACATTATGAAAACCTAATTATGCGTATGTTAGATCATTTGATACCGTCCCACGCAGCTCTTGGATATTCTGTAGTTCTTTTCTTTTGACACTTTAAAAATCTTTGTAATTCAGTTTGGATGACTTCTCTTGACCTATCTTTATATTTACTGATCTTTTTCCACCTGGTTCCATCAGCTAATTAGCCCTTTAAGGAATTTTTCATCTCTGATATGTTTTTTTTCCCCTAGCATTTCTTTTGTTTCTTTTTAAAAACATGTATGACTCTCTGTTGAAATTCTGCATCTGTTCATGCATGTTTTGTAGCTTCCCACTACGTCTTTAAATATATTAATCTAAATTGAATTAAAGTCCCTTTCTAATAGGTTCAACATCTTGGTCATCTCGGAGTCTAGTTTTATTGATTGCTTTATCTTTAAATAATAGGAGTTTCTTTTATGTGCTTCTTTGCCTTGTAAGTTTTGTAAGTCACATGCACATCTGTCAAATAGTATGTTTAAGCTTAATTTTTAAAATTATTTGTTTTCAGAAGCACTTGTTATGCACAGTAAGTAAGAAGTTTTCTTAATTCAACAGACTGTTTTTGGCGATTTTGCACACATAGACAGATGTTGTTAAGTTAAATTTGTGTTTCAAGGGTTTGTGCTGATATATATGCAAATTAGCACCTAGTGATACGTTTTCTTTTGACTTAAGTCTTTTCTCTCCCACGTGGTATAAAAAATAGAGACCCCTTTCAAGTAAAATTAATGTGTGACTCCTTTTGTAATGAATAGCTCTGTGAACTGGGCTACGTTTAGGTAATGTCTGAGAGAGTTCAAGGGAGGAGAGTACAAAACTGAGTACTTTTCAAAGCCCTGTGTTTGGGGCTCTTCACGTCAGCTTGAAAGCATCACCGATCATGGTATCATGAATTCTCAATTAGACATCTTTGTAATGCCTTTGCTTAGGAAGGAACATGATCTTATAAAAGGCAATAACTTTCTATCGCACACATTGAACTGTCAACAAATGCTCAATCTGAAACCAAATTGATAGACGAGGAGCACAAGGAATGATATACGGTAGGATTTGTGTTTTGTGGAATAATGCCTCTCTCCTGGCAAGGATTGTGCAAACCCAACACTGTACAATAATCACCAGATCTCAAAAATTTATTTATTTATTTATTTTTAAGATTTTATTTATTTATTCGACAGAGATACTGAGACAGCCAGCGAGAGAGGGAACACAAGCAGGGGGAGTGGGAGAGGAAGAAGCAGGCTCATAGCGGAGGAGCCTGACGTGGGGCTCGATCCCATAATGCCGGGATCACGCCCTGAGCCGAAGGAAGACGCTTAACTGCTGTGCCACCCAGGCGCCCCCAGATCTCAAAAATTTAGATAGACAAAATACAGCACACTGTCACCGAGAAAGTAAGAATACTGAATTTTCATATTGCCCACATCAAAGGTATTATTAACTGACACCATGACCAACCTACAGAAGGGAGATGCTGTATTTGAGACTTTTCTCTTAGCTTTATATATGTATTGTTTCATGTATGTAAACACTGACAGTGGACGTTACGTAGAGGGAGCACGTAAGACTCAAGTATTGACTGTTTGGGAACATACGGTATTTAATTCACTTAATTTTTTTTTAAGATTTTATTTATTTGTTTGACAGAGATAGAGACAGCCAGCGAGAGAGGGAACACAAGCAGGGGGAGTGGGAGAGGAAGAAGCAGGCTCATAGCGGAGGAGCCTGATGTGGGGCTCGATCCCATAACGCTGGGATCATGCCCTGAGCCGAAGGCAGACGCTTAACCGCTGTGCCACCCAGGCGCCCCTTAATTTACTTAATTTAACAGATTCTTACAAGCATGTATTTTGTGTCGGGTACCATTTTAAGCGCATTCCTCACACTAAGTCATTCAGTCCTCAGAATAACCCTCTGAGGTGTGTACTGTTACTCTGCCCCCATGAGAGATGACAAAACTGAGCCACAGAGAAGTTGTGCACTTTGACCAAGAATCCCGAGCGGGGAGGTGTCTGAGTCTGGATCGGAGGCCAGACTGGGGCTCCAGAGCCCTCGCTGTCATCCCAACCCTCTGCTGCCTTGTGCATACACATGACAACTGATAAAACATCAAGGAATTGTTCTTGGGGATATTTCTCTCCCGCTCCCCCCGTGCAACACTTTAAAAATCATCTCTCAGCAGTTTGGCCTTTATTTTTAGTCTATTTTTCTCAATCTGTGCAATACATCAAGAGCATTTGTCCTTAAATATTTCATGAGGGACAGGCAGTCCGTGTCACAGACACAAATGCCTCACTCTGTCTTGACATGGGTGGGTCACTGTTGTGCGCCATGGGGTCAGTTCTCTCCGCCGGTCTGCAAGCTCCCTTAGGACACAAGCCTCATCTTGTATTTCTTTTCTGTTTCCACAGGGCCTGGCCAGCTTGGAGTCGAGTCCCTGGCTACCTGCTTATTGACGAGTGCCACAACTTGTCCCACCGAAACACACATGCTAGACAGTGTTCACATAAGTGATACACACTTGTGTGTTGGGGCAAGTCATTTAATGGCCATAATTCTGCCCAAATATACATTTACATAACAACAGCGGGAAACCGATGTAAGATGGGGGTATGATACGACTCTACTTTTTCTATCTTTATTATAGGAATACAGTTCTCAAAAAGTGAACATTTGGGAAATTTAACATATTTTCCCCTTGTGTACTATTTATAGATTTCACGTTGCTGAGAATAAATCTGGGATTGTGTGTTATTTACGATGGTAATCCTATCATCTGGCATGGTGCATTTCCCATAGTAGGTTCTCAATAAATGCTAGTAGAATTCTTTTTTTTTTTTTTTTTAATTAAGCCTTGGTCCTATTAGAAAAGGAGTTACACTGGGAGGAGTTCGTCATCACAGGTCTTTGCGGTCTACCAAAACCTGAGTTTTTACTTTCTAGGACATGAAACAGAATATTGCTGTCTACACGCCAGTGACTTTATTTTCCACCTTGTCTCTATTCTTTAGTAACTTCTTGCCCTACAGAACCACGACCAAGACTTTTTTAAAAATCCAAGGCCCAGCAATAATTTATGAATTTCTTTCTGTACCAGAAAGATACAATAAGACAAGTGTTTTTGTGAGATAAGACACATTTCAGCAACACCGGGAGGCATGCATTGAAGTATACGTAACTAGTTCCACCAGGTAACTGATTATCTGCCGTTGCCAGAGTGACAGTCTCATGGCTGGTGACGCTACTGACCTTGGCATATTTATTATCATCATCACCCCAGGGGACAGAAACCAATATATCTCTTCTTGTGAATACACAGCCATAAAAGGAGGCACAATCCAGTGGAAAAAAATTTGTGTTTATAGGTGGTGGTGGTGTTGTGTGTGTGTGTGTGTGTGTGAGAGAGAGAGAGAGAGAGAGAGAGAGAGACAGAGAGAGAGAGAGCAAGAATGTTTCAGTTTTTACATTTTCTTTCCACTTTTAACTTTTTTCTGTTTATACGGAAAAGGGAAGATGACATCAGTCTCTCATCTGCAATCTCAGATTCGTCATAGCCACTCAGATCTGCAAGACTTCAAGGGGCATAGTTTGACCTTATAAGGGAGCCGAGTAAGATTGAAAACCAAAGACAATCTGCGTTCTCATCTCTCAGACTATGATTGCCATCTGATGAGGGGAGGCCAGAGGTGAGGGACGTGACCTTGGATGATGCTGGTGCTGTCTCCCCACCCCCCCAGCATGGTGCTAACTGCTTTCTGGACTGGACTTGAGAGGCAGACTTTGGGACCTGAGTGCTCAGAGAGCACCCAGGCTGCTTAGGGGATAGTGAAGCAGAGCCCCATGGAAGCTGTTGTGGGGAGGGGGGTGCAAGAGGGCAGGGGCCAAGTGTGCAGTCCACAGCAGTCCTGGGACAAGGTTAATAAGATGAGAGAGGCTTGGTTTCCAGAAACAAGTAGTTGCCATTTTCATTTGCTTGGGCTGCTGCAACAAAACGCTGCGAATTGGCTGAAACAACAGAAATGTAGTGCCTCATAGCTCTGGCGGTGAGAAGTCCAAGGTCAAGGTGCGAGGGCTGATTCCGTCAGCTCCAGGCATGTCTCCTAGCTTCTGGTGGTTTTCTGGAGATCTTTGGCAATCCTTAGTTTATAGATGCATCGGCCCAACCTCTGTCTTTGTCTTCATGCAACGTTCTCCCACGTGCCTGTGTCCAAATACCCCCCTTTTATAAGGACACCAGTCATACTGGAGTAGGGGCCCAACCCTACTCCAGGCTGACCCCATCTGAACAATAACTATATCTGCAATGAGCCTATTTCCAAATAATGTCATATTCTAAGGTGCTGGGAGTTAGGGCTTCAACATCTGAATTTGTAGAGTGGGAGGACACACAGTCCAGCCCGTAACAGAATTCAGAAATCAGTTGATCCAGGGTACCTTTTTTTTTTTTTAAGATTTATTTATTTATTTTAGAGAGAGAGAGAGCACAGAGGGGAGGGGCAGAGGGAGAGGGAGAAAGTCTTAAGCAGATTCCTCCCTGAGCGTGGAGCCTGATACCACGGTCGATCTCGGAGCCTGAAACCAGGCTCGATCTCAGAATCCTGATATCACAACCCTGAGCTGAAACCAAGAGTCAGACTCTTTTTTTTAAAAAAAAGATTTTATTTATTTATTCGACAGAGATAGAGACAGCCAGCGAGAGAGGGAACACAAGGAGGGGGAGTGGGAGAGGAAGAAGCAGGCTCCCAGCGGAGGAGCCTGATGTGGGGCTCGATCCCATAACACCAGGATCACGCCCTGAGCCAAAGGCAGATGCTTAACCGCTGTGCCACCCAGGCGCCCCAAGAGTCAGACTCTTAACTGACTGTACCACCAAGGCTCCCTGGGGCTATCTTCTTATTAATTAGAGGAAACAGGAAGGGGACGTGAAACCAAGAGAAGAACAGGGTAACAGTTTGTTTTTTCCTAACAAAGAATCAAGACATGGGAAAGCAAAGCCTGTGGGGTGAAGGGGTAGGATTCCCTCGTCGTTTATCAGCACAGTCATCCTTTTGAGGACACGGACAGTATCTGAGTTGAAATATGATCTCTGGGTCAAAGAGGACCTAAGTCCCCAAAGCTTTTGCAAACTCCCAGTGGTATGAGAATTTTAACTGCCCAGAAAAATTACCCGAAGTCCTTGGCCTAATGCCTTCAGAAATATGGCTGTGCTTACTGGAGGGGCCTTTCGCCTTCCCTGTGTTCTCAAATATGGTGGGAACTATTTGAGGAGACACAGCTCCTGCAGAAACAACCCATCCTTTAGCCACTTAGCTTCCTCATTGTACGAAATAGGTCAAAATACATCATCTATGTCCTTGACAAATGCCAAGGTGGAATGATATCCAGCTAAGGTGGGGTGCCAAGTGCTTTGGCAGTGTTAGATACGGGCATACATTTCCTCAGTCCTCCCGGAAGCGTATAGTACTATTCCCATTTTCCAGAAGCAGCAATCAAGGCTCAGAGTTCACTGACTCGCCCAGGGGCTCACAGGAGTCGTGAGCGTGAGCCCATTTGTACACACGCTGTCCTTTCCCTCTGCCTCGCGCTTCCCTAAGTATTTGAGGGTACATATTTGAAGAATGTGAATTTTCTAAAAAAAAAAAAAAAGTTAACTATCACAGTGAGATAAAAATTCATTTTACCCCTTTAAGCCTCTGGTGTAAAATGAGGGGACCGGGTTCAGATGATCTCCCTGCATCCATGTAGCCCTAACGTGTGTCTAAAATTATGACTTCATTTTCCTGTTTGGGATGTAAGAAGAGGATGTAGGCTGTCCATCTGGGGGGGGTGGTTGTTTGTTTGTTTTTTTAAAGATGGAATTTTAACATCTCCTTGTGGAATTTCCTGGTTTTCCACCAAGTATGTAGAGCCCGTCTCTCAGAAGCTCGTCTATTTTTTACTGCAATAGGATTACAATCTGGTGATTTGGGTGACGATGTCTTTGGAGCCTCATATTTTTCTTTCCTCTCCTTCAAGTGTCCCCGAGCTCCTACTGCTCCCGCGGAGCTGACCGCATGAAGCCTGGTTTGCACTGAGCAGTGGCCAGTCTCCCCGGCCAGGGCCACACGCCGGCCTTTCTGGGCTGGGATCGGCTTCCGCTCTGGGCACATCTCCTGTGGGCCCCGCGAACAGGCTTTGACTGATTGAGCTCAGAACACTCGCTTGTTTGTGGATATGGTAATGACGCCAGTAAAATTCAATTACTGTATCCCAGAGGACCCCAGCAAGCGATAATAAATTAGGGAACATGAGCTTTGGAGTATCTGAACTGAAATTATAATGGGGCTATTGAAAAACAAACAAACAAAAATCCCAAGCATTCATTTAATAAAGGATGCTGCAGTTCTCCCCACCAAAAATTAGTTCATCAACTAACCCTTTGTTCTTGTCATAAAAGAATGTGCCGTAGACACAGCCAAGAACATTTTATCTTAATTACTTGGTATTGTCGTCGCCCCCAGAGCACACCTGGCCTCGGGGTAACTGGTACACAGAGAGGAAGCAGCCGCCTGGAAGGGTCCCCCAAGGCCACGGCACTAATCCACGCTGGGCCCACAGATGCTCGCTGCCGCCCATGGCCTTGGGTTTCAGGTTGCCATCCAGGGCTGGGGTTTGAATGGAGGTTGTAATCTCAGAAGGTCCAGCTAGCACTTAACCACTGACATCCATCAAGGATGTCAAGGCTCGCATTGTCTCATTAATTTGAACCAGCTTTCCTGCTATCAGATCCTTTTTCATTTCTAACCTTTCCACCCCGCCTTTCTTCCTCTGTGCACAGTTTATAGCGTCTCCTGTTTGTGGTTTCCGTCAGAGAGTGGTGCTCTGGAAGGCCACGCTTGGGGGCTGGGGAGGGAGGAAAAGTGCCTTTGCCCTCCTCCATGCCACAGATCGGACTTGTGTGTTTCTTCTCCGATGTGAACGTCAAGCGCGTGGAGAGGGACAGAACACTGATGGCAGTCTGGATGTATCCGTAGGCTCTATTCTGCAGATAATATTCAAGCTAAAATTGCTATCTTCCTTCACTTTATTTCCTTTCTCATCCAGATTCCAACATCCAAGTGTGTAATGAAGAATT
Source organism: Ursus americanus (assembly GCF_024610735.1). Classification (NCBI taxonomy): domain Eukaryota; kingdom Metazoa; phylum Chordata; class Mammalia; order Carnivora; family Ursidae; genus Ursus; species Ursus americanus. The sequence continues at coordinate 46,043,108 of NC_142129.1, forward strand.
GACCAATTGCTGAGCAGAGGAGATATGAAGAAGATAACCAAGAGGCAACAACAAAAAATCCCTGAATTAGCAGCAGGTCATTTTCTACCTGTAGTAAATATCTTTTGGGGACTCTGTGAGACCCAGCCCCTTTCTTGGAGAATTGCTCCTTCCTCCCCCTGCCCCCACCACAAGGACTGTCAACATGGGTCACGCTTACTTTCCATGACTCCACGAGGCTGGCTGACTCCTGACCCAAGCTGGACACCACAGAATTTTGCTCTAGGAGCTGCAACGTCACACAATGGTTTGGTTGTGCTGGAGCTTGGAGAAGGTAGAGCTCTGGGGTTTGGGGCCGTTAAATTTTAAGTGGAGTGTTTCAGACAGGTGGAAAGCGAGGAGGTGGGTAAGTTTTGCCATGAATCAGAGATGGTGAGAGAAGCAGACCAGAGATGTCCACTCCTTTTTATAAAGGATGACCCTCCATTTCCTCTATGGCCAGCCCCCAACTCCTGACTGCGTCCTCTCTGTAAGACCTTGCACCTAATGCTGCCTCGTAAGCCTCAGCCCTCCGTTCCCCCCCGTTAATCCAATGAGCCTCTCGGCCAACGCCTGCTACACGTTCACCGTCTCAGCGCCTTGAAAATTTTTTTCTAATATACCCACACATTATAAAATTTTAATATTCTGTCATCAGAGACGAGGGAACTGGCAATGTGTGGCACGCTCTCTTAGGACTTGTCAAAATTAAGGGTGATTCTTTCCATCCCAAAGAGACGGACGTTTCAGGACATCAAGAGACAAAAAGCAGCCAAAGGAGTTTACTGTCCCTTTATTTCCCGTGAAATACAACACTAAGCAGTGTTCGTATTTTACCCACACTGCTTCCTGTCTTCTGCCAAAGGAGGGATTTCATCCAATGTCCCAGCTGTTCTGGGGCCTGTACTGGGGTGGCTGGGGGGGCCACACAGAAGGGTTTTGCTCACAGGCCACAGCTGTGCTTGAGGCCTCTGTGTAAGCAATCAAGCGACCCTCCCTCAGGCAGAAGCCTGGAAACGTCCATTCTGACTCTCCTCATTTGGCACAATGAAGGGCAAATATCTCTCCATTATCTATTAGAAAATGAACGAGCAAGCACAATCTCTAAATAAAGAGGAACTTAAAGAGGAGATCATATTCCTACTCCCTAGGTATTAATAATATTCTGCACCAAGGTCACGGGTCTTGGTGTAACTAGTTTAAGAACTATGGTCCAGTTTATTAACCTCTTATGTTCTCTTCTGGAGAAAAAAAAAATCAGGATATAAGGTGTTTGGGCCAACTGCAACATTAACCTGGGCAGGCCAAGCTCTGTGCTGGGCTTTCTACAGGTACCTCATTGAGATGTCACAGTGGTTCCAAAGTATGACTACATCGCTGTGAATTTTCTAAGAAGTTAGGTGAGCGCCTCAAAGGCCACACAACTGGCAAGCAGAAAAGTTGTTAAGTGAAAAATTTGGTACATAAAAAAAAAGTCACATAGCTGGAATGTGGTCCTGTATTTACCTTACTCTTAAAACGAGCCTAATTCCGTTGCACTCCAACACAATATTTCCCAAACTTGTCTGATAAGACTCCTCAGGGAGCGTGCTTGTTAAAACTCCAGTCCTGGGTCCAATCCTGCTGCTGATCTAATAAACCGGAATCTCCTAGAAACAGGTACGGGAATCCACCCCTGGTGAATCTCACCTGGCAAGTTAGGTAAATACTGCTGGAATGCCTTCGTTTCTTTTTAACTTAGTAATCCTTGGCAAGATGTACGCAAGAAAAATATTTTCTTTTTTTGGTTTTTTTTTAAGATGTTATTTATTTACTAGAGAGAGAGAGAGAGCGAGCATGAGCAGAGGGGAGGGGCAGAGAGAGAGGGAGAAGCAGACTCCCCACTGAGCAGGGAACCCACCCCAGGACTCGATCCCAGGACCCTGGGATCATGACCCAAGCTGAAGGCAGACACCCAACTGACTGAGCTACCCAGGTGCCCCTCTTTTCTCTTTTTAATAAACTTTATTATTTGGGGATAATTTTAGCAAAGATAAGTTGCAAAGATAATGCAGAGAGAGCCCATGTACCTTTCCCCACCCATGTCCCCCTCATGTGAAGATCTTACACAACCATGGCCCATTTGCTGAAACGATGAAACAAACACCGACAAATTACTATTAACTGTGTTAGGAATCACTTGTCTGGATCTGACGATGTGGAAGGAAAGGGAAGATAGGCCAGCCCAGAGTTCCTTTTTCTTCCCTTATACCTCAGTAGTAAGCTGAAGGCAGACAGTGTTGGTAGATGGTGTGTGATCAAGAAGCACGCTGAATTTAGCTCTTTGCCACATCTATCTCGAGAAGGAAGACCATTGTCAGCAATCAGACTGCCGACATTTCAGAAAATGTTGACTTCACTCCGAAGGGACCCACTGTTATTATTGCCAAGGGCCCCAGAGAAACCCTGCGGAGGGACTCCAATCCCATCAGTGCAGAACTCAGTCTACTTGGCCAAAAAATAGAAGAAGCTTCGAGTGGACCAATGGTGGAAACTAGAAAAGAACTGGCTATCGTCCGCACTGTGTCTGTAGTCAAGGCTGTTACCCTGGGCTTCCGTTACAAGATGAAGTCAGTATGTGCTCACTTCCCCATCAACGTTGTTGTTCAGGAGAATGGTTCTCTTGTTGAAACCCGAAATTTCTTGGGTGAAAAATACATCCGCTGTGTTTGGCTAAGGCCAGGTATGACTTGTGCACTATCTCAAGCCCAGAAAGATGAGTTAATTCTTGAAGGAGATGACATTGGACTTGTATCCAACTCAGCTGTTTTGATTCAGCAAGCCATGACAGTTAGAAACGAGGGTATCAGAAAATTTGGGGATGGCATCTGTGTTTCTGAAAAAGGAACAGTTTAGCAGCTGATGAATAAGATCTAAGTTGTCCAGCTACAGAAATAACAAGATGCTGGATGATTTTTCTGACTTATTTGTGATATTTTAAAGATGGAAATAAAGGCTATATTGATTTGGGGCTTTTTCTTAAACCAAAAAAAAAAAAAAAAGGAAGCAAGTTGAGTTTATTTCCCACAGGATTTAGACCGTTCTAGTAAGAACAAAATACATATGCATGTATGAGCTATGAAATGCAAATTGTGTAATTTCGGTGATTTCGTGGATGAGTTAAATGCAGTTCTATTTGCCTTTAAAATTGGCATTGCAAAATTCATACTAACAATTCAAAATTTTGTTTTCTTTACTTGGCATGGCATTAAATAGCAAATAAAAAATACTGTAACTAGTTGAGGTAAAGACCGGAGCAGAAGGAAAAACTATAGTTTAGTTTTACAACGACACTCTTTTTCCTATGTTTTGGACCAGGGGCTCCACATTTTCCTTTTGCACTGGGTCCTGCAAATCATGAAGCCAGGCCAGCTGATCCCTAGTCAAGAGCCATTGTCTTAACGAAGCCACTAATGGTGGTGACTGTGGCACCCAGACGGGTAAGTGGAAAGATATGTCAGGGGAAGGGGACTTTGTGCCCTCCTAGGCAATTACAGCAATGGAGGGGGCTCGTTCTCCAGCATGAAGCAACGCAGATGGCTACAGGCACCTCCGGATGATTCCTGATATGTTAGCACGGCTGGATACAGCCTGGAGCAGTGGCATTCCTGTTGGACGTTCCCAGTGGCCAAGTGGTTTCTGATGCAGAAAGTGTAATGGCAAATGCCACATGAAGAAGCAGTTAGACACTTGACCTGCCCCGGGCATGTGGCTTTTGCATGTACCACTCTAGAGCATACTGCTTAATTATTTTTGTGCTCCAATGGGTAGTTTTTCTTTTTTAGCTTGAGTATTAAATCAAAGAGGTATCCTCTGCATCTCCAAAACCTGCTAGCTCATTAAACACAGAATGGGGTGTTCTGTGAAAAGGCAGCGCAGTGGGTTTGGGACAGCAACTTTAATCTATATCTGAAAACAAATTAGCCTAATGGAGCAGAATGGATACAAATGGCTATACGCCCAACCTACACCAGGAAGCAGGACATGGCTCTTGGGCTAATTAAAGGACACAGGGCACTGTCCTCCACTCCGAAATTTGTGTGGCGATGTGCCTTTTGGGATAGGGTACTTCTTTTAAAATAGGAAGGATTTCCAGCTGGTGGTGTGAGGTCTGTCCTTCTGCGTGGAGTGGGACCATGCTGCTGGGACACATGGCCAGAGATGTCAGCCGCAAGCACGAGCAGCAACCCTTCACGTGTCAAGGTGTGACGACGGGCAGCCCTGAGCATGGGCGTGTCCTTCTTGTCCTGGTGACAGCTATGTCACCCAGTGGTGAGACACGTGATCAAGCATCGAGCACACTTACTAGGTGGTCAACTCAAACATCCACCCAGAGCCCTTCTGTCTGTGGAAATCAAAACAGGGGGGTCCTCTCCGTCTCCCTCCCCAGCCAGCCTCCAGGGGCTTCTCCCAACCTCCAGCCTCCAGTTCTTCTTGAAACCTCTTGTTCTCATATTGTCTTCATCTGTCTTCTTCACTGTCTCTTCCTTCACCTGCACCAGTATGATTTCTGCCAAGGTGGAGTCCTTGCTCGTTGCCCAGTGCACGGTAGGGGCTGGGTAATTATTTGCTGAATGAATCGTCAAGTGGAACTGGCCGGCCTCCTTCTCCATGTGCCACATCCCAACGCCGCCCCTCCCCTCTGCCCCGCGCTCCAGCCACGCTAGCTCCGTGAAGGTCTGCAGCACACCTCCACACATCTGCACGTGCCGTTCCTCCCTCCCGCAACACACAGCTCCCCTTCCTACCTGTGCTCTGCTCTCCTTCCTCCTCGGCATCCCACTGGAGCCTTCACACCTCCGTAACGCCCTCCCGCAGGGCACAGTCATCCCCGAACCATGCTGAATGGTCAGCATCCTCCCCAAGAAACGCTAAGGAACTCCAGGGCCAGACGGTCCCCTTTGTGTCTTTTTCCCCCACCCCGATGCTTCAGATGTTTGACGAATGAATACATAAACGCCATGTCCAAAGACCCACTAGCGAGCTAGTGGCCAGGACCAGGCTAGTGCCCAGATATCCTGTCTTCCATCCGTGGTACTTTATTTGTTATTTCCATCAGAGAACTTTTGGGAAGACATTCTCACCAACTTCCCCCAAACCCACAGCGTAGTTTCTGCACTGACACGTACCTCAGCTTCCTGGTACCCATTCTTTCTTCCAAAAACAACCCTTCCCTTAATTTGTCATTGTCCTAATTCCTTACCTTAATCACAATGTCCTCTGATTAATTAATTTTCACAAAGTGTTAAAAGCACAGAGAGATTTTGGACGTGAAGATTTTGTTGGAATTTACAGGTGTTTTAAAGTTACTTAAACCAAAGGAATACATCCTGGGCACACTGGCAAGCGTTTTGGTGTCTGTTCCATGAATACATTTTCTTCTTCACGAAAAAATTTCAAACACTCATAAAAATAGCCGGACCAGTACAAAAGTAGGAATAATACATGCCTCATGGATTCCTCACTCGGATTAACAATTATCAATGATTCGCAGCATTTCCTTTTTCTTTTTTATTCTTTGTTGAATTATTTTAAAGCATATTCCAGACAGCATATCATTTTATCCTACTTCAAAATGCCTCCTTTTTTAACGTAATGACCCCTAACAAATGAACAGTAATTCCTTAGAAATGTAATAAAATTTTCATGGAGCTATTTGAGGGGGCTGTAGCTTCTCTGTACTCTCTAATTATATAACAGAACAGAAATAACCCTACTAAAGAAGCATATGTGCATCCATTTTACCTTCTTACAAATTTTAGATGCACGTGTGAAATGTCTCATACTTTTCCTCCTGGATGAGTGGGGCTTCTTTAGAACTTTCTTCATCATCTAGGGGCGCCTGGGTGGCTCAGTCAGTGAAGCGTCTGCCTTCAGCTCAGATCATGATCCTGGGGTCCTGGGATCGAGCCCCAGGTCCGCAGGCTTCCTGCTCAGCAGGGAGTCTGCTTCTCCCTCTCCTTCTTCCCCTCCCCGGCTCATATTCTCTCTCTCTCTTTCAAATAAATAAATAAAATCTTAAAAAAAAAAAAAAAAGAACTTTCTAAATCATCTAGAACTTTCTCCTTTCAGGGTCTCAGTAGATGCTGGCTTTGGAGAGCTCCATGCTCTCTGTGGCCTATCCACTGGCTGTGCTTACACGGTCCTGGCCCTTTGAAGGCTGGCACCTCCCCTCACCACCTATGGGCAGTCTCTATACCACAGGTAAGGTTGCACTTAGATAATCAGGTGTTTTCATTTTCTGTCTTCCTCGTTGGCCCTGACATTTCATAAGCATAGTGACAAGGTAACAATAAAGAGAAGAGATTCGGATTAGTTAAGTGAATTAAAATTCAAATTTAAACTTTCAAAATCCCACTATCACCGACGGCGTCCATAGGGCTGGGGAGAGAGAACTAAAGAGACAGCAGGCTGTGAACCGCCTGGCAGAGCCTTTCTTGACTCACCAGAAAGCACTTGATCGTGGGTATGTCCTCCGTAGAAGAGCCTCTCTCTCCTTCCACGTGCCAGCACTGCCCGTGGTGTCCATCACGGCTCACACCCTCTCCGATTTGGCAGGACCCAGTTCCTCCCCCTCCTCCCCTCCTTCCTCCCACCCGCCCCTGAAGCTCATTTCCCTTCCTTCTAGACACAGCCTGTTTTCTCTTGTTGCTAAGCAGCCTGGTGCACTCCCGCCCTGCTCTGATTATTCAGATTAACCCTACGTGGCTGGACAGAGATTAAAAACCTGGGATTGTGTGACAGTCCAAAGAATCACATCAGGGAGTCAACAGCAACCTACACTTTCCATTCCCAAGCACGGGGTCCTTTCCGGCGGCAAGGAGGTGCCATGGCCGAGGGCTCCACGGCCACACACACCTGACCTTGAGTTCTGGTCCCACCACTTATAGTAATGGAGTGACTCACTTCTAGGAAGTCTTTCAACTGAAAGACTCAGTCTTTCCAACTGAATCTCGGTTTTCGCACCAGTGAAAGGGAAGGATAACATAATGGTTGCTGCATCTGCCTGCTCTGAAGGTTGAATTACTCAGTGGGTCAGGTGCTCAGTATAACCTCTACTATGTAGTGAGAACTCAGGGTACATTAGCTGATATTGATGCCATTTGGACAGCACTGCCATGACTATCATCTGCTTTCGCAACAGTATCAGGAACCTAGTAGAGGTAACCCTTAATACTTCCATTTTGGGTGTGGAAAACACAGGCACAGAGAGGTAAAGTAACTCGCTCAAAGGCAAACAGCTAAACAGCTAGTGTTGGAACTAGACTTGTTTTGCATTTTTCCTCCTTTGTCTGGGCCCTAGACATATCTAAGTCTTTTTTTTTTTTTAAGATTTTATGTATTTATTTGAGAGAGAGAGACAGGAGAGAGCATGAGTGGAGGGGGGAGGGGCAGAGGGAGGAACAGCCTCCCGGCTGAGCAGGGAGCCTGATGGGGGCCTCCATCGCAGGACCCCAGGACCATGACCTGAGCAGAAGGCAGATCCTTAATGGACTGAACCACCCAGGTGCCCCCAGACATATCTAAGTCTTAAGATCCATCCCACCCAGATTCTTCTTTGGGTAAGAGAATTTATTTGGAAGAAATCAACCCCATAGGTCTTGTTGCCTACTTTGAAACAGCATAATATTTGATCAATGTATTAAATCATCCCCAAGATGAACATATGTGTGCCTCCATTTCCATGTCTGGTATAATGAGAATGAACAAATAATGGGGACTTCAGTCTAAACCAGAACATGAGGACTGGAAAAGAAAACTTGGCCTTGAAGTAGACGCCATTGAATCACACCTGCAATCCAGGGAAGCCACAGGCTCCGGGAAGCCAAGCTTCCTACAAGAAAAGGAAGGAAGAGCCCCCCACACTCATGCTGTCAGACTAACGTGAAGTCTTTTCTCCTGGCCCCTAATGATCCTGAGGCTACTACCTCCACTTGTTAGAGTTGGTTAAACCAGCCCGGATCCTGGGAGACAGAGGCTCAGACTGGATGCCTGACACTCCTACTTCCCTCAGCGGGGTTTTGTAGCCCTAGGCTGCACTTGACCCCACTGGGTCCTGGTCTCTCAGGGACCTAGTGAGGGCAGCTGCTCCAAGGCTTTCAACTCTTCTGGAAAATCAGCTTCAAGACACCACAACACTGAGTGGCATTTGAGTGCCGCTTTCACAATTCTGTTAAATCCTGGACCATCATGTCATCAGTATTTTCTTTAAATGCACTCCTTTTATAATTAAAAAAAAAAATTAAATCCTTGCATTAGTCAGGGTAGGACAGGCCTTGTTGCTAAACCCTGATATCTCGATGGCTCCACACAGCCAAGGTTGATATTTTATTTATGTGAAATCCAATATGAGTCCGACGACTTTCCAGGGCAGCTGTCCTTGAAGACGATGCTTCGACCATGGGCGCTTGCATCCAGGCTCCCTCAGCTTTATAACACCACCACTCCCGTGTCTGGTGGACAGATTTCAGGACGGGCTACCCCACAATGTGCTGCTTTGGCATGCTGATTATATTGAGTTGAAGGCACTTGAAAAACAGCAAAAGCGGGGAGAATTCCCCTTATTTGCTTAAATACAGAGGTTCCAAAAGAACTCGACTGTCCTAACTCCCCTTCCTGAGAGTTCCATCAACCAGGGAGGACTGATTGTAATCACAGAGGAGGAGCCTGGATGCAAACACCGCACCAAGACAAGCTGGGGCACAAACGATCACACCTCCCACCTGTTCTTCTAAGGGCCCGTCTTTCCTAAAAATCATTTACTCTCCCCTGAGTCGTCCTTCCCCCACTCCCCCAGTTAAGATGGTATACCAGCTCTCAAATCTCACTGAATTGGGGGCATTCATGTTTTTCCCTGCGATGCCCCAAGCACAAGATATTTAAAATTAATACATCTGCATACCCTTTCTTCTCTTAATCTGCCTGTTGTCAGTTTACTTTATAGACCCAGCTATTGCTCCTAGCAGGGTGAAGGGAAGGGCTCCCCTCCCCTTCTGCTGCATCCGGGGTCACTGAGGCAGGAGAGGCAGGCGGGAGGGGCTGCACACCGGCTCAAGAGTGTTTCAGCCCAGAAAGTGGCATCGCTTCTTTCGACTCACATTTTGGCGGGGTCAAGACCAATCGCTCAGCCGGCCGAACTGCCAAGGGGCGTGGCCGCGGGGCGGCACGTAAGGTATTTGCTTTGCAGGACGCCCTGCCCCCCCAAGCACCAGAATGGAAAGCTGGTGTTATCGCTTGCTGTGAATAAGGGATGGTCATAAATAGATGTAATGAGAACAATGTGTTAAATTCTAGGTGGATATTTTTGTCTGCTAAACATTCTGATTCTTAGATTTATTTTCTTGTCCAAGAGATGCTGGGGGGCGGAGGTCGGAGACCGAGAGACAGAGAGAGATTCAAGAGTTGAAGATACACCAGCACCACATGGAGACCCCTCTTTCTGAAGGAATCAGAAATTTGGAAGGCTCATTGAAACGGGGGAATAACTTCCTGTTATATGAGTCAATGTTTTGTTAAGTACCTTGCCCAGGCCCTATCTAAAATCATCTCTCTTTCCCCCTAAAAACCTCCACAGCAGGCGTCCACCTACCACGCTCTGGGACACGCTGCCTTCCTGAGCCTGAGTCAACATCACTCTCCCAGGCGGCAACAACTATTTCTGAGATTTGCGCTGTGCCTGGCCCTGGGCTCCGGCTGCCCAGAGCACAGAGTTGTGGATGACTGTCCCTACACGTGAGATTTCAGAGAATGGAGAGACAGAGAAAGAAACCGACAGTTATAATACAATGTCCAAAATGCACTTGGGAACTATGAGGTGTTACCGGACTGACCCTTGAAGGACAGCTGGTTTTTCAGGAAAAATTCTGGAACGTCCTGGTTGTTTTGTGTTCGCGATTTGATTTTGCTTCCTTTTAACTTCTCTTTGGGTAATAGTAATGGTACTCTATTTAACGTAAAACCCACTGGTAGAAGGAAAAAAGGCTAATGTTTTCTAAGTCCTTTGAATTTAGTGCCTCTTGAGACATGAAACATTCTCAGGGGGCCATAGGATAAGAAACATAATGCCATTTCAGGATGTGGAGAAGCCGGATTGCCAGTTGTGGAGAAGGTCAATAACAATGTCAGATCAATACAGCAGTTACTGATGGAACTCACTAAATGGAGGAAAAAGACTGCAAGCTGTAGGTCTAGCCCAGGCTCCCGGTCCTCTGCACCGTGCAGTCTGACTGCCTTGGTGTGCGAGTTTTCTTCTGGTAAAATCAGAGAGTTGGACCACATATGCAGTTCCTGCTCTCTGAATGTTCACAGATGCAAAGGAAGGTCTCCTGTCAAGCTTCCCCACAGAGAACAGATGACCTTGGAGGGCTTGGGCCCTATGTTTAGCCTTAGCCCTTCCCTCATTTGTTATTCTAGATCATTTGGGTTCTGTTTTTAGGTGTTGGGGAAACAGTATAAACCTCATTACTGCTGTTTTCATTTATTTCTATCTCATGTAGTACTTACTAGGTGCCAGGCACGGCTCCAGGTGCTTTAGCAATAGTCATGAACTTGATCTTTATAAAATGAGTGCTGTTATCACGCCCATTTTAGAGATGGGAAAACTGAGGCACAGGAAGGTGAATAACTTCTTCAGTGTTAGCTATCTAGAAAGGGAGAGACAGAGGTTCAGTCTCAGGCAGTTTAAAGTCTAGATTTTGCGATCACTACCTTGCACTGACTCTAGGCCGAGTAGTTGAAAGTGCCAATAATAAGATGAGGAATGGAATAATGACTCATGCACAATGAGTGTTTTTTAAAAAATTAAACAGCATGAGAAAATGACAGACGTGGCGTATGCTCTTGATTGAAGTCCTTCTAGAGAAGAAACAGAGCGTGATTCCAGCAGTGTGAGAGAGAGAAGGGGAAATGCCTAATACCATTATGGGCCTACCAGGCTTAAGTACGTTAGCTCATTTGCTCCTCCCAGCGCTCTGAGGAGGGAAGGCCATTACCATCCCGGGCTAAGTAACTGGTTTAAAGTCACCCAGCTGGTAAGTGGTGGAAGTGACGTCCCAGACCCACGTGCCTTGAGGCAGAGCTGGTGCTCCAGACCACTGCCTGGCCACCTGCGAGGGCAGGGCCAGGTCATCCTTGTCTCTGTCAGGAGAGGACCCAGGGGTCCAGTGAGGGTGCAGCTGGTGACACCTTAGCCAGGGACAAGGAAGACATCCTAAGTTCAGGCGTCCTGGGGCCGAAGCCTTGGAGTAAATGGGTCTCCCAGTGCTGGCAGGCATCTGAAAGAGGCATGTGGCTGCTTTAACATAGTTCAACCAGACTGACAGGTCTGCTTAGGGCAAAGACATCTGGTGCATAGGGCATGCATATCGACAAGAAGAGTGGCTGGTTTTAAGTGCTGCGGGACTAGATCACACCCTTGTTCGGTGGAAATCCTCTACAACCTGCAGTCACTCTGGACCAGGGTTCCTCAACCTGAATTTTTCTTCTAATTTGTCTCTAAAAAGAGACGAAAACATAGTGGATTTACACGCGCAGTATTTTATCATTCAGTTAATTTTTTTATGTTTTGGGGTGTGTATGGCTGTGGCGAAGAGGGCTTGGAAAGCACACGCAGCACACTTTTTTTTACAATACCTCTGTTTTATGTGTGTCCCCGACGCGTGGTCAAGTTCTTGTCTTGCACCATACTGCCCCCCAGCGGTCACTTTCTTTTGTAGCACACCGAAAAAAGGCGCTAGTAAAATGGCTTTTCAAGACAGAAGCCAAGGGGGGGGGCGAGGGGGGGAGACGGCCAGGGCGGGCGGGTGGGGGGGGGACTCGCAGGGGATGTGCGCGGGGTTCACAGAACAACTGAGGCTTCTGGCTTAGCGGAATCGTGACCCTCCGGTTTCGCCACCGAGCCGCGCCCCTCTCCTCCCCGAGCCCCACCCCGTCTTCCTGCATCCCCACTCCTGCACATTCCAGCACCCAGTGACCCCTTGCTCCTTCCTGCCAGCGGACTGGGCCTCTTCTTTGCGGAGAGAATTCAAAGCTGTTTCCATTTTCAGTAGAAAGAGCATCCTGTCACTAGAAACATCCCACAAGAAGCGTTTTATGAATGCCCAGAGGAGGGCTGCCACATGAAAAATAGAAACGATTCAGCTGAAACAATATGGATGATTTGTTGTTGCTGTTTCTGAGTTGGATCTCAAAAACTTCCCCCAGAATGTCCTTCCTCCCAAGTGGAGAGTGCTGCTTTGCAAGTGCCTGTCTGTCCTCCCCACCCAGCTCCAGACCACTTAGTTAACCTGATGCGACAGGCGGAGCTCTGCAAATGCATGCATTTGTCATCCTAAGAGCTTTGGTAAGCCCGGTGAGATATCCGAGAACTGAGACTGCTCGCTCTAATGGCCTTCTTCTGTCGGTAGGTGACATTGTGTAATTAGTAATCCTATAAAGCTTTTTAAAAAGGTGAAACCCAAGAGAATGGAGAGAAAGGAACCTATTCTACAGATTTTAAACCTAGTCTTCAAGAAGGACATTTTTAAAAACTATATCCACATGTGGGCTTCAAAGATTTGTTTCATTGTTTCATAATACAGCACTCAAACAGCAACCCACCCAAGCTTGGGTGGCGAATTCATGATTGGTATTTACTTTTTTTTGCAAAGGGTGTTTTCTGTTTCCAGAAAGTAAAATTTTACGGAAAGCCCTGGGAGGGAGCTAGAAATTTTTTTGGCAATTAAGGCAAACAAATAACCAAAAAGTTTCATTCTAAACTAGAGCTATGGAAGTAGTTCTGATTTTAGGCCATATCACCAAAGTACAACAAGTAGTGAAAAGCCTGGAAGGTCAGCTCCTATGAAAGGGAAATTTGCAGAAGCCTTGCGATGGGCAGCAGCTGGGTTTCCTTAAGATTTATAGGCTTAATAGAATAAATATGCTCATTTTTATTTCTGTTTTATATGAGCTTTCACCAGATGAAAAAACCCCGCTACTCCCTTTAGCCTGCCCCACATTTCACAAAATTTCTCCTTCTCTTTTCTTGCCTCTTGGTGTGAATGGCTTAAGCACCAGCTTGTGTTTTAAAACAATAAAATGTGCATAGAGGTGTAAAAAAAAGAAATGGACAAGAGAGAAACATCCTATGTATTTGTTTCTTTTTCTGAAGCTCATTTAACCTTCTTTGCTTCTTGTCACCTTACTTGGTTTGACCCTGAGACCCCGAGTTCACAGGAGCCTGAGCCCCAACACTCTGGTGGTAGATACGACCTAAAAGAAAAGACGGTATTTACGGAGGTCATGTTAACTTGTCAATACGATCCAGATGGGATTTGTGGATCTGATCCATACGGATGGTGGAGTCAGGTAGTCTGGGCCAGCGAGGTTGGCATGGCTGTTGAATTAGGACCTCTACTGTCCTTACAGCTCCATCGACATGGTCCCCAAGATGAGTGGAGGGAGCTACTGGGGACAGAGGTGACAGGCGGCTACTGCAAACTTCTGTAACAAGCAGTCGAAGTGTTAAGGAATCCTAAACCCTCCAGCTGAAGAGCCGGATGAAGCAGAATAATACATGATTGATCATCGGTGGTTAATATAATCAGATGGTTCATGTTAGCAAAATGTCAAAAAAAAAAATCATAGGGGCAGAGTTTAATCCTGTCTCTAGCCGTATGGTGCCGGTGGCAATGTGACCCTTTTGGTTTATTACTGGATATCCTATTGAAGCCTCTGTAAATGTGCTGGAACTCTCGTAAGAGAAGAAGAGACCCAGTGTCTTTAGAAGGTCGCTTCTTCTAAAGAGGTGCTCCCATCACTGCTGACTCTCCCTCCGTGGATCAAGCCAATTACCACCTCTACATATAATCCTGTCCATTTCCTCCTCCTCCCTCTGCCCCATGCCTCCCACCTCCCCTCCATTCCTTTGATCTCTTTCCTTCTCTCTCCTTTTCGAGGACAACTTTGTTTCAGGCACCATGCCAAGGACTGACAGCCTGAAGACGTAGGAGAAATTGTTTCAGCCTTTCAGGAGATGAGAGGCAAAAGGTTGGACAACAAAGGCACAGGTAGGGGCAGGTCCTGTCTCCATGAAGCCTGAAGCAATTCAATTGGGGAAACTCTCTTTTTAAAAAAGGCATGCGATTATAAATACAAAATCGGGCATGAAAGCGAATATTTACTGAGCATGAGAGAACAAATCATAACAAATTATTGGACACTTAGAGGTTTAGGTCATTGCTCCTAAAGCTCTCTTTAGGCAATGCACCAAAATGCTTAATTGGAAACGCTTTCTGATTGCAAACTCACTTGCTCCGTTCCCCTCTCGGGGAGGGACTCCTGACTCCTGGACCTTGCAGGGGCCTGGGCTGCAGAAGCCTTAGGCTTTATTCGCTCCTTTGAAGTCCACATCCAGTCTCAGGAGCCATGCATTGCTCAGAGCGCTGAGCAGCCGAGAGCAGCCCGTGGCTGTGCAGGAGGTCCCCAACAGCATCAGACAGCAGGCGTCCTGGCAGGGTGCTGGGAGGCGGCTCGTGGTCGCCAATAGCAGTCTGGGTGTGAATTTCACTTCTTGGAACCTCTTTTTTCACGTCTGTAAAACAAGGGTAATCAAAGAAGGTGAAGTGTATAAAGCGCACGGCCGAGGGCCTGGCGTGGAGCAAACACACAGTGAGCCTTTGCCTGACCGAGGAATGTATTTTAGTTTGATCTTGAAAGTTACTTGTGTGTCCTTCTGAATTTGCCTACCCCCACCTCCTTTCACTGTTGACTAGAGGAGACATTGACTATCAGTGAAAAATCCATTCCCTAGTTAATGTTCTCCGGCTTGCCTTTTATACTGTCTGTCGGATCCAATCCATCAAGTATGTAATCATATTATACATTGCCTTCTCTATGAATAAGAAATGAGGGGATGGTATTTTGTTTTCTGCAGGCCCTCTCATGAGAAACTAGCTACAGGATGCTGGTTTTAGCTCCCTGGCTAAAGGGAGGGTACAGATAATAAATCATTTCATATTTCTGGGGTGGAGGACAGGCTCCTTGGGGATTCCGTGACTGTGGAAGCCGGGGTGTATTCCTGATCAGCGCTTTGGAGGCCAGTCTGCGTTGGCCAAGGGGGAATGAATGGAAACCTTAGGGTCCGGTCATGTTCTCCTGGGTGGGTGTGGGGAGCGCTCTAGAGTTAGAGGGCCCGAGTGGCTTAGGTGAAGTGCCTGTGGGGTTTATGCTGTCTCATAGGCATCAGTTAGGTGTTAGGACCCAAAAAACTCCTCCTCACTGCGGAAGGTTCTGTAGTCTGTGGGTGCTAGGAACAGCCACTTAACATCTCAGCTTCCTTGGCTGTGAAATGGGGGATCGGAGCTCCCTTACCTGCTTCACCGGATCACGTGGAAAACAAATGTAATAATGAAAGTGAAAATGCCTTGTACATTCAGGGAGAGCTGTAAAATATTACTATTGAAGTCAGTAGCATTAGTTAATATTATGGAACTTTATGCATAATTTCACAAACAACCCACGTTTCAGCAACGGCTTCCTCATGCATTTTGGTGATGCTTTATTGTATCGATAGGTTATGGAGACTAATTCTAAATGTTAAACTCTACTGGATTCTCTCATTCAAATTGGAGTAATACAGGGAAGGCAATTCATACATTCATAGTCTTCTTGTTTTCAGCTGGGCTGTCTCCAGCGGGTCGCTAAAGAATTTCTCAAATCAAGGAAATAGCGCCACCGTGTGGCCGAATGACATAATGCCCTTCGCTACTCCTGTCTTGGAATAAAAATTCGAATTATGAATGTTGGTAAATAAATATCAGAAAGTCTATTTCCTGTTTAAATGAAAATACATTTTATATATTTACCCGTAAAATTCATGGGAATTCACAGGAATTTAAGGAAATTCAGTGCAACCTCCTTCAGCTGCAATTGTGAACTACTTGGTAGAGAAAGTTATCCATTCGTTCTTGGCATGAACGTGCTTGAATAATATTTCTGAGTGATAACAAGCCTAATATCAGTCACAGTTCTGCCTTTGTGATGGTGGCAACTGTGAAAATATGCCTTTTCCAGGATATCTCCCCCAATTTTCTGATTAACAATTGTGTACGATGTGTATATTTCACAAAATGCTTTTTATTGGAGGAGGGAGTCTATAAGGTAATACATATTTAACAAAAAAATAAGAATAAAAAAATTTTAAGTGTACTTAGCGAGATGCACTCATTTATACTTGAATTATGCAATTGAGGCTGAAGCACTTTCGGAAATGGTGTGATACCCTACTTTGAACTGAAAGTAATTGGAAAAACCTGAGCAAGTATGTATTTGTTAGGGAGAATGTCACAGTGAGGATTGGCTATTTTTTTTCAGTAGGATATGAATGACAATGACAATAACTCACTAGATGTTTATTTCACAAGGCGTTGTATAAAGCACATAACCAATATTGTTAAATTCAGTAATTTGAGAGGGGGTTCAATGATGGCCCTTTAGAAAATTTTAATGGAATTTAAAAAGAAAAAACAAAACCCAGCCAACGGAAGCAGAAACATCTTCAAGCTAGAAGCTAAGCGTTTGCCCGCATTCAGCCATCTTCATGCTCTGGATGGTTGATGCCCTCTGGTGGCCATTATGGGAATTTCTAAATTCATTCCTGACAGTTCACGCAGTAATGAACCCAAGACAAGCACTAGGGTGCCTGTTGGTGAGTGCCGAGTCCTGTCCTGGGAAACGGAAGCCACCGGAATGTGATAAGTGAAGTACAACCAATCTTTATTCTCATTAAATTCCTGCTGTAGATGAAAGAGTCAGCAAGTGCATTCAGATCCACCAATGTGTTAGGATTCAATATGGAATGTGGAGTTACAGCCTACAAAGTGATGGGTGTTAACAGTGGGCTGACGTGGCCACTGTCTGTTTCCCTATTTTAGCTGTTAAATCAAGTGGGAGCAAGCATTGAAAACACTGAGTAAATCACCAAACAGGTAAACAAACTGTGGTATATTCATTCTTCCATTTAACTTCGAACGCTGCTTTTTGTGGTATACATCACATTTCTAAGCATGCGTGCACGCATGTGTGTGTGTGTACATGGGAAATTGCAAAAGGATAAACATCAAATTGTTAATAATTGTGACCTCTGGGGATTAATATGAAGAGGGCAGGAGAATGAAAACTTGCTTTTTATTTTATCATAGATTCATTAACACAAACTTCTATTTCTTTCATCATAAGACAATCTTAAATAAAATAAACAAATTAAAAAAAAAAAAACCTATGCCCCCTTGAAATATAACATGCCCTGAAAATGTGATTAAACAGGTTTGGGAGATGTTGTAATTTATTTTACTATTTAGAAATTTAAAAGGTATAACTTTCTGTATTAGTTTTGGTGGGATTTGTATTAATTCCCTGCTATGTTACTTGCTCCTTAAGATGAAATGGGATTTACTTGACCATAGATAGATCTAAAATATTTTCATTACCTACTGTGGAACGTGAACCAGCAGTTAGGACAAGAAATCTGGAATCCTTCTTTTTAGGTCCAATTTCACTATTTCTGTATTTGTCGATCTTATTTAAAAATGTTCTTCTTTACAAAGCTGACACAAGGCAGATAAGGTTTTGTAGACCACATTAAAAGTTACCATGGTGTCATTTATTTATACCAGGCCTTTGTATAAAAATATTTAAGGTGGTTTTTTTAAAAATCTATATAGAATACAAAATAACAAAATAAAAATTGATGTGAGGGATAAGGAAGAAAGAGAAAGGGGTAAGGACATAAAATAGAACCAGATCTGAAACAAGTCCACAAAGCACACAAATGAAAATGAAGATTTGTAAAGCTTTTGGGAAGGGTGAACCCTAAATCTAGTTTGGAGTTTGCTAGCAATTGAAACAAAGAAGAAATATGATAAATTCCAAGAATCACAGGCCCGTAAGACAGAAATTAATCAGTACTTAAGGAGAAACAACAGCTTCTGGGCGATTAAGAAAAGAAAAAATTTGTCCCTGCTTGACTGGCTTCTAGAAATGTAGGATGTTGTTCATCCTTTGCAGAGGACAATGGGATACAAGTGTTGGAACATTCCTTTATCCTGGGCTCAAGACAAGACAGCGACTGTCAATCAACTTCGATCCCCCCCAGAAGTCTTCACTGCACATTTTTAGTGATCTCCAATCTTTGCCGAATCTCACCCGCAACCCCACCCTCTCCTTGGGGGCCTTATGCTTTCTCCATCTCCTCCTGGTCAGGCTGTGCTCCGTGGAATGGTTCCAAGACTCCTTCCTAATCATGTATAAGTGATTAAGAATAAAGGATGCCCTTCCCCCTAAAGGCATTTGCATTTATTTTTGTGTGTGTGCTCTTAGAATGGCGGCTGGGCAGGGGGTGTCATATTTCGTTCTTCACAACAATGGTTCTGCTCATTGGTTAGCATCTTCTTTGACTCTTTCCCGTATTTACAAATTCTCCTTTGGCTGTGGAGATCACCAGTGAACCCTAACTAATTAAATTATGTCAACTCTATTTAAAACACCCTGGCATGGCGCTATCTTCCACATATTTTATTCTAGAACTGTTTATTTTCTTACAGCCGTTGTCCACTGATAATCAGGTTCGAGTCTACTATGACCCCCTCGTCTTCTAAATCAGCCTTGAAACCTCGAAACGAGTCTGCTCATTCCCACTGGCCGTTTGTCATCCCCACCCTCCCTCCCACCCCAGCTGCCACTTGAAGCGTTCATTTAGCATCCAAGTTCACACATCAGAAACACATTGCGCAATGACAGACCACGATGTCCTAACCCAGGGCAATAAATGGACTATTCATCTCACCAACGTCTTGGCCTCAGAAGCAGACTTGAAAGGAAAATAAACAAAGTTGTGAGTTGGTATAGGTGGAACCCTCCAGATTTCCTTTCCCAGACAGCACAAGGAAATTAGGCCAAATGCCCATAAAAGTGGAGGCACTGACATTCTTTGCTTCTGCACAATTTTCCTATATGAAGACAGGAAAGTAGTGGTGAGTCCATCAAGTTTCATACGCTACGTAACGGACGGGCCAATTCAAAAGCTGGAGACTCTCTTTAGGACCAGTGTTCCCTTAGTTATTTTTGGTCATGCGTGGATGGAGGATAAAGGTCTAAGAGCAACACGCTTTACGAGGTGGGCACACACAGACCAGGATCACTGATGGTGTTGGGGAGAAATCAGTGCTGTCAGTAGCCCAGCAACCTTCGCATCCCACTTTGGCCCATCTGAAGCAGCCTCATCTCTGCTGTGTCGCCCCCCCTCACAAATGTACTGTACAGTGAGGATGCATGGGCAGTCCCCTTCTAGAAAAGGTCCACGTATTGGACCTGCCGTGACGTGGTTGGTTAGTCCTCATGAAGAACAGAGCCATTTTAGGTTACAGGTTTTTTGACCAAGAAGGTGGCCGTGGTAATCAGCTTCAGCGGCAGGAAGTTCAAGTTGTAGACTGTCCCTACCATCACTAATTATTGTGTACATGTTTCCAACTGGGCATCTGCATGGTAGAGGCTCAATGTATCCCTTGACAAATTTTTCTGGCAAATGTTTTATCCTTCCAGTATTTTGCTTAATATAATTCAACACTCGATTTGAGGCATAGAGGTTTGCAACTGATTACCTTTATGGTGGATCGATCTGTCAGTATAAGATGGCATTTTAGTTTTATTTGCTTTTAGTGTGTATTTGCTTTAAAATGCCTATAATTTCCTTTTAAAATTAAAAAATTATATGGAAGTATAACTACATACAAAAATGGAACTGTAGAACTTGATGAATTTTCCACAGTGAATACCCCAGTGTAATCAGTTCCCAAGTCAAGAACTGGAACACCACCAGTGTCCAGGGGTTCCCTCATACCCCTTCCCTGACAGAGCACTACCCCCCAAGATAAACGTTAACCTGTCTTCTTTTCTTTTTAAGATTTTATTTTTAGTTATTTTTGGTCATGCGTGGAACTCAGACTCACAACCCCGAGATCGAGAGTTGCTTGTTCTGCCGACGGAGACAGCCCCGCATTAAGCTGACTTCTAACATCAAAGATCGGTTGTACCTGTTTCTGTGCCTTCTGTACATGAAATCATACAGCTTGTACTGTTCTGGGTTTGACTTCTTTCATTCATCATTGTGCTTCTGGTATTCATTCAAGTGCTTGCCTGTAAAAATAATATATTCGTTCCCTTTGTCGAAAATCCATTCCATATTATACTGCCATTTAGCTGTTTTACGGTAATGTACATCCGGGTTGTTTCCAGTTTGGGGCAATTGTATATTCTGAGACTTGTCTTCGGTGGCCCCATCTATACATTTCAGTTTGATATAAAACCCGATTGGCATGCTGGGTAGTTGGGTATGCCAGTGTTTAGTGGAGATCGCCAATCATTCTCTACAGGAGTTGTACCAAGTCACCCCAGCAGCAGCGATTGGACGTGAAGTTGCCCCACAGTACTTGGTATTGTCCCTCTTTTTACTTCTGGTCATTCTAGTGGATACTCAGTGGGATCTCATTATGGTTTCCTTTTGAATTTCCCTGATGTCTAATGATATGAAACAGCTTTTTATAGGCTTATGAATTGAATATCCTCTATCTGAAGTGCCTGTTTGAGGGGTTGGCCCATTTTTCTATTGGGTTGTTGGTCTTTCTCTTTTTAGTTTGTAGAAAGTCTTTATATTTTCTCCCTGTAAGTCTTTTGCGAATATGCACATTAGCGAATCTCTTCTCCTATCCTGTGATCCACCTTTTCACCCTCATAATGGTATCTTCTAATGAGCAGACGTTCTTAATTTCAATGCTACACACTGGTTTTTCCCCTTTATGGGTGGTACTTTTTTGCAGCGTGTTTCAGAAATCTTTGCCTACCCCTAGGTCATGAAGTTACTCTATTGAGTCTTTTTCCAGAGTGCTGTTTTGCTTTATTTTTGATACTTGCCTTCATCATTTATCTGAATTGTTTTTGTGTACGGTGTGAGGTAACAGATGAGGATACCCTCCGTATGGTTAACCAGTCAGCCCAGCACCATTTGTTGAAAAGTCTATGCTTCCCCCACTGCTCTGTGGCGTCACCTCTGTTGTGAATCAAGCAACTCTATAAGGGTGTTTCTGGATTCTCTGTTCAGTTCCCCGGTCTATTGGTTTATCCCTGTGCTATTACCACACTCTCTCGGTTGCCCTAGAATTTATCTTTAACTTGTCTGTACCTTTTTGGTTTAGGCACACCCCTTATTAGCAGCACGTAACTGGACTTGGGTTTCCTAAACTCATCTTGAAAATAATGTCTTTTGAAAAAGGGGTTTTATGAAACCATTTGTTCTTATTGTTATAGTTGATAACATTTGGCCTCATTTTCTCTTTTCTGTTTTGATTATTTCACATTTCCTTTCTTTTTCATTGTTTTATATTCTCCTAAAAACACCTAAAACCTAAATAAGTGTAACTATTAAAATTGGTAAGTGTACAAGTATTAGCTTCTTTTCAGTCATATCTTTGGTCTCAGCTCAGTTGCAACTTTTCCTTGAGTTTCCTGCCCTTTGTAGGTTGGAATCCCTGTTCTTGACAGATCAAGTCTTGTGTTTGCCTCCAGAACTATCACCTCTCCTTGGCTTCCTCATTTTGTGCTTTCTCCTGATCTTTTAAGGGGTTTCTCCACCTCAGTGATTGGTTGTCCTAAAGCATCATTTTCATTCTTGGCCATTTCCCTGTTAGTTTTATTTTTGCTATTGCGATTTACGTTTTTTAGTGTTTCGGCTCGTCTCCTAGTTTCTGAGCCAGGAATCAGACCACATCGGAAGCAGGAGAGCCTATTTCTACCTTCTTTTGGTTTGGCAGGTTGATTCTGCATTCCTGACAAGCTCTGGGCTTTTGTGGTCTCGTATTTTCAGTCCAGCTCCACAATCTCGGTAAATTAATGGAAAGCCTTCCCTGGTTA
This sequence comes from Ursus americanus, assembly GCF_024610735.1. Taxonomy (NCBI): domain Eukaryota; kingdom Metazoa; phylum Chordata; class Mammalia; order Carnivora; family Ursidae; genus Ursus; species Ursus americanus. The sequence goes on from NC_142129.1 coordinate 46,065,104, forward strand.
TGGTGATAACTTCACCTTTCGTTTTAGTTTTTGATGCTGGGAGATTTCCTATTATGTGTTAAGTGGGATAGACGTAGGAGAGCACTGACAGAGATTCCCTCTCCTGCCGGCAGCCAGAAGTACCAGAACTCCCTCCCACACCGTACGGACTACATCTTTCTAGCTTCTCCACAAGTGTGTTTTTAAATAGTTATTACTATAAACTTGGACATTTCTTGTTTCAGCAGTCTTTCCACCTGGGATGCTCATTAACTCCTTCTATAAGATTCAATACCGTTCACCAGCCTCCCCTACGAACGGGAGCCTCGCATCTTCCACTGCATACGTGTTGTTGTGAGCTGCTGATGAGCTCAGCTTCCGTAATCCAAGCAATGAGGTGCCTGAAGTACGCGCTCTGATTTCTCACAGTTTGAAACCCCACGCTTCTGTGAAAGGCCATAGAGGGTCATTCCTATTTTTTGTTAAATTACACTAACAATGATCACTAAACAAAACCAGCTCGAAGAAATTATAGATCTTGGCGTTAATCCGCTGTCTTTCCTAACAGCTTCTCTCAGTTCACTTTTGCCCAGAAGCTGCTGGCACTGGGAGAGCGAAGTGCTTGTTCGTGACCAAACTATCTCCAATCGGCCTCTTTCCGTTGGGCAGGCTGGGAGCGTTAATGCGTCCGCACTGGGTTCGCTCATTTCGAAGAGCTTCGAAGTTGCCCGCTCACAAGGCTTCCGCGGAAACAGTGCGTGGCTGACGTATTGATCCAGGCTCTGAGGACAAGAAAGATCCTGCAATAGAGGTAAGAGAAATCCTCTCGGAAAAAACAAAAGATACGAAGGAGCTATCAATGACTCTAGAAAACAGGAAGTTAGGACTTATCCTCTGTCACGTACATACATTTCATAGTTTTCCCCACTATTCTATCCAGGGAGGGAGAGATCTCGACGTCGTGTTTTTGTTTGCTTCTTTAAACCAAAATCGGTGTCTTTTGTAGATTGCCACTCTAAAAATAATCCGATGGGTCAATGGCTCATCGCATAAAGCCAGAATATGCAAGGTAGAAACAAAAGAAAATAAGCCCCACTTCAGAATCTCTGATCTCTGCTCTGCTGAACCCGGGCCCTTGGCAACGGCTGCAGGCTGGGTATTTCTCTCTCTGACTGTTCGGAGCTGAGTGCGTGGAACGTGCCCGTGGCTACATACACGAGATGACACCGGGTCGGCAGCCTATTTCTTTCACCATTTAAATGACTCCCTATAAAATGAAATGATTGTTTTAAATGTCAAAAGAAGTTTTGGTAAAGCTTTGGAGCGGTTGCTTCCAAGAAGTTTTTGAGAGTCCCCCCTGGGAATGGTTTTAGCATCAAAGACATTGTTTCCAGCCTGTAAAACACCATTTTTATCCACAATGAAGCAAAGTTTAATCCTCAGGAAAGCAGGGTTAGCACAGGCCAGTGGCAGTTTAGTACCAGAGATTCTTGGTAATGATCTGTAAGATTTTTTTTTTTTTTAAAGTTCCACCAGTGAATTCAGAGGGAAGCAAAATGAAATGTGTCCAACACTCTGGCCAGCCTACAGTCGCCTTGCATCTTAAATGAGAGGCAGGTGTTTCTCTGGAGCCAGGTGAGACAGTGATCATAAAATCCACACGTATCTACTTGAAAGTTGCAGGGCACACAACCATTTACATCAAAGGCAGCTTTGGGGCATGCAGTGATCCCCAGCCAGACTGCACAGACACCCACGGGTCAGAATATTTTTAAACCAAGAAAAGTTGGTGAGGAGAGTTTTCAAACAAGAGGCCTCTGTTTTGAGGCTCTTTTGAAAGCAAATTAAATTTTAAAGCAATTTAAAAATAACCAAAAAATGTAGCATCAAAGGAAAAGTAGCACAACCAGTATTTAAAATCTGTCGGCAAGAGTTGTCACTTTCTCGGCAAAACCTGGTGGCTTGTTTGCATTCGGAGGAATCTTAGGGATTAGCTAGGCCAACCTCAGTGTGCCACTCATTCAGGCCACGAGCACCGCGTCAGCCCTACTATGAGCCAGGCAGAGAAGAAAACCGAGGTGTAGAGGAGGTCAGTGGTTTTTCCCAGCACCACACTGAATCTCATAGTGCTCTACGTAGGTCACAAATTACCCCCCAAATTTCGCAGCCTACACAACTTAATATCGCACAGTTGCTGTGTACGGGGGCTCCTCACAAGGCTGCCACCAAGGTATCAGCCAAGGCTAGCTGTTGCCTGGAGGCTCCCCTAGTCTTGCCACTTGGGCCTTTTTTTTTTTTTTTAAGATTGTATTTATTTGTATTTGCATGTGAGACTGTGGACTATGAGAAACAATCTGAGGGCCTCAGAGAGGAGGGGGGTGGGGGAATGGGATAGACCGGTGATGGGTAGTAAGGAGGGCACGTATTGCATGGTGCACTGGGTGTTATATGCAACTAATGAATCATCGAACTTTACATGGGAAACCGGGGATGTACTGTATGGTGACTAACATAATATAATAAAAAAAATTATTATAAAAAAAAGATTGTATTTATTTGAGAGAGAGAGAGAGAGAGAGAGAGAGAGAAGGAGCAGCGGGAGGGGCAGAGGGAGAGGGAGAAGCGACTTCCCGCTGAGCAGGGAGCCCTACATGGGACGCGGGGCTGGATCCCAGAACTCCAGCATCTTGACCTGAGCCAAAGGCAGACGCTTAACCAGCTGAGCCACCCAGGTGTCCCCACTTGGGCCTCTTCGATATGCAGTTTGCTTCACCAAAACCAGGAAGACAGCAGTCTGCTGGCAGAATGGAAGTCACGATCTTCTCTAAACTAGTCACAAAGTGACCACCATCACCTTTCCCACATTCTGTTGGTTAAAAGCAAGTCACTTGGTCCAGCCCAGGAGAGGGGATTTTATGAGGGCACTCAAGGGGAGGGGATTATCTAGGAGCATACATATCAGGAGGTGGGGATTATCTTAGAAGTTCACCTACTACACGGAGTACATGATAAGGCTGGAAATACTACTGCAATGTGTTTTCCATGCTGCAGACTGCACACTTAGGGTTAATAACAAAGAAGAACGCATTGCCCTTTCTGAGCTATGTAGAGTGTTATCTGCAGAGAAATCCAGTTGATTTTTGTCAGTAATTTTTTTATTATCCCACCAATAACTTATTATTTAGAGAAGGTGATTTAAATATGTTTTCAGTACCGCAGTCATCATCCAAGGGGCCCTGTCTCCTCCTCTCCACTTTTTTTTATTTTTTATTTTATTTATTTGACAGAGATAGAGACAGCCAGCGAGAGAGGGAACACAAGCAGGGGGAGTGGGAGAGGAAGAAGCAGGCTCATAGCGGAGGAGCCTGATGTGGGGCTCGATCCCAGAACGCCGGGATCACACCCTGAGCCGAAGGCAGATGCTTAACCGCTGTGCCACCCAGGCGCTCCCCTTCTCTCCACTTTAATGCACTTATATTCGGGTGACCATATAATTATCATCCACACGAGGACACTTTGGGGCATGAAAGGGGAGAGTATGACATTAAAAACTACAGGGGCAAACCAGGGCCAGCTCTGGCAAACCTGACCAGAGAGCCACCCTTCTTATACCCAAAAGGAAGAAACATCCTCATCCATTTAGGAAGCTCAGGCTTGAGTGACGAGAAGGGGAGAGACAAGGAGTCAGCCCTGACCTTCAGTGGACCTGCAGACCTGCAGCCAAATGGCCTTCCCGTCCTGCATCGGAGTTGCCTCCTGGAAGCCTTTTCATGAACTCAAGGATCCAAGGAGTTTCTTAATGGTCTTATATTGCCTCCCTTCGTGGTCACTTCTCCTTCCTTTCTCTGTTAATTTAATAAACAAATAGGAAATGTACCTTGCCTCCTTCATGGTTTTGAGATAGTTCTGTTGTTCTTCAGCTCTTTTATTTCTTTTTTCATATTTGCAAATGCAGAATATGCAAGACAGACCGCCAAGTTTGCCAGTGGTTGACATTAGGATGAATGGGTTATTTCTTGATATAACACTGACAACAGATTTTCAATGGAGAAATGATAGTCCAGTGTTTCGTCCAATGCTTACTTTAAAGTGAAAATCTGTAACACCACTGTCTATTCAGTTGTCTCTTCCTCCCACCCCCCATTAAACACTTATGCCAAATACTTCCAAGTTAAACACATAGTAGGCATTCTTAGAACTTGATTAAGTTAATTATTTAAAGGCAGCAAGCATTTGAAATATATATTGAAGCTCATGGAAATACTGTTTGCAAAACAAGCATTTCTTTGGTCAAAAAAGAAAAATCCGTTGAAAACTGTCACTGAGAAACAAAACCTGGTAAAACATTTACTTTGACTGAATCGATATATCCACTACTTTAAACAGAGTCCGAAACATGGAAATCATTTCCGTAAGCCCAGGGCATCCATTAAAAGTGAGGTCAGACAAGGAAAGACAAATACTGTATGATTTCACGTGTATGGGGAATCTTAAAAAAAATCTGTACTCAGAGACACAGAACAGATCGGTGTCTGCCAGAGATGGGGGGTGGGCAGAGGGCAAAATGGGTGAAGGCGGCGAAATGTGCAAACTTCCGGTTATAAGATAAATAAGTTCTGGGGGTGTGATGTAGGGCACGGTGACTCTAATTGAAAAAAAAAATGAGGTTTAAGACAGTTTCTCCTATGAAAGACTTTCCAGGAGTACAGTGTATGTATGATTGAGCTTGTCTTCTGGTGGCCCCTTGAGGACCCCCTCGATGTCTGAGCTGTCCATCGGGGGTCTTTCATTGTTTCTAGCCCCTGAAGCTAGAGCACCATGTCAATGATCACGAGCCCACCGTCACACCCACCTGACCATCTCTGCACTTTTCCTTGCGTGTATATACAAGGGATATCTATACTCCTTGCATATATATATACATATATATATTTCCTTGTATATATATATTTCCTCACATACGTATATCATATATATTTCCTTGCATATGTATATCATACATACCATACATATATTTCCTTGCATATTTATATATCATATATATATGATATGATAAAATATTTCAAACTTTACAAAAAAGCATACAATCAAGCACACATCACAGTCTCATTCCCTGGGGCAACCATCATTAATGATTTCTTATATATCCTCCCAGGATTTTTCTATGACATGCGAGTGTATAAGCTTGTGCACATATGTTCTTCTTTCTTTCTTTTTACACAAAGGGGAAAATATTACCACATTTGAAAACAAGAAACAATGCTACACGTTGAAGATCCTTCCAAGTCAGTACTTGTTTGTTGATCGTGTCACTTTATCTAGCAATGTCCCCAAGTATTCCACGAAAGGATGCACCGTATTGAACGTAGCCAGTCCTAAGCGTGTAGGTTGGTTTCTGTTACTAAAAACTTGCTGCTGGGAACATCCTTGTCTTTGTATGTGAGTGCAAGCTGATCTGTTTTTAAGCCCCTAGAGGTAGAATTCCTGGAGCAAAGGGTATATGCATCTTAAAATTCTGACATCTAGTGCCAAGCTAATTGGGTCTATTTGTACTCACAATACCCCCAAACACAGCCGCGTCACACGTCCGTCCACAGAAAATAAGCGTGCCGCTTCCCTACTTCGTTAACTTCGGCGTCATCAAACTCGTTCATTATCACTTATCTCATAGGTGAAAACGTTCACTTTTTTCTAAATTGATTTTCTTTAATTATGATTATGCTCAAGTATCTTTTCAAATATTTGTATTCCGCTTATATTTCATTTTCCGCGAACAGATTTCGGATTACTTGCCCATTTTTCTATCAGGGTCTTGATTCTCCCTACTCTGAAACTGGAAAAGTTCTACTGGCGTCGGGTGGGATTTTTACGTAGATACGTTCCAAATCTATGTAGCTGTATACGAAATCCTGAATCAAGGATTCTTGGGAGCAATCTAACCACCATACTGTTCTTATATACGATCTTTATTACCCTTCAGCCGCTATGGCTTTGGGCTTTAAAAAATACACAAGGCCTGTCTTTTACAGAATGCATTTCCATTTTTAATGTCAGCTCTTAAGAAGGCCTTATTCCTATCTTCCCCTTCCTGATGTGCTGGCACTGGGCAGCGCAGACGGCGTTTTGTTTCTATGAAAGCATTAACTCTCTCTGGTCCTGGTTTTCACGGACTTCCTCTGGGTTGTGGTCAAATACTGTGGTATTAATAAAAGTAACTCTGTGCTTCCCTTCGAAGTGTTAAAGCTAAGGGTCACTTGGAGAGGCTGATTTCATCTGGCCAGCTCGAGAGGGCTTTAGGGAAGGGGGGCACGCGGCTTTGTCTTGATCTAGCTAATGCACGTCTTCCGAGAGGCTATGCAAATAGGATATGTTTATCCATGCTTTGGATTTATATGTTTTCTTAAAGGTCATGATTTACATTCTGGTTCTCTCTCCATCTCTCCTTGCGCTGCTTTCTGAGAAATGCAAAACCTGTGAGGGGAGAACTGGATTCCAGGATCTGGCTTTTGAGAGATTTTCAAAGGTAACTCCCATTATTATCACCAGAGGCGGGGCTCCCCAGTCCCTCCGACCCCAGCCAAATGCCTGCAGGGGATGGATTATCTTCCTCTCGGGGACTCCATGGGAGATATTCTCAATGGTTTATGCATGCTGGCCGGCAAATGTTCCCGGCAGACGTGAGGGAGGGTTTCTTCCTGTGTTCTCCAGCAGAGGTCCGCTGGGATTGAATCTGGCTCACAGAATGTAAACCCCATGTACCCTAAAGAGATCAAGGGCAGCACTGGCACTAAGTGCTTGTTCAAAAGTTTCCAACTGCTCTAACTTTTCAAAAACAGAGAGCGAGTTCTTGCTGCTGTAGCCTTAGGGAATACTTTAAGAAGGTGTCGTTAAACACCCACTCGGAGTGCCCAGATTTTCAGACGGAAAGAAAACCATCATAGGAATGAAGCTGTTGGTTCCATGTTTGGAGAAGAACGCAGAAAGGCAATAAATAAATAAATAAATAAATAAATAAATAAAATGCGAACTCTTCCAGAGCAGACCTTTTTGTTTGTGCAGAAGGCATTTTCAGACGGAAAGCCAAACGACGGGTAATCATGAAATTATTCAGTAGCTCACAAATATTCCTTCTCCATGTAATGGCATTGCGTTAAAGTGTAGGGATCTCTGATGTGATAAAGCGAGAGGTAAGCTTGGTGAACGACTTGTGTGCTTTTGGGAAATTAGCAAGAAAATCTTGGAGTGGGAGCCAAAGAAACACAAGAACTCCCTAAAAAAAAAAAAAAAAAAAAAAAAAAATCTTGGGGGTGGAGTTGTTTCTGTATCTCGAATCCTGAATCCCGAATATTGGATGATTGATGCCATTACCCAGAGCACATTCAACCAGAGGGACTTCATCACGTCATGTTTTTCTGGTTCCGCAGAGCTGGAAGGACGAAAGGTTAGCAAACACTTAAATTACCGGTCACATTAAGCTTTTGTTTTGTGATTCTTAGGCTCCAGGGAGGCCTACAATTTTGGACTTGAGTTGATAAAAGGCAGATTCAGGGAATTATTTATTTTGCTCTTTTTCCATCTGGGCTTCCCATTAATTGAATGGATTCATTTGGTGCCATTTTTTGTTCCCTTTAGAATTTTGGTCATGAAAATTAAGAATCATAACTCTAATATCTCACACAGTGTGTGAGTAATGGCAGGATGCTTTATTGCTCTGACCTTTCCAGTTTTCTACGTTCTGATTTGCCGGGTTCTTTCCTCCTCTTTCTTGCAGTTTACTTATTATAATTATTAATGAGGAAGCAGAAAAATGACCGTTCAGTCAAACTTTAGGGAATGGAACATAATAAACGGTCTCTGTCTAAGATCTAACATTTGCCCCTAAATACAGTAATTATTAGGTTGCCTGATGATATGCTGAATTTTACAAGGCTCTTATTAGGGGAAGAAAAAGAACATAATAAATCCACTAATGTGGGTAATGACTGGTATGGAAATTGAAAATGGTTCAAAATTAACCCACTCCTTTTTTCCATCTTCTAAATGCCCTCTGGGTCCTAATATTATTCATGGTGTAGTATGCTTGCTTTTCTCTCATTTCAAGTAGTTCTGCACCACCAAGAAGCTCCAGAATTGTTTGCAATTAGGTGCTATCTGGCCTTACCCAAGCACTGCCAACAAATTGAACAGAATCTGCGGGAAAATATAACCACTTGCATTAGTAGATTGATTCAAACGTTGGACTGTGAGCCCTTTGTGTCTTGACCATTGTTAGCTCCCTGGCGCTCTGAGCAGCACTGGACCGAGAGGTCCCCGATGAGTGGGAACTTTAAGCATTATCACTGGGTGGTCGTAATGACTGTCGGAGGGCTGAAGAGCAGAGTTTCTCTTTGGGCTTTTCCACTTCTGTGTGACAAGGCAGTCATATCTATTAAATGTAGGACTTTCTATGTGCCTTTGAAAGAAGCCAAAAGACAAAGGGTAAATAGGGGGCATGGTGAAGATCGAGGCAGGGAGAGTATAAAGAAATGTTTTCTACTTCATCATTTCAAGAATATTTGAGGTCTGGCTTTCACTGTTCGCAGTGCTGTTGTCTACTTTCCAGGTTGTGAAACAACATTTATAAAATAGTTCCATAATATGGAATAAAGGATCAATATTAAAAATTTTAAAAATGCCCCCTCATCAATAAGAAATGATCAAGAAGCTATCGGAGTAAGGACACAGGAAACAGTTAATTCACACCAGATGTACTATAAGTGGCCGGTAAATTTAATTAAACCTCATTAGTAATCAACTGAAATAATGGAATATCAAATTGTATTCATCATGGGTAAAAATTGAAAGGACCTATAGGTCAAGGATTGGCAAGTGGAGAAAATGATGCTGACAAAGACTTCTGGAAAGGCAATTTGACAGTATGTGTCAAAATTAAAAATTTATCATATGCTTCACCTGGAGATTCCTCTGTTAGTAATCTAACCTAAATAAACACTCACACATATACACAACTATGTATGTACAAGGCTTTTCACTAGAGTGGTCTAGGTAGCTGCAAAAAGTTGGTGTATTATTGAATGAGCTTGTTGGTACTGCCATAATGAAGCACCATAGACTTGGTGATTTATTTCTTCAGTTCTGGAGGCTAGAAGTTTAAGATCAAGAGTTGTCAGGGTTTCTTTTTCTGGGGCCTCTCTTTTTGTAGATGGCCATCTTTTCTCCGCATCATTACGTGGTCTTTCTTCTGTGTGTGTCTATATCCTAATCTCTTCTTTTAAGGACACCAGTTATATTGGTTTAGGACTCTCCCCAATGACCTTATTTAACCTAACGATATCTTTAAAGACCGTTTCTCCAGATACAGTCACATTCTGAAATAACGGGGGTTAGAACTTCAACATGTGAATTCTGACGGGACACCATTCAGCTATGACAGCTGAGAACACTCAAGTGCAAAATTGGAAAGTGGTTATAGTACATTCAGTCTGCAGAATAGTACACAGCTACTCATAAGAATGAAGAATGAAGTAGACTTTGGAGGTAGAGAAGTGGGTCTGGGCCCTGGGAAATTCCCTGAAGTGCTCAGTCTTCTAAAAGAAAAAAAAAAAAAGAAAAAATTAAGCAGACTTTTGAAAGATTTTCAAAATATTAAGTGAAAAAAAGTCAGTGTATAAGTATATAGTATGATTCCACTAATGTAAAAAGAAGAAGAGAGAGAAATTGACAAAATGTATTTTGAGAGACAGAGAGAGAATTGCAAGGGTATACACCAAAATGTTGGGAATAGTTGCCTTTGCTTGGGGAAGGAAGTGGAAATGTGGCTAGGATAGAGGGAAGCATAGCAGATAAATGACAAATTTTGTTTTCCTCTCTCTCTCTCTCTCTCTCTCTATATATATATATATATACACACATATACATATGTTTCTATTTGCTTGAATATTTTACAGTGGGAATGAATTGTTAAGTTGCTTAAATGACTTAATTACTTTCTAAATCACTTAATATAATGACACATGCACAACGAAAAAGAAATTTGGAGTTTGGGGTTGAACAAAACAGAATTTATAACAATTTAACACCATTGACACCCAAAATTCCACTCTCTGATGGAGTCTGGAGCAGCTCTAACTCAATGTCTCTCTTCTCTTCCATGAGGAATGTGAATCAATGCTCCGGTCAACTAGCAGAGTGAGGTCAAAATGTAAGATTCAAAGGAGGAGCTAGAGGCAGCTCCTCCCAGCTATTTTTTTTTTAAGGAGGCATCACTGAGGAAGCTGGTAAGGCTAGGCTCTGAGGAGAGAAGAACTCTTTACCTCCCTCTGTCCTGGGATCCTAGGAACCGTCAGTGAAGAGCTTGGGCCAGCAGATGGCCCTGGAGCTAAATCCTCAGAATTGGCCGGGGATTAAGCCCCACTTGTCCAGAAGCTCTACACTGGGGCTCAGCAGAAAATGAACCTGGTGAACTGGAAACCCTATAGCCTGGCACAACTATAATTCCTATTCCCCCCCACCCAGCCTGAAGGTGTGCTGCTGCCCTCAAAAAACTTAGATCCCTATCTAACACTCAGCCATGATCAGACATGCCATAGTTGAAATAAGAGCAAAAATAAATGATCGGTTGTTCAATTGAGTGTGGCTTTTAAGGCCACCACCCACTCGGCTAAGATTTATGTTTCTCGAATTCATTTTCTTCTCCTAGAAACTGCCACAGGGAGGAGTATAGTTGGGAAGAAATACAATGAGTGTCAACATACATGAAAATTCTCACAAGATAAATAAATCCACTTGCAACCAACATTTATGTCATGGTGGATAAACAGGTTGTGATTGTGGAGTTGTCTGGAGAGGGTGGGATTTGAACTGTGATTTCTGGCGCATGGTGGGAGTGGCCAGGAGTTGTGAAAGAAGAGGGGGTTTGCTCCTGTTGTAGGGAAGATGAAACAAAGACATGGGGTTTGAGAGTATGGCCAATGAGGAGGACGTACACACGGAGTGGCATCACTGGGGAGGACGGGGGCTGCTGATAGAAAGTTCTTTAGTCTTCTGTGTGGCTTAGGCTCGTCTTCTGGTATTGATGCCTCTTTTTCCCCATATGAAAGTATTGTGTATAATATGGCCACCCACCTTAAAAGCATTAAGAAAATTAATGAATTCAATCTGTAGGTATTGTGAGATATCAATATCTTTATTAACAAATTTCCACATTACTTCATATAGTAAGAATATTAGCCGTGTGTCTGTGGTATATGTTGCATGTATTTTCTCCCAGTCAGGTGGCTTTTGGCTTTTTAAAAGTGGTATTTTGTTTTTGTTGTACAAAAACCTTTTAGTTTTTATTAGTCAAATTTATTTTCCATCTCTTCTCAGATTGGCTCTGGGTTGTGAGCCATTGTCAGGAAGTTTCCTGCATTAAGGCTACAGAAGAATTCACCCATATAACCTTCTAGTACTTTATGGCTTTATTATTATTTTTATTTATGTCCCCAGTCTATTCGAAGTTTATTCTTATGTGTAGTGTGAGATATTGGATTTAATTTTATCTTTTTTCTAAATAGAACTTCAGTTGTCCAATATCATTTATTTATTTATTTTTAAATTTTTTTAAATTTTTTTTATTTTTTAAAGATTTTATTTATTTATGTGACAGAGAGAAAGCCAGCGAGAGAGGGAACACAGCAGGGGGAGTGGGAGAGGAAGAAGCAGGCTCATAGCGGAGGAGCCTGATGTGGGACTCGATCCCGAAACGCCAGGATCATGCCCTGAGCCGAAGGCAGACGCTTTAACGACTGCGCTACCCAGGCGCCCCCAATATCATTTATTTTAGAAGTATTCATCTTTACTCTGGTAGTTTCAAATGCCACTCTTATCATAAACTAAATTTTTATATGTATTTGAGTTTATTTCTGGATTTTCTACTCTATTCTACTGGCCCTGTGCTGGTACCACACTGTTTTAATTATAGAGACTTTATAGTATGTTTTAGTATCTGCTGGTCACCCCTCATAAATATTCTTTCTCAGTGTTTCTTGGTTATTTCTGCATGTTTGCTCTTCCATGTAAACACTGGTATCAACTTAACCCCATAAAAGAGCGTGTTGGTATTTTTGTTGGGATGGCGTTGCATGTATAACTTAACTTAGGGAAGACGCACATCTTTATAATGTTGAGTTATCTTGTCCAAGAACAGAAGATGTCTTTCCATTTGTTCAAATCTACTTTTTAGTCTTTCGAAAGTTTATTAGAATTTTCCCTATATAGGTTTTACACATTTACTATTAAATTGATTCCTGTGTAGTCTTTTTTTTTTTTTTTAAAGATTTTATTTATTTATTTGACAGAGATAGAGACAGCCAGCGAGAGAGGGAACACAAGCAGGGGGAGTGGGAGAGGAAGAAGCAGGCTCATAGCGGAGGAGCCTGATGTGGGGCTCGATCCCAGAACGCCGGGATCACGCCCTGAGCCAGAGGCAGACGATTAACCGCTGTGCCACCCAGGCGCCCCTCCTGTGTAGTCTTTTTGATGCTAGTGTAAATGAAGTTTTTTCTACCATTATATCTTCTAACTTTTCATTGTTTGTATATATGAAAACTATTGATATTTAATGCTAATTTTATATCCTACTACCTTCCTGAATTGTTTTATTGTTTGAGTTTGTTTCACCACTGATTCTCTGGGGATTTACTAGCATACTATCATATTATCTCCCAATAGAGATTATTATACTTCATTTTACTTCTTCTTTACCCATTCTTATACATCTAATTGATTTCTCTTGTGTGATCGCATTGGCTAATAACTCTAGGACAATGCTGAATAGGAGAAGACAGTGGTCATCCTTGCTTTGTTCCTTGTCTTAGTAAGAATGCCTTAAAGACCTATTGATTTTACCTCTATCAGTGACTCCTTTCTATTTTTCACTTTCTGCTCTCAATGATAATGCCCAGATTCAAACCTGATTATTCTTTCCCTGGACTGTTGCAAGTCACCTATCTAGATTCTTGGGTTCTCATTTCACCCATCTATCTCCCTTCTAATCTACAATGTATGCTGCTGCCAGAGGTGGAAATTCTAATAGCCAGCTCAGAGTATGAAAGTCTCCTCCTCAGACACCTCCTTGCTGCTTCATGAATGAAGTCCGAATTTGAAAGTGTGGCATTCATGATCTGATCTCACATTACATTCTCTTTCACAACCTCTCCCCATTCTTACTTTATGAATCTCTGATCTAGATGTTCTGTCCTATACACACCACACAATAGCTCACCTTTATACTTTAACTTACGTTGTTTTCTCTGATAAAAAACAATCTTTTAAAATCTTTTCAAATTTTTGAAGTCCAGGGTGCCTGGGTGGCACAGTTGGTTAAGCATCTGCCTTCAGCTCAGGTCATGATCCCAGGGTCTTGGGATCAAGCCCCACATTGGACTCCCTGCTCAGTGGAGGAAGACTCAGGGGAGTCTGTTTCTCCCTTTCCCTCTGCCCTCCCCCATGCTCTCTCTGTTTCTCAAAAAAAATAAATAAAATCTTTAAAACAAAAAAAAATTTTTTTGAAATCCTACTCAGTTTTAAGAACCCAGCTGAAGTGCCATCACCTCCTCAAAACCTTACTTATTCCTCCAAGTCAGAATTATTTTTTCTTTGTATTCCCAAAGCATTACTTCTAACAGCATTAAGCATTTACCTTAAATATGTCTATTATATATACAACATATATATAATATATAATAAAGAGTTCAGTGTTTAATATGAGCTCGAGAGGGAGTTAAGTTCTTAAAAAACATATCTCATTTATCTCTCCAAATTCAGTGAGAAAAGACTGCTACGTCCATGTCATTCGAGGTGCAGAACTATCTGATAAATTAATAGTGACTGTCTCAGTGCTTCTATGAAGTAGACTCTTACTAAATCAATTTTGCTGAAACAAAGAAGGTTTTTTTTGTTTGTTTGTTTTTTTGTTGTTGTTGATGACCTCTCATTGGCCTGGAAGTCTTATTAGTAACAAGAGGGCAATTCCTCCTTTCAGGAAGCTAAGTCAAGGAAACACATTCTGAACATTTACCATGTGTGACTTGTAAGTTTCATATGACCTTTAACGCAAGCTCTTTTTTATTCTTTTCAAATTTTTATTTAATAACGCAAGTTTTATTATGTCTTCCCACTTTACAGTTGAGGAAACTGAGGTTATAAGGAAGTTAAGTAACCTGCTTACGGCCACACAACTAGTAAGTAGTAGAGCCCAGACTAGAACTCATGGCTTTCTGTTTCCAGAGCTAGAGCCTTTACCCATTATACTGTCATGCCTTAAAGGCTAACGATAATTGGAATTGGTTTCAAATTTGATATTCAGAGTACCTGACACAGACCACTATTCGTCTCTTTAAGTTCACCCTCTTTTTCTTCTTGGAAACAGGATTTCCAGGTGGAAACTAAATTTCCCAGACTCCTTTGCAGTTAGGAATAACTATGTGGCTGGTTTTGTTTGTTTGTTTGCCAATGGAACATAAGCTGCAGTGATGTGAGCAATTTCCACCTCACTTTTGTGAAAGAAAATCATTTGCTTTCTATTTTCTCTCTTTCCCTTTCCCAAGGTATGGGGGGGTCTTTTTGTTATGGCAGCTTAGCCTTTATTACCCTAACTAATACACCATCCATTTCCAATTGATATTCTCCATGCTTTTCTGAAGACAATTTGAAGTTTCTCATCCTCAGATTCTCAGAGTGGGGGACAGATATGGACCAAACAGGTACTTATGAATGCATCAGTAACAAACCAGGCATCAATGAACAAATTACAATACTAATGACACAGCTAAAGTGTTTTTCATCATGCTTTATGATCTCCAATTAGAATCTCTTTCCATTGCACACTTCATTTCTGCAACCAATACACTGTAATTTATACTAGCTTGCATTCCAGCCACAGAATGTTAATATTTTTCTTCAGCTAATATGAAGCAAGCCCCGAGAATTTAATGAAATAACCAGCTGGGTGACACTGAACATATCCTTCTCCATTTTCTGGATACACAAAGTGGGGAAGAAAACTGCCCCATCAGGGGAATAAAAATAGGAAGACACCTGGCCAGAAGATAATGAGAACCACATCGGCATAGAGAATGGAGAATAGGCTCCGGAGGGCTGTTCAAATACTGAAGTGTCAGAACAGGAAAACTGTCCAAAGGAAAAATCATGTTTATTCTATATGTGCCACGAGCCAAGGTGAGGCCTGGTTTGAAAGGCTAAAAGGATTTAGGTCAGCCAAGCACACACACACACACACACACACACACACACACTCCCGCACACACTCCCACCAGGTTAAGGATGAGAGAATGAAAGGGTAAGAACAAGGAAGAAAGGTAGGAAAGGAGAAAAGAAGGAAGGAAAGAAGGAAGGAGGACGGAAGGAAAGGGGATTTATGGAGGAAAACAAAAAGCAAGCCACGCAAACTGTACAGATAGGTTAGTTCATGTTCCTCCCTCAGAGGTCATAAAACTTTCCTGTGGGCCTCCCTCCACAGATGTGTGACACACCCAAAGGAAGTCCATGCGGGGGCCCAATGACACAAGCATCACACCTCATCTCAAGGCCCTTCCAGCTTCTGGCAAGGCTGTTTGTGAACTTTACACTCAGGCAGAGTTTTCTTTCTTAGGCAGGCACTTCGCTTGTACAAGTAGGAAAAAGAGCCAGAGGCGAAAGAGAAGCATCTTTGCTCCAAACTCTCTCTTCTTTGGGGGTTTTATATTTTCCAAGGTACACTTGCCATGTGACCATTGGTATTCACGGAGAACTAAGGACTCCCAGGGAAAATTTGCTTCTTAGTCCATCAAGGACAACAGGGGGTGCACTGGGCTCTGCACCGACTTCCCCCGGGGCAAGAGCAGGCTTCCGTGATCTCCGGAAGCACCTCAGTTTCCTAGTAAACTCCAACTTTCCAATCTTCTCTCCTTCCTGGAAAACTCAGTCCTTCCACTTTTTTTTTTTTAAGATTTTATTTATTTATTCGACAGAGATAGAGACAGCCAGCGAGAGAGGGAACACAAGCAGGGGGAGCGGGAGAGGAAGAAGCAGGCTCCCAGCGGAAGAGCCTGATGTGGGGCTCGATCCCACAACACCGGGATCACGCCCTGAGCCGAAGGCAGACGCTTAACCGCTGTGCCACCCAGGCGCCCCAGTCCTTCCACTTTTTATACATTGTTGTTGTTGTTGTTTTCTAGAGGACTTCAGCTAATGGTCCCTCATATTGGAATGTTTAGCTATAGTAGATCTTTTTATAAAAAAGATTTGATTTATTCATTTGAGAGAGAGAGACAGAAGTAGCACAGGCAGGGGGAGAGGCGGAGGGAGAGGGAGAAGCAGACTCCCTGCTGAGCTGGGAGCCTGACTCGGGGCTCTATCCCAGGACCTGGAGATCATGACCTGAGCCGAAGGCAGATGCTTACCTGACTGAGCCACCCAGGTGTCCCAACCCACTGTTTTCTTGCTCAAGCCAAAGTTACTGAAAAAACATTCCCTATCATTTAGAGCGTTTATATTTGTTAAGTAGAGGATTTTGATTATTGGTTTCAATTCTATTCTTTTCATTTACGTGATTTCTCTCCCTGAATATATTTCCTGCTTGTATTTCCTTTTTCTTATTTCTATCCATTTTTTTAGTTGATTCCTTCTCATGAGCCATGAGTGTGTTCTCTCTTGCAGGTGATGTTTAAATGTGTATTGCCAATTCTTTGCACATTTGGTATTTCTTTGTAAACCAATTTTCAAATTTCTTTAAAATATACCTTTAGATAGGCATGCATTTAATAAGGTCAAGGCTACTTTTCTGCACTCTGTTACGTACTGGACTGACCTACGAGTCCCGTGTGTACTACCTTCTCTCTCTTTCTGCACCTTCACAGAGAATATAAAACTCCATTCATAAACATGACTTACAATACAACCTGGGTACAACATTGAAAAGATTGTTCAATTTGTATAACTGTATCTCCAGCAAAGAATCCAAATAAACAGTCTAAGGAGTCAATGTCACCATTGAAAAGAATTTATTCAACATTCACTGGATGGAAAATGCTCAAAAGATTTGTGCTGTTTTTACAGAGTGAGTTATAGAATGTGTGGTCCACAGAGAGCAGAGAGCTTATATTTATAGCGGAGTGCCCAAGACCCTGCCCCCACCCAGAAAACTTCAGGTTCATCCAATCACCTTGTCTTAGCTTTATAAACATGAAACCCTGTGTCAATGACACTGAAGAAATGCAAAGACACATTGGCATTAGAGCTACTTCAGAATAAACACAAAAGTAACATTTTAACGTGCCTTTGTTTTCTAAAGGGGCAGAAAGGGCCGATCGTTTTTTGCAACATATCTCAGCTGATGCCTGGAAGCAAAAACAAAAAAGTAAAGTCAAATTTCGCCAACTTCCTCGGAATCACTTGGAAATCTGAATGATTTGTGTTTAAAGCAATAGTTCACTCGCCTGAAAAGGGAATGTATGCGGCATCTAGAATAACTAGCAGGCCTTCCCTGTAACAGTAACCCTAGCCTTAAGGAGCGGAAGCTAGAGAACGGGTACTATTTTTAAATAAATAATGGCCTAAAATCCTTAACATCTTTTCTTTTCTTTTCTTACTTAGAATGTTTGAAACTCATTCTCCCTCTAAAGTTCTAGTTGTAACCTACTTAGTTGAAAGTTCTACGGGAGGAGGCCCTACCAGGTAACGAGTCTTCTATAAAGTAACGGAGATGGTGCGATTTCGGTGCAGGGAAGGACATACTGATCAAGGCAGCAGAGCAGAGGGCCCATCAGCGTCCCATGTCCACAAGGCAACCTTGCTACTTGAAAGAGGTGGTCTTGCAAATGACTAAGGAGGTGGATGGGGGGATCCCAGCCTCATACTCCAGGCCAAAAAATATCCCTAGTAGGTTAAAAATGTAAATGTTCAAAGCAAAACTTTAAGACTCTTGGGAGACCAATGAAGAGAATATCTTTACAAAGTTAGGGCAGGAGTGGATCCCTTAAAGAAGACGCAATGAAAAGTTCAATACATTTGACTACTCCAAAGCTGAGAATTTTTGTTTATCAAAAGGAACCGTAGAAGAAAAGACAAGCCACATAGTTGGAAAAGATATTTGCACTTCACGTGTTTGGCAAGAGATTAGCATGCAGTGTTTGTAATGAACTGTAATAAATCAATAAGAAACTAGTAGAAATAAGCAAATAAAGAAGCATTTTGCTGAAGGGGACGCAGGCATGGTAAATTCAATTGTGAAAAAATGTTCAACTTCATCATTACTCAGGGAAACACAAATTAAAACAAAATGTGGTTTGTTTTCTATCTGCTTAATTGGCAAAACTGCAGAAGTCTGACAACACAGTGTTGGTGACAATGCAGTTCGTCAAGGACTCCACACCCTGCGGGTGGTTTACAACCTTCTTTGGATACAAACTTTTTTGGAATTAAATTGTAAAAAAAAAAATTGAAAAACGTATAAACCAGAAATTCCACTCTGAATTACATACCCCAGAGAAACTCTTGGACACGTGTACCTGGAGAGACATACTGATTCACTGGGAACGGAATTGTTCGTAATAGCAAAAAAGGAATAGCCTAAAATGTTTACGACAAAGAGAATGAATAAACATGCTGTGGGCTATTTCGAATAAAGTTGATTGTGGAGCAGTGAATATGAATGAACTATAGCGACTCCAAAGCATGAAAGAATTTCAGGAACATGATAGTATCGAGGTGCCAGGAGATTACATGCAACGTGACACTGTTTTTATAAAACTCGGAGAGCAGAAAACCTCAGTAACTATCCTGTTTGTTGGAGAACAACACACAGCATGTAACAATCTCTTTAAAAGCAAGAGAACGACCAATACAACCTTCCCCTAGGGGAACGAATAGGAGATGCTGGTTTTTAAGTTGCACGGTGGGGTCAAGGGTAGGGTTTAATGACTGGGTTTCCAAGTTCATATACACGTGGATTCTCGTTTATATATCACATATTTCATTATCAGCAGAAGCATCAGCATTTTCACCAAAGGAGCTTACAGCTTTCAGAGACATGGTCTCCAGCTTCCCTCCCTTTTTTTTTCTTTTTTCAAGATTTTATTTATTTATTTTAGATAGAGAGAACAAGAGAAGGAGAGAGAGAGAGAGAGAGAGAGAGAGAGACGGGGGGAGGGGGGAAGGGAGAGGGAGAAGCAGACTCCCTGCTGAGCAGGGATCCAGACGCAGGGCTTGATCCCAGCACCCCGAGATCATGACCTGAGCCAAAATCAAGAGCCAGAGAGCTGGGTGCTCCCAGGCACCTCTTGCCTCCCTTTTCGCAGACCCTCATAAAAAGCTCACTCTCCTTCCCTGCATTTTGTCAGCAGTTCCACCTTCAGGGAACCCTCGGTCCTCCCTTCCTTTTGCCCATTTTCTCCTGTCCATTCTTCTCTCCAACCACCCCTTGGGCTCTTGGTCCAGCTAGTCCTCACGGGCTCAGGGACGCTCATTAACACGCAAGCCGGCCAGACCCAGTTCTCCCAAGACCCTAGCCAAGCCCCGCTGGCCTGGGAGAGGAGGCGGGACAGCAGCATCCCAAGAAGCATTAGCCGAGGGCCCAGGTGAGCAGTTCTGATGCCCGGGCAAAGGGAACACAAAGGGACTTCTAGATCATTTTGTAATGTATTTTGTAAACCCTTAGCGCTATTCCAGGAGTGTGTACCTTACTTAGCCCAGGCTTGGGCAGATTCTGAATAAGTAAGGATAAGAATAATAACAGTTTATGCTCACAGAGTGCATTGACCGAACTTGAATTCATGGTGCCAGGGTTCTGTGAATTAAACAGACAGACTAAAATTTTTATTATATGTTCCTAAGCTGAATTTTACACCTGAGTCGTGGGAGATTGAATGGTTCCATTTCTTCACTCTTCACGCTTCTCCACAGCCAGAGCTTTCGCCATGTGACTTTGCAGTCCTTCCCACTAGACATGGAGGGAAAATCTCTGCCCCTTGACTCGGGTGCTGTGACTTGGAGATGCAAATGGAGCCATTCTGCCTCCACCTCGAGAGGGCTATGCCCCTGGCAGCTTGCTCATTCCAGACAGATGAGAGCAGACCCGGTTGGAACCTGCAGGCTGGAGCCAAACCCAGAGGAGATCGGCAGAGTTGCCCCAGCCAACCTGAGGATACGCGTGGTAGAACAAAAGCTTGTGGTTGTGTGCCACGGAGATTTGAGTGGTTGACACAGCGTCCTATGGCCACCAGCTGGCTGATACACTGGTCTAAGGATTCCGTGGTTTCCCAAGGGTTATCAAGTCCCAAAGAGCCCACTTGGTGATAATGACACTTCTCACAACCACCACCACCACCATCACCCCCACCATCCCTTATCATCGTCATCATTAGAAGGCATAATTGCTATCAACTTGGAAGCAGAGGTTCTGACTTTGATTCCTGGCTCCGCTTCTTAATAGCTCCGTAATCCTGGGCAAGTTCCTACTTTGAGCGCAAATTTTCTTATCTACTTACTGTGCCTCCCTCTTGGGGATTCTGGCGCTTATTAACATATGAACGACTCTGAGAAGTTTTATAATAAAGAAAGCTTTAAATGTCTTTAATCTGGTTTTCTCCAAAGTTGTTTCACCGTGAAATCCTTTTATTTGCAGAAAAGCATTTAACATCTCACAGGACACCTATCGCTTGGGACAGAAAACTGGTTTTCAAGTGTCATTGAGTGGCCGGGAATGTGGTCAAATGTCTTCCATGCAAGGGAGTCTTTGCCTGGTTCTGAAATATTTCCTTTCTAGCAACAGTAAGAATTTACTGCCCTTTTCTCCTTTTTCTGCTTAATAGAATAATGGTCAGCAAAGCCTTACTCAAGCTCTCCAGTTCTAAGCATTAAGTCTTCGGGTAACTCCTTAAATAGGAGACAGAGCTCGACCCATTTAAAAGTAGAAGCTTAAAGTCGAAATCATACTGCCTACAGAATGACCAGTTTTCCCTCATTTTTTTTCATGTCCACGCACGCTATTCCAAAAGCCAAAACTTCATCTCTAAGCCCTTGCCAAAACACCAGATTCATATCTTCTGTTCTCTGGCTGCACATTTCTGCCAGCACCTGAAACTCAGATTGCCCAGAGTTCAGCCAACCATCAAGTGTGATGGCTCTTCCTGGTGTCCACAGTGTAACAGTGCTGCTCTCGCTGGGCCCTGGGCTAGAAACCTCCGGGTTCTGGGTCCTGTCTTTTGCTTACTTTTCCTAAGACCAAGCAGTTACTTGACCCCGTTCTACCGGAGGAGGCCCTAGCAGGTAACAAGTCTTCTATAAAGTAATGGACATGGTGCGATTTCGGTGCAGGGAAGGACATACTGATCAAGGCAGCTTGACCCCGTCCTGTCATCCCCATCAGTCACTTCTTGGTTACTTCGGATACTCTGGGTGAGGGGTGGCAAATTTTGTATATAAAGGGCCAGATAGTAGATATTTTAGGTTTTGTAGGTCATTGGGTCTCTGTTGCAACCACGGATCTCTGCCCTCGTAGCTTGAAAGCAGCCATAGACTATATCTAAATGAATAGGCACCGCGGTGTGCCGGTAACAGTTTATTTACCAAAACATTCGGCCTGAGTAGGGTGGGGAGCTGGAGTTTGCCAGCTCCTGCTCTAGGCCAGCCTTCTTTATCTTCACAGTTAAAACTTGCATTTGTTTAGGGATTTAGAGGCTGGTTTTTGCATGCGTACGAGTGTGTAATGCTTTGCAAACTCCCAGCCATTCCACACTGCAAATATTATCTTCATTGGCCGAGGAAGAAATTGAGTTTGGAGGGATTAAGAAACTTCTACAAGTCCATCAGGTAACAAGTGGCAGAGCCAGGATTCAAACCCAAGTTTTCTGCCAGAAATCTAATGCTCTGCTCCTGGACGTGACCTAGACCACTGGCTCCCCATCTTCTGCCTCCACCTGCAACATTTGTCCTTATAAATGACCATGCGATTCTTCTAAGTTACAGCCTGCCTCTGCTTGAAACCTTCCTGGCTCTCTATTTCTTAGCTGGGTACAGGTTCCTTATCTAGTCCTCGGGACCTTCCAAGGCAGACTCACAATTGCCTTTTCAACAATACCTACATGGTAGCCCTGTGGAAATCCTACTCGTCACCCAAGACCTATTTCCTACAGCAAATTTCCTGTGAAGAATTGTCTGGTCTACCCAGCTGTCAGGGACTGAATTCTCCAGGAAGCAATCTCTGAGCCGCGCTAAGCATGCAAGATGTTTGTCAAGGAATGTCCTTGAGGTTAACACCTGTGGAAGGGAGGGCATGAAGCAGGGGTCACTGTGAAGGCTCAACGACAGGTCAAGCAACACATGGGGAGCCCTGGAGCCAGAATTGTCCATAAGAGGTATCCCAAGTTGAATCAAGATGGCCGGGTTTTTACTTCCATATCAATCAGTGAGCGGATGTGGGCTTCTCAGGGAGGGGTATGACTTTGGACAAGGTGGCTCTCTGTAGATGGGATAATCTCTGACAGTTCAAGGGTGTATGTCATCAGTGCTCCCAACAGCTGGGACAATGAGCACTTTATTGAAAACCGATCACCATATCACACATATGTTGAATTTCCTTGGAACTCTTTGAGTCAACATTTCTTACACAATTTAGTGTAATTTACTCTGTACTACAGTTCTGTGTACACTTGCCTTTCCATAGTTCTATAGTTCTATGATTCCCTTCCTTGTGAGGTAAAGGAGACAGTGTGGAAAGAGCATGGACTTCAGAGTCAGATATACCTGGCTTGAGTCTCAGCTTTGCCTCTTAGTAGCTGTGTGACCCTGGGCAAACTCCTGAACCTGACTGGGCTCCTGTTTCCTGATGCAGAAAATCATAGTACCACAGTATCACAGGGTCGCCATGAGAACAGCATGAAATGGCAAATGCAAAGTGCTTGGCTCCTGCGAATGCTTGATACACAGTAGTTTCTTCCCTTTTGAGGGAAGGGCCTGATTCTGGTGCCTACCAAAGCAATTATCAATGATCATAGTGCCATAAACATGTAAGTCACTGCATACATCTTTGTTGAACTGAATCTTTGAAAGCTTCTTTAAATTCGTTCCCACCGCTGATATGAATTCCGTATCATCCATGGGCCTGCCCCTGTTGGGTCTAACCTAGAGACTCTGGGGAAAAAATTAAGTGAAACAGAGTGAGAGTTGGGGGGAAGGGAGAGGGAAGATAGAGGATCTTTTAATATTTCTTTGTATGGGTTTGTGTGTCTGTGTAAACATGAGGCCATTGGGACCCCTGGGTAAACACCTCATGAGTGTCTCTTGCTGGAAATCCATCATTTAAAAACCATCTGTCTTAAGAACCATAGGGCAGCAACAAAATCACAAAAAATTAACCAGGGCCTTTGTTCTCATAGTTGGCAGTGCTTAATGTCAGTTCTGGCCCTCTCTTTGAGGCTACAATCTCTTTTGCAGCAAACAGCAGTAAATGTCAACTCTGAAAGCCACCCAGTTTGACAACAAATGATTTAAGCACTAGGGGTGACAAGAAGACCATATTTTTTGGAGCCATTGAGCTGGATTTGAGGACTTACTTTCTGGCATTTTATATCAGATGGGCAAAAATGCCTACAGTAGCAGATGGGAAGTGTCAGCCTGGGAGTGTGTGTGTGTGTGTGTGTGTGTGTGTGTGTAAAATCAGCTTGTAGCAAAGGATAGAAACTAAAGCTGACTTTCCATATTTTTTTAAAAAAGAATTTTGGACATTCTTATAGTCCATATTCATCTAAATATAAAATTCCAGAGGGTGATACTATCCTAGTCCTAATTAGAAACGGATTATGCATCTTGGATGCTCTCACACATAACTTTCCAAGAAACCCTTGAGATTGGGAGATTGGAAGAGACTTCTTGATTTATCAGAAAATTCATCATTTTGATGGAATATTATAAATGGAATTTTGCAAAAAAAAAATGAAGCTTACTAACACAGAATGCCTCTTTTCTTAGCTGTTGTTTCCTTGAACACAAAGCCACGGCATACATTTGTGAAGACTGCACCCTGCACGAAGGAGCTATCCAGGTAGATGAGTGAGGACCAAAACCCATGTCTAGAAATCAAGCTCTGGCTGCGTCCATCACAAGGGGACACCTTTTTCTGAAAGCTCCGATGCTTTCACTGAAGGCAAATAATCTTCACTAAGTTGGTTTCTCTTTATTGTGCATAAAAGTTCAAAAAGGCTCTGAGAAAAGCAAGATACCCTATGGGAAGGGGGGGTTGGTGTGAGTATGAAAGTGACATGAGGGAACCTAGTAGTGTTGGAACGATTCTGTTCTTGACTGTGGAGGTGCATACATCGCATGAACTTACACAGAGACACACACATATGAGTGCAAGGAAAACAGGAAATCCGAATAATACCCACATCAATAATCTGGTTGAGATACTGTCCTATAGTTTTTGCAGGGTGTTATCCTTGGGGACAACTGGGTACAGGGCACATGGGATCTCTAATAGTTCTTACAACCGATGTCCACCTACAGTTATCTCCAAATAAAAAAATTTAATTAAAAAAGTAGATGCTCCAGGGGCCCCTCATGGCTCAGTCAGTTAAGAGTCTGCCCTCAGCTCAGGTAGTGATCTCGGGCTCCTGGGATCCAGCCCTGTGTGGGGGGCTCCCTGCTCAGCAGGGAGGCCGCTTCTCCCTCTTGCCTCTGCCCCCCCCCCCGCTCGTGCTCTCTCTCTCTCTGTGTCTCTCAAATAAATAAATAAAATCTTTAAAAAAATAAAAATTAAAATTTTTTTTAAAAAGTTGTTGCTCCAGACTTCACAACACCCTTTTACAGGGTGGTCCTCTTCCTATTTATGATAAAGCTTTAACTTTCTCAGCTAGTGGGAAAAGATGAATGGCTTACCCTGTTTTATTAATAATAACATGACTTGGCCAGGACAGGAGGGAAATTATTCTTGATCACTGTCTGTGTGCATTACAATGACCTTATCTTGAAGATTTTTTCCATTGACATTTAAGAGAGAATATAAATATGGGTGTGCGTGTTTTAAGCAAGCCCCAAGAGACAGGAGCTTGAGATTACAAATCTTCAGAAGTGTTTTAATAGTCTGTCAAACTCAGTTGACAATGTTTTATCAATTATGGAAGCTATTTCCATAATGATAAAATTAATGCTTTAGAAGGAGATGGAGAATTTCTTTGACATCTAAGCACAAAAGTCATCCCAAGGGTTTTGCATATAAATCAAACCCAGTGCTCCCTCTGTTAATGAAGAGAACCCATTTCAAGAGCAGACTTCAGTTCCAGAAACATCATTAGTGGGGAAGGAAATAATAAAGAAGGTACAGGGAAATGTTCCAGGATGTCAGATAAAAGGCGGTCCAGATTAAGAAAATATTAAATACTAACCAAAATGAAGTTGAACGGTACAGAAAACCCAGGCCACTCTGGTGGCGCTTGGGGCTCCGGGTCTCATGCTCTTTATATCTGCAATTTGCCTAAAGGACTTCAGGGGGCAGAGAGGGACTCCCCCCAAAAGGAGAGTATGTATTATCTTGTCTCCCTTTCCCCATGCTTCCATAAATCCACACTCAGCCCTTTTTGTCTTGTTTTGTTTGAGAAAGAATATTATGGCCACATCAACCATCGTCGTGTCTAAGATGGTACTAAGGAACCAGTTTTTAAATGCTTTTAGTGTGTCGCCACACTTTGCTCTTTTCACTTCTTCATTCTGCCTCCTCATCTTCCATTCCTATTGTCTGCTTCAGATTTATTTAGTTATGCTCCACTGTGCTGGAGGGAAATTAAGGATGAGCCCCTTTATCCCTTAAATAACTTTGAAGTCAAATAAGCGAATACACATTAAATGAGTCTGACATAAAATAACATTTTTTATTTTCCCAAGCTATTTCACAGAGGGATAATATCCCTCCTAGAAGGCACCGAGTGCCCTTATGCTTCTGTAGTAAAATTGATGGTTTCATTTATTATTGTTAATGCTAGCAATGAACTTGACCGGTGGGCTTGTCCAGATCAACCAAACCCAGAGCTTTTCATTACAAAACCTCAAGAGGCAGAAGCCGACGCCAGT
Organism: Ursus americanus; assembly: GCF_024610735.1. Lineage (NCBI taxonomy): Eukaryota > Metazoa > Chordata > Mammalia > Carnivora > Ursidae > Ursus > Ursus americanus. The sequence goes on from NC_142129.1 coordinate 46,091,183, forward strand.
AAGAGGCAAATGGCAGATGAGGTGTTTTTTCCCTCTAGCTGCCATGTTAGAATCGCAGAGAACTTAAATTTTAATCTTTTCAAAAAAGATTTCATTTATTTATTTATTTTTTTATTTATTCAGTGATTTATTTATTTATTTATTTCAGAAAGAGAAAAAGAGCAGGGGGAGGGGCAGAGGCAGAAGATGAAGGAGAAGCAGACTCCCCGCTGAGCAGGGAGCCCGATACGGGGCTCGATCCCAGGACCCTGGGATCATGACCTGAGCCGAAGGCAGACGCTTAACTGACTGAGCCATCCAGGCGCCCCTTAAATTTCAATCTTCGAAGATACTGTTTTCTTATTATTTGAAAATAGTAGGGTTCAACAGGTTGGTTAGGAATTGTCTAGGAATCCCCTGATCAGGGTCAGAAAGTTAGTTCCACAAGGATATTTTGTGAATAAGCAATTCTTTTGGAGAGTTCGGCCAGGAATCATTATGTTTGTTTTCTTCTTTTATCTAGCAAATGGGGCATTCTCCATTTAAGGCCTTTGAGGATAGGGATCATTTTTATCTTTGTCCAATTAATTAATTAATTAATTTTAAGTGAGCCCCCAATGTCGGGCTTGAACACGACCCCAAGATCAAGACCTGAGCTGAGATCAAGAGTCTGACGTTTAACTGACTGAGCCACTCGGGTGCCCCTATCTCTGTATCTTTTGTAAGAGTGAATCCCAATGTCTAACCTGGACCTCCTGAATTTCCACCCAGGTGACCATTGTTCTCTCTCACTCCTTCTCTTTCTCCTGTTCCACTGATTCACCAGACCCTTCAGAGGAGTCCCGCGGCTCCTCATATCTCAGGATGATGGCGAAGATCCCCAGTGCCACTTTCCAGGCCCTGCATGATGTGCTCCTACCTACTTCTTCAGCCACACTGGCCTCTTGTCTTTCTTGACCCCTTTAAGCCCCTCATCACCATGGAAGAATCCCATCCTGTCTTCATGGGAGTCGTCCCTGAGCCTTGACCAGCTTATCCCCCACGAACAGCACTCAGAGTGCACACCCCTCCTATCGGCCCCCACCAAGTGGCAATTTCCATCTATTGGTGAGTTTTTAAAAATTAATTCCTGGCTTCTTCAATTAGACCATAGCTTTCTTGGTGGCAGCAATTGTGTCTTTTTTCTTGCTTTGCCATTAAATCCCCAGCATCTGGCCTTGTGCCTAACACATCGTGAGCACCCAATAAATCTTGAATAGATTCATGAAGGCATGATGCAAAAATATTTTATTGGTGGCTGAGTTTGGGCATGGGTGGGAGTCAGAAGGAAGGGAGTATAGGAAAAGCAGAGAGAGAGACAGAGACTATACCATATATTTAAATATTTTACCAAAGCAAAGAAGGATCATGTAATTACATCCCAAACACAAGAGAATTGTACCATGTGACTCAAACTCACATAAGAAGCAGGTGGATTTTGCAGGTCAGTCATTCAAAAAAAATGTTTCTCGAGCACCAGCCAAGAACTATACTCAGTGCTGGGGCCACAGGAATGGATAAAACACTTCCAGTTCCTGCTCTCAGAGAGCTTGAGTTCTACATTTGCAGATAAATATTTAATAGGCAAGCTGGTGCTAGAGCAATGTAGAAAAACTAAGTAGGGTGAGACCGTGGAGAAGGTGCTAATGGGGTGGTCAGAAAGGGCCTCTTTAATGCGGCAGAGACATCAATGAGGCCAAGGAGGAGATTTGTGGATCCTGGAGCAACAGCTTTCTGGTCTGAAAAAAGAGTAAGATCAAAGGCCCTGAGGCAGCAGTGTGCCTGGTAAAGGAACAGTTAGGAAGGCAAATGCCTTCTTCATATGTAGGGTGTTTTTGTTTTTTTTACAATTTATTTATTTATTTATTTGAGAGAGAGCATGCTAGAGAGAGAGAGTGCAAGAGTGCACAAGCATGAGCAGGGGGGAGAGGCAAAGGGAGAGGAAGAAGCAGACTCCTGCAGAGCAGGGAGCCTGATGCGGGACTCGATCCAGGACCCTGGGATCATGACCTGAGCTGAAGGCTGACACTTAACCAAATGAGGTACCCAGGTGCCCCCAGATGTATGTAAGGTTTTTAAATCTCACTGCTCTCTCATTGGTGGTCTCTTTCTGCCTGCTCTGGGTAAGTTCTCTTGGGCCTGGTAGGGGAAGGCTCTGCTCCTTTAAGCCATGACGAATCTCAGTTATCCTACGTAAAACAATCCAGCAACCAGGAGTTTTGAGCAACGTTACACCTGATTCTGTATTAACTCTGACTTTATTGGCCATCTACCTTTTTCTTCTGACGGTTCTCACCTCACCCCTTATGCCTGACTGCAACAGCGTCCTTGCTATCTCTTGACTGTGACACACAACCTAGGGCTGCCAGGTTGACTTGACCTGGGAGCCTGGGGTCAGGTTCTCTGTGGCCATCACCCCTTCTCAGAGCTGCTCCCTCAGACTTCACTAAGTTCCCGGAGCAGAGCCCATGTAGGCGAGCCATCAGCAATCCTTGCCAAGGTGTTATCTGATAGATTTTCAGTGTTAGCCCTCCAGAGGAAACTTTAGTGTCAAAAATGCCAAGTAATTTCCCAAAGCACACTTCTTAGAAGTACGTAGAAGATGCTGGAATACAGGAGAGGTGGCTGTTTCTGCTTAGTAGGCCCCTGATACATTTTCTACATTATTAGAACGTTGACTTGACTAGCAATGTCATTGGTGGTTTTGTGTGTCTGGGAGAGGCAGTCCGTACCATCGATGGCTCCCTGGGTCTGTTCTGGATGGTACACCTGTAGAAAAGGATGTGGAAGACAAACAGCACCACCCTTCCCTCAGAAACACATCTTAATGCTCAGTGACAATTCTGGAATCTCCTTGGCTGCTTTCTGTCATTCCTCTGAAACGTGACAAATGTTTGCGTTTCTCTTGGGAAGACGCTGTTAATCTCAAGACAGATAAAATAACATGCAGTTTCATGGCAGTTTGGTTTTTAACAAATGCAACTAAAAATTTCTAAGGGGTGGCAGAGACAAATGTAACAACGGTGTACATGGAGAAAATAATATTATTGCCCTAACACGCTGTTAAAGTAAACTCAAATACTGTAACAAGGAGAAATAATATCTCCTTCTTCGAAGCTTGGATAAGGACAGAAGGAATTCTTTAAAACTTTTAAATGTTATTACAAGATCCAGCTTATAAGCATCAACTATGAAATTACAGGTGAGAACTTGGGTCCAGGTACCTGGAGGGTGCAGGAGTGCATTCGAGAAGAACAGCAGAGTTCTCATGACCTTCCTGGTAGCAATAGCATATATTCCATGGTTAGTGATCGTCAGCTATCAAGTTATTGATAGAAAGTGCCTCTTTTAACCTTTGTTCAACCTGTTGGTCGTTGGTTGGTTGAACAATAGTTTCTGTTACAGGACTTACTAATGCATCAAACCCATATTTATTAAGCAAATGATACATTACACGGATGTCGATTCCTTTGTTCTTGTTTCTAGTCTGTCCCGTTGAAACTAAAGTGTTTGGAGATGAAGGGCATTTATCTGAGTGTTTATCTGCTGCTTCACCGAAGACAGTGAGGAATATCAAGGACCACATGTACCTTTTCTGATGAACACCCACAAACTCAGATGGAGTGTGTATGCTGGTAATTTAAATAATAAAAGTTCCACACATGTGCATTCAGATTATACTTAACTTATACAATGAGTGAAATGTGCAGAAAAAAATATAGATGGGTCGAACTTCGTGGTGGGCATTCCTTCCTTTCTGGCCGCCTTTCTCTACTGGCATTCCAATTTGCTTTGGGGGAATGAGGGAATCCCAAGGCCAGTCTCCCAGGAGATGTGTGGTGTAAGAATCTCTTTGGCTTAAATTTGTCAGGGAAAAAAAAAATCTCTTTTTGCTTTAAGCCAAGAACCCTAACCAATCTACTCTTTATGAAGAACAAGGGAAGTAAGTAAATAGTGATCCGAATTTCAGATCTATTTCATAACTGTTAATCTGATGAAAAACTAAAAATTAATTTTGGTCAGTATTCCAAGATGATGCAATGGGAAAGGAACTTTGCCTGTATGTATATTCTACTTAGGCCGCAAATTATTGTCCTCTCAGCAGTGACATCTTCTCTTTTTTCCTCTCTATAAATAGCAGAAAGGAAAATACCATATCTTACCGTCAACGAACAAGGTGAAGTAAATGGGTTAATAGTCCTGCTTCGTTGTAAATGACTTTGGATGAAAAGTGCTTCATTAGAACAGCGGATTATTATTACTGACTGCTCACTGGGGTATGAAGAGGAGAGAAATCAATAGTCACTAACCGGTCAATAGTGTTTTCTAAATCCCTAAGCCCTTGGACCTGAGTTATTTCATTTTTTAAAACAGAGTGATGAGAAAAAAAAATAGCATAAAGTAGGATGTTTCTAACATCAAAAAAGAATTACCTCCTATGTATTCTCCTCCATTGTCCCCTCATTAAAACTCGCACCCAGGCTGGTGCAGTGGTGGCAGGGAGTCATTGCCCCTCCCACCCCACATACTTCAATTTTGCCACAAGAGAACCTTCTCCATGGGCTACGGAGATAGTGAGCCATTTCCTCCTCGTGTTCTTTGTCCAAGATCCATAGAATGTTCGATGTAAAATGTACTTTAGAGATCATTTGGCTGAATCCTGTCATCTAGTGGAGGAGAGAGCAGAAGTTAGTCTAAAAACGCACAGGTAATTTGGGTGCGGGAGAGCAGACAGGACTTTATTTCTAGACATGCCTTCAATCCTTTCACCAAGGTCCCTGAATTTCTCCCACAGAAGTCTTCTTAAGGCATGGTGCTGTGGTGTGGTGCGTAGTGTCTTGCCCAGTAAAACCATGCGTTTGTTTAATGCTGTCGGTGACACTGTCCAATAGAACTGTCTGCCATGATGGAAATAGTCCCTATCGGCACTGCTGGCGGGACTAATGTGGCTTGACTAGTATGAGAAACAGGGTTTTCTTTCGCTTTTTATTGTGCAAGCAGAGTTCTCCCATAGCTTCCTCCCAGCATCCCGGGGAAGCTGATGACTTACATAACCCCACCGCATTTGTCACACTGAAGAATCCAACCTTGGTACCATACTGCTAACTAACCCAAAGGCTTTATTCAGGTTTCACCAGCTTTTCTACTACTGCCCTTTTTTCTGTTCTAGGATCCAATCCTGGATCCCACATGGTATTTACTCCTGATGTCTTCGAAGACCTGAATATTTCGTTGGATTTAATTTAACTTTAAATGGCCCCTTGTGGCTCCTGGTTCCTGTAAGGGACAGGGTGGCCATGGAGTGTGCAAAACACGTTCACCTCCACAACCTTCTTGAATTCGGACACCGACCCAACGAGGAGCCCTTATTACTCTCGAGTTATGGCAGAGGAAATCGGGGCCCGGAGAACGTGTGACTTAGTCTCGTCCCATCACTAGTGAGTAGCAAAGTGGTTGAAAGCTCCCAGGGTCTTCGAGCCCCTGCAGCACGCCTTCTCCACTCTACCACAGCTGCCTCCCTACAGCGACACGAGTGACTTAACACTCACAGGAGACTCTGATGTAACTTTTATGACTAAGATATGTGGGAAAATCTATATGTCTTAGGACATCTTTTAAAAAGCAAACAGCCCTTTGGAGTGGAAAAGGTCTCCATATTCTGGAAGAATGGCTCCTCCTCCCCTTGACCTCTAGATAGATGTTGTATCCCAGACCCCAGTCTTGGGACCTCTTCTGTATTTACACTCTCTCCCTAAGTGATCTCATCCTGTTCCGCGGCTTTAAATAACATTTATAAACTGATGGGCCCCAAATTTATATCTCCAGGCCAAACCTTGCCCTGAAACTCCACCTGCTTCCCTCCCATAGTCGTGTGAGTGGCTAATGGCATCTCTAACGGAGAATTCTTAACATTGTACCCTCCCTGAGGCCCCCAGTCCAGGCTTCTCCAAGCCTCCCCATCTCCGGAAATGGCGCCACTACTATTCATTTTCAATCACTCAAGCTGAAAACCTAGACGTTCTTTATTCCTTTCTCTCTTATCCTCATTCGTACCCTGCCAGCCATCTGCAAGCGCTGTTTCTTTAACACGTACCCATGATCGCCCACCTCCTTCGAGGCCCCATCCTCTCTCACTGAGGCTGCTGCCACGGCTCCCTGTTAATCAGTCTCCATCAAATCTTCTACCTTTTCTCTTTGGAATCATCGAGCAGCTTCCCATTGCCCTGCCAATAAAATCCAGCCACCTTGTGATAGCTTAAAAGGCCCTAGATGATCCCCTATCTATCTCTGACTTCAATCTCTCTGATCTCCATTCATGACATTCCAGCCAAACCAGACCCCTGTCAAACTGAAAACTCAAGCCCACCCAATAAGAACTCGTCCACCTCGGAGTTTCGCAGCTCCTGTGCCCTCTGTCCAGAAGAACCACCTCCCGATCTTCGCATGGCTGTTTCCTGCTATTGGCTTAACCACCACCTCCTTCGAGAGACCTTGCCTGACTGCCTGCTCCCTCTTTACCCCTGTGCTCTGATTAGTTTCTTAGTAGTGGTTATCCATTCTGAAAGGACCTTCTTGTCCTTTTTGTTCCCTTGGTTGTCTTCAACCAGAACGTCCGCTCCGTAGGACTAGAGGCCTTATGTCTCTCGGGCACCATCTCTCTAGCGCCTGTAAAGGTTTGGTACATGATAGAAGCTCAGTAAATACTGTGGAGGGAAGGAGTGAAAGAAGGCTCACACATGAGTATTTATTTGTGGGGGCCTCAGTAGTAATGAAAATCCATTCTTATTGCCTGGTGAATGATTTTCAGAGTGGCACTCTGGCCAGTGATGGGGTCTGTCTCTCCGGTGAGCTCAATAACGTGGTCAGCCACGGCGACCTGGGCCTCGCAGTCATGTGGACGACAGAAGGACACACCAGAAGTCAAAATATCATTTTTTAGATAGGCAAGGCAAGGCCAAGCTGCAGTAACGAATACCCTCCAAACCTCAGTGACTTTACTTACACAAACTCCCACGCGGCCTGGGTCACATTCCAGGGAGCCTCTCCACTATGTGGCAACGCGGGAGCCTAGACTGTTTTGATTTGATGGTGCTGCCATCACCACAAATGGCTTCCTGGTCTCACAGCAGGCAAAGAGAGAGCTGACGGTTCACACACCGCTTCTAAATGCTCTGGCCCAGAAGTGACGAACTCTATGCCTGACCACAGCCCTCTAGCCAAGAACTACCCACGAGGCTGAGTAATTGCAAGGCGGCTTGCCATATGGAGGCATAAATGCCTACTTGATGAGTGGAAAAGGTCCCTGCCACAGTCCACCCTTGAACATGCATAAAACTATAAACCCCTCTCCAAGGGGACTTGTCTAAAGTCCCATGTAGTCATTGCATCTGGCTCTTCGTCCAGGATCTTGGGGGAAGTGCTAGATGTGACGTCTCCATCAGAGCGGGATGAAGCTTATTGTGGTCTAGAGACCCCCGAATTAAAATGACGTTATCTGCCTTCTCCCACACCCAAGACACAAGAGTGCCACAGGGACGGACAACCACAAAACACACTCCCCTTTGGAAAACAGAAGATTGTGAGATGCATAGCGCTCTCTGGTCAGTAACAGGGTCCAGAGTTTAACATGACCTTTGGCTCCATCTCTGGAAGTTTCCTCCTTTTTCATTATTTTCCTTGGTCAAATACAAAATGAGTGTTGGGGAACATGGTCTCCTAGAGAGATGTGTGGCTTTCTCAGCCCATTTCTTGCTTGTAAAGTATTAAGTCTTAGATAGTCTCTTTCAAACCAACAGCAATTTTCTTATCCAACTGCTTCCAGTCAATTCCATAAGCCAGCAATGACACCCATCATTTCGTTGTTGTTGTTTCAGAGAAACGATGTAATCTTTACTCCCTTGCTTTCTTGCCTCCGTGGCGCTCTGTGTCTCAACCTCATGATGCTGTCCGCTTTGGTGGAATAGTCACTCTTTTCATAGGATTTTACCCTGAGTCATTTTGTCCAACAGAAAGGTTTTCTTGAGTACCACACCATTAGCCTGATTCTTTTCCCTGAGTTGCTTTGGGTCGCATGCTTTCTCAGTATCATTAGGAACCGTGTAATTGTCCCTTGACTAAACTTATCAGGTCTCAAATATCTGCAATGTATCTCCTTTCTTTTCTTCTTGTAAAACAGTCAGTTCTTTCTTGAGCTCGTCTCTTTCTTCTGACACTTCGCCACACACAGTCTAGAGCAGCCTCTTCCGCGCAGCCTCAGGCTTCCAGTCCTATGATCTCCTACATCATTGCAGGCAAGACACTCGCACAACATGAAGTACTCTTTTCCCCAAATTCGACACTAGTTCCCTCCCTGTCCGCTGCCACCGAGGCAGCGCTGCAGATTTCAATTCCGAGTACTTGTTACTGCAGTGCCCTGGACTGGGTGATCTCCCAGATCCCTTTAAACTGTAACGTTCTCTGATTCTAAGACGATGCAATTTGGTTTCTTCTACAGTAAAATCCTGTTGCCGAAACACTATTGTTAAGCATGTGCATTACGCCCATCAAGAAGTCAGTATACAGAGTCAATACTGATGTCTGTTTTCCTCCTGCACTTTCTTAACGAGAGCAGAGGGAGAATAAAGAGGCAGTAGAGGGATCCTGAGCTGTAAGTCTTCCATATTTTTGGTGGGATGGTACCATGTCGATCCAGGAAAAGGAGAACAAGAGACAGGGAACAATAGAAAAGGCAGTCGAGTATGATAAGGGAGGGAGGAACAGAGTGCTGAAGAATGTAATTGAGAGGAATAATTCCTATAGTCAAAGAGGGTGTGGTGGGCGAAGACAGGAAGGGCTCCACCTTTTTGCGTCTCCGGCGGCGCTCAGGCAAGGAGTTTATGGCAAGCTTCAGCAAGTGACGCAAGACAGAAGCAGGGTTAGCAGTTAAAGCTCAGGGTCTTAGACAGCGCTGGTAATGCCAGGCTCCAGTGACTTTCTTTAGGGGCATTTGAAATTCTATTAATCCCGGGCTTTGTAAGAGCCATAGCCAAATTAAGGGGTGGGACCATGGTGGTTTAGTGAGAACAGCAGGGCCCCAGGGCTATTTGACTTCGGGTGAGTGACTTGACCCCTTTGGGTGTCACTTTCTTCATCTGTAAAATGGGGATAACAAAAATATTTAGATTGTGGTGAGGAATAAATAAGATAATGCATGTAAACAGCATATAGTTAGTGTGGGCAATTGCTGGGGCCGGAGGTCATGTTGATGCTGGTGATAATGGTGCCGGGTAGGACGTGGGAGACCTTCTCAGCCTGGTCTGTGCATTGCAAGCACCTGGGAGCTCTTAACGATCCAGCCCAGGAGGCGCCTCCCCATTAATCAGGATTGCTGGGGGCGGGATGCAGATATTAGTACTCTGATACCTGCCCTGTGGATTCCAGCGTGCAGTCAACGTCGAGAAGTCCTGGTTAAAGGTAACACTTCTGGAGAACAGGGGTAACTTCTTAAAATCAAATGCCTCTAAAAGCATTGCATGTTAATTGGGCAAATTTTCAGAGATTTGGCGAGGAATGGTCCACAGGAGTTGTAGGTGTGAGTCCAGCCGTTCAATCAATCTTTCACTCAGTCCTTTACTTACTTCCCTCTGGTTGAACAAGACAGAGAAGCTGTTCTTGGGGAGGTAACAGTCAAGTGCAGAGCTAAGCAATAAAACCAATCCCAAACTTGATCGGCAGGGGCTTCCACGAAGGGTGGGTCACAAAGGGATCTCGGCTGTTTTTGTCGTGGCTCATTTCTTTTAAAAAGAAGCACTGAAATCAATACATCCAAGATTTGTTTCATTTGGAGGGCAAGGATGTGGGTATTTTTTATAATTTTTTTGCACATGTCTCCTTGTTTGGAATATTTCATCGAAGAAGAAAACGCTGCGTGTGCTAAGTGCTATGATAAGGGTTAAGATGAGGATGCAGTGGAAACAAAGAAGAGGAGGGCCACCCAGAGTGGGTGTGGGAGGGAAGGGTGCTGTTGAGGAAAGCTTTCCAGAAACCATTGACACTTGGAAAATAGGAAGGTGTCACAAGACGATTTGCATTTGAGAAAGAACAATGGGAGGAAGCAGAGGTATGGAGCCAGAGATATCATCAGAAAACCATTTGCCCCTGATGTGAAACGTGTAAGGCCTAGACCAAGGATGCGGAGGAGCGGAGACCCAAGACTTTCTGCAGTGAGCTGATAAACTCAGATACAGATACAGTTGGAGGTGCGAGGTAAGCAAGAGGGAATCTGGAATGCCTCTTGAGTTCCTGCTGTGGGCTTTTGGGGAGACACAGTTCATGGCATCAGCTAGGGCTTTCATGATGAGCAATGGATTAGAAGCAAGGGCAAGTTCGTTGGTGAGTGGTGCTCGTGGTACACCGAAGTACCCACATCAATAGCATACACGGGCTCAGGAGAGAGGTCCAAGCCTGAGACGCTGATGTGGAATCAGTGTGGGGTTCATCTCCTGAGGAAACAGAATAGCTTCAGAAAATAGGGTGCCCCACACAGAGCCCTTCAACACACCTGCTTTACAATCGTGAGGACTGGAATGAGAAGAAAATTCTCCCAAAGAGGGCTAAGAAGAAGCAGAGGTAAAACCAGGAAAGAGCTCTCACCAAGCCCAGAGGAAGGTGTGACTATCAAGCAGAAAATAATCCAAAAGGTAAAAAACCATGTCAACAGGCTACCCATGAAAGGTACCACTAAATATAGCAATTTATCTGCAGGCCCATGGTGATTAGAAAAGCCATTTCAGGACACCAGGCTGTAGAGGGTGAATTTGTAGCATGGAAGGTACTCATTAAATGTTTGTTGGATTGCACTGCACTGGGGGCTGCCATCTTGGAATAAGCCTTGAGCCTTGAGGCTGGGGTAGGAGATGTTGGAGAAGGAAGGAGGTCTTTTATTGAGCTTCTCAGTCTGGCCCGGGAACAATGGTTCTGCTGATGAATCTAGAGAGGAGACTCCCTTTTCCTAGCCCGGTTATATTTGCTTTTGCCAACATTCTGCAGCTCTGATCCATTATCAGGAAGTGTCACCCCTATGCCATATATAGAAAGGGCAAGTGCAGGGAAAATGCGCTGTGGGGGTGGATGACTCAGGGAGTTTGGCAATGGGGTAAATGAGCATTTTACCTTTCGTGGTGGTAGGCTGAGGGCGCTCAAGGCAAAGACTGCCGTCTGGTTCTCCTCATTCTTCTTCCTCCTACTATATTTTTGTATAGCTCCAAGCATGCCACCATAGTACCCACAACAAACTGTTAATTAAAGCTCGCTTCTGGTCCAGGTTTGAATAGTCCAAAGCTGCCACACGGAGCTGGGTGTGTGTGAAAGAGCGTCACGAACCGTTACAGCCTTTGCCTCTCATTCACCCACCTCACTTAGTAGCAGACACTGAAGCCCAGATTAGGGAAGGGACCCTACCAGCTCCGTTCTTGGTTGCATCTCCAGAACGCACGGCCTTATGCCTACCACCAACAGACATTCAGAAAGTATCTGCTGACTGACTGTTGGGAGGATTTGGGATGGAATCTTCTAGCACTCTGAATTTCCTTAATACTTTCTCTGATTTAAGCCACATGAGTTGTGTCAGCTATGGTTCGACCAGAGACACAGAACCAATCTATATATGAAAAGATTATTACAAGGGATTGGCCTATACTACTGTGGGAGCTGTCTAAGTAAGTCTGAAATTTGTAGGGCAGGCAATCAGCGGAAGATCACAGGCAGAGTAGAGCTCGCTGGGCCCGGCCGAAGCTGTTGTCCCCAGGTGGAATTTCTTCTCTGTCTCTGTCTCTCTGGGAAGTCTCAGCCAGGCTTTTACGAGCTTCCAGCTGATTGAGTCAGGCCCACCCAGACTATCCAGTATAATCTCCCTTATTTGTCGTCAACTCATTAATGATTTTACTGACATCTGCAAACCCCCCCTCACATCACATCTCGAATAGGATCTAATGTAACAACTGGGGGCTTTAGAAATTAGCCGAATTGACAGCAAAAATACCAACACGTGGGTTTAAGAATAATGTGTTGGAGACCTTGTGGATGAATAAAGGAAACAGGCATTCATGCGTGTGAGTAGAGAGACACCGAGCTGCTTCTGGAAGCCCTGAGACCTCCTTGCTCTTCCTTTGTAATCTGGAGACTTACAAAAGTCTGGGGAACGTCATTGGTGTCTAACAGTTTGCCCAGGGAAACCACGAGGTTCTATAGCTTTGACACACTGAGGAAGAGCCCAATCCAATGTTCTAGGTGAGTGATGGGCCACCGGAACCAGCAGCCCACCTGGCTTCTTTCCCCGCCAAAGCCGCACCGGGGGTCAGTGCTGCCGTCTTTTCCCGCCGGGCTGGGGCGCCGCGTGAATTTCTCCATAGTGGCGCCAGAGGGCGCCCGAGCTGAGGGAAACGCCGCGGGACTCTAGGAGGAACCAAGCAGGTGCTAAGATGCCAGAGACAGGGACGACCTCTTCCCAGGGACATTTACCACCCTTGTGTGCACCTTATGTGCAAGTCTAAGGGATGATCAGACGGAACAAAGAGCTAGCAGATTCGCTTTCCTTCGTAAGGAGTGGGACCGAGCGTTTACTGGGGAAGGAGGTGGTGGCCCCAGGAAAAGCGAGTAGGGACGGGGCTATCTCTTGCCTCATTTGTCAAACGGTGGGCCCCTACCTCCTACTCCTGAAACCCAAAGGCAACTTGTCTCAGTGCTGGGAGTGTAGGAAGGTCCGCTGTCCTGGGAGGAAGGCACCTGGAGTTCGCTCCCACTCCCGAGATCGTCGGTGGGTGTGCATAGATCCGGACAGGGCTCCCCGCATCCCAGCTGCTGCCGTTTGCAGGCAGACCTGCATTCATCTCCCACTCAGGCGCCCCTCTCATCAGCAGCCCCACGCCCTAAAAATCAGGGGTTCAAGGCAAAGAGGCAGGTTAATATTTTTAATCTTGGAATTAAAAGAACGTTGTTGCAGCTAATATCATCCATCTCTCCTTTTCTCTTCCCTCCTTAAAAATGCAGAGACTTAATGAAATGCTTTTAAAGGCAATATAGATTTTGAGGGAAAGAAAAATCACTAGAGGACTTCCACCAAGGTTTAATGCAATGGCCTTATTAAAAATAATAATGGGCATGGCTTTTTGCAATTCTCAAAGGTGGGTGGTTACCAAGGACAAATAGAGTAGATCAGACAGTTGGAAATTATAAAAAAAATAGCTGCTCCACTCATAATTTGCACTCAAAGCACTCATAATTTGCACAATAGGGACATTTAAACACTCAGCGAGACTGAGCAATAAACATTTTTCGCTCAAATATAACGGAGGTCAGGGAGGGAAGCCGTGTTCTTCTTTTCTTGTCTGATGTAGGCACCTTGTGGCCTTGGCTTAGGTGTGGTTTTGGAACCCTCTGGCAGGAAGGAGTGTCTGGGAGACTTCTCAGTTTTCAAGAAGTTCTTCCATTTTCTAAAGAAACTCAACCTAGGTTCATTAAGCCATGTCACAGAACAAAGAGAATTAAATATTTTTTTAAGACTGCAACTAATCCTGAAACTTAAATGTGGGGCAAAGAATCCCACATTTGAAAAGCCTGTGACATTTTTAAAGGAAATGTGCAAAAATGTTGTGTTCAAATACCCTCAGATGAGGAATAATTGTAATCCCCCCCACCCTAAATCCATGAATTTTAGCTGTCTATTCCCAGACCTGTCCTCATGGACTTCAGCTGAATGAAATAATATCTTTTTTGGAAAGTATTTCTATATCGGTGAAAGCAAGAAGAGTCTTTGAAAGCTGTTGCTGATATATATTTGAGTAAGGCCAAGCCTTTTATTTACGCTTTTTTTTTTTCATTGAAATCGTAGGCTCACATTAAGGAGTAATTTCTCTCCCTTTATAAGCATCAGCAGAGTGCTGTAACTTCCTTTATTTGCAATCAGTATATCCCATGGTTAACAAAGACCTTTTTAAAGAAAAAGCGTGCCCTAATGAATTCAGTGCTCCTTTATATGCATTTTTATACGCACTAAATATATAAGCATAGTGTGTACCTGGTAAAGTTGGTTTCTGCTGACGGGGTAACCCAGGTAAATCAACATAGAGTCCATAGCACATTATAGGGTACATTTTATTGGGTTTTACCTTCAGGTAAAGACTTCTATTAAGAATGTACAAGTGCTTGCATACCTAACCTGCCTTGTTTTACACAGTGCTGTATACATAATCTCTTTTAAAAATTTTTTAATCAAAGCATGCTATATTGAATACATTTAATTGGAATCCAGTGGTTAAAAAATATAAAAATTTACAGCTGTAGCAAAGTTTTGATTAGTACTTTCCATTAGCAAGTGTCGTTGAGTAAACCCTCTAACAGTCTATTTGCATTCAGACAAGAACTGACTTAGCAAAACAGGTGATGCTTTCAACTGTACAAATATATTATTTCCCATAAATAGTCCTAATGAAAGAGGTGGTCTGTTTCAGCGGAAGTTGCTGCAATGAAGACTTTTAAATGACCGAAAAAAAAAATTGTTCCCAACCTTGATAAGTACGGGCAAGGAGACTTGAAGGTTGGGTTATTAGGTGCGGAAAGGCAGAGTCTCGAAAATTTCTCCCACGTACATTTTAAAGTAAACTGCCCTACGGCGTGGCAGAAAGCATCTTTCATTGCCGTTCTCTTGCGTCAGAATCTAACCCTCTCCTCCTTCATCCAAAAAAGTGAACTCAGATACAAAGAAAGGGTGTTTTACTCTAATGAAACGTTTCAGGAAGATGAGAGTTTATGTTGGAATTTCTTCACTTGACTATGCTAAAAAATTTTTAAATAAATACAAGAAAGAAAGAAAAGAGAAAAATATTAAGACTTTGAGACAAAATTAAAACATAAAAAAAGTTTTGATGCTCAGAATTTTGATTAATTTTCATCCAATGCTTAGCTATCAATTTGGACTTTCTTAGTTAACAAGAAAAGTAAAAAAAAGATTCAGGTTTGAAAGGGAATCCCCCCCCCCTTTTTCCATTTATGATTCTCCAAGTCAAGAAGGGCTCTGTTTCTCTTCAATTGTATGTTTAAATCTGGAATCAAGATGGGAGCACGTTAAACCACCGGCTATTTCTTAAGTAACAAGTCAGTGTTCTGTGTTTCATAGATGACAGACCTCTGACTTCACACGATGGAGCGTGGAAAAGCCCCATGTACCAGAGCCAGAGGTCTGAATCCAGACTTTTCTAGTACATAGTTTCTGCCTATTCTTAGAGTTAAGTGCAGCGAATATCTTCATTTGTATTACTATTGTTGTATTTGGGCAAATTCCTAGCTACTGGAATGCTGTGTGCGTGTGTGTGTGTGTGTGTGTGTGTGTGTGTGTGTGTGTGATGGGAATGGGGGGCACGAGAAGACAGAGGAGCTGGGGGAAAAGGGAGAGGAAGAGTCGGGGACAAAGAAAGCGTCTGCTTTGGGACATTACATGTCTTCCTTTTCTAATATCTTATTCACACTGAATTCAAAGAAGAAGAATATTATTTAGAGAAGTAAATTTCCCCTTCTTTCTTTCTCAGAATTGGTCCATTATAGGAGACCATCTATTCTGTTTCACTACTGCTCAGGTGTGAGGTTTCCATCCTCTATTACTCTTCATGAGTCATACACACAACTCTCTTTCCCTTTGAATATCATCGCTGTTGGCTGACAGTGAAATTGGGGAATAACATCTCATTCTTTGTGGCATCCCGATGTTCTTTCTCTGCAAAACTGATACCGCTCTATAATGAATGTAATTTAATGACAGCAGCAAACAATACTAATCACAATGCTATGCATGAAAACGATGTTATACCGTAAGAACACTTTGTGGGAAAATGACATTTCGTGTTGGAATTGTTTGATTTGATTATGGGGAAGAGAAAATGTTAATGTATTCAAATCAAAGAGTAAGCAGTCAAAAGCAAAATATATAAAAGGATCTCAATTTTTAGATGAAATGTACTGTATTTGATCACTACTCATTGAACATTCTGGCCGTTTAAAGTTTATTAATTAAATCCCAAATTATGTAACCTGTTAATCTTGTAGGTTAATCAAGGAAAAAATTGAGTGCGAAGCCTGAGTAGAATGCAGTCGTATTACTTTTCCAAAGAAAGAACACTTCTCAGTGTTAGTTCCAAGTGGGTTTAACAGAATGACTATTGATAGCTTCCATTTGTAAGAAATAACCTTATTTGCCTTCTAAGAAATGCACTATTATGTGCATTAATATAATATAATATAATATAATATAATATAATATAATATAATATAATATAATATAAAAAACCCTTGTGAGCTTACACCAGGAACTAGAAGGATGCGGTTGCTCCCCTCGAAGCCACGGTCCGGTGGCTTGTTTAGAAAAATCAACCAAGTCTTCATGTTATCCAGTTTAGTTGTTGTTTTAATATGTCTTTCTTAATAAGTAACTCTCAAAAGATAATTTCTCAGCGACAAAAGACTTTTTATAAATTCTCAACTCGTGGCGTTTGAATTAATAAAACATTTCTAAAACATTTCCAAAAACCGTTCAGGCTGAGAATTTTAAAACAGCCTGCATATGTGGTCTCTCGCTCTTTTATGCCAGCTTTATATCCTGAACGTGTCTTTATCACCTTTACCAATTGTCTTGCGCTGTCTTCCCCTTTACAAGTGTCTCTGAGGACAGACAGCTTTATAGCCAGCCCGGGATCGGCAGCATTGAACGACAGCGTGAGCTAACACGGTTTAAAATGGTGCTAAAAACCACATTTTAGGGAAAAATATTTTAATTGAAAATATCATTTTTAATACAAAGTAAGAGATATCCTGAACTAAAATAAAGTCATAGCATAAAGAAAATTCTAAAGAAGAAAATAAAAATCCATCATAATTCTGCCCAACACTCAGGAATAAGCACAGTTACCATTTTGATATATGTGTTATTTTAACACATTGGTTCAGATATTTTTCTACGAATATCTGTATGCACCTTTTTACTGTATTTTATTTTATTTTTAAGATTTTATTTATTTCTTTAAGGGAGAGAGAGAAAGCATGAGCCGGCGGGGGGTGGGGGGGTGGGGGGGGCGGGGAGTTGCAGGCAGAGGGAGAGGGAGAAGCAGACTCCCCGCTGAGCAGGGCTCAATCCCAGGACCCTGGGATCATGCCCTGAGCCAAAGGCAGACGCTTAAGTGACTGAGCCACCCAGGCGCCCCTATATGCACCTTTTTAAAAACCAAAACATGCATTTATACTATACAATCTAACCTACTTTTTCACTTAACAATATATTATGAGCATTTTTTGATATGGGTCAATACAGAAGCCATGACTATTTTAAAGGCACTTTAGACTGGATGGGCATTGGGGAGGGTACGTGTTGTGGTGAGCACTGGCTGTTATGTAAGACCGATGAATCACAGACCTGTACCCCTGAAACTAATAATACATTATATATTAATTAATTGAATTTCAATTAAAAAATAAGTAAATAAATGCACTTTAGAGCATTACACTGCATAAATATAACAAAATTAATTCAATCAACTTTCTGTCATTAACCATTTATGTTATTTTCAGGGTTTGTTAGATGGTGGGTTCGTTGGTGTGAAATACAATTTTAAAACAGTGACTTTGTGTTTTCTCTCTCCTCAGAAAGAACCAGTTTTGGGGCGCCTGGGTGGCACAGCGGTTAAGCATCTGCCTTCGGCTCAGGGCGTGATCCCGGCGTTGTGGGATCGAGTCCCACATCAGGCTCCTCCGCTATGAGCCTGCTTCTTCCTCTCCCACTCCCCCTGCTTGTGTTCCCTCTCTCGCTGGCTGTCTCTATCTCTGTCGAATAAATAAATAAAACCTTTAAAAAAAAAAAAAAGAAAGAACCAGTGTTTAAAACTCCATGCAGACAATCAAGAGGCCATTTGTGGTCACATCATTATTCTGCTTTTCTAGATTGTTCCAAGGATCTTCTCCCTAGGATGTATACTTGTAAAGTGAACTCGGTTTCTTTAATGTTTGGAGTGTCGGGAAGACAAATTATGGAACACGTAGGTCCTGCTTGCATTCCTTATGAGTCTGGGAAGAAGATGTTCTGCCTGTATAGAAAGCAGTGGCATTCAGCACACTTTGGCCGAATTATCAGAAAATACTGTCAATTTAAGATTTCGACAAAACCTCATATTTGCTATGAGAAAAAAAAATCTATTTCTAAAATCAATTACCTTGTTACATAGGCAGCACGGACAGTTTAAGAAAAACCTACTCTCTATTGAGAAATGGTACCTAATTAGTACAATGGACTTTTTAAAAGGATGAATGTTTTTTAGATGCCCAAATCACAAAATTATTGCTTAAGAAATCAGGAAAGCAGAAAGAAAGTAAGTGACTAGACATTTCACTAACTGCCTTTATTCTTTATTTCATCCCACAGGACCTTGAAGGAGTAACAGAACTGCTTTCCTCAGCTCTACCCTTTCTGCTCATTTCCTGTCCCCCAACATGTGATTTTTTTGGTGGTGGTCTCCAATTTTATGCACATATGGCTTCTAGATCAAGAGCCTGACATTATCTAGAAATCTATGAAGTAAAAAGCATCCAAGACCCACTCCCTGGGGATTGTGTGCTAAGGAGGATAAAAAAACAAGTGAGGGTGGAGTGGGAATCTCTAATCAGAGCTCTCTATTGATTGTATATGGAAGGTTCTAGAATGAACAGGAGTGCTTCTGCGTGTCCCTGAGTGAACAGAGATTCAACTGCTGCTATAGAATTTTTCTTATTTCTTTGTCATCTCCATTTATAGACTGAATTAAAACCCTTGGTCTTAAATGAAAATCTGGCCTTCTGTGAGGTGGGGGAGGAGGCAGGATTCTCTGCCTTGCTGCTTTCTATCTCCATCATCTCCTGCCAACAGACCGCCTGGTATGTAAAGCCACATTTGGCTTACTATCATGAACATTATGACTATAGCCCAGGGTTGCCTGAGTAACATCTTCCTCTGTCATATTTTGATAGATCCTACTGTTTTTCTAACACCGATGAGGAAGGGTGAGCCTCTTAGGGGAAGTTACTGTTTCTTTCCTGAGATGCTCAGTAAGGACGATTAATGTGGGCCAGGGTGGGGCTAGGACCCGGCTGAAATCTTGGCCAGAGCCAGTGGGTGGACCCCACCTAAAAGCTGACAGAACATGAGGTCCTGGTCCAAGCTGTTCCACAGATGTAAGCCATTGCCTTCCAGTTCCAGCTGATCTGGCTTAGTGGATGAAATGGCATCTTTCCCTGAGGAACTTCCATTCCTGAAATTTCACTCAAGAGATATGCTGCTTGTGATAACAGCGTGTCAAAGAAGACAGCCTTTTACACCCAGTCCTTGGGTGACCTCAGATTCGGGAGACATACCCACCCCGCCATCTTTGTAGAGAGGAGGCTACTGGGAGCGCAAGATCCCTTTCTTGTCTGTGGTGACCACTCCGTGTTCGCCACAGAGCTCGAATACTGGGGTGGGGAGCCTGGCCACATGGCCTCGGGGGTGGGGGAGCTGTAGGGAAGAGCTAATGCTGGGGGCCAAGGCTGCTATTACACTTATTTATTATTCCACTGAACTACTGCTGAGTGACAAGAGCTCTTTGCGTTCTAGCAGGCTGGCATCCGTGGAACATATTTTTAACATGAGTCGCTTAAGAAATAACAAAAATATGAAATGGCTAATTAAAGAGCCATTTCACAAAGGTCTGCCTGATGACAAGTTTTTTTGATCAGTCTAACCGTTCGCTAATTTCCAAGTGGAATGAAATCAGAGTCCATGAATCCAGGACTCAAAGCTGAGGCTGGGGAGGGATGGGGGCAGGGAGAGAAGCAATAAGGCTGAACTCTTGACTATACCTTACTGCATTCATAATGTTGGAGTGAGTTCATTGTATTTTGGAAAGTTCTGGGTGGCACCTCAGTTTTTGGTGGGAGGTGTGGACCCATAGTCACATAGCTAGTGATTTTAGCCTCTTTTGGTATTTCTAAGACTAAAATATTCCCTGCTTCATGTAAAACTCAATGCCCTTAGCAGATTTGTTTCTCCTCTTTCATATTAACCACGCAGAAAAACTCAAGTGACTCTTCCCTTCAGTGCAGTGAAATGTTACATTGTTCTCTAGATTTTTAAAGCCTTCGAAGCAGGTAATCATGTTCTAAGGTCCCATGAGTGATGGCCACCTAAGTCTCTATTAATCTTTGTGTGAGTATACCCTTTGGAGTTTATAGCAAAGATGAAAAATGGGCAAATAGTGTTTTCTCCATTGTTTGGCAGGCTGATACTTAAACAGCTCCTTACTTAGAGATTGGTTTCCCTACATAGGGAAGGCAACACCCTGGGAGCTTCCATAGATTCCACAAAAGATCTTTTAAAGCGTTAGGAAGGAATGTTATGAATTGCTGTGTTGTCTGCCCTTGACCTACATAAAGGGAGAAGTTCAGTCCCAGCACTGGAATGGAAGTATGGAAACATGACACAGAAGAGGGACTTAGGTTTCTCTTTTATCTACATAATGACATCCTAAGTCATATTAGGATTCTATTTCCCTTGGCATCACGTACCACTGTAGGACCTCTATGTTTTGGTAAGTGTTCCACTGCATAAACAGACTATCCCCAAATTTAGCGGCTTATACCAACCGTTTTATTTTATTCACAATTTTGTGGGTCAGGCATGTATGAAGGGATCGACTGGGCAGGTCATTTCTGATCCACATGAGGTCAGCTGGGGCTGCTGGGGCTGGAGATGCTTTCCAAGGTGACTGCATTCATGTATCTGGTACCTCCCTGCTTCTTAGCATCTCTATTCCCCCTGCTCTTTCCCCTCCTCCTCTTCCTCCTCTCCCTCCTCTCGCTCTTCCTCCTCCTCTCTCTCTGTCTCTCTCAATCTCTCCCCCCCCCCACCCCAGTGTGACATCTCTTCCCTTAAGGCCTCTCCATGTGGTTTGGACTTTCCCCAGCATGGTGGCCTCAGGGTAGGCACACTTTGTACATGGGGGCTGGCTTCTAAGAGGTGAGAAGTGAAAGCAGCCAGGCCAAGGAAGGCCTGTGCCTCCAATGATCTCACTGTTACCTCCACAGAATTCGACTGGTGAAAGCAATCACAAGGCCCACACACACTGAAGGGCTGAAGGCATAGAGACCTCCTCTTCATGGGAGATGGCCAAGGTCACGTTGCAGAGGGTATATGGGATACCGTTGTCCTTTCTAGAAACTATCATCTGTCACGGTAAGAAACAAAAGATAACAGCTCTGCTTAAGAAAGTTTTGTTGCAAAGACATCGCCTATGATGTCTTGATTTTCTACTCTGATATCCAGGGCTACATTTCTGTCTTAAACTTTACTTCCTTGGAATCTGTGTCCATTGGGAATCTCCATGCAGGTCACCTCCTCTGTGAAGCCCACCGGGCAGTCTGCCGTGCCTCGTTTAGGGCTCCAGCACTGGGCTCGCCTCTGTTGTATCACCTGCCAGGCTGTGCTGGGGCTGCCTGCACATCCTCACTGGTGGACTGTGAATTGAGGCAGAAGTTGTGTCTTCCTTTTCACCATACTTTCTAACTGAGAGTTCTTCTTTTATTTTAGTTCACTTGGGTTCTGTTGGTTGACTTAATAAGTGAATCAATGTCCCACTGATTCCAGGAGCTTGGCCCGGTAGGTTCATTCATGTTGGTTCAGGTAAGAGGCTATAGACTGGAAATGAAATGATGGTCTGCCTAATTGGGAGTGTTTCATTCTGTCGGAGCGGCACGGGGGACCTGTGTTTTCGGATGCAGAGGTGGGGATACAGAAACTATAAGAGCAGGGATTGCCAGCTCTAGCCTCTCTCTCCAACATTCTCACTACAGTGGCTCCTGGTGACAGCTCATTCAGGAATATGGCTGCTGTCAGGACG
This sequence comes from Ursus americanus, assembly GCF_024610735.1. NCBI lineage: Eukaryota > Metazoa > Chordata > Mammalia > Carnivora > Ursidae > Ursus > Ursus americanus. The sequence continues at coordinate 46,113,121 of NC_142129.1, forward strand.
GACCCAAATGGGTTCCTTCTATTATTCAGCCCACTGGCATATGTGGCTCCCCCAAACCTCTTGAGTTGATCTAGACTAAACATTTTCTGCTTCTGAAACCTCTAGGAGACTTAAATGTAATGATATATATGTATATATGTGTGTGTATATGTATCTATCTATCTATCTATCTATCTATCGAGAGAGCGAAACAGAGGCAGAGAAGCTACTTAAAATATGACTTTGATAATATTAATAATAAACATTACAGCTTTGTTGCAGGAAAATTAATGGAACTACTCCAGCCCTTCTTAAATCTAGATCATATTATGGGGCATTTTTATTTATAGAAATTTTTCAAATACATTTGACCAATGAAAGAAAAACCTAAGGGTAATGCCAGGAAGACTCTCCTACCTGGAGTTGGGGGTGAACCAAATCCACAGTTTTCAACTGACAATACCACTGATAAGAGAGAAGTGAATGAGAGGTGAATTGCGGCTAACTAGCCTATTTATTTCCAGAAAATAGGATTTAATTAAACATTCCCTTCAACAGTTCTTACCAATCAAAGGGTTAGAACTGCTCTGGCTGCCAAGTACAACCTCTCAGGAGGAAATGATCTGGAAGAGAAATAATTTTCTCCACCTCAAAATAGGAATAGGGAAAATATGGAAACAAATATTTTTGGTCTTATATTTAGTAATTTCAAAATTCCATCCTCAGCTTTCCAGTGCCTTTTTCCCCCACTTCAGACTGAATGGTATTTTTAAAAAAGATTTTATTTATTTATTTGAGAGAGAGAGAGAGACAGCATGAGCAGGGGGAGGGGCAGAGGAAGAAGCAGGCTCTCCGCTGAGCAGGGAGCCCAGGGCTGGGCTTCATCCCAGAACCCTGAGATCATGACCTGAGCCAAAGGCAGACACTTAACTGACTGAGCCACCCAGGTGCTCCTAGACTGAATGATATTTTTTGCTCTGAGAATTTTAATGTAATTTTTTTGGTGTCTTAATTACATTTTTTTTATCACCTTTGAGACTCGCCCACTATCTAGAATGAATCGTTTGTTTGCTAAACTAAGAAAAACATAGACAACTTTTGTGCTTGCTGGTTGGGAAACACATCGGACCGCCCAGATCCCAAGGGCACGTTGGCAATCTGCTCTGAGCAGAGCGCCCGGTCGCCAGCATCTGGGGAGTCACTAGCAGAGCTAACCCAAAGGAGACTCCGGAAGTTCTTTCAGCTTCAGCTTATCTGAAGGCTTATCTGGCAAAGACTGTTACCTCCAGGGCCACCCACTGGGTGTGAGTCAGAAAATGTCTGATTTGGGAGAAAGCAGCCCCACCTAATCAAAGGGATGGTAGCACCTGTTAGGGTTGAATGCAAATCACGGAGCCCAGTCTGACTGCCTAAGGGAGCCCATCTATGTGGTTTGGTGTAGAATGTTCTGCTGGGCTCCTGGAGGGATGGCTCTCCCAGTGCAACGAGTCGGTACAGTCATCAAGGAAAGAGCCAGGAGCTGTGCTGTGTGTTCTCAACCCCGCGTGCTCTTCAGGGAGCTTGCATGTTACATGCTCTGACAATTGGACTAATTGCCTGAAGAAGTTATGTGACAAAAGTGAAGGCCGTAGGCTGTGCGTAGTTAGACCAAATATTCTTGCACGTGGGCCTCAGAGTCCTGAGGTAGGATTTTCGTTTTGAGCTGGGGCCAATTGTGTGTGTGTGTGTGTGTGTGAGAGAGAGAGAGAGAGAGAGAGAGAGAGAGAACTATGTGTATCTCCAACATTACAGAAACTAATGGCATATGTTGAAAAACATTTCTGAGCTCTCTCGGTGCCATGCTGTGTGCTAAGCCACAAGGGATGATAGAAATGAGGGCGGTACGACGTTGAGGCCATAGACGCCACAATCTGGTGGGAGAGAGACAAACACGTAGAAACAGTGATGTGAAGCACACTGTGAAATGTGCTGCAATAGGATATGATGAAGCCCCGTGGAAGCAGAGTAGGTGAGTACATGCGTTTTAGTTGGCAATCTCTTGGAAAGGCTTTCTGGAAGAATGGGCAGTGAGCCCAGGCTCAGCGGATGAGTGAGTTTGGCAGTCTCCTTTGGGGCAGAGGGGTCAGTGGAAGGATTCCTGGCAGAGGGAATGGTAGGAACAGTCTTCCAGGGAGAAGGAGCAGGCCTTGTGCGGGGACCAGCATCACCGGGATGGTGTGGGCGTAAAGGGTGAGGGTCGGGAAGAGGATATGGAGAGATGGAAGGGAAGGCAGTTCAGACACTGTGCAATTATCTCTGCAGGCACCAGGTTCCTAAATCTGGCCTCTGCCTGGCCCATGGTGAAGAGTCACTGAAGGTACATGCGTTGGGGCCGGAGCGCGTGTGTGCGCGTGCACGTATCCGCGTGCACGAGGGCAGGACAGGCAGGGAGGGAGGACACAGAGGAATTCCACGCTTTGAAACGGAGCTGGCTTGGCACTGTGGAAGGTGCTAGGGTATGAATGGAAACAGGGGAGACCAGTGAGCAGGATATTCCCCAGCTCGGAAATAATGAGTTTCTATGAAAAATAAGTGGACTTGGTAAAGAGGAGGCAGATTCGTTTTATTATGAAGGCAAAATTGCCAGGGCTTGCTAATTAGAGCAGGGGGTAAAAGCATAGAAGAAAGGTACACGGCACCAAGCTGGCACCAAGCTGGCCTGAGATGGAGAAGGAGAAGGAACAAGCGTGCGTATCCATGAACCCTTTACTAACGCATGCGGCAGATTGTTACTGGGGAGCGCAGGCGCTGAGCTGGGGACCCGGATACGATCGAGGATGAGGACAGGTACATGCGGCTCCGATGGCCCTGGGAATTGGGGTCAGAAAATCAGGAGACTAATTAGGTTCTCCATTATGTAGACTTGGGAGTTGTCCTTCTAGAAGTGATTGGTGAAACCAGGTGGTTGAATGGCTCATCGGGAGGAAGTTCTTCTGTGGGAAGAAGGTCTCATAAAATTATCTGATCTCCCAGTCCTCAAACCTTCCTTTTGCCTGACTTAGAGTTTTTTGCTGAGAAAAAGAACACGAAGAAAGAAAGAACAGTTGTTTCAGGGCTTCTCCCCGGTTAGGAGAAACTCAAGAGTAAGCACCTGCATTATATAAATTGCCATACACACACACACACACACACACACACACACACACACACACACAGAGTGTATTTTATTAAAAATATATAAATAATACATATATTTTTTATTTGCTTACTTACATTATATATGTATATAGACATATATAGACATATATATATATAATTGTCTTGAATATATATGTAATTGTCTTGAATTCAAGGTCACCTCTTCTTTGCCTTTTCCCATGATTTCAATGCTATAGGATATTTAATCTTTCTTAAGTGATGTCTCCTAGATTCGGTGACTCTTGAACCTAGTTAAAGTAATCAGCGACAATTAAAGAATCACTTTTCAAAGAGTGTGGAGGGTGTTGGGGTTCTGAGCTTTGGGGGTTCACACCTTGGGAGGCTCTCCTTGCATATCAGCGCTGCAACCTTGGCTGGATTGTTTGCCCAGTCCTTGGCTAGTGACCTGATCGGGTTCACTAATGACTGGCTTTTTCTTGGTATTTGCTTACATGACACTATCAGGACACACGTCTTAAATATTTCATCAGGTTTAAAGGGTGGTTTCCATAGCACGGCATTGTATGGCCCGCAGGACAGGCTGAGGAGGGCGGCAGAGGGTCTTGGCCTGCACTAAGTGACATAACTGTCATACACATTCTGATATTAAAAATTTGATTGAGTTGATAACAAGACTGTAGGTATTAAGACATTGGCTCTCCCTGTATCGTAAAGACAGCTATTAAAGCCTAGTGCACTTTACTTAAGTGCATCTCCCTCAGCTAGTATAATCGACTCCTGAACATAAAAATCACACGGTCCTGACCTGTGTCTATGCTGCCCCTGGTTCTGGAGAAGCAGGCATGGGCTAATTGCATGATTTGGCTGTTTGCATACCAAAATGGAGTTCAAATGCTTCTTAGGATAAGTGAACACTTGGAAGCCGAGTGAAAATGTATCCATTAGCTGAGAAGCTGAATACACTACAGGACGAAGAAGAGCTGCTCTATTTGATTATTAAGTGTTTTGTAATCTGAAACTCTTAAGTTAACAAGAATAAAATGAAATGACCCAAGAGCAGAATGGTTTTTTAAATCTTGAAAGGAGAGAAGCAACACCATTAGAGAAATTGCCAGGATCCTTTTAGGTCTTCTCTAGACTGCTAGCTGATTTAAAAACAGTGTCTGCTTTGAAAAGATTTTCATATAAATGAAAATTTCAGTGTTTCCAACCAACTATTAATTATCCTAAGACACAGTATTTCTACCTGACTCTTTAAACAATGGAATCCTCAAGTTTTGCCTTTGACTTACTAGCTTTGAGTCGCGTGATCCTAGTTGGAGATACTTGCCATGAGAATGTTTTAGATTTTTCTATGGAAACTCCTTGGCTCTCTTGGCCTACACCGTCTTCTTGACGGGTCAATCTGTTCTTAAATTAAATCAGTAATTTTAAAATTTGCATGGGTCTCAGAGTCACCAGAGGGCTTAGGACACAGATCACTGGGCCTTCCCCCCGGAGCGTCTAGTTTAAAAAGTCTAAGATGGGGCCTGAGAGTTTTGCATTTCTTACAGGTTTCCAGGTGTTGCTGCTGGTCCCAAGACCACACTTCTGAGAACCACTGCCTTTGGCAATTGTTAAGCCTCCCGTAACAGCGCTAGGAAACCCAGTAAGATTTAATGGAAGGTCTTCTGTCATGATAACTGATGAACTCAAAGTTATAACACCTCTTCCAATTTTCTATTCATTAGAAAACTGATTTCTACTAGAAAGGAGACTTTTCACAAGTGCATTTATGTTAGGTAGTAGCAGAGTATTTGCAACAACACGGAGGAACCTTGAGGACATTATGGGAAGTGAGGTGAGTCAGACAGAGGAAGACAGATACTGTATGATGTGACGTATATGCCAGAGTAGAACGGTGGTTATCAACGGCTGGGTGGTGGGGCCCTCAGAAAGATGTTGTTTAAGGGTGCAAATGTGCAATCAGTGGATCTATAAGTCCTGGAGACCTAATGCACAGTGTAGCGAATATAGACAATGATCTTGACTACATCAAACTTGCTCAGAGACGAGATCTTAAAAGAAATGAAAATTATGTGATCTGACAGAGGTGCTACCATGGCAATCATAACATGTAAGTGTGTCAAATCCACATTAAATTTAGACGATGTTGTAAGTCAAATGTATTTCAATTAAAAATAAATAAATAGGAAAAAAATGGTATCGTGATGTAACCTTAAATACTGGATTCTGTTCCCAAGAAAAGGGCTAATCAACTGTTGAAATTTCTTTTTTTCCCCCCTCAAAGATTTATTTATTTATTTTAGAGAGAGAGAGAGAGAGAGAGACAGAGAGAGGTGGGGAGGGGCAGAGGGAGAGCGTGAGTCTTAAGCAGACTCTTCGCTGAGCCTAGAACCTGGCTCCGGGCTCAATCTTGTGACCCTAAGACCATGAAATTTCTATCAGTTTTATTTATCAGCAGAATGAATCTGCTGCTTTACAAATTTAAAATAGGCATTCGGTTTAGATAATTCCTGCTGATGTAGAGGGACACAGCAGTTAGAACCCAGCAGTGTTACTGGGATGAAAGGCAGGTCTGAGGCAAGGGTCAGGTGGGGAGTAGAGAAGGAGCAAAGCAAAGCTGAATTAGAGATTAGCAGTGGAGGCTGTGTGTCTATGAGTGAATGAAACCCGTACCTGCACTAGGGAATATATGTGGTCCTCTTAGACCCTTTGGTTCTTTTTCTGTTACTTCCTTTCATGACCAAGGTCTCCATACTGAGGCTACCTGATAGACAGTACCTACAAGAATCCTTTTCAGACTTCAACTGCTCACCAATGACCCGGGTTTCTTATTATAATGCAGCTTCTGGTTCACTGGTTTGGGGTGGGGCCTCAGAATCTGCATTTCTAATCAGCTCCCAGGGGATGCCAGTGTGGCTGGTCCGTGTTCACCAGGGCCGGCTTCACAGGCGTGCACCAGTGCCGTCATGCAAGGGAAAGCCTTAAAGCATTACACTGCTTTCTTCTGATCTATCTTCTTACCTTACAGCCATGCCAGCGATGCTGGGTGGCTTGCATAATGACTGCCACGTACCAGGCAGGGCGGAGTTCTGTTTCTCTCCCTTTGTCCTGTTTCTCTCCCTTTGTCCAAGTGATCTGGTACTGCCTTCGTCATAGCTGGAGACTGTTAGCAAATGCTCTCTCTCCTCTGTTATTTTTCAAATCTCTCTCTACGATAGGCATCCTTTTCCAGTGCTAAATCGTTAGTTTGACTTCACTTTTCAAATGAATCTTATTAACTGGTTTCTGGGTTTTGGGGTCACCTGTGGGTTTTTGGATCATCCCCTTGATTCTGGGCCACAAAGATGAAAGAGAACAGAGCAGGTGGTGATCCCCATGACTGTCTTGGACTCACCAGCGGCCTCTAGCCTGGGGAATGGCAGGCCAGCTCTCTTCATTTGCCTAAGTGCAGTCCTTTGCAATGCCTGATGGAGATCCAACCCCAGTGAGCTGCTGGTCTGGGCAGGGTAATACATTTTTTTGAGCGCCTTACGTATTTAGGCACCAATGAGGATGCCCGTCTAGGTTCTCAGGTTGGTGATAACCCAGGAGAAAAACTTAGATGGAAGGGGAATTTGTTTAGGTGAAGCCTGAAAGAGAGTGTTCTATTGATCGGTGAATTTGCAAGTAAAGAAACATGGCTGGTGTAACAGCAACGGGGTGGCAGGAATCGGGGTTATCAGGTAAACTTCCTTCCTTCTGATCCCTTCAGAGTCCCGCCATCCCTCAGGGCTTCAATATCCATGTCAGGCAAAAATAGATCTGGCTGCTTTCATGGGATTTGCAACTTTCACGAACTTTTCCTCCAGTCACTATAGTCAGTGATGATGTTTTGCAGCTAGCCCTGGCCAAGTTCAAGTCTCTTAGTCTGAAGGCTTTTCCTCACTTTTGGAAAATAAATATTTCCTAAGCTCTGTGCTGGCCTTCATGGAGTGTCTCATAAACACCTCCCGAGATAGAAATTGTTGTCCTGATTTTACAGATGCAGGAACTGAGGCTATGAGAGGTTAATTTGTCAGGTTAAACAGCCAGTGAGAGAACCAGCATCCAGGTCTAGAAGGGCTGACTTCGAGTCCCTTGTACTGGCTCCTGGGATGTGCGCACTTAAAAAAAATGTTCCTCGGTGCTTTGTTCATTTGCCATTTTTATTTTTATTGCCCCTGATGAATTTGCTCTGTATTTTACTATTCGGAGGAGCTTTAAAATTGTTTTAAAAATAAATAAAACTAAGCGACTTTGGGGGATTGGCTTTGGAAACTCTCTAGCTTGAATCTAAATATTTTAATCTCTTATAGTTAATGCTATGATGATTTAGTCAAGAAGAGGCTCAGGCACAATTAAGGATTGTCTTGCCATCGTTAATGTTGAACGCACAGTGTTCAGATTTAGAAACTATAATTGTAGCAACTGGACCTCCTGGTCCAAAGTGCCTGGGACTTGAGAGGCAGGCGGCTTAGCTAGGCCCACAAATTAAGCCGCCTAACTGGGACAATGCTGGAAGGTTTTCATTTGAATGAACCAAAAAAAAAAAAAAAAATCAATGTGTAATCGGTTTTAATTTACCTTCGACTTCTAGTTAAATGTCACCTCCTCTCCCTTTCCTGTTTCATTTTAAAAGAGAATTTCCTTATTTTGTTATTCTTATGGACTCAGTTTGGAGGACAAAAATATATTCGGTTCCTAGGAAAACTGACATAAGAAACCAATAGGGCCAATAGGACAAACAAAACAAGATGAAACAAAACATTGGCCTGGAAATCGGGAGTTCTGGTGTCCAGTTTCAGCTGTGTGACCTTGAATGAGTGGTCTACCCACATCTGGCCGCTGACTCTTCACTGCAGAGTGAGGAAGTTCACCTAGCAGCTCTGTGAAGGTTTCTTCTAGTTGGTTTTTTTTTTTTTTTAAGATTTTATTTATTTGACAGAGAGAGACAGCCAGCGAGAGAGGGAACACAAGCAGGGGGAGTGGGAGAGGAAGAAGCAGGCTCATAGCGGAGGATCCTGATGTGGGGCTCGATCCCATCACGCCTGGATCACGCCCTGAGCCTAAGGCAGACGCTCAACGACTGAGCCACCCAGGCGCCCCAGGTTTCTTCTAGTTCTAAGTCCTACTTTGCTAGTATTGCTTATTCCTATTAGACAAAAGCCTGAAAGTGAATGGGCCTGCCTCCCTCCCTTCCTTCTTCCCATCTTCCTCCTTCCTTCCTTCCTTCCTTCCTTCCTTCCTTCCTTCCTTCCTTCCTTCCTTCCTTCCTTTTGCATTAGTCAAACTAAGTTAATAGTTTTCTAATAGCAATTAGAAAAAAAAATCTTACTGGATTAACAAAATGGAAGTTTACTTCTTGCTTCTGCAAACTTGAACGTGGCCATTTCTGCTGTGTCAGCTCCCCGGGGTAGTCTCCTACAGGTGGAGACGCAGGAATCCTGGCGAATTTCAAACAGTGCCCCTGCAGCCTCCAGGGCCTCAGAATTCTCTCCAAGAGCCTCCGCAGGGGAGCGAAGAGACAGACCGGAGGGTCTCACAGAGGTTTTAGGGGCCAGAGCACCTTCCTTTGGTCATCACATGCCATTCGGTTCCGCCTAGGTTAAGTGAGCCTGGGAAACCTGGTCCTCTGTAATTGCCCAGGACGGAATACAAAGGTTTGGTGAGTGCAGAGCCTCGTCTCACCCACAGTTCATTCATTTAGTGAATATTAATTAAGAGGCTACTTACTATATGTCAAATGCTACAGTTGATACTGGAGCATGACAGACCACTCTCTTCTTATGAATCTTAATTCTAGTGGGGCAAATTATATGCATGTGTGCAAAATATGTATATAGCTTGTATAGATGTATATAATATATATTATATATGCAATATATATGTGGATATTGTATAATGCAATATATATGTAGAAAATTATTAATTCTGAGATTGAAAATAATATCACAAGGTAGTAATAGATTTTTAGAACTTATACACAAAGCACCATTCTCAAGACTTTACGTGTAGTTATGTATTTTGTCATTTAACACTTACAGTAACTCAATGAAGTAGATGCTATTACTATCCCCATTTTGCATATTAGGAAACTGAGGCAGGGAGAGGTTAAAGACCTTGCCCAGGTTCATACGGCTGGAAAGCGCCGGAGCCAAGCCGCAAATCCAGGCAGTTTGATGCCAGAGCCCACACCCTTGTGTTGCTACTCTGAAAGCATGTACCTGACTGGTCAAAACGTTCCTGCAGCTGTGACTTCCTTCGTACCCATTCATAATTAATTTGCCAAAAATTAAGGAACCCATCAATGGGAATATGTGTGAAAGCACTTTGTAAACCGGGAAACATTAGAACATAGCATGTTACTTTCTCAAACCACACTTGGCCTTAAAATCTTTGAAGGCTTCCTGTTGTCTGGGCTTAAAGTTTAAGTTCTTTAGACCTTCGCCGTCTTGCTTCGGTTTCCATCTTCACTCCTCTTCTCGCCCTGCCACACTAGACAAATCACCTTCCCAGAATCTGGTCCAAGTTCTCGGCCTTTCGTCTATGGAGTTTCCGTACACCCTCGTGCGGCACCCCGCGCCAGCTCTAGGGTAAATCCTCTTTGTGCTTTCCATACTCCGGATGTGGTTTGGAGTATTGGGGTCCAGAGCCAACAGCCAAGAAAGAATTCTTGAGACGTCTTTTTTGCAAAACGGTGATTTTATTAAAGCAGGGGGACAGGGCCTGTGGGCAGAAAGAGCTGCGTTATAAGTGGGAGGGGTGACTGATGACTTACTTGGGAGTTGGGGGAGGTAAGGAAAAAGGGAGGTTTTCAAAAGGACTTTCATATGCTAGAGAGGACTTACAAGATACTGGAGGCCTTGGTGTTGTCAAGCTAAGGTTGTTTTTCCCTCTAGCAAAGCATTACCATTAAGACAGTTGGGAGTTTCCTGGAGGAATGTTACACTCCGACTGCCTCAAGGATTTGCCAAGGGGCTGCAGGTTATAAGGACATTTAATTTTATCTATATTTCCTTCTGCCTTTGTTTCCTACGTCCTGTGGAGGGGAGGGTGATGTTAGGGCTCCAAGAAATTGAGTCTGCGGGTTTCTGGAAGTTAGGCTATTGATAAGAGTGCTTTTTCCTTGTAAATCACTAAGACATGTGTAAACTGGGGGACTCCTGTCTGGCAGGACTGTGATCTCTACTAGTTAACCATTTGTTTTCCGCTTCCCTTAATTTGAGGGCAGCGAGGGGTGCCTGAGGAAGGTCACACAGATCCCACCTGGGAGTCGGGGGCGGGGTGCTGTTGAGGTGTCACCTTGTGCTTTGTCCTCAGAGAGCCTTCTGTGCCCTCATCAGCAGTACAGGGTAAGTGCTAAATAAACACGTGCCAATTATATCAAAGGTAGGAAAGCGAGGGGAAGGGGGAGCCATAGATAATACAAAATTTAAGGAGATCAAGGCCTACTCAGTCCCCCCTGCCCCCCATGAGATGCAGACAGAATCGTTTTACACCAGGCATTTTCCTCTTGAAACTGTTTCTTCTCAGAGGCTGGGAGAGGCAAGGGAACAACAGCAGAGCGGCCATCCCAATTCAGCTAGAACGCTTGGCTTGGCTTACGCCGGGCCAAAAAAAAAAAAAAAAAAAAATCTGTTCAAAATGGAGTTATTCCGTGATGTTGTTATTAAGGTAATTGAACCATACCACAAGACATCTGGAGAAAGGAGCTGTGCGTGGAGATGCTTTCACTTAATTGCTTTGTACTGGGGGCCAAGTCTTAGCATACCTTTAAATGAGGGCTAAGGAAACAAGTACACAATTACTCAATGTCCTGAAATGAATACAATGGAAACTTAGAACCCGCTGCGGCAGATGCTGGTGGCTGCCTAGCTGCCATTCGATCTCCGTGTCTTCTTTGCCAAAAAAAAGGACCTCAGTGTGTTTAGGATGGTGGCACGTCCACCCCTGGGGATGGATGGTGGGTCTCAGTCAGTGCTTCCAAACATTTTTCATGACTTGACACATGGAAAAGGATTAAATTTGCACAGTACTCTGAGCTAACCTGGAGGGGGTTTGGAGGCATCGGCATGGGGCTTGGAGAAAACAAATCTATTACATTCTCTTCGTATTATATAATTATGATAAGAAAAACAAAAAATATTTAGAAAGATATGAATTGTTAAATTTGGATAAAACTTCCAAATACAATATTTTCTAATTTTTTTAAATGAGAAGTTCAAGCTTGCTTCCGCAAACCTAAATTTTAATAATCAGATTTCAGGGTTGAAATGATTAAATATAATTTCTCTTCCAGTGGGTTTTTTTTTTTTATAATCTCTTCAAATTCATGAAAGTCATCACAATTTTGCTCATACAAATTGGCGACTTAAAAAAAAAACTAGAAGCACATTTACAACAATTCAAAATGTATAATAGTTGAAATGACTCTTTTAAAGTCTAACATTCTTTTGACAGAGTGTTAAAGTTTTGTGTAATAATGTGAATGTATTATAAATCCCTACTTTTCATACGGAGGATCTAAAAATCACGATGAGGCTGTAATTTGCAGACCACATGAATGGGAATGTGTGAGAGCGCTCTGTGAACGGGAAACTACTGAAACACAACATGTTGCCTTCTCGAGCCTCAGGTAGGTTGGATGTTACTAAAATGGTACATCAACTGCACATGGACAGAAGTTCCTGATATAGGGGAAGCTGAAATTAGGGGTAGTCAACCAGAGTTGGTCCTACCAGGAGCCTGTTTGGCTTTGCTGATTCCCAACCCCTAATGACCACAGCTGAGGCTGTGCAATCTGCGTGAACACCTGCTGTAGAAACCTCTCCAGCAGCCCCCAGACCACTCGTCCCCGTGCACCCCAGACCTCTTGTCCCCATGCACCACGCAGACTCTGCAGCCGGCTGCTCCCGGGCGTGCCTCCACGGCCAGGCTCCGCGTGCTGTCAGCAAGAGCCAGATGTTGGTCCCTATGCTCACTACCTGAAGGGACTACGGGGTCTGTCATTGGACACCACTCTCTGCAGGCTGCCCTGCAACCTGTTCTGGAACAGCATGCTTGTAGCCAGAGACAACCAGCCAGAAGGGCCCTGCTACACAGGGAACGAGGAGACCCGTTTTATGCGGCTGCACTGTAACCCAGAGGCCTTATGTAGCACAGCACACTAGTTGGGAAGCTTGGGTCTGAGCAAGGGTGATGATGCAGTTTCCCACTATTGCAGCCTTTTAAAACTAAGAGTGGCCAGATGACCTAATACTGGCCAATGAAACACAACTGGGTTGACCAGGGGCAGGAGTAGTTCTGGGATAGTTTTCGTTTTCCAAATAAAAAGGAACAACAGGGAGTGTGCCTGGTATTGATCCTTCTACCATCTTTCTTCCTTGACTGGGGATGTGTTCTCGAGTATCAGCAGCCATCTTGTGACCAGGAGGTGAGACGCATGAAGGAGAGGCCAAGACTACTGTAGAGCTGCTGGGGCTGATATCATTTTATTTCCCGATCAGTGCCAAGAGTCCTATCTCCAGATTTCCTATTATGTGAGAAAAATAAAACCCCTATTTGTTTCAGCCACCAGAAGTCAAGTTGTCCATTATTTGCAGTCAAAAGTATTACTTCCACAAACATTTTATTATGTACCTTGGGACATATAGGGAATGAAAGACATTAGAGTTCTTATCCATTCATCAAAGTATTTAAAACAGTTCCATTTCTAGGCAAGTATAATGCTAGCTTTGCAAACATTCCCTAAGCAGAAAAATAGTACGGATATCCTTCATACATGCAGCCTGTAGATGTGGAGAGCCACCTCCAATGCATATTCAAGTGTCATAATGCCCTGCTGTGTGGAATGACAAGGAGCTGCATCTGCTGGCATTGGCGGGCGACGTGACATCTTTCCTCCATCAGTACAGCAGACACTCAAAAGGCTGAAGAAGTCCTTCTAGTGGTTTCTCATGGTAGCTTTAGGAATAGAGCATTAACTAGACCTTTATTGCTTCCAAGAAACCCTCCCGAACTAGCTCAAGCCAAAGAAGAGATTTATCAGTTGAGCTTTGGGCTATCTTACAGTAAGACCATGCTAGGAGGAGGGGCGTGGTTGCAGTGAGCCCTCAAGAACTATTTCAACAGGAAGTGACCATTTCCAGAGCTCTCTTTCTGCCTCTTGATTCTGCTTCTGTTGCTTTGTCTTTATTTCTCTGTCTTGCTATAGACTGAGCTCCCTTACCTGGTAGAAACCTGGATCCTGGTAGCTCCTAAGCTTTGCATCTTTTTGATTCCAAGTTACCAGAGAGAGAGAGAGAGAGAGGAGAGACTGACTCTCTAGGTTCTCTAAGTATCCAGTTCCTGGGGCTCACTGTTCCGCTGGGAGTTGGGAGCAGAGTATTGGACTAAGAAGCTATGGCCAGAGGGCTGGGCCATGGAATCTCCTGGAGGAGTCAGATGATAGAGTGGGGGGAGAGAAATTTCCAGAGAAGGTGTGGTAGTGGTATTAGGCTGAGTTCTGTAGATAGACACCACAGAAATAATTCCCACTTCACTCCATGTGTGTTTATACTGACAAAGGGACAAGTAAGGAACAGAAATCTGTGTTTGTTTAAGGTCATATAGGAAATCAGTGGGTAATTTGGTATTAAAATGAAGAACTATTAATTCTGACTCCAGGTTGCTGTATTCTCCTAAGCTCTTGTTCTAGTCTTCTTTATAGCAATTCTCATTGCTTGCTTGGAGGCTTATTGATAAAAACTGCCCGGTTTCCTTGTCACAAAGTGTTCGTTAGTTATTGTAGTACTGGGAGGGAGTTTCAAGATAAGAGTGATTCTTAACCTCACCTTGCTGACATTATGCTGACATCCTTAAAACACAACACACTGGAATCAGCTACGGAGATTACATATAAAAAATATATATAGCAGTGGTCTTTCTTGGAAAGTGTTAAGTGCCATCAGTCGGTCCAAAGCAAGGGAATGGGAAATCCTGGTAAACAAACCAAAATCATTCTCACTCTTTTTGATGGTAAGTGTTTATATTTTGGATATTATGGCCTACCGTAATACGGCCATAATATCCAGAAAATTTCTTAGCTTGGTAAAATTACTCTTACCTAATCTCTAATGGATATTCTATTTGTTTCAATTCCAAGCTTTCAATAAAACGATAACTCATCAACCGTCCATTCATTCAACAAACATTTGTTACCATCTACTCTATGCCCAGCTTCGCATTAATCTCCTCACTGGATTTTTTTCTCTTGGTATGTTTTAAGGGTAAATTACTATATTTCTATAGGTTGTTTTAGACAGAACAATGATTTCCCTCTAGCAATCATTTTCTCCTCACTCCCTTTTTGGAAATCCAGTTCTATCCCTCTAAGTAGGAGCCTTCAATGCATGTAACCCCGCTTCCCTGGACACAATCGATTGTGCTAGGATTAAATGCCTGACCCCATCCGGTCAATGAGATTCTCTCTCCTGGGAAATCGGAGTAGAAAGACAGAGACTGAGTTGATGTCGGGTGTTTGAACTAGAAGACCAACGATATGCTGAAGGCCAAGGCTGTCATTGTGGGGCAGAAATGATGGGCCCACATAGAAACAAGTAAGTGAGTATACACACCAGTTTGCAGAGACAGAGAAAGAGAAGGGAGGGAGAGAGAGAGAGAGAGAAGCAGACACAGACCAGAATGAGGAATGATACAGCCCCGAGAGAGACAGACAAGCCAGAGAGATGAGCTGTTTAATGACTTTCCAGAGTTGTTGGGATTGTTGCTACAGTACCTGGTTGGGCTCCATGAGCAACCTCTTACATCCTTAGAAGAAATCCACCTTCACTCAAGCCTGCTTGGCAGGGTTTCTCTTTCTTTAAGCAAGTTCACTCTGGCTAAGATTGATCAATGTCGGCAAGCCAACTGAAGTAGAAGAGTGCTCAGTTAAGATAATGCAAATGTAGTAATAGTAGACCAAGACTTATCCTGTATAAATACAATCATGCTTAGATACTCAGAACACTTTTCTTGCTGTAATATTAAGGAATTAGAAATGTGTTGTGAATGTAGGCTCTTCCTTTTTCATTTTAAAAAACACATAGGTAGCTCCCTTTCTGGGAAAGTGCAAGTGACTTATAGGGGACCTTTTATAGCCCATTGGGTCTATGTTGATTTATGGAAGATTGCCGACAATGCTGCGATTCAGCCTCCAGTCTGTACAAGGAAATATGATATAAGCAAAGACACAGTAACTGATAACATATAAGGTGAAACTTAGTGGTTACTAAAAGATTTATGAATTAATTTTTGGGTTTAAATACAACCATTTTCATTATTATTATTATTATTATTATTATTATTATTATATTGTTTTTCTAGGTCTACTAGCTACTATTTTTTAGATGGGATAATTTGTCCATCCTTCCAGCCATTTTGAAAAACTGCTGTCTATAGTTGCCAGAAGTAGCTTTAACATGTGCAAGTCTAAACCCAGACTCTATATTTTAAAAATCGATATTTTTTTCTCTTTTGAGGCCTAATTTTCATGTCTGTTCTGATAAAATCAGCATTACTGCCATGGGAACAGATCTCAGAAAGTGTCTTGTTTTCAATTACTTTGAAAAGGGGGCTCATCGTGCTCCAGAGTTTTATGATCTCATAGTGAAGATACTTAGGTTCCAAACCACAAGGCATGTTGTGTTGATAAAACCCTGTTTTCGTTGGATAAGAAAATATGTAATGCAAAATTAAAATATGATCCAGCAACCAACCAATAACCGACCACAATAGCGAGTATATGATAAAAGGACATTATGAAGCTCCAGAGACAAAGGGATGAAACATAGAATGGAGATTAGAGCTGCCTATCTTCCGAGTATAAATGTGGGATCATAACAATTTTTTTTAACCAATTAGTAATGGCTTTGAAACTGCAAATGAGCGTGGGATGGGCATTAGAAAGACTCTCCTGGGAACTACGAGTGTAGTGAGTGGTCTAAATGTAAATGTAACAGATGGGATTGCCATTAGAACAGCAGTCATATTCTCCCCCCAAATTGTTGTTTCTGTCCCAATTTCAAATATCCTGTCAGACTATGTGTCAGATGACACTTCCTGGTATTTGATTTTAAAATATGACTGTTGTGGCCACAGGACCAGGTGGTTGGGTTGGAGTATTCTGAGATCAAGAAAGAGGACAGAAAGAAAACAGAAGCTTATCCATTCCCCAAATGTTTATTGTGGGCCCATGGTGTATGACTGTTCTAGATCTTGGGTCACAAGGGTGAACAAAATAGAAAATGCCCTTGCTCTTGTGGGGCTTACATTCTACTTAGAGGAGACAGACAATAAAAAAATAACAACTAAATAAAAATTATGTTAGATGTACGTAAATGCTACAGAAAATTAAGTCTGTGCCAGGCAGGTGAGAATGAAGAATGAAGGTGGCGTAATTTTATGTAGGATGGTCAGGAAAGGCTTAACTAGTTGGGAGGCAGGTGAGGAAGTGATGCTGACATTTGGGAGAAGAATATTCTGGGTAGAGGAATGTTTGAGGAACCTCAAGGATATCAGTGGAGCTGGAGAGGTTGGCGGGGGTCGGGCAGGAAGGAAAATGGTAGGAGATGAGCTCAGGGAAACAATGAGGGGGCAGGTCATGGAGGGCCTTTATAGAACTTGGTAGTAAGGAATTTGGCTTTTGCTTTGAAGGAGGGGAGAAGTCCTTATAGGGTTTTGAACAGTGGAGGGACATGGTCTGATTTCCCTTTTCAAAGTTTCCCTCTGGCCACCAGGTAGGAGAATGTTGCAATAATCCAGGTGAGAGGTGCTGGTAGTTTGGACGGAACTGTAACAGTGAAGTCCGTGATCAACGGTGGTTGGATTCTGGCCACGCTGATGGATCAGTCATCGAACGTAAGGGAAGGAGAAGAGTGACTAAAACATTTAATAAAAGACATGGAGGGAAAAAAGGTAGAAGAGGAAGCAAGGGAGATATCTGGAAGAGTGCACATCTAATGGGGCCAGGACTGTCCTTAGGACTTCTCTGGAAGCCGAGCAGGGAACTCCAGGATTTGATTGCCTGAGTGGCCAGCATGTGCTTCTTGGCTCCTAGACATCTCGAACATGAACTTATGCTGGCTGTTCTTCTGGACTGCTAAAATCTGTTGACCGCAAAGTGAAGTTTAGCTGTGTGGCCAACCCACTGTGAATGTGTTAGACTGGTGGCCTCAGCTGGGAAGTTGGATAGAGGAGGCAGTGGGAGCATGGTGGTGGTCTAGGAAGGAGAAAATCTCACCTCCTTCTGTCTGTAGAGAATCATGACCCCGAAAGACCAAGCCTTGATTTACAAGGCAGGAATGAGACTATGTGCAGAACAGATACCATTATCCCCAAACCCGAATTTCATCATACAAAAGTTACATGTATTATTTGCATTTGAGTGCTTTATTATATTGGAATTGCAGTGATATTATTAACATTTGTACAAATGCACAAAATCTTGTCTCCTCTTGCTCGAAAGAGATGTAAAAATCTGACCTAGTTGAACAGTCTTAATGAACTCATTGTCCATTGGTAACAATAAATGTGTTCACGATGCAACAAAAAGCTTAACATAAAATTGAACATATTAAATGCTGCAGCAAGTATTTACATGTATGTACCCCCAATTTTTTTTTCTCCTTCCAGTAAGGAAGGTGGTTGCTTTACAAATAGACAGACAAACATAAATGCTTTGCTGTTTACAATTACAAACAACCCCCAAGTCCAGAACTTAAAGTGACAGCACCTTTTTTTTTTTTTTTGGGACTTCCTTAGTTAGCACTTACTTTGCACAAGGTTAAACTTTTTTTTTTTTTAAGTTCTAGTTTTGGACAATATTTATATTCCAATTGTCCTAGAACGTTGTGTTTGAACGGAGCCATTTTTCTGGGCCTTTTCAGAAGATCCCAAACCCCATGTCCTCTCCAGGGAGAACATTTCAAGCTTATCATTTCTCTAAGACAATCCTCAAAGGCAGAACTCCTCTCTCCGAGGCAAGTGTGATTTAGCAGAACGTAGAAGGAAAGAGGGTGAGTAGGTCTTCTCTTCCGCTGGCTGGCTGGCTGGTTGGGAAGGGTCCCTTCTCCGAAACCCCCTCCACTGCAGCACTGCTGATACCTTCCATTATCTCATCACTGGCATTGGTACTCTAAAGGAGCCAACTAGCATCTAATGAGCTTATTGTGCATAAGATTTTAATGATATACTTAAAGCTAATTTATTCAGGTTCCACATTCTCAGTCCTGAGGCTAAGATGATTCTCTTTTTTAAAAAATCCTAAAAAGTTCTAGAATATGAAACTCAATGTAAGAAATCCTAAATGGCTTATGAAGAGCTTTCTAAGTCCTCGTTTCTAATGAGCTACATATTATAAGTTGGTCGAAATACAATAGCTGATCGTTACTGATTCCCCTCTGATGATAAGCTTGGAAACGTATCAGAGTGCCACTTAGGAATATGAATCTTTTAACGAATGCTGGCAATTTGGCCTTACCCCCCTCTTCAACTTGTGGTAAATAGTTTCTTCTTTTCTTTTTTTTAAAAATAGACAATTTATAAGGAAAAAAATATATAAACACTCTTTAAGCAATTTGGCTATAAGCATTACATCACTGAAAAACTCCACAAGAAATAGTAAAATATTTTGAGCGGACATACACTTTTTCATTTTCATAACATGATGAGCTAGGGCTTTCGTTTTTGTTTTTCATTTCTTTGTTTTGGTATTGAATTTTACTGGTGAGTTTATTGCTTCAGTGTCTTCTTGTCCTTTCTCAGATTATCATTGTAAAATAGAGGTGCTGTCCCTAATTACATCACAAGGCAACACTGTATTTTTGAGACCCAGGAATGAAATAGAGAGGGCCACTGTCATCTCAGCAGCCTCCGAGAGACGACGGCTGGGACAACAGTCCACATGCACCATGGTGCGCAAAAGAGTAAGTCTCCTGGCTCATTCAGGACACTTTGGTTTGGAGGATGAGATAGAAAATTCTTAAGTGTAGCTTAGCTGCTGCCTCACATCTGTTGCATAATATAACATTTTTTTTAAAAAAAACATGCTATGAATAAAGGGTTAAAGACTATAAACTGGCTCTTCTCCTTGGTTTTCTCGTAGCAGGCTTTATCTAGGCTGATGTGAGGAACATGTCTTTGCTAGGATACTAAGAACGCACGCACATGTACCTGGTGCAAATATTCTGTAAAGTATTTTAAATGATGCAGCTCAGAGCCTGAGGGGAAGGGTGGGGAGTTGGAAAGGGGCGAGCAGAAGGCGAGTCTGAGGACAGGGAGGGGCTTTGAGAGGGAGAACAAGAGAAACAGAAAGGCATCAAAAAAGCTAAAGTGCAATTTTAAAATATAAATTATTTTAAAAGCAGAAGAGAGGCTCTAAATTGCTACTGTTCACATAGGCACAGTTTTATTCAAATTTAAATGGGTTGTTTCCTTTTCCTTCTCAGATATACTGCATAATGGAACTTGAATGGCTTAAAGCTACGGCACATTGTTTGGGACGGGACAAAAAGAGCACTAAGGAAGCTGAATAGTGCAAGGCATTCTAGGAAATTGGGGTGGGGTGCAGAGAAGCGGAGATGAAGTTGTTTCTACGCTTTTACAAGAAAGCTGTTCCAGTTATAGTTACTGATTCCCTTTAGCTGAACTCTGCTTCCTAAAGAGCTTACTTTAAAAATTAAAAAAAAAAAAGAAATAAATGTTTAAAAAAACTGTTCAGAACATAGATTACAACATAACTCACAGAGCAATAAAAATCCTCGAAATTTCTATGCACAGGGACCTAAGCAAAACATTTCCACCAAAGGATGGAGAATAGCCATTTGAAACCCTGAAAAATGAAGATATATAAACTAGCGTAGTTTATTAGGAACTAATACTTTAAAAACAAGCAGACCCTACAGAAGAATACTGTTCAAATGGAATGTTTTAAAATAACATTTATTAATAAATATCTTATAAAATTCTAAATTAATAGATTCCTGTTCAAATTTTGCTTTGGTCCTTGAATTCCACTGTATACACACACACATACATACATATATATTTTCTTAGATGGTTTTTATTAACCAGAAAGAAGCACATTCTACCCTAACTGGATGGCTGGTTTGAGAGCAGTTACTGATGCTTCAAGCTCCGCAGCCAAAGGCTGGTCTTTCACTGCCGCTGGTTTCAGATTTTAATGGCAAACTCAACTGACACACTGAAATTTACTTAACGGGCAAGCAAAGCACCTGAACCCTCACCCCCTATGCCCCTCTGTTCAGCACATGCGCTGCCCTGGATTTCTCCGACTGGATAAGGCTCCAAAGAGCATGTGCTCCAAGTCAGTCACCCTAATGAGCACAGTTCATTCAGTGATACGGCACAAAGTGCTATCTCCCGCGGGCCGCGTTACCGGGGGCCTCGCACACACTGATGCGGAGGTGGGGGGGGGGGGGAGTCGGGCGTGAAGGGAAAACATCAGCTTAACACACGCTTTAGAATGAGTACGTTCATCCATGGCTAGGATTTCACTCCACCTGTCCTGGCATCATATGTTGGGAAATGTCTTAAGAAGAAATAAGATGTGGACGCCTCAATTCAGGATCAGCTGGTAGAAACGCCATCAGGGGTACCTATGTAAGTCAAATCCCATCACATAAGGCAGGGGAAGCACTGTAGAAATTTCCAGGTAGGCTGGCAGTGACTTCAAAGGCAGATGCTGCCAATAAAAAAACCCACACATGAATGAGGAGAGGCAGTGTTGCAGGGCCCTTCCCATCTTGCAGAGCAGGATGGGTGCTCTGAAGGTCATTCCAATGGATCCGTGAAGATATAGGTGGATGACCCAGGAACTGCGTGGGAGAGGAGAATGGGGCAGAAAAAAGATGCTTTCCCAGACTGGCAAAAAATGGAGGGCACGGAGGGATTTTCAGGCAGACTGATTTTTCTAGGGTCTGGTGAAGGCTGGACCTTCTTCCGGTGAAGTGCTTAATATTGATAAACCCAACTGGGTTTGACCAATGAGTCTTTCTGTTCGGGGTTTCAAGACGCTCTGACAACTAGCTGGCGTCTTCCATTTGAGTGTATTTCCACACTGCTAATGAACATACCTAAAGCCTCTAAGTAAAACAAGAAGACAGTTTATTCTAATTATACGTTGAGGGCTGTTTGCTAACGTACGTGTGTGTGTGTGTGTGTGTGTGTGTGTGTGTGTGTGTGTGGTTGGTTTGCCTACTTAGCATAAAAAACAGACATAATTGAGCTCTGTATAATGCACATCAGTCAAACTGTCAAGTTGCTGAATTAGGAAAACTCAGGCAAGTTCTTCACTACAGAGGCTTTTCAGTGTAACAACGAAATATTCAATCAAGAGGTGGAACCGAAGTAAAGTAAACCATAATTCTAGTGACAGCCCACTCCCTGGACATTCTGATATTACCAGTGGATTTTTAAAAAATCCATTTCATTAAGTGCTATGCATGCAGTAAAGAAAGAAAAGTTTTTGTTTACTTATAGCAAAAAATAAGAAAAACATAAAAGAATTTAACACCCAAGCAAACATTTCAATGAGCTCTTTTTCTTTTTTAGAAAGACACATACGTGGTCCTAGAAAGGAGTTTTGAAAAAATTAAATTTAATATCAGAATACAGATATATCTTAAATATTTCTTAGCAAGCCCCTTAGGTTCAACCATTCAGCTGTTACCGCCGGGATGCAAAACGGAACTATGAATTCAGTATTTAAAATACTTAAAAAAAGATATGTTTGTCTAAAATATAATAGAAAATCCTTTGCATTTTTCTTTTTTCTTTTTTTTGTTTTTGGTGTGTGTGTGTGTGTGTGTGTGTGTGTGTGTTTGTTTTGTTTTGATTTCTAGACCACATAGTCCAGTTTCCCTGGACACTCAAAACTTTCTTTTGAAAGCACTGCATACATAAAAAAAAAAATTGCTGATAAATACTGATTCAAAAAGTAAGTTTTTAGATAAAACTGAAACTAGTTATAAAAATCATGCTTCACGACCCTCATATTTTTTTCTCCAAAATAGATTCTTACGCTATAGTGAGAGAGAAACACAGAGACACACGCCCATATATGTCTTTCCCTTTGCTGAACTCTTAGAAAAGCTACACCTTTTGTAAAATACTATTATTTTAAATCCCACGAACGCGCACACACACACCCACACACCCACCCACTCACTCTCGTGTGAGGAGGTCAAGCATTCACATGGAGATGGAAGACCAGCACCTGTCTAGACTGCTAGACGGAAACGTTCGCCCCGTTACTTGCAAGATGTGATATTAAAATATTAGCACAGTAGAATGGCTTGTTTTAAGGAGGCACAACTGTGGTTCGGGACTATCTGCTTTCCATAATGGGCAAGTTGATGAAAGTTGTTGGAACTATAAATCAGAATTATTCAGAAGAGTAGAGTAGCCACATCCATGGAATTCTTTCAGCAGCCAAAGAAGGCTCTGGCTGTTCTGGGAGGGCTGAAAGCACCGCTATGGAAACATTCGGTTTTCTTTCTCTCTTTGTTCCTCCAGTGGTGCGTCTACGTTCACCCACCAGAACAGCAAAGCCAGTTCCATAGGCTTAAGAAAAAAAAAAAATAAATCTTAGTCTATTAGCAGCTGATGATTGAACAATGTAATCTGTGTAGTGAATACAGCCCTTCGGAATTATTATATAGTATATGGATTTTCAACCTTATGGACAGGCCATATAAAAGCAGTTGTAATTCGAGGGTGTGATGTTATAACCCGCATCATGAGTTGGACCTTCACAATCGAGGCTTACAGGGCTCCCTTCCCCAGTGTCTCCACAGCTGGCGTTCAACAGTGCTTCACCTATGGCTAAGCCATGTTTTATTTGCTCTGATTATTAAAAGCATTAAATCAGGCACATTAAACATCTCCTGCTTACCATTTTGTAAAAAACAAGAGGTGAATGAACTCCAGCTGTGGGTCACGGGTAAGGAAAGCAATGGCTAGATCCATATTTTTGAGATTTGCTTTTTTTTTTTTTTTTCCTTTAAGCATTACTTTCTTCTTTACCTGCAATGGTAAAGGGGGAAAAATAAAACAGAAGAAAGTAAAAATGAAGAGTACACAGGGAGCCCAGGAAAAAGTGGAAATGGAAAGGAAGACTGGAGGAAATCAGAGGATAATTCGAGGAAGTGGACCAAGAGGAGGAGGAGAAGGGGCAAGATGCTTGGTGGTTTTATGTGGACATCAACGGATCTTATAATTTTTTATAGGAAGAGAAAAAAATGTGGAAAAGGCTCTGTGTTTTTCTGGAACTCTGGCGACATCACAGCGCAAACTCAACACACGTTACGATGTCATCAGACTCACCATCCAGTTACCTTGCATCCGTTTACGTGACATCTAGGTACGCCTCATTTTGGCTAAAAGCTGCGGTTTAACAAGAGTCAATGTTTCAGGCAAAGGGTTGGACTGATAAGAATGAAACCGTGTCTATATACAGAAAGAGTTCAGTTTATAAACAAGTTAACTGGTACCAGAAAATTGGAGAAAAGCACCAAAGCATTTCCCAAGCTGATAGATTAATTAATTGCATAACTCCCTTTTTTTCTTATATAACTAAGTATAAAAGACGACGTTTCCATAGTAACTATAAAAATGAAAGCCAGTCTCTGAGGGCTGAGGAGTCTTCCAGGTCGGAGTTAATTCTAAAAATGCCCTTAAAAGAAAGGACGCATGATAACGCGACAGCTCTTCTTGGAGGCAAGGTCTGACCCACCAGCAGATTTTAAAGGATGGGATTCAGGTCTGTTCTGTGAGCCGTAAGCTGACTGAGCGTGGAGCTCCCCACCACCTCGCTCACGGCGGAGGAAGTGGTGATGGTATTATGTTGGATGACCTGCTGCTGGGAGCAAGCTGGGACGGGGCTGGCAGGAGGGCTGTTTTCGGGACCTAGGAGAAAGCACACACACACACCAATATAGCTCTTCTCGGGTGGACCTGTGGGCTACTCAGGGAAACATTACTACGTGTTTACTAGAAACAGGAGAGTTTCACACATTTGCTCCTGGACGTTAATTTCAAAACTTTATTTTAAACTGTAGTCAAAAGCTATGCCTTCCCACTTTATAGCTACAAGCAAAGCCATGCTTTCTATACCAGCAACATGATTTCATGTGTTCAAATCTTGGTATGGGAACTTCCCCATGTTTGTATCTTCAAATAGCCATCCATATATCAAATGTGGAAAAATACTCACATGTGGTGGGAGAATCTGTGTTGCTCAATCTAAAAAATTATTTGAAAATAAATTGACCTTCAGCCATGAATCCCTGCTCCTCCCACCCCCCCACCTCAGCTCGTATTTAACTTATTGACATTCTAGATGCAGAAACTGGGGTCTAGAGAAAGGGATTCACTTTACTTATTGGAAAACTAAGACAAGGTCACTAGCTTTTCAGCCCAGTGAACAACAGGCAGCATACCTTAAGGCACTGGATGTGATTCACTCAATGCCTCTACCCCAGCCCATGGATTTCTCTGGAAGACAGCTAGCCCACTGGTAGTGGGCTCCCGCAAGCTATTTTCCCACTGGCTGCAGAACTGGAATTCGGTAGGATTTTACAATGTGAAATGCCAGGGAAAGTCTAACCAGAAATTATCGGGAGGTGGTGGGCATGGGGATGGGGTCAGGAAAGAAGGAGCCCCCTGGTGCAATAGCCTGGCAGCCACCGAAGAATTCTAGTACGTTATCTGCCGGGGTGTGCAATCTACACTTTACTTTTGCTCTTTCAATAAAATCCAATGCAAAATTAGTGGCAAAAAAATTGGACACTCAGAAAAAAAGTCAACGACTTACTTAGATATCCTTGTGATTCTTTCTGCATGGCTGTTATTGGACAGTCTTTATGCGTTAACAACAACTGTTTCAGCTGTGCCACCTCATTTTTCAACATGGACACTTCATTCTGGAAAGAGACATATCAAAGTTGTGTTGAAAAGACCAGAGAGTACAAGTCCCCATGCATATTCAACAGTGATATTGGCAAACTTTTCTGTTGTGTCTGAATGACATTAAGGATAATATTTAATGGGATTCACCTGAAAGTGTGTAGCCTGCCCTTAATTTGGTCCTCACATTTATCAGGCACTTTTTGAAAAGACCAGATTTTAACTCAAGAGCTGAATCCTATTAAAAGTCCAGAACACACCCTTTAGGTGGTGGACTCTGGAGCCAGGTGACTTGGGTGGGAATCTCCACTCTACACTTACTGGGTGACTCTAGACAGGAAACATAAGTCAGCTGAACTTCAGCAACCTTGTTTATAATTGGGGATCAAACCGGAATAAAGTTCTTTGAGTTGTTGTGAAGCCTGAATGAGGCAATAGATATAAAACACTGAAAATACTGCCTAGCCCATGCTGAGCAATCACTGAATTTAGCTATTCATACTAATCATCTTCACACCGGTAAGCTCGGGTTGACATTCAATATGCAAAGAAAGTGAACGCTGCCCATGCATTGGGAAGAACTGAGCGGCAGAATTAGTGGCTTCAAACTGAAATGCCCTCAGAATTAGCCAACCGATCTACCATCAGATTTCCCAAAAGAATTTCCAAATGGGCTGTAGTTCAACAGAGCACATCCCTGCCTGATGTCTGCTTAGTAGAAGGCATGGAAGCACATGGAACAAATGTTGATGCTCTCCTGGTGGGATGAGGTCAGCCCAGGAAGGCGAGGGGCACTGAAGTTTTGGCTATGATTAAATGAATTTGGTTCATTAACTAGTTTGGCTAATTTCAGTCTATAAACTCTTTCTGCCATTAATACCAGGGTGTTGTGGATTGCGTGTGTGTGTGTGTGTGCGTGCGTGCGTGTGTGTGTGTGTGTGTGTGTTTCTTATTTACTTAGATAAGTGCCTCGAATCTCCACTTTATGTAATAATTCACAAAGACTGATTCATGGCTTTGTAGAATAATGTACTTGGCACCACTGTCTACAAATATAAATGTAGAATAGATTGGTTGGTTCTAAGGTGCTTCCACTTGATAAAAGTAAACTGTAAACATAGCACTATCTCAAACAAGCCATTTTATAGTTGATAAATAATACCCTCTCTCTGGCCAATGTTCATTTGTGGCTGCCAGCCATTGTACTCCACATGTGGGAGACTTTCAAAAAACATGCACACAGAAAAGGGTGTTCTAACATTGCTGTCATTAAGCCTGTATGTACGCTTTTGTTCTGAACTTGGCTTTTCAGGCATGTATTTATTACCTAAAAAAGTAAGTTTGGGATTCTAAAAGTTAATTAAAAAATATTTTTGAAACTTGTTTTAAAGAATACCCCGCATTTCCAAATTCATTTGCAAAACATAAGTAATCAAATGTTGAGTAACGTAAATAACAAAATAGTAAGAATCTCATCTACAAAAGCTTTTCTCTTCTCCAAATTTTACAAAATAAAAATGCCTATCTGAGAAATTAGCATTAATGACAAATCGCTTAATTGCTCTTAATCTGAAAACATTCAGGAAGGTGAATTCCATCGCCCACCTCCAAGGGAGTATGACTGGTAAGGGGCCCTATCAAAGCCAAAATTGACCGTTGTCAATTCTGGGGTCAGTGGGACAACTTTATTTATAGGACAACTTATTGTAGCCTTAAATACTAATTCTTTCTTCTTTGACTTTATGCCCATTTAAACTCAGACAGCCTTCCTTGCTTTTCCCAGATTCCCTTTGCTTAAAATGGCATGTGTAAAACAAAGTTACTTTTAAACTGTTCAACAGAAGGCAACCCCTGGTTTAAAAAACAAAATAGGGATGTCTGGGTGGCTCAGTAGGTTAAGCATCTGCCCCTGGCTCAGCTCATGATCCCAGGGTCCTGGGATCGAGTCCTGCATTGGGCTCTTCAGCAGTGAGCCTGCTTCTCCCTCTGCCTGCCATTCCCCCTGTTTGTTCTCCCTCTCTCTCTTTGGCAAATAATTAAATAAATCTTCAAAACAAAACAAACAAAAACAAAATGAAAATGGAGAAAAAATATATATATATTTGGCCTCAAAATGAAATGTTATATTATTTGCATTTGGATTATAGATACAGCACTTGTCCAAAATCAGAACCACTAAGACACAACTGCACCCTAAGCTTAGCTGCAGATAATGCAGACAATTGTTCTTAGAAAATGGAGTCAAGCTCCAATTTTACTAAATCCTCCCACACTTTTCTTCCATGACCTAAGAAACAACAAATAAGGAAAGATATAAAACAAAACAAGATTCTCTTGCTTTCTTACACTTCTAGAAGAAAAAAAAATCCCACCTGGTGGCCATCTTGGAGAGGTTGATTTTAGTCTCCGTTTCTTCCCCAACTATGTCCTGCTCTGTCCCACCTTTTCTAGGTAGTGTTCGATCTCCTAGGCACAAAGTGTTCATGACCCTTCCTTAAAAAAACACTTTGAATTCTGTATTTGGAGCTTCTGCAATCACAAGGAGCTAACTGCCTACAATACTTGGCACACCCCAAATTGTTTCCCAATAAACCTTTTGCTTCCAGGAGAGGCCACAATAAAACAGCACCAATCACACCATGAATGGCATATGTGGTGTCTTGGCCTCTAACCAAAGGCCCATACAAAATCAATGACTTGAGTGGCACACTTTGTCTATGGCTAGCAAAGCACTTTATTAATAAACCAATACACTGTAAGTATAGGAACTGAGAACCTGGGAGATTGAGGGTCTGTAAAAGTGTAGGAACCTGAAGACTACTGTGATAACTGATCATCGTTTAAAGATACATGTGAATAAGGACATATTTCTTAAAGTAATGTGTTAGTAATTACATTAGTTATGTTACGGTTGGAAAATGAATGCCAATTAATATTCTCCATAAAGAAGAACACTCAGCCTCTTGTTTAGATCATACACACGTAATTACAGATAAGGATGAAATCAAAGTCCAATGGCTGCAGAAGCAACAGAAATTCATGGGGCAGCTTCCTGCAGGAAAATGAGCTCTCAACAGGGGTTTCAGAATAATACGGTTTGGCCTCCCCAGCTGCCACACCAAACTAATGTAAAGCAAGATGGCGGGACTAGTTCCCTTGTTCCCGCCGGCAACACAGTTGTTTATTCTTTGAGTATTTCTGTTTCGCCTTCTATGGAGCAAACTAACTTCCTAATAATCGAATGAAGGACTCTATCTTTATTTTTTATTCATTAGTTAACTACTTTTGTATTCTCAGATAGGCTTGTATTTCGAGTCTCGTATTTCTTGAGCACCTCCCATACTTACAAATCTTATTAGGGTGGACTCCAAAGCTACATCTACAGTCTAGGTTTAGTGCACAACCTCGCATCCTTGTTATGGGTCCATAGTGCTGAGAAAGTCTGTCGAGCCTTCATCAGATTCCACAAGGGAGACTTTGGATTAAGAAAGGTTGAAAATCACTGTCCTAGAGAAAGCAGGGTGGACGGGGGGCTGTGCACACGCATAATCGTCTTCGAGTCTCCACACTGACTGACATAGGAGATGCCAGACTGTATTTTAAATAAAAATCCTTTTCAAGGGAACTCAAGCAGAATCACCTTGAACTCATTTTGGAAGAGAACCACCAGATAGCAAATGTTTCAAAATGCATGAAAGAAATAAAATGTTGCCCGCAGCTCTAGTAGGGAAATAAAAACCAGGCCTTCCAGAGGCACTTTCTCACTCTGAATTACCTTGCTTTATGAATTGAGGCAAATCACCAATTTTTTTACTCCCCTGCATGGGTTATAGTAATCGTTCTAGGTCTTCATATAAAAGTACTTTACAAAAGCCAAGTATTAATAATCAGTATGAATTATCCTGGTGAAATCAGCCCTTCAGTTTTTCATTTTTTGAACCTTGTTTGGGTTTGCTGCTCCAAAGGAGTTAGCCGTTGAGATAGGGACTGTCGGAGGCTAGATGCAGTTGGACTAACCTGTTCTTTAACCCATAAGATTCTCTCGGGGATGAAGTGGTGCCCCTATAGAGACATTCAATACCGTAATAAATACTTTAAACAAGTACTCCAAGAAGTCCCTCAAAGCTACATTTGCAGTTTGTGGCTTTGGGGATGTCGTTTTGTTAATATGATAAACCCAGAATGCTTTTTGGTGCAAGCAGTAGTCTGTGCCAAAAAAATAATTATCAAAATGGGCGCTACAATATAGCCCCTCCCCGCTTATTTTTTCTTTTTTGTAGATTAGCTGAGGCCAGGTTTGGTTCATGTTAAAACAAAGGACTTTCAATTTGTAAGGCAACAGCTCCCATCTGGCCTATTCTCTTGCCAAGTCCCAAACCTGGGCTCATGTGTCTAAAATTTCAGCAGCGACTTAGGCCATGTGTCTTTGCACTAAAAAAGAAAAGCAATTATTTCCATGGGCGACCAGATGATTTCCATACCGTCTCCTGCACACTGAGCTGAGCACCACATCGGTCGCTGATGAATTTGGAGCTGCTCTTAGCTACTCCGTCAGAGAAAAGCACGTGGGTTCCTTTAGTTTAAGAATTCTCTACGATGACAGATCCTAGGGTGGTGGGTTGGGTCAAGAGATGACTTGCTTGGGTCCTCATTCTACTACTGTTTCTGTGACTTTCGAGAAGACTCCTCATGTCCCCCCTGGACTCAGTTTCTCCCTATACAAAAATGTCAGATCGGGTGGTTTCTAGTCTTTCCCTCAATTCCTATACCTGTGTTGACCTCTTGGGTACAGATTTGTTGTGAGACAAGGAAATGAAGTCTGGGAGTTTGACTTTGTTTTCTTAGGTCTGATTTTTTCCAATCTGAAACTCTGCAGCCCAGCTAAAAGGTTCTATGCTGAAAAACAACTCAAAAGTGGCAGCCGGCCATCCAGACCTTGGCTATTCCGTTTGGCTAGAGTTTGTTTGCTTAGCACCTTCCATTTCTGTTTACTTAAAATTTGGCTCACTGGACCAGGCTCAAGAGAGACACCTTTTTCTTTTGACAAAGGTCCAGTAGGAGGGAAAGGGTCATTCAAAGGTAGCAGAATCTGCTTATCCTCTCCAGCATCACAAGGCACGACACAGAGCAGTCAGCATCACCGAAAACATGGGACGGCTGTGGTTTCTGTCCCTCTGAAGCAACGCAGGGGTTGGAAAACACAAAGAATTTAGTCTTTTCAGAGACTGTCCCTTCCTCGGGCACTCCTTTAACAACCAAAAATACTGGTGGCCTTTTGATGGGCCCAAATAGAACTTTTGTCCCCCCTGGTTTTTGGGGGCTAGAATCCTAGTATCTTTTTTCCTTAGCCATGTCTGGTTCTAAAGAATGGTGAAAATTAGTGCATTAGGGTCTTGTAAAGGGTAAATTTACCTTAGGTGTTTTATAAGAGCGATAACATAGAGGCATATGCCAAGTCACGAACATATCTGACCACAAGGTAGACCAGCATCTTCACTTTTCCTGGATCTCTGTTCTGACCTCTTTCTGTTTTCAAGCTCCAGCACCATAGTCAATACGCTGAAATACCTCTGCAAGGACTCATTTTAGTTAAAACTGATTTAAACATTTGTGGGCATCTGATATACGCCAACCGGCTATCCGTGGCTCCTTCATCTAAGGCAGTGGTTCTCAATCACTAGGGCGGATTTTGCCCCCGGAAGGGATGTCTGACAATATGTGGAGACTTTCTGGTTGTCACAGCTGGGGGTGGGGTAGAGGGTGCCACTCATATTTAGTGAGTAGAGGTCAAGGATACTACTAAATATCTCCTACGAACAGGATACAATGGACAATGATCAAGCCCCAAATTCAATAGAGCCAAGATTGAGAAATCCTGCCCGTTTTCACGGTCCTCTTGCAAACCTCAGAACTGGTAGTGAATTCCAGGGATTCCCACACTTCGGTCATTGCAGAGCCAGTGGCTGTAATATTTGCTAGATCCACATGCACCAGAGTTTTTATTGACTTAACATGTTTGTACAAATTAACTCATTATTTAATATTTTAGCCTCATCCTTACCAAGAGTGAAACTGAAGGCCTGATGTTCTAATTACATTTTTCAATACACATAAAAATAAAAATATGATTACTCTGAATGTTAAAAGTGCTTACCATCCTCTACCTAAAAGCTTCTCACATACCACTGTGGCTGTGGGGATTCTAGAACTACAGATTTTCAAGTTGCTACGACTTTCGAGGTATTAGAGACCAGCCATCCCACTGTGGCTTGACTCCCTTCAATCACACTCCTGCCAAGTGGTCAGGCAGCCAGTGCTTGGACACTCTAGAGATGGGGAACTCATTCATTTATTCAACAAGCAGATATTGAGCGTAGACACTCAGGGACTCAGCAGGTAAGCTCAACACTATGCTAGAAACCGGGGGTAGGGAGCAGGGGGAGAGGGCAGTAAGACAAGACACAGCCCCCACCGTCATGCACATAGAAGCCACTGAGGACTTACTACCTCCCCCACATCTGCTAGATATGTTTCCCATTTTCTTTCTCATGTCTATCACAGAAAGGATGATACATTTAGGGGAAAATGTGAACAGCCATATGCAGTCCATGTATAACTCAAACTTTCTTTATATATTTTCAATTTATACATTGACTGCCCCAAGGCCATTTCCTTTGAATGCACTGAATATGCAAAAGCTTTGGGGGTTTGGCACCCCTACTGTTCCTTTCTAAGGACACACAGAGAACCAGATGGGGGAAGGGGAAGGTGACCTACAAACTACTAAAATGAAGATCCTCCTCATTTGGGACAATCCTTCCCCCCTTCCCTCCACTCTTCAGCCTTTCTCTCTGCTCCTAGAAGCACCGGGCTAGAATCCCCAACTCTTACTGCTCTCCCTGTACTCTTGTCACGTAATCTGTTTAGTGCTCTTTCTCTGCTGGTGGAGAGGGCACGCCTTTTCGTGTGAGGAACACATCATTTGTACAGCGTGAAGTCTGCTGGAGAGACCCTGATACTAGACTTTCCTCCCCTTCTCTCAAATGCTCCTAGAAGGGGTCTTGTTAGAAAAATGTCCCCCATCGAGCCATCCATGAAAGGGAAAAATCCTGCAAGATTCAAATCTTGTTGAGTTTGAAAACGAGATGGGGACGTGTCTTTTCTTATAGAACAAAATAACAACTATAGAAGTTGCTTTCCCCCAGTAAACAAAAACAGAGGTAATCTAGCGGAAGTCAAAGCAACCCCCGCTCCCCCGTGAATGTAAAGAAGTACGGTTGGGCTGAAGATTTATTACGTGCCAGGTATCGGGAAAACTGCTTTGTAGACATTAGTTCACTTATTACTCCCAACAACTCTATGAGGTTATCATTCCCATTTTATAGATGAGGAAACTGAGGGCCAGGGAGGTTAAACACAGCTCATTGCAGTGTGAACCTCCGTCTGACCAAAGCCTGTAACTCAGTTGGGCAGGTTCTCCCTCCTCAGAACTTCGTAGGCAGGCTGATTTAAAACTGAATGCTTAATTTGTTTTATACAGTGTCCGGGAGTGAATGAAGCTTGGGGAGTAAGCCTGCTGTTGCTCTGTGGGCTAATGTGCTGTATTACTGCTTAGGTCAACAAGTGCCTGCCGGGGGCAGGAAATGCCAACCGTACACAGGGCCTTTGAGTCCCGAGGAAAGAGACAGTGGCCTGCACCTGAAGCTGCATGTTTGTCTGGGTGAGTTCTTCTGCTTTCTTTTCCAGTGACATCACCCAGACCTTCCTCTTCTGTCTGCAGCGGGTGGCAGCTGCCCGGTTCCGTTCCAGAAATTTCCTCCGCCTCTCATCGGGATCCTCGTCCACCACCCTTCGCCGGCGCCCCCCTGTGGGCTGGGGCGGCTGTATTGTCTGGGTTGGCTGCATCTGTTGCGTTGCTGGTGAGACCTGCTGGGCACGAGAGAGAGGAGGGTGTTGAGGACAGAGAAGGAACATGCTGGGTGAGAGAGGAAACCCAAGCTGGTTTTGGAACGCAAAGCACAGAGAGTTGATTGCTTTAGTAAGCAGATCGAACTTGTTTTCTAAGAACGAAGTCAACAATGAAATCATGCTCATGAAAAGAAAAAACATTGCCGAACTATCTTCTGTAATATTTTGGCAAGACATACAAACGACTTGTGAAACAGAGTCAAATAGATTTTTCCCTGACAGGCATTTGGCTGAATCATGGCGGAGGAAACATTTTTTTTTCTCCTTCAGATGTCCAACATGTTGTATTTAAGGTGCATTTATAAAAATTTAAACTGCTAATGCAGGGCTACAGGTGAAAACAGAGAGATCAGGTCTATTGTCACAATATTGATGAGTCTTCTGTCATCTGCAGAAAACTCCTTCTGGGAAGGTTGTGAGCTTTCACTCTCCTGGTGTTAAAACCGTGTTCCTAGAACATACCTCTGGGACATCATCACCACTGTGACTCCTACCAAAAGAACCCTTTGAAGCCCAGAAAGCAGCTAAAATCCTATTTTCACCGTTTCAGAGTTCTTAATGCAAAGGGCCTAGCCGGACCTGCGAATTCCAGATGGGTCCACCTGCTCCTTGGAGCTCTGCCGGAGACAGGCCTTTCCAGGTGGCTAGAAACGAGGCCCATGCCATGGATGCCCAGAGCAGCCCCGAGACCTGTAATACACCTTGTCTGTGCTACAGGGAGAGATGGCTGGGAATCCCCCGCTACTTACATTGTAAGGAAACCCTAGGAGTGGCAAAGCACTTTATTAAAAGGTTTTACTACAGTTATAGATTCCTTCTAAGAGCTGCAAGGGGCTCAGCAGTGTCTAGAGTTTTGGAGACTCCTGCCCATACAGCTTTATTTCCCTTCATGAGGCAGACACACAGCACTGAGTGAAATTTCCACGACTGACTCTTTATGTGTCTGGACACCTAATGCTTTCCCTAATGCCCTGTACTCCTTCCCCCTTTCTTCACTCTCAATAAAGGATTTTTCCCCTCTTCTCATTTCTCAGTCACTCAGGCTTATGGCTGTAATATCTATAAAGTTGTTTTACAAGAGACATTTAACCTACAGAAATAGCAGGCAAAAAAAAAAAAGTGTTTAAAAGAAAGTACAGCAACCTTTCCTACCACATTCCAATTCTATGATTGAAATCAATCAGAATGACTGTAATTGCACTAATAACGGCTACTGGTTGACATCGGCCGACTGAAAGTGATATATTTTAATCCTAAACTCTATCAAAGCTAATATGACTCACTGTAGAAGAATGAGGCTCAGGACTGAAGTTGGATTGCATCTTGGTAATTTTATTTAAACCAGAGACATTTTCTAAAACTGCTTATTGGTGTTTCCTTTCCTCCCAATCACAGAGAAATAACAAAATAAACTAAATGTCGAAGCTTTTACTCGACAGAGTGGCTGGTGAAGATGTAATCCTTGTTACTGGCAAAGGTTTAGCACTTGTCATTTCAGATGCTAGCTGCTGAGCTAACTACCTCAAAGCAAAGCATTAGGAAGGAACCTGTGAACTTGAACTTGGTTATTTTTGCCTGTATCATTTCTTTTTGAGAATCTGTGATGTCTAATCATCAGCCCTGGACAAGATTCTCAAATAGGCAAAACTGGGTTTGAATCTCCATTGCCAAGACCTCACATTCGATACTGTATTCCCCCACCCCAACTTCAACCAATCTTTATCTCTGACACTTCTCCTGTGCCTTTTCCCAAGGGGGTAAGTTATGTGGTGGTTTCAGGCTCACTCCCGGTTCAGGGTTCAAAGTGTAGTTTGGATAAGAGAAATTCCTGGTGACTGAGGAGTGACACCAGGACTCTGAAATCACATCCTTACATGCAGGAGAATCCTAAGAAGCCAGGAAAAGTGTAAATGCAACTCTAAGACCAGAATTTATGTCCCTGGTAATTATTGTTACTTATTTTATTTTTATTTTTATTTATTTTTATTTTATTTTTATTTTTTAAAGATTTTATTTATTTATTTGACAGAGATAGAGACAGCCAGCGAGAGAGGGAACACAAGCAGGGGGAGTGGGAGAGGAAGAAACAGTCTCCCAGCAGAGGAGCCTGATGTGGGGCTCGATCCCATAACGCCGGGATCACGCCCTGAGCCGAAGGCAGACGCTTAACCGCTGTGCCACCCAGGCGCCCCATTATTTTATTTTTAAAATAGAATCCTGTTGGCATAGATGCTCTGAAGCTTTTGAT
The DNA here is from genome assembly GCF_024610735.1 of Ursus americanus. NCBI lineage: Eukaryota > Metazoa > Chordata > Mammalia > Carnivora > Ursidae > Ursus > Ursus americanus. The sequence goes on from NC_142129.1 coordinate 46,148,441, forward strand.
AAAAAATAATGAATGTTATTTTATAAAGACTAATGTATTCCAAGTCAAATTAGAATCTCATAGTCAGGAGGGCCTTAATAAACTTCTGTTCCTAATGCTCTAATCATCATACGCTTAAGCAATATGACAAGATCTCAGTAACCAGCCAAGTTCATACAATTTAAGAGTGGGATTTTGAGTACGGTCTGAATGATCTTGTTCAAATTTTAACAAGAGCAACCTGTACTCTTTTTCTTTAGTATGGGATTAAAAAGCAACTGTTTGTGCAGCTAATTATAATAGCAATTAACTAATTGCATATACAATTGGCCACTTGAAATAGAGGGCAATTGGCTAATTGGTAATTAGCTAATGAATGGCTTTTACATTCAACTAACGGTTAAACTTGTCTGTGAAGTAACTTGCCGACAAGGCAACCAAAGCTCGATGCTATGCTTTTCCTTAAAACTAGTAAGTTCACATGTGAATTTGCCTATCTTTGCACTTCTAGTTTTCTTGGTCCCCTCTAACTGCCTCCATGTCCTACTGCGGCATTTGACTAAAGGTGTTCTGGACGGCATTTTATTGCTGAATTACTTGCTAAACGTCTATCCTATAACTTCAGTTTGGAATTAGTCAGGGCTAATATGTACTGATACCCGTGCCAAGGGCTTTACAGCCATTCTCTTAATACTCCCAAAAGTTGATGAGTTTTGTCTATTACTATCCCATTTTGCAGGTGGGACGACTGAGGCTTAGGGAGTTTAGCTGACTGACCATAGTTACCTAGCAAGTAAGGTGGGAAAAGAATGACAGACTTTTCACTCCAAAGCCTGCACTCTTACTTGCTATATAGAATTCCTCTAATGACCTTTGCAAAAGTAAGCTGACCTAATGAATAAGCTTATCTATTGAACAGATCAGAGAGTTGCTTGGGAATGACCCATTTTGTGGATGGCCGTCCAAGTTTGGTATGTGTTAGAGGTGAGGGTTCTAAGGCTCCCAAACTGCCTAGGGTGAGGTCCGGAGGCAGGCGATGGAGGAGATGGTGAATAAGTGTTATTTGGCGATTCCAAGCTCCCAACACCACTCTGACCCAACCGGTCAGAACCTGGCAGTGTGGAATGGGTGGAGGGGCCTGACAAAGGTCACCCTGCTTGAAGATCCAAAGTGTCTAGGGCTAGCCTTGCTCCTAGACATGCCCTTCATCCACTTACTAAAACTTACTCGAGTACACGGACCCGCCTCTCTTCTTGGGCTGGGTGACATAACGTCTGCCTGGTCCCCCAACCCTCTTTCAGTTGCGTCTAAATGCTGGCTTTCTTTCTAGCCACTTCTGGTGACTCTCCACCCCTGGGATTTGGCCTTTCTCTAGAACCAATCATCTACAGAGCTTGGCTCTCTGACTGCTCCCTCCGACGCATTTCACACTAGGTGGCATGAGTCACCTCTCTTCCTCACTGACACAGCACCTTATGCCCCATCATCCCTTCCCGAGCTTCTTTGTCTGCCTGGAACTGTTATTGTTTAGATTTTAGCATTTAGTGTTATTCAGAAGACTGTCCACTGTATGTAACTTCCATTTTACAGGTACCAAAATTGAGTCTCTATATTACAAAGCACTGCAGGTAAGACCATGGCTAGGATTAACTTATTTTTCTCGTTCTTTATTCACATCTTTCTTCAGATGCTTCCATTCTTCCTAATCCTCCCATCAGCATTACTTTTTTAGAGTTACCTTTGTAACACACTGTAAAAAAAACCAGATTTTGGAGAACTTGAAGTTTACATTTGCCCCCAGAGACTAGACCTGATATTTACCATATAATTTCTAGAACCTAGGATTTGGGAGGGTCTCACCAGTGGCCGTGATCTCCTAAGAAAGAACAGAGCTCCCTGAGGGTCAGAAAGACCACCCACGCTCATCAAACCAGGTTGCTGCCGATGGGCCCTGTCTTAGAGCTCGCACTGATAACAAGGGGGGAAGAGATCATAAAAGGGTCTACCTGTGCTTGGTTGCCGGAGTGCAGGGGCGGGTGTGGCGAGGTCTGGTGATGTGCAGGGTGCGCGTGGAGGTGGGAGTGGGAGTGATGATGCGGGTGGCTCTGCTGGTGGTGGGGCTGCGGGTGAGGGTGGTGTGCTGGGTGCTGGTGCTGGTGTGGGTACGGGTGATGGGCTGGCAGTGTCTGGTGCTGATGCGGGTGTGAGTGCATGTGATGGTGCGGCGTCTGGTCCTGCCGGGAGCCCATCATTTCCATCATGTGTCCCATGGTGCTCATAGTCCCATTTGACATGGCAGCAGGGTGGTGAGTCAACGCGGCCTTCAACCTCTGAAACAGAACAAAACAGGGACAACTGAGGTCAGTCGGGTACAGAAGAGGGATTTTGAATCAAAAGGACTCTCATTTTCAATTCTATGTTATGGTACTACTGCTAATAATTGTTTATTGGTTGGTGGTATGACTTTTATATTAATTTCAAATTTTCACACATATTTTAGTAGGTAGGAGGGTCAAGTCAGCTGAAAATGTTAATTCAACCGTCACGCATGAGCAGGATACCCTGTCAAGATTTAGACAGTCGACTAACTTCCAACTATCGATTATTCATCACATCCTATTGGCAGCTGAATGTAAGAATAAGCCAAAGAAAACCATTCAGGGCGATAATGTCACTAAACAAAGGGCTCATCTGATTCAGCACTGTGTTCTGAAAGGGTCACAAGAATAAAGATTCCTTCCTCTCAAAGGACTTCTTGAATACATACAAAGAGGAAATAACTTCAAATTTCAGAATACAGGAATAGTACTGGTGTTATTTTAGGGCTTCAAATTAGATTCATAATGTCTAACTTTTGGAGGCAGTAGGTAGGTCTTCTCCATTTGTTACCATAATATTTCTTTCTTTCTTTTTTTTTAAGCTTTTATTTATTTGACAGAGAGAGAGAGAGAGAAAGAAAGAGGGCACACAAGCAGGCAGAGCAGCAGGCAGAGGGAGAGGGAGAAGCAGACTTCCTGCCGAGCAGGGAGCCGGATGTGGGGCTCGATTCCAGGACCCTGGGATCATGACCTGAGCCAAAGGCAGACACTTAACCGACTGAGCCACCCAGGCGCCCCCATGATATTTCTCATAGTCCCTCCTGATAGCCCAATTTTTCTCACACGAGAACTTTCTTCTGATTTTGGGAAGGAAGTGAGGGACATGGAAAGATCTGGAGGATTGCATTTTTTTTTAAAAGATTTTATTTATTTATCTGACAGAGATAGAGACAGCAGCAAGAGAGGGAACACAAGCAGGGGGAGTGGGAGAGGAAGAAGCAGGCTCCTAGCGGAGGAACCTGATGTGGGGCTCGATCCCAGAACGCCAGGATCACGCCCTGAGCGAAAGGCAGACGCTTAACGACTGCGCCACCCAGGCGCCCCTGGAGGATTGCATTCTGCAGTTTCTTTGATTGCTGTATCACCGGGCATATTTCTAACACAAAAGCATTATCCATTAACAAGCACACAGACGTGCACACAAATAACTTGTACCTGAATCTAAAGCAGGGACCAGCAAACCTTTTCTAGAAAGTCAGATAGTAAATGTTTTTACCACTGCACGGCTTATGCGCTCTGTCACAACTACGGAATTCTGCTCTTTCAGTGCAAAAGCAGCTGTAGACGATACGTAAATGAATGGGCATGCTGTGTTCGAACACAACTTTATTCAGGGACAGGAAGTTTGAATTCTCTGTAATTTTCACATGACATGAAATGCTATTCTACTTTTGATTTTTCATCATTTAAAAATGTAAAAACCATTTTTAGCTCATGCGCTGTGCAAAATTAGGCAGGGGGCCAGATTTGGCCCATGGGCCATGGTTTGCTGGCCCTGATTTAAAGAATCAGTTGGTAATCAGCTTAGTCACAGTTTCTTCAAAATTGCCTTTTCTTGTACACAGGCAATTATCATCATATCCTGAGGGGCACAATGTGCTAAGTACTGTATAATACAGTTATTCCCTGGAAACGTATCTTCTGCAGTCATGATAGTCTGGTTGGCAAGCTCACACTGGCTCCATGAAGTATTTGCTAGGGGACTCAAAGTTCTCTCCTGATGTGTATTCTTATCTGATTAATGATAGTGGTGTGCCATCACTGCGGAAAGGAAGAGCTGTATTTAAATGAGGGTCAAAGCAAACAGGCTCCAGCCCTGTACAATATTAATGATTCCTGACTGGGTAGAGTAAGTTATTGATAAATACCAACTGAATTTAGCAAAATCTTTAAACACAAAGAACCTCCACTTGGTTTCTTTTTAAAGATTTTATTTATTTATGTGTGTGAGAGAGAGAGGCAGAGATAGTGAGATAGAGAGAACAAGATCGGGGGGGTGGTGGGGAGGGAGAAGCAGGCTCCCCACTGAGCAGGGAGCCCAAAGCAGGACTCGATCCCAGGACCCTGGGATTGTGACCTGAGCCGAAGGCAGACGCTTAACCGACTGAGCTACCCAGGCACCCCAAGAACCTCCACTTGTAAAAGAAAAATAAAATAAAAGGGAGGGAAGTATGTGACAGACTTTATCTTAATATTAGATAATCATTGAAAACATTTCCTACATCCAGATTCAGTGAATCCTAAGCCTACTTGCTTCCTCTTTCATGAGTATCAGCTACTGACCTTCATCATAGTAATCCTGAAGAAAGTAAGCTTCCAGAATCTCTGAAAGATTAGATGCTGGGTATTGTGTTTATTCCTAAACAGAAAAATGAACTCATACTCCTCAACTCCACTTTTTAGAAATGACTTCATTATTTTTATAAAAATGTTCAATATAAAAAATTTAAGCAATGCTTGAAAGTACAGTAAAGTCAGCAACCAATGACCAAATGCACTATTTATATTTGGTGGGTGAATGGCATTCCAGACAACTTTCTATATGCATATGCGGAAGTGAAGGAACAAGTAGGATAATTTCATCACGGTGGGATAATAGCATGGAACTTCAGGGTTCTTATTTGAATATAACAGAAGCAAAAGAAGTAAAATAATTAATTAATTAATTAATTAATTAATTAATAAAAAATGAATTGCCAGACTTCAGATACATGTTTCTTTATCCTAAGAAAAGTTTCTAGATGACATCTCCAAACTTAAGGGTGAAGAAAATTATGAAAAAGATTATACTGAAATCACTGTTCTTTGGTTTTGTTTTCTTTTTTAGAAACTGGGTAGTATTGATAAACTTTCTCAACTATTCTTTGTAGTTTCATTATTACAAAAACATACAGCTATATAGTTAAAAAAAAATCAACTCCTCCAAGAATAGGAGGTGAAAGACTAAAAAGCCACCTGCCTACCCTTTCCCCCTAAGCCCCAGGCCCAAGTGACTTGCCTTTGTTCTCCTTAGCAATGTATTTTTGACACCTTTCTGTATGAGTAAAAATAGCCAATAACAATGGCTGGCATTACTTCGGCTCTCACTGCAAGCCACTCCTCAGTCTCACCTAATCCTTAGAACAATCCTGCAAGGCTGAGCGAGAGACTAAGCCTCCTGCCCAAGCTCCCACACCACGGGAGAGGGGTAGAGACACGCTACCTCCACAGCCTGTTCTCTAAACCAAGAAAGAAGGTGCCTGAAGGCATACCACACACATTTGCCAAAAACAGGTATAAACTATGTTATGCCACCTCCTTATCATCAAAAGAAAGGGAGAAAGAAGAGATAGGTCTATGATAAAATGACAAGATGTCGTTGCTGCATGGTACAGCGCACGGTTACTCAGCACACAGTGAAGATCCAGATATACTCTTTCTGAAACTTGGCAAACAGGAAAGTGAATGTAAGAATTTCCAGGAAGCTCCACTGTAGCATAGGATCCTGGGCTTACCATGATCACCTCCCCTGTTACATTTGTGAAGAATGGATGCTTAAGGTATCCCCCTCCCAACGTCCCCCCCATCTGATAAAGTACATGCGTCCCTTTTTCCTGTCCCTACTTCCTCCTAACCCTTTGTCTTTCTAATGTTCAGAGGACAACATGGCGTATGCATAGACACTGGGTGGTGTGGCCCTGCCTTCCCATCAGCCCCTGCTCTTCCCACGCAGGCTCCATAGGCCTTTACATTTGATAGTCTTCTTGCCTGAAATGCTCTTTCCCTTTCTTCAGACATTTTATTTTTATTTTTTACAAGACTTATTCATATTTATTTTCTAGAAGGAGAAAGCGAGAGAGTGCACGTGAGTGGGGTGAGGAGCAGAGGGAGAGAATCTTCAAGCAAATTCCTCACCTGCTCAGCCTGGAGCCTCATGGAGGGCTCCATCCCATGCCCCATGAGATCACGACCTTAGCCAAAACCAAGAGTGGCACGCTTAACCAACTTAGGCACCCAGGCGCCCCTCTTCAGACATCTTATAACTCTTAGCTCTTGGCTCCTCCTTAGTAAAATTCTCCCGGTCTCCTGGTCAAAATCAATTACTGTTATTGCATAGTCCCAGTAGGGCCGTATTCCTCTTTTTTTTTTTTTTAATAATTTTTTTTATTATATTATGTTGGTCACCATACAGTACATTCCTAGTTTTTGATGTAAAGTTCGATGATTCATTACTTGCATATAACACCCCGTATGCTAAGCAAAATAAGTCAAGCAGAGAAAGACAATTATCATATGGTTTCACTCATTTATGGAACATAAGAACTAGGAAGATTGGTAGGAGAAGAAAGGGAAGAAGAAAGGGGGGTAAACAGAAGGAGGAATGAACCATGAGAGACTATGGACTCTGGGAAACAAACTGAGAGCTTCAGAGGGGAGGGGGGTGGGGGAATGGGATAGGCTGGTGTTGGGTAGTAAGGAGGGCACATATTGCAAATTCCTCTTTTTTTTTTTTTTAAAGATTTATTTATTTCATTTGACAGAGAGAGAGAGAGACAGCCAGCGAGAGAGGGAACACAAGCAGGGGAGTGGGAGAGGAAGAAGCAGGCTTCCAGTGGCGGAGCCTGATGTGGGGCTCGATCCCAGAACGCCGGGATCACGCCCTGAGCCGAAGGCCGAAGCTTAGACTGAGCCACCCAGGCGCCCCAGCATATTCCTCTTTTTAATTCGGTTTGTAGTTATGATTTTTAATATGATTTTTCGGTTCCTATCCATCAAGCATCCCAGAGTGTAAACTTCATGAGAGCAGGAGCCACGCTGGATTTTGCTCAGTGTTAAAGTCACAGCTTTAGCACAGAGTCTGGTACATAGTAGGCACTAAATTCGTATTTTTGGAATGAATGTACAGATGAAAGAAAGAAAAAGAAAGAGAGGGAGAGAGGAAGGAAAGAAGGAAGGAAGGAAGGAAGGAAGGAAGGAAGGAAGGAAGGAAGGAAGGAAGGAAGGGAGGGAGGGACGGAGGGAGGGAGGGAGGAAAGGAGGAAGGAAAACTTGTGAGGCTCATGAGGATGCAGCATTTGCATCTTGGATCACTGCAGGTGCTATTTGTCTGGAAGGATGATTTCATCAGTCAACCAAAGTCAGCAGAAAAGACTACAGAAGTCACGTAGGCAGACAGGTGGCAGAAGTACTGTCAAAAGAGCTTCCCGCTCCGCACCCGGTCTGTCCTCTCAAAAATGATAACAGAAAAAATAAAATGTAAAGAAACAAAAGGAATGTGCCTTAACTTTCTCTTGATACATTTTTCCTGGAAAAGTGGCATGGAAAATTGAAAAGCTGTTCAGTAGTGGGTCACTATGTTATCCCTTCAACGCTACAAACAACCTTCCCACCTTTAATTAGGAGCAAATGGAGCCTGACAAATAAATACTATGCAGCAGATCTTCATCTCAAATAATTAGCTTGTCCTGTTAAGGGAAATTACTTGATTGCCTCAAGTCTATTCTTGCATATTTCACTCCAAGACAATAACACTAGTAAGGCTTATAACATTCCATTTAACTATTTATTCCCTCAACAAATATTGACGGGCTTCTACCATGTGCCAGGCACTGTGTTAGGCACATCCTTATTTGCACTACCTGAAGGAAATGGGAGACACATAAAACCAAAGCTTTTTCAGCACTGGGGAGAAAACACTTCGGCGAGGAAATGAAGACTTCCAAGCACCCCTTAGAGAACCTTAGGCCTTGGGGTTGAGTCTACCATCTGAGCACCAGCCTGTGTCACCTATGAAGGAAAGCAGTGCCAGTAAATGATTACTGGGGCACTTCTCAAAGTCCTCAAGAGCCTACTGCTTCCCTGTATCCTGGTGCTAACGCGAATCACTGCACTGTAAATCATTATACCAAATATAGATATTTGTACCCCACTCTTTCAGGGATGATGAATGAGCATTAAATGAGTCCAAGCTGTATTTTGCAGAATGATTTTTCTTTTTGAAGCTGAACTGTGTCTTGTTTTAAATAACATTCTACCCAATGCCAAGAAAAGGCAAGGGAGAGAGAGGAAAATTAATGAGCAAATAAACATATGTTTTTCAGCTATAAAAACTAGGGCTCTTGCTGAGGTGTGGCTGCAAGAGAGAAAAAAATGATTCTGTTTACTTTCTCTCATCCTCTACCACATCCATTTATTTGAGAGAGCAAATCAGGAGAGACAGCGAGAAGCCTGACACAGCTGGTTTCAGTCAATAAGGGTCATTTTCCTTCGGTCTGTGTATTTTACAAGATCCTTGTTCACTGTTCCCGATGGGAGAGTGGTGGGCCCGCTGCCCAGCATCTGAGCCCTGGTCAGAAACCGGCTATCAACCTTGTCCCATCCTCTGCTCCCCCACCAGGGCTCCGCCACGCCCCGCGCTTGGATCTCCAGCTCCGGGCACTTCTGCACCGGGAGGTTCTTCGGCAAGCCCAGGTACCCGCGCACCGTCATTACCGCCACCTGGGTGCCTGCATGTGCGCCTGCGTGAGCACACACGCACATGACACACCCACCCACACCCACCGCAGGCAATTTATCTCCCATTAACAACTCGCTCTTGCCAATTAGAAACATTTGTGGAACTGTAAAAACATTTCTTCTCCATCTTCAGCGCGGCCGATTGCTTATGTTTTACAGACTCTGAAAGCCAAGCGGAATTAAACATTATTTGAAATTCAGCTGGGTGGGGGTGGGGAAGGTTGGAGCATTCTTTGGAGAAAGGTTTTCATTAAAAACGGCTGTTGGGTTTTGTTCCAGAAGAGAATGTGATAACATCAAAATGTAGTGTTGCTGAGTTGACCACAAGTAAGAGGCTGTCTATATGAAAACAGGGCAAAATCCGGATTCGTATTTCCTTTCGAATACAGGGTAATTGCCATCAGCGGCCTCCCCAAGGTATTGCCCGAAATGTAATTTCTTTTTTCTTTCTCTTCCCCAAAGATAACTGATCAGGTGAGATGGTCAACACAGGCTTCTGAATGGTCCAAACGGTCACTGGGGCGAGCCCGGGTGCCTTCAACCAGAGGTGTCCTTGCAGTATCAATGACTACTGACTTGCTCTAGGGGGTCAAGGATTTCTGATTTTAAGTCTCTGAATTAGTAACAAACTAAGATGAAAAGAAAAAAAAATCAAAAAACAAAACCTGATATTTATCCACTGAATTTTAGGGCATTATATGGCCAGTTGGGATCCCCAAATGCTCCCCAAACTTAAGGAGAGGTAGGGATGGGCAGAAAGAGACCTGTCACATAGTGCCATGGGTCAATAACGTAAACTTTGAGCTTTATTTTGCCAAGATAGAAATACTTTTTATTAAAAAAAAAGATTTATTTCGGAGAGAGAGAGAATGCTAGCGGGGGTGGCGGGGGACAGTGGCAGACAGAGAATCCCCAAGTAGACTCCCAGCTGAGTGCAGAGCCCGATGCAAGGCTCGATCCCAGGACCCTGTGATCCCCATCGGAGCTGAAATCAAGAGTCAGCCGCTCAACTAACTGAGCCACCAGATGCCCCTAGAAATAGTTTTAATGCCCAGGTTCACATCTGGGCTTCAGGATGTCCACTGAAAATGATCGTATAACTCTGATAGTGTCATGGATCTTAAAATCCACCTTTATTTCAGGATCGTCATTGGGATAATTAACTAAAATTATACCTGGCTTAATCGCTTAGAATAAAATAGGCTTCTTTCAAAACTTTCATCCTGTCACTCCGTGGTTTATTTAGCTCTGATGGTTTCAGAATTTAAGTATTCATCTGCTTTAGGTTTGGTTTGGTAAATAAACTTCAAATAAGTCTACCAGGTTGGAAGGAGAGATGATCCAGGAAGGGCATGATGCTATGAAGTCAAGAAGGAAAAAAAATATTCATACTCTTTGTCATGTTGCCACTAAAAAGTATGAACTCTGAATATATCAGAGATAATGTAGTTAGGAAAAAAACCACAAAGAAATTGTATTCTAAACCAACAGTACGCTGGAAAACGATGCAAGGACATCTCACAAATAAGGATGATACCTCAGAAAAGTAGATCTTCAGCAGTTTTAATAAAAGCAAGGAAAAGATTTGGTGTTTGATTTCACTCTCCCATTTTCCACTTGTGGATATAACTTCTAAAATGAGGAAAAGCAGACCTAAGTGCTAGGTGATATGTTAAACTGTGGTGGTTAAAAAGCCAAACAAGCCCCAGAGAGAAATCTTAGCAATTTCCCTGCCAGTGTTTTTCCTATTAATATCTAAATCATATATTAATTACAGTTCTGCTAGAGCGAGCCTTTGAAAATTCTTATTAAATGAAGAAGTAAATGACTGCACATTTATAGAATTATTTTATTTCAGATACCACTTCCTTGCATCTCTTTGACTCAGTGGCTGCCTTTTATAGTTCAGTAGGACGGTGAGCATTTTAAGAAGCTGTACGTTTTAGTGAATTTCAGAACAAACTGAGGTTCTGGGAGCGGGAGGGAGTCTTAGTTCTGCTATAAGGCAGCTTTCAGTTCTTTAGGTAAGTAAACTGCTTTGGCTCTACGTGCCTTAATCTACCTAACAAATGGGGGCAGAATCCGGAGCTCCCTATTCCATCAGAGAAAGAATCTGGGTTGACGTCTCTAAGAGGTAGAAATCTACTGGAGAAGTGAGTTGCACGAATGTCTAGAATAAAGAAAGAAAGCCATTGTTTCAGAGGATTTCAAAAGAAGAACAGAAGTTTTGGAGTGAGAAGTCTTGGTTTAGAAGCTTGGCTCCACCACCCTTGGCAGTCACCTTGAGTTTCAAATGCCTCCTCTAGGGAATGGGGATACACAATGGGATAAGAAAATGTATAAACGGGGCACCTGGGTGGCTCAGTTGTTAAGCGTCTGCCTTCAGCTCAGGTCGTGATCTCAGGGTCCTGGGATCAAGCCATGTGTTGGGCTCTCTGCTCAGCGGGGAGTCTGCTTCTCCCTCTCCCTCTGCCCTTCCTCCCTGCTCATGCTCCTTCTCGAGCGCCTGTGGGCATGCTCTCTCTCTCTCAGATAAATAAATAAAATCTTTAAAAAAATGTATAAACCATAAGGATATATGGAATAATTAGTGGAACAGAGAGGAGTTGTTTTCTGGGTGCTAAAACCAGCTTCTGATGAAAAATAACAAAATGAGATATTAAAAAATATTTTTTCTTAGCATTAAAATGTTTTACTTTCAACTTTTAAAATTCATAGTAAAGCACAATAGAATATTAATCACCGATGAAAAGGAATGAAGTATTGATACACGCTACAACATGGATGAATCTCAAATATGTTATGTTTAATAAAAGAAGCCAGACACAAAGGCTTATATCTTGTATGATTCGATTTAAACAAAATTCCTAGAATAGGTAAATCTACAGAGATGGAAAACAGATTAGTGGTTGCCAGGGCCTGGGAGGGGGGAGAATAAGGAGTGATGGCATAATGGGTACAGGGTTTTCTTTTGAGGCCAAGAGAATATTCTGGAACTAGGTAAGGGTGGTGACTGCACAACATTTTGAAGGTACTAAATGCCCCTGAAATGTACACTTTACAATTTCATGGTTATATGATTTTATATGACCTGTATGTCAATTAAAACTATTTTAAAAATAAAGCAGAATAAGGATCTCATCTTTTAACAGGATGCCAATAGAAACTCTTGACTTCGTCTGAGAATTACTAATATCCACTTTGATGTCATCTTAAGTAAAACACTGTATTGTGAATAATAGTCTATGTCTCAGGGAATTTGACTCCTCTGCAAGACATTGGCACCCCCTTTTCCCTACAACTCTGTCATCTTCTAGCTGGCTTGAAACTAAAGAGAAAATGCAGAAGCCATAGCCACCAACTGTGTACGATTCAAAGCTGGTAGAGAGTATTAAACACAAAAAGAAAGATTTTGGCAGACTGGCATCAAGGAGTCTAAAAAGAGAAATTTAACAAGGATCAGGGTAACGTCTTATGCTTGGTTAACAAAAACAAAACAAACAAAACACACAAAATCCCAGTACTGTCCAAAGGCAACTTAGTGGAATAACGGAGGATGCAGGCATTTCATGTGAATTTGTAAAGCACCATTACGTAATGCACACGTCAAAACAGCTGCTGTGACTTTCAGTTGCATCAATGAAACTAGATTGCAGAACATAATGCAAGAGAGTAGGAGTCTTGTCGTTCACCTCTGCACAGGCCATGATGTGGACCATACAAGTCCATGTCCCTGAATCCCTGCCCCCTCTTCCAAAGATCTCAGCATCACATCTAAAAGGTGTTGGATTTTCTCTATATCCCAATTCTCAACTGGTGGACATACATGCAGTTACGTTTTTTCCCTCTGTAATAACACGGTGAAGAATATATAGCCATACATGTTGGCATGTTTACCTATTTTGAAAAAGTGTTCATTAAAAAAAAAATCCAATGAATCGATCAATCCAGTTGGGTTTAGCTTTTGGGCAGAGGTGATAGTGATGATGGTGGTAGTCGTAATGGGTGTGCGCGCGCGCACATACACGGAAGGGGGGCTAGGTGTCTATCAAGGGAGAGATAAAAGGAAAGCTGGTGGGGACACCCGTCAAGTATCAGCTTTAGTTAAAGAGCCTTTTCTTGGGCCTCATTTTCTTATTCTATCAATATCCCCATACCTAGGTGAGACATTGCCTTATTATAGTTCTAGGGTTCCTTGCTCCGTTCAGGTCACTGAGCCCCTTAAGCACCATGGGATGACCTTGGGTACTGACTTGGCTCTAGCAGATATTACAGCCTCCTGGCTGGTTTCCCTGGCAATTTTAAAGGTGCTAAATACACAGTGGGCTTAGAATAAATATTTGTTGATTGCCTGCCTGCCTGCCGCCTGCAAGTCTCCAGGAGTGGTGCCTAACCATGGAATGTCTTTGAAGCACTGGCCTATAATTTTCTGCACAGAAAGAACACCTTCTGGTGGTGGTTGCGGGGAGAATAATGCCCTTTGTCTGCTAGCAAACACTGCTCACCCCCAAAAACCCAGCACCTGCAAGCCTGGGTAATTTTAGGTGAGGGCTTATTTCCAGCTTTTATGGAAGAAGAAAGTTCTATTGGAAAAAAGTAATCCTTTGTTATTTTATTTTGGACGAGCTTTTAATCAGAAACATAGGCAGTCACATATGCTAGAAAAATATATATGAAACATAGAACTTCGCATTTGTAACTTGCTGTGGAAAATCCATGCTAATGCAACATTAAGTTTGGGGCTTTAATTGCACAGAAGTCAGAGAATTTGGAGTTCAAGTTCCCATAGCAGCAAGCTTCACTCCACATGTGCATCCCAGGACCCTTCCTGAGTGGGGTGACCTAATTATTTGGCAAAATGTGGTGCAGTGAAGAGTGATAGAAAGGATTTCTCCTCTCTGTGACACTTCCTGTCACCCCAAGCAAGATGGACAGCGGTCAACATGAGCTACATAAACTGTACCCTTTCTAATGTATAGCAGTCCTTGGTGACCCTCATGACGAACAATGTCACTATAAAGCCTGAGGTGGGAGGTCCAGGTCTTGGCAATGAGCAGACACTCACCACCACATCCCCAGGTCGTCCGGTGGATCCTGCCCCACGCCCTTCTGAGGACAGCTGTGTTAGGGGGCACTGTCCCCCTCATCCCTGCTCTACAGCCAGAGGACATCTCTCAGTAATTCAGATACTCAAACTTCTGAAGTCTGAAAGTCTGACTAAAAGGCCTCCAGGGGATTCAAAGGGCTTTCTTGGACACACCTCTGCCTGGTCCTGAGGAGACTTGTTCAAGAGAGCTGTTCCGCACTGTTGTCCTCCAGTTTCATCCCAGTTGTGGGAAGATGGCAAGATGTGCGTTACTGTCTCTGTTAGAGACATAAGGTGTCTGGCCAAGGGGACCACAGGCTTATTATAGTAAGAAGTCTCCAGGTGTTTCTCTCTAATTATGGGTAGTAGTTTGTATGAAGTAAAAGGTGTCCTGCCCTTTGGTATCTATATCCAAGTCCATCTAGCACATTCTATGTGTGCCCAGTGTTGTCTTTCTCCTTGGTAAAATGGTAATGGTATCTTCTGGTTCTCCATGTCTCCTTTGCCTCTAGATCTGACCCCTGCCTGAGTTCCCTAACGTGCGTTAACACTGATACGGGAAGAGGGGAGGAAGGAGACAATTGCGGTCAGTGAGGGGAAAGAGGGAGATTATAATAAACTCTGATTCTTACAAAGTGTTACTTAACTTCCTTTTCTGGACTTCGCAAGTGTTAGTGGTCCAGAGTCCCTGGACCAACAGCCAAATCACCTTGCGGTGGTTCTACCGCACCGTTCAAGGAGAGTTCCAGGTCTGCCTGTGAATGATCTGGATTATACAGAGCTCAACTCAGCAGCCCTTGGACGATACAACAGCACATCTATAAATAGCCCCCAGGCTCTGAGCACATCAAGAATGAAACAAGATGAAACCAGAGAGGGAGACAAACCATAAGAGACCCTTAATCTCAGGAAACAAACTGAGGGTTGGTGGAGGGGGTGGGGGGATGGGGTGGCTGGGTGATGGACATTGGGGAGGGTATGTGTTGTGGTGAGTGCTGTGTGAGACTGATGAATCCCAGACCTGTACCCCTGAAACAAATAATACATTCTATGTTAAAAAAAAAAAAAAAGAATCCTTGACGCCACCCGTGAGCTGCCTGGCCCCGCTGAGCAGAGAGGACCTGCGGATACCTGTCAGACTCAAAATGAAGACACGTCTTTGCTAACAAAAGTTCTCACAGCACAATCTTTGGTGTTTTAGGCAAACCACACCAGGGAGAATAAAGCTGGGCTTGGGGAAGCCACAACAAAACATGAACAACCGCCCCCAGCCCACCCCGCGTGTCTATGTTTAAGGCAAATCCAAGAGGAACCATTTATAATTCATAGGGAACCTGGCCGCTGGTGTGTGTATAGAAAGGGAAGCTTAAGGAGAGTTTGTGAATTTTGCTCGAGAAGATGATGGTGCAGAGCACTGCCAGCCAAAAAGTGAGTAACAACTTCTTTCTGAGCTGATGTGAAACTAACAAGTCATGTTAGTTCTCCCATGTATTTTTTAAATTCCATTAATAACCAGGTATTGAAAATTTTCCAGTATTCTATGCTCTTCTCTAGTCCAGAGTTTTCTCTGAAGTTTTTCTTTTTTGTTTCAGGAGGCCTGACCAACAGAACACATGAATTGTTTGGCACATTTTTGAGAGTGGAATCCCAGGCCCTTGCGAAGCTGCCTTTTTATCTCTTTGTTTCTACTGTCTCCCTGGTGTACAATTCAATGAACCAGAGATTTACATCTACCATTTTATTGCCTAAACACAAGTAATGGGGGTGTTGGGGTGGGGAATGTGGAACCATCTCTTTAAATCACATCGTCACAACTGAGTACCAGTCTAAAAATGCCAAATAGAGAGTTTTCTGGGGGATTTATTAATTGAAAATGGCCCATCTAAGAATTATCTTCTAACAAGTTTAAAATATCATTTTCAAGATCTGTCTTCTTTTCTGCTCAAGCAATTTTATTTCTGTCTCCAAATTTCTCTTAAGCAACTGCTCACCAGGGGACAATAATAGAGTAACTTGCCCTAAGTCAGTACCTTCCTTCTAGGGAAAGCAAAGTGCTTTGAAGAGAGTAAGCCTCTGTGGTAGGTAACAAAGGTCACCCCCTCATGTTCTGGAGATAAAGGAAATTACTGTGAAGAAACGTTAAGTCACCTGCTTAGAAGCCAGTGCAGAGAAAAGGATTTTTGTTTCAAGATTATTTTATTTTATTGTGATGTTAGAAGCTCTTTTAAAAAATTTTAATTCCAGTATAGTTGACATACAGTGTTATATTAGTTTTAAGTGTACAATATAGTGATTCAACAAGTCCATACATCACCCAGTGCTCATCATGACAAGTGCACCCCTTAATCCCCTTCACCTATTAACCCACCCTCCCATCCACCTCCCCTCTGGTGACCACCAGTTTGTTCTCTACATGTTTCTTGGGGCGCCTGGGTGGCTTGGTTGGTTAAGCATCTGCCTTCAGCTCAGGTCATGATCTCAGGGTCCTGGGATCAAGTCCCACATCGGGCTCCCTGCTCAGTGGGGTGTCTGCTTCTTCCTCTCCTGTTCCCCCTGCTTGTGCTCTCTCTGTCAAATAAATAAATAAAATCTTTAAAAAAAAAGAGTCTGTTTCTTGGCTTGTCTCTCTCTCTTTTTTTCCCCTTTGCTCATTTGTTTTCTTTCTTAAATTCCACATATGAGTGAAATCATATGGTATTTGTCTTTCTCTGACTGACTTACTTCACTTAGCATTGTACTCTCTAGTTCCATCCATGTCATCGCAAATGGCAAGAATTCATTCTTTTTTATGGCTGAATAATATTCCTACATATACACGTATATACA
This sequence comes from Ursus americanus, assembly GCF_024610735.1. Taxonomy (NCBI): domain Eukaryota; kingdom Metazoa; phylum Chordata; class Mammalia; order Carnivora; family Ursidae; genus Ursus; species Ursus americanus. The sequence goes on from NC_142129.1 coordinate 46,165,205, forward strand.
TACATATATATACACATGTGTATATATACACGTGTATATATATGTATGTATATACATATATACATATATACATGTATATATATACACGTGTATATATATGTATATATACATATATATACATGTGTGTATATATATGTATATATACAGAAGATACCATTACCATTTTACCAAGGAGAAAGACAACACTGGACACACATATACGTGTATATATATATGTATATATATATATACATATATATGTATATACATATATACATGTATATATATGTATATATGTATATATATATGTATATATGTGTGTGTGTATATATATATACACACCACAACTTCTTTATCCATTCATCTATTGATGGACACTTGGGCTGCTTCTGTAATTTGGCTGCTGTAATTAATGCTGCTAAAAGCACCAGGTGCATGTATCCCTTTGAATTAGTGTTTTTGTATTTTTTTGGTAAATAGAGAAGGGATTTGAACCTCATGTTCTTTGTGGTGCAACCTGACAGCTTGTCTGGTTAGAAGAAAGCTCATGGACAATAAAGAGCATGGTGGAGAAGTCAAGAAGGAGGAAAAGAAGCAAAAGGACAGATGGAAGGGAAGAAGACATATAAAAGAGTAGAAAGAGGGGAAGGAAGTCAGCTCTAGTTGGAGCCGGAAAATATGCTCTACCCAAGGGCTCCAATATTGGTATTTATTAATTTACAATGGTAAGACAGAATAATTATAAATGAGAAGTGAATACGAGATTGAGTCAAAGTGTTTCAAACTCAAAACAATCTCAGTTCCCTTTTTTAGAGAATTGTCCCTTCCACCCTCGCTTCCAGATAAATTCATCACCAAAGGGTATTATCAAGTGGTTTCTTCTTTTCACCATATGCTAGCAAGAGTCTGAATTTGATGTGCCAGATAAAGAAGACATTGCTTCTTGTAAGGTTGTTTTTTATATGGGTAACATCATATATAGACACTCTCCCACTTCTGCAAGGTTTTCAAACCATGCGTGGTTAACCAGAGGCTAACAAAATGGTTAACCAAATGTGTCAACCGCTAAGCCAAGTGGAAATAGTGATGGCAGTTCAAGCACTGGGGAGTTGTTCTCTCATTTTTGGGATGCATTCCATCCAGCATCCAGCCCGACTTTCAGAATGGTGTCATGTTTGAGGAGCACGTTTGGGGCTGCTGTCTTCACCCGACTGAAGCCCAGCGGACCAGGGGAAGGGCCGTCTGCGTTTAGCTTCTCCTTCAAAGCAGATTTTGTAGCTCTGGGTATGAATCGAGACGTTTTCTCTAACGTGTCCACAGTAAGTGAGCTCCCCACTCAGTTCTGGTCTGACTAACTGATGGGACCAAGCCCATCAAGTGGGAATCTTTTTAAAGTAGGAGATAGATTGTTTTTCTTGGTACCATTTCAGTGCCTGCTACTTTTTCCTCTTTCTTTCTTTTCTTCTGCTCCAAAGTATCCTTTGATTTCCTTCCAAAACCCATTCACTACAGGAAGTATATCATTACTAAGCTTCCTTGGTGGGACACCAAATATTGTATGCTTTGCCAAAGAGGACAACTGTCAATAGTCAAACACTAAACTTCTTACAGTTGGGTAACATGTGGTATTTAGGGGAGGGCTATTTTTTAAATGCACCACATTAATTTGTATTATTTAGTAGTTCAAAATTCTGTCCAGAAGTAGGGGGAGTATGTACTAAAATCCAATGTAAACAAAGAAATAAATATTACTCTCTTCTGTGACCGACCCCAACTATTTTTCCCAAGGACAAAACAAGGCTTTAAATCAGAATCCAACAAGAGTAAATACATCTAACTGCTTTTGTTCATTCTTTCAAAACCTGAAATTCGATCTGAGTACACAACATTGCTCCGCTTGGTGTTTTTGGATAGAAGAGTGGGGAGACACGGACAGAGGGAAAGTGGATAGAAAAGGAGCACATCTTCAATCTTTTCAATCTCTTTCCCTCTTTCATCCCAGATTAAAAATTTTTCACTAGTCTCACTTTTTCATTTAAAGACAGAGTGTGTATCACAGGCCAAAAATCAGGAACCTTATTAGTATGTATTCATGATCCATGCTGATTATTTATGATTATTTCAATCTATCTTTTGAAATAACAGACTTCTCTTAGAATCCTAATTTTGGGCCTTGTTTCAGATGCAGAGTTAGAAGCATTCTCTCTCCATTCTACTGCTTTTGGCTTGGTTTTGATCTCAGAATTCAGATCTTTGTAACATCAGTTGGCAATTAATTAAGTACATTATCAAAAGGATAGCCCAACAGAGAACCTTTCACCTGGTCCTAATAAGGTGTGATGTTTCCAAAGCACTCGCCATTCGAACTCAATGAATGGATGTGTTGGTAAGACTGACCTATTTTAAAATGGAGACACGCCCAGTGTAGTGTGGCTATGGGATGAGATGATAGGGTTGTAGCATCAGCCTATTTGATTTCCTTCTAAATGACAATAACTACCCAGGTAAGAGGCAAACATCTCACATTAACCAAACTGTGATCATTTCAGAGCTTAATGGTTACAAATATCATGAATCAGACATAATTTACATTTAGATTTACATTTAACATTGTCCTGAGTTTCAAGGCTGGTTCAAAGAATACCCATAAAACATCAAGCATGCATGCAAACAACCTCAGTGTAGTACTCATGTCTCCAGCCACAGATATAGGTGGATTCTGTTTATTCTGAGAAAATACGGTTGTCAGGACAACTGGGTGAGACATTTCAAATGCAATTTAAAGTCATACTCTTTAAGTACACTAGAAAAACAGGGAGGCTACCATTTTAGGGAGATTGACACGTCAGATGCACATCTGAGATTTCCACATCCCATGCTGCCAAAATAGATGCCAATTTAGGAATATGGAAGACTTCGAGTAATTGAATCTCCCACTCTTATATGCTCTTGGGAAGCATGGGTGATGTACACAGCCTGGGCTCTGATGCACTAAGGCTGGTCATTAAATGTTCCATGACATTTTTTTTTTTTAAACCAGAAGAGGATTAACCTGGCTCCACTTCAGCTAGGGTAATGGCAACCTCCCTCCCAAAGATTCCTTCTGCCCTTCCAACTGGCAAACACTCGCTTCATTCCCTCCTGTAGAATAAGGATCATGCAGAATGGCTGGCTGAGCATGGCAGCTCCTCATTCCGCACTCTGCTGGTGTTTGGGGGGAACCACTCATTCTTTCAACACACATTTACTGAGCATTTACTCTGTGCACGGCGAGAAATACAAAGACAAAGATGAAACTGTTCATTTCCCCCCAAAATGCTTTGCCTGTGAGGTGCTGTGACATTAGAGATTAAATGGGCTATTTCTAGTGAGTTTTTAGGTCAGGGTTAGCATGCTCTCACCCGAATTAAATAGATATTGCTGGTGCGCTGGGGTTAACTAACATTCTTAAATTGTAGCTATCAAATTTCTGTAGTTTAGCCCAGCCTAAACTGGGACTTTTAGTTATGGTTTAACCCAGTGGTTCTCAACCAAGGGCAATTTTTCCCCTGTCCCTGGCAATATTTGGCAATATCTGGAGACATTTTTGATTGTCACAACCTAGGGGGGAGGTGCTATGATGTCTAATGGGTAGAGACTAGAGATGGGGCTAAACATTCTGTAACGCACAGGACAGTCCTTCACAACAAGGAACTATCTAGCCCAAAATGTCACTAATGCCAAGGTTGAGAAACCCTGCCTTAACATGACTGCCAGGTTAACCAAACTTGAACTAAATGGCATTTATCAATCAGTTATTTGTTTTATTATTTGAAGGGGACACCACAAGACCACTGTGATATGGGTATTAAAATAGGCTTGCATCAGAGTCCAAGTGAATAATATCTTCTGTGTGACATTTCCTCTCTGTCCTTAATGAAATTATTCACCTCGCTTGGCTCATGAACAGCAGTGATAGTAACAACATGGAGAATTTAGTTTTCTTAACCATAGGCTGTAATGACTGGAAAAGTTTTGGAGCCCACCTGGACCAGAACATTAAAATTTATTTACTTATGAAGATAGATTTCACAGATTAAAAAGCCAAGGGTCAGAGAGATTAAAGGCCGTTGTGATCACGTGACAGGTTCAAGGTTGAGGGCGAGGGAATTAAGAGCCCAAGCCTCCTGACCTGCGGTCCAGGTCTCCTCTGCTACCCTGGAGACTAATGTGGGGCTCAGCTGCATCTTGAACATTCATAAGAAACAGAAATGAGATCTGAAAATGCAAACTAGCCCATGTGCTGTGTATTTTCCATGGCATTCAGTCAACGTGCTCTGAGGCTGGGCTACTTCTCGTCGGGAGCCACAGCAACAGTGTCAGCCACTGTGCCATGAAGGAACCCGGGGTCAGAGTTTGTGAAACCCATAGGCATCTGCGTCTCCTCAGCTGGAAACGAGTGCTATCCTGGTAGGATCTGTGAACCTAGAAGGCAAGGGCAGATCCTAAGACCTTTTAGGGAGTGTTATCAAGGGCATAACCATATTCTCCTTTACCGATGGTGGCTGGGGTACTTCTCTCAATTTTCTTCCTCTGGCTTCCTGAAATGATTACTGGATTGTATTTTTACCTTTCAAATAATTCCGGGCCTGTGAAGGTCCTTAAAGGGAATTACATAAAGCTTCAGGCCTGATATTCTCAGTAATTTATTAGTTTTGCATATGCATATGGCCTATACAGTGGGAAAAGAGGCATGTGCTCCATTTGTCTGTCAAAAAGCAGTAAGAGTGGGCTCTGTATTAGGTAATGAATTATAATTCTACTTTCAAATAACACCAATCCAGAAATTCCAATGCGCATTCTCATAAACCTTTTTCGTAGATAGACTCAACATTTATTTAGTCAACAAAGGTGGGGAGGGGGACTTCCCTCTGACACCCATCCTACCTACTACTGTCTATAAAGAATTTCAAGAGAGGCCTAGAAATATGGAAATCAAAGTATCTACAAGACTTTTCCTTACTTCCTTTCTCCTCTCAGATCTTCTGTAAAATAAATACAGAAGCAACATTTAAGTTTGAATTTTCTGTTTTGTGTTGCTCATTTTCTTGGGGGAAAGGCACGTAAAATGGGTGATCATGAAGTGTCATACAAGTAGGCTGTCTCTTCTGTCAGCCTCCCGACACTATCACTAATACTCTCCTTGAAATGATGACCATCTCTGTCTCCTTACACTATTGGATCTGCCTCATGACCAAGGAAATGAACAAAGCACGGGGCCAGAGTGTGAGTGTGTACATGTGTGTGTGTGTGTGTGTGTGTGTGTGTGTGTGTGTGTAGGGTGGAGAAGGAGGGCAGGGGAGGGGGAAGGTAACATGGCACATAACCAGGCCCCAGAAATAATGCAGAAGGCTGCTCTGAGATTTTCCTATGGACCTTTAAACAGGACCCTTGCTGGAATTTTTGGATCCTGTCCCGTGGAGTTTCAAGTGCATTCTTCAGGGCAGCCAGTTACTGTTCCACAGAGGTGTGAATGTCCTGGAGTTCTACAAGCACAATACTTCACATTGTTGGTTCAGAATTACTCTAATTCCTCTTTCCACCACCCCACCCCCATCCCCATTAAGAAGCTGCTAGATCCACAGAGAAGCCGAGCTCAGCCAGGACTGAAAAGGCCAATGAAAGCAGCAAAAGGACCTGTACTAAGCATTCCAGTACAAGAATATAACCAAATACTAACAAGGAGCATGGTCCTGATTTCTGCTTGGTAATGGTCAAAGTCTGACTTAAGCAATCACATGAAGTTTACTCAAAGAGCTCTAGTTTCCTAAAAGATTAAAAAAAAAAAATAGCCATCCCTTTTATCTCATCTCCAAGCCGTGGCTAAGTGTAGTGGATAAAGGTTCTGCTCTCTCTGGACAATAAAGCACGCATGCTCTGGGAAAAGCTCCCCAGAAGTGGAAGTGTTTCCAAGTGCGTGAACCAAAGACATCAAGAACCCCTGCGTCTGCTGTCAGTTCCAGATCGTCCTCTACAGATGATCTGTATATTATTATACAAAGCCACGTCCTAAAATGCAAGCACCTCTAAGAATGACGGTCTTAAACTGGGACATACAATCCAGATGCTTCCCATCGCGGGCAAACCCCAGGAGGTCCCCACACAGAATGAGACGACACAGAAAAGCCTAATGATGTCTACACATGCATCCAGCCTGACGGTGACTGTTTATTTTTCTGACTTTGAGACACGGTACTGGGGACCAGCAGAAAAACGGAGGAGGAAAAGTCTCCTTAAATTATACAGAACCGTTGACAGGTTTCGTGGTTCTGGTGACGGTCCTGAAGAACAGCTTGTAAAAACCCGTACCTTCAACCACAATAACGTGGAATCGGGTCTCGAGATACACAGAAAGGAATGGAAGGAGACACCAAGGAAAGCCGGTAAGGTGCAAATATGGGCGAAGGGACTTTATATTCCCAAAGGCACTGGTAAGCCTTCACTCCAGAAAGGCCCCAAAGCTGTTTGGCATTAGAGGTGGAGCCAAGGAAAAGCAGACATCACAACACTTTGCTCGTGAACCACATCACACTCCCCTCCCTTAACGAAAAGCTTGTGGGCTTTAACCACAGACTCATAACTGAACGCTCCCTGCCAGGGCCGCAGACGAGGCACGCTTTCCCACAGGCCTTCTCGGCATCCCACCGCAGCGCTGGGCTTACGGATCCCCAGCTCTATCATCGGGCCCACTGCCGAAGTTTCTCCACCCACAGCCACTCCGTCCTGGACCTCAGCCAACGCGACAAGGCCGGCGAGGGGGAAAATCCTAAACGAAGCAAACCGAGCAGGAGGGTTGGAAGCAGCGAGAAAGGGTTCGAATGGCTAATTTTTCCACTTTCTCCCCCCCGTGGTTAAAGCAGTGACAGATAATTTATCACACATTTTGGTTGCATGCCAGCTGGCCGTAAGAAAAAAAAAATAAGAAAGAGTTGTTTATTAATTCAATTAGCTGGCTTATTTATCAGGGCTGGGTTAGCAGAGGCGGTGAGAAGGCCAAAGGATGCCCGTGTCAAGCTGTCGCTCGCGGGCCCCCCACAGGCAAGTGGAGACACGCATTCTTACCCCCCAAGATTTGGAGCGTCGCGCTAGCTGTGTTTACCCTGAACGCTTGGTGCGCGACAAGAAAGCCCATCAATTGTAATGAAATACTGGGGTGGGAAGATGCTCGGAACAGGACACAGTCATCGGAGTGATGACAGTCATTAGTGTTTGCCACCCACTCAGGGGCCACTTTCAGAGAAAATGCAGGGTCCTTTCCGGACTCATTTTGGTTCTTGCTCTTGTTTTTTTCCTCATTGGCCGGTGGATATTTATACACAAGGCTGCCGGTGTATCAGCAGTTTGCCCAGGGTCAGAGAAATCATTCCTTCAGTAAGTGGCTTATCAAATACAGAAAATCCACAAAGGTTTATTAACTGCTGCTTTGTGCTGAGCTCTGTTCACAGTGCTTTTACTGATGGTCCTTGTTCTACTGGATCCTCATGTGGTGGGTAAGATGTGCCTGTCTTCCCATGAGTCAGCTAGGGCAGCAATTTTCATCGATTCCACCAAGGGCTCCCCGAGGGTCTGAAATGAGATGTCCCTGATGGCCCCCCTTATTTCACTGCAGCTGTCCCTCTGACCCTGCTCTTGGCTGGTCTAAGCCAAATGTCTGCTTGGTGACCCAGACTACACATTTTCTGCTGATCTTGTGGTGGTGAGTAGGAAAGAAGGGAGAAAAAGGAGGACGTGTCTACAATTTTATTGTTTTGTTTCAAAATAACCTCATCATGAGAAATCGTTCTAATGTGTACATTTGATTTTTTTTTTATTCAGAATATAGCAATGTCTCTCATCAGCCTTACAACCAAAGTATTTTATCAACTTGAAGGAGGACAACTTTTGCACTAATATATAAGTATACTAAGTTTCACATGTAATTTGGAACAAGTGATATTCCGTCTAAAAAATAGGGGAGTGGAATCATGATATAAACAATATAAATATTCTGGTGAATCCACTGGTTAATTAAGCAGCAAATGTGACATGAAGATGGTGCCAATGATAAGACCAAAATGGCCACTCTAGTGGGGACACTGCATATTAAGGGGAAATCTGTGAGCTTACAGCAGGGCTAGACCTAGGGAGAAACGGGCAAGACACCCACTTGAGCGTTCTATTGAATGTCAGGATCTGGGAGTATATTGTGTTAGCTTCTCTATATCATGCTAAGGGTTAAACCTCTTCATTGTTCCATATCCACCACTAACTATACAGGGGCGAGGGTCTTTCCCCAACTTCCAGAAACATCACCTCATCTTTATCTCTGCTCTCTTCCCCCCTTCCTTCCTTCTCCCATTCATGTAATACCAAGTTGGAGAGTGAAACAAAACTCCAGGGGCACAGGCGAATGTGTGCAGAAAAGCTCATGACAGTGCCACCTGACCGTGACTCCTTTGGCCTTCTGCTCCCTACAACCTGTGAACAAGCCTATATCGTCCCTCTTTCCTTCACCATTGGCTAACTCAGTCTTTGGCTCCTTGAACTCAGTTCCTTGACAGTTTGCTGATTTCTAAAAGGCTCCAAGAAATATGAGCTTTTCTTGATGATATTTTCAACACTGGCCTCACAATATCTTAAAAAAAAAAAAAAGTCTATTGAGTTGAATACAACCCAGGGGAATTAAATCCCCCTCTTCCTATTAACATCTTTTGCCTCATCAGTTGTGACTGGTTGGGGGTTTCTGCTTTCAAAAATGGGAAGGAAGTTTTAGGTGGCGATGTGCTAGTATTTCTTTCATTTCTTCTTTTTATTTTCAGATCAACCTAAGTAAAAAAAAATTAATTTTAAACTGATACATCTTACTTAACTTCGGGTATTCTCCTATTTTCCATACGTGTTCAAGTTTCCCAGTTAAGCATGCTATCTCAATTTCGGTTGCTGATGATGTATCAACATGGGACTTCACAAAATTTGTGTGACAATTATTATCTGGAGATGGCAAAGCCAACAGAATGATCATCCTTGCATTTCTTTAACTTTTTATATTTTAAAGGATTCTGGGGAAACCTTTAAAAAATTTATTCAGCAGTCTTGGGTAAAAAAACATTCTTACTGTTTTCGCACAAAAATGACAGGCAGATACATGGGTATGCACATACATCTATTTCTGGTTCAGAAGTTGATTCTCATATAGGAAAAACTGCTCAGTTTACAACTTCGCATTGTTGAAACCTAATGTATTTTTGGATCCAGCAATATCTCTACTAACTTTCAGTTTCTAAAGCTTATTTTCAAGTTTTAAAAAGGTATGATAGCCCAAACCCTGTGCTTCAGCACAGTGTGCACTCCAGATAGAATATTTCCAGGAAAAAAATAAGTAAACTGTTGTGCAAAACAACAGACTACTTGATTGACTGAAAATTTCACAAAGGAATTCATAGCTTTTCTTCATAACTATCCTGTCTGGCCTGTCACTTTATTTCAAATGGTAAGGTGCACATTTAAAAGCGAGAGAAATATATAAAACTGAGGGAAATACCTTTGTATCGTATGGAGACCTCCTAGACACTGCAGGTCTGGCTTCTCACTCACGTTTGGTAGGAAAGGCTGTGGATGATTTCCCCAGAGCTTTGCTTAACCCACAAAGGTATTTCTCAGATTGACTTCTGGTGTTTGCTTCCAGAAGGTTCCTATCCCTGAACACAAATTTTATACTTCGAACCCAATTCCTTTGGAAATGGAAATACTGCCAGATAGTTTCATTCACGTAGATTCGTTAAGACCACATATCAACATGCTAGTAATTTTTCATTTTTCCGTTATAGCCTATTGAACAGATCTGTGCAAATGAGACTTACAATTTCCATATAAATAAGGCAAATAAAGGATTTTTCAGGATTTCTCTTCGTGTTTTCCCCAGAGAATGGGTATCCCATCTGCTTTGCTGAATGCAGGATAATCGAAGGGCACTGATCTCTCCAAATGGCTTCATTCATTACTGTCTCTGGATCCGCCAGGGCATGTGCCCCTAGGAAGGTCACCTCAGCTACACTCTGGCCTCCCCATACGTTATAACACAGCCAATCCGCACCTCCTTCCGGATGTACAATGTTTGGAGAAGCATTGACAGGAATGAATATTTCTCCCCTCAGAGTTCAATATTACAGAAATAACATAATTCTCTTTCTCAAGTTCCAATCTAAAATGCATTCAGAATCTAACACTATTTTGGCTAAGACAGTTTGAACACATTTTACTACTCTGCCACCATAAATATAAACTACAGTGCAAAAGGAGGGGAAGTGGGCTGTAGCTACTGAATGCTGAAAGAAGAAAAGCACTGTGCTGTATGTTGGGTATACACTTCAGTATATTTCAAGGAACAACAGTTGAAAGAACCACTAGAATCAAAGTATAGGTGATCTAAACAGGTTTGATTTTGAATCATTTTAATACAGCACTAATTGTGCTTCAAATTGTGAAAGGTCTTTTCTGTTACTTGGGTAAAGGTCCCGTCCATTTCAAACGGGAGAGCGCGGTTTTCTGTGGGGTAGAGCACACCGTTTCATCAGCCGATTGTCCGTTCAGACACTTCGGTCCACATCCGGCTTCTTTACCTCCGCAATATAAAGGCATCAGCAGTACACTGCAGACTGCAACATCCTTGCCCAAGACACAGAAGCCAATCAAATCAGCTTGTGGGAGACGGCAGAAGACTTGGCTCCTACCCTCAAGACCCTTCCTGTCTGGTTGGAGGAATAAAAAGTGACACACCAAAGCCAAGCAGACAAATTAGTGGAAGGGACAGAAAATGAGTGTGAGGGCTAACAGAGCCTGACAGCATCTGGGGTGGCCAGGAAGGTGAGTCACAGCCAGGCATCTTATGGGATGATTTGAGGGGGACAAATTCCAGGTTTCTATCCAAGCTTTGACCTCTAACAAGCCTGGAGATCTAGATAACAGTACGAGCTTCTTGAAAGAAGTCCCCTCCTTCTCTTCCTCTCTTCCCTGCCAAGACCCATTATCTACTTCAAGTGACCTCAGATGTTTACTACGTATCTAGGCCTACCCTTCTCTTTCACTATGCCTTTGTTCCATCAATGTCACCTATAAACAGAAAAACATGCTCACTGCCACCCACTGAGGGGAGTTGGGGTGAACAGGCCTGGACGAGGGAGTGAACGTAATTTAGAAAAATGCATTATTTGTGCTGTAAGAATACTCCTTTCCCTCCCTTCTCCTTTACCTATTGAGGGCTATGCAGAAACAAATACTTCCAGTTAATAAATATCCCGGGGTAACAAGTCCAGTGAGCCCATTTCTTTAATTTTTAAACTGTGGACTTGCTCTGTCTCTACCCACCCCCTTTCTTTTCCTCTGAAGCCGAGCTGGATATGGCAGGCTATGTTCCAAAACAGTACCCTTTACTCTTCTTCCAGGAAAGAACTTTTCAAATAAGGTCCTAAATGCTCACACAGTGTTAGTGAGCACACATACACCTACACATAGTTGACACTTGCCAACTCCTGACATGGGAATTCTCAGAAGCACACCAAAGTCTCTGTTTGATTTAAATTTATTTTTAATCACATAAAATCCAATTTGGAAAATTGATGCATGGGATTTTCTGAGTCACCAGAAGCTCTTTATAAGATTGTAAATGCATTGAGAAGGAAGAAATCTGTCTTGGCACGGCTGGTATTTCACAACAACGGTAAAAATGATTGGTTTCCTCGGTTTAGAATGAATGAGATGAGTTTTAAAATCTATAAAAATATTCTAATAAATCCTAACATAAAGTCAAAATACATTTGATACGTCTGAGTCATGAGGAAGAATCAGGGGAAAAAAGTAGTCAGTATTTTGAAATAAGTTTATTTTGTTAACTTTCTTTTTCGGTCTTACTTAATTACCCAAGTAATATTTATTATTCTGGATCATATTAATTAATTTTAATAGTGATCTTTATGCTCTACTCCCAGTCATATTTTGTTGTTTTTGGCAATATACTAGGACATTTTCCATTTCCTTAAGGAGTTTCCAAAAATGATAATGATAAATGTAATTTGAATTCGTTTTATGCTCATACTCCTTACTATTTATATGCCCATGGAAATAGTCCGTGTATCTGTAAGTGGATCTCATAAGGGAAGGCATGAAGATATTTATTAAATCTAACTAGTTTTGCATCTCCAACATGATCGGGAAGCACAGATTTATAACAATAATCAGTCCTAATGACAACTGATAGTCAAATCTTCAGGGAGGGGTAGGGGTAATTTCCTATCCCTACATATTTAATGTGCCAAAAGTCCTTAAAATGTTATTTGGCCTCCTCCTATGCACAGTTACCATAATTCTCTACTTTTAAGTCAAAACTTATGGCCTTGTCACTACTAGACTTAAATATTACACAACTTTTTATTAATTGCACATAAAATTACAAAGTGCAACTAGAGAACCATTTATCCGAGGATGTTTTTCTGGTTCCTACAAGTTCCCAGTACTTTCTTATGAAATTTTCTTGTTTGCTATTCTTTCCATGGGAAGAGTAGGTAGGTTCTGTATGTCTGGCCCATCTTTCCCACCATAATGTGAAAACAAGTAAAAGGTATTCACAATTCCATATGGAAACATCAACAAACAATACAGAAAAGACCAATAAACTGTTCTCCATCAGGGGGATGGTCCCATAAATCACAGTACATTCATATGAGGATGTGTCGTTCAACCAGAGAAATCATGTTTTCAAAGAATTATTTATGCATAGACAAAAGACCAAAAGAAAATATTCTGTCGACAGTAGTCATCTCTGAGTAACTGGGTTACAGGTTATTTTCCTTTATTTATTTTTATTTTCCTCTATCTTTTCCCAGCATTTCCCCAACATAGTTTTTGCAATTAATATATAGCTTTCAGTCAGAAAAAAATATGTGTAATTTTTACAATTCACCAAGCTTCAAAAATTTTAAAAGAATCAGTGTGAAAACTTATATCGGGACAATAAAAAAAGCCTCCAAAACAGAGATGATTCACAAGTCCCAGAACTTTTGGTGGGCAAACATCTGGACAGCAGATTACTTTGTTCTTGTTCAGATTGTTCCGCGGTGGGGCTCGCAGGACTTCTCACTTCCCACTGTCTCATTTTTTTTCCTTTTCATTCACATATGAATCACCTACATTGTAACTTCAAATGAGTTACATGACAAGTTCTACATTTTTAAAATCTGTGTGTGTATGTGGGGGGGGGGTATTTTTCTGCTCATCTTTTTATACCAGAGCCATTTAAGTTTGGAAGAGAAAAGGAATTTAGGAGGAAATGACTATATGGATTTTTCACTACAATGAAACTGTATCAAACTGAGGTTAAGTATAAATGCAACCTGGAATAAGACTATTTCATTCACAAATGGAAGGGCAAATATGAAATTGTTGGAGAAACACTGTAGTGATGTGTAGTGACGTGGAATAATATAGTGAGTTCAGACGTTGTATTAAAACCCAGAACCTTCAACTGGGGACCAATGATAACAATTAAGCTAGGAATGTCTTTGGAGTGTCGAGCTCCTTATAAGAATCTACTGCATAAAATGGTGCAGCTACTTTGGAAAACAGTTTGTCAGCTCTCCAAAAAATGACACATAGAATTACCATATGACGCAGCAATCCTACTCGCAGGGATATACGCAAGAGAACTGAAAACATACATCTACACAGAAACTCGTACACTAATTGTTCAATGCCACATCAGTCATAACGGCCGAAAAGTGTCCACCAGTTGATGAGTGGATGAATAAAATGTGGTATAGCCATACAATGGAATATTTGACAATAAAAAGGAATGAAGTGCTGCCCCGTGCTACAACTTGGATGACCCTTGGAAACATTATGTGAGTGAAAGAAGCCCGGCACGAAAGGCCACATACTGAATAATTCCATTGACAGGAGAAATCCAAAAGAGGCAAATCTATATAGAGAGACAGAAAGTAAATTAGTGGTTGTCAGTGGCTGGAGAGGGGGAAGGAGTGACTGCTAATGGGTAAGGGATTTCTTTTGGGGTTAATGAAAATGTTTGAGATTAGCATTGATAAGTGTACAACTCTGTAAATAGACTAAAAACCACTGAATTGTGCATTTTTAAAAGGTAAATTTTATGGTATATCTTAAAAATTGTTTTTAATTCTATCATTGGCCTTCTTATTATGAAGGTCCTCCAAATGAAAAGCAGAGATACCAAGATTTTTAAATTTTTTCACAGAATTTTTGAGTTCTGGACTAAAAAATTCAGACTTCTGTGAATATACTTAAATAGAAACATAGAGATGAAAAAATTTCCCGGTCTTCTCTAGTAAACTCTTTTAAGCGAGCCCTGTTTAACTTTCCAGCCCAGGGAATCACAAGATCTAGCTTCTAAACTGTGCCCACAGGGCAGTAACATAGTGCCAGTTTTTGTAAAAAGGTAATACTGCTGGCTCTTTGTAGGGATTTAATCCGAAAGAACAAATACGTATGAGTCACTTATTGGGTTCACAGGACAGTAGTAGGCATTGTGGCAAATACGAAGATGAGCGAAATGTGATCTCTGCCCTCAGGAAACATTTAATCTCATAGAGGGTAGGAAATAGATCTTAGGATACAATAATAACATCATAATAGTAATTCAAAAAATTTTATGGGCTCAGATGAAAACACCTTGTGTACCAACAGAATGATAAATAGGTTTGGATGCTGGAACACCATATAACAGTGGGAATTAATGAACTATGAAAATCCACATGATGAATCTGATAAGCATAAATATGAGCCCCCCCAAATAATCAAGTTTTAGAAAAATACAAACAGCATAAAAACATTTATATAAAGCTTAAAATATACTAAAATACTATATATTATTAATACTATAAAATCCCTTAATATTTTATATATACATAAAATTATTTTTATATATAATGTATAAATGTATTTATATAGTATATAATTATATAAGGCTATCCATGGGAATGATAAATGCCAAAGTCCGTGGTTTTTCTAGTGCTCAGCGGCTTCTGCACCATAAATGGTGGGCAAATTGGTGATTGTCAGATTATTTCTTGTACAGTTTTGTATATCTTAAACATTGCGTGATAATTTTATTGGATTTGAGAAAAAGTCAGAGGTCAGTTTCTACTGGGTGATGCTAAGGGGATAAGGGAAGACTTCTAGAAGGAGGTGCCTGAGCTAGACCTAAAAGGATGCATGATTTCCACAGGCAGACAGAAAGGGAAGGCATTGCGGGTGAAGGGAATAGTACAAGCAAATTAAGATCACAAGGTTTTAGCATTAGAGACCATGAGGTTTCTTAAAGCCACACGAAGCATTTTAGATCTCAGGTTCTTACAGATTTTTGAACTGCGGAACACAAAGGACAAGGAAATTTTTATGAATCATGGTGCCGAAAAGCCTGATACATTAAAAACCAAACATAACCAGAATTTCAAACTGTGTTTGGAGACTTGCAAACTTGTTCTTTCTTTTTAACAGTGAGAACAAATTGGGATCCCTGGAATATACCACTTGGGAGATGGTGGGAGAATAATTTTATCCACAAGTATTAAGTTGTTGCCTGAGGACAGCTGAGTAAACAGTTTGCTGAAGTCTGTTTGAGGACTGCCAGCTAGTTACACCCATAATTTCATCTCTATTAACAAAAACAACTCATACTGTCGCACTGCCCTGCTTTGGCTACCCCGGGGTTCTCAGTATTTGAATTATGGAGTGTCACTTGAGGAACATTCTATAGCAGTGGGGGCTGTGTTTTGATGTCCTTTCGTTACCCGCCCCCACTCTGCTGATTTATGGCATACCGCGCAGAGAGTTAAATCAAAACTAGAAAATACGTGTGAAATAATGCAAAACAGAGTCGCAGGGTTGGCAATTCCGTAATTATACCTAAAGGGAAAATAATTATGTAATACCGTATGGCAAGAGTAAGTCTCAGAATAACAAATGCCCATACTGTAAATGCAGAATTCTGGGAAGAATACGCAAGGGCTTTGAAGAGAAGCTGAGGGAAAGGTTGCTTTTTAAAAGGGCCTAGAGACACCTTTGTGAATGACGTTTGGCCTCTGATAATACCGTTTGTCGTCCAGGAACTGAAGACCTGAATGAATGAGGTGACGTGGCCCTAACAAAAGGAATGCCAAAAAATGGGACAAAACTCGAGTTATTTACTGTTTGAGCTCTCATTACTCTCAACTACTAGCTGCAGTAGCCACGGGTTTTACAAACTGTAGGTTAAAATTCTGAAAGTATAAAAGCTACTTATTGATAGAAATCAGAAAACTCTCCAAATCTTGACAGCAACTATGAAATGGAAACTAAATCAAGGTTTAAAAAACCAGCAACAACAAAAACCCTGTCGTACTGGAGAACCTTCAGTTAAAAACAGGAAAGATGAAAGAATTCCTCAGGAGTCAAGAATATGAAACTCTCCCCTCCAAGTCTATCAGTTAATGAACAACCTCCGAGTAGAGGGAAATATGAGAGAAATGACCCGGGCAATACTCCAGCCACAATCTTCATGTTGGAAAACAACTCCTCATCCACGTCTGTATTGTAAAGTGCTGGCATGGGAACAGAAATAAAAGATGCTAGGAAAAGATTAGGAGACTAAGGCTCTTATAGGCTGACTTCCTCATTAAAAATTAGCTCTGAATTTAAATGTTCCCTAAGTTCCTCAAACCACTCACCTGGGCGGAGCCATCCTAGGTGAAACTGTGTGAGCTCAGGGGACAGGGGTGTCAATTAAAACCATCCCAAACAGGAAAATCAGGGAAAGATATGGCGTTAAGACAGGGCTTGGCCCTTGGGCCAAATCTGGCCAGCTGTGTGATTTTGTAAATAAAGTTTTATTGGAACACAGCCATGCCCATTCATTCATGGATTGTCTATGGCTGCTTTGGAGGTATAATGGTAGTCTTGGGTAGGTACAAGCATCATATGGCCCACAAAGCAAAAATAGTATCTGGCCCTGTTCAGAAACAACTTGCACACCTTTGTTTAGTTTACCAGTTATCTGGAATAGCTTTCGTGGTTAAAAACTTTTTAGAGTAATAATTTATAAGGATAGCTCTCCAACTGGGCACAACTGTTAGGAGTTTATGCTTGAGCTTTAGAGTAAAAAGCTACTTCCCTGTGTTCTTTTTTTTTGCTTCCCTAATAAAGACTAAATATATATTATGTATTCAATTAAGCTGTAACATTTGAAATGAGGTTCTAACTTTTTTTTTCCTTTTTAATTTTTCTCTGCACAGAAGAATGAGAGTAGAGGTAGGTCGAATTCGGCACAAATAGTCTTAAGATGATTCCTTTTTGAAAACCAAGCTATTTAAGAGAGTATTAATGAAGAAATTAAAAAGGAAATGCTGGGATAGGCGCTTAAAGGAAGAATTTACATGCTTGGAAATAATAGTAACAATTTCTAAAGCTCCTTAACACCTTGCCTTGTAAGAACTCATTTAATTCTTACAATAGCCCAGACATTAGGTATTATTCAGTTTATTTTACAGTGGCGACATTGAGATCAGTGAGGTTAAGAGAGCTGCCTATAATCACTTCACTAGCAAAATAGTAGACAAGAGCCAGATCACAAGGGTCACCTTCATAGCTAAATGCTTCCATTCTCCACTGTGCCCTGCAATGCAGGGAACCACAGAAGGAGGACTTGCTTAGGAAAGCTGAGTTCTCTTATCTTAAAGCTGAGTGAGCCTGGACAAGTCTTTTTGTTTCTTCGGCTATAAGTTCATTTATCAAACGGGTGATATGTTCTACAAAAGCAGTATTACTGTGAAACCAGTAACTTGGAAATTTTACTATATTTAGTATGAAAACATCTTTAAAAAAGAATTTACCTTCCTGTGTTTCCTTTGTTCATAACAATTCTTGTTTTCTTCTTTTCAAGCATTTGGCAAGGAGAATTGGTAGTTTTACGTGTGGGGTAAGTTCCGCACCTACCCCTACCTCTCCTCACCTTCTGCTGCCCCCAGGAGTCAAGGCTCAGGTGATCCTGAACTCACAGCTCTTTTGCTGGGTTTGGTTTCACACCTCCCTGGGCCCTCATAGGTAACCTGCTCCCCGTTTTGATTTTGCCTCAAGAAGTTGCCCCCCTCAGCCTGCCCAGGTCACCCTGCTGCCCCCATTGCTCTTTTGCCCCAGCATCCAACACTTTCTGTGTGTTAACCTGAGCATTTTCTTTCTTTTTTTTTTAAAGATTTATTTATCTAACTGAGAGAGAGAGAGCGTGCATGCTTGTACACGATAGGGAGAGGGGCAGAGGGAAAGGGAAAGAATCTCAAGCAGACTCCCTGTCCAGCCCAGCATGGAGCTCGACCTGAGGCTCAGTCTCATGACCCTGAGATCATGACCTGAGCTGAAATCAAGAGTTGGATGCTTAACTGACTGAGCCACCCAGGAGCCCCAACCTGAGCATTTTCTAATTTCTAATTTCTAATTTTCTAAACCTGAGCCCACAGGTTCCAGTGTCTGTCACTCTGAATCTCTCTAAAGAAAGATTCTGCCAAATTCAGGGAACTCTACCAGTGTCTTTTGTCTGAGGAAGCAGATTTTATAAGTGAAACTACCCCATGTTCCTTAAAGTCTAGGCTGGGCCACCAAGGTAGGTGGACTGCCCAACAAAGTGGGTGAGTTTCAGAATTAAAACTGCCCTTTGCTATCGAGTTTTTAACCAGGCCGGAAAGAAGATGGTGGCTTGCCCCTCATGAAAACTTCGCTGCCAGGGGAAAACAGAGCCATGCAAAGGAGGGATGGGATGTTCTCTGACTCCGTGGAGCACAGTCATTCAACCTTCTTTTAAAAGACCAAAGAAAAAGTTATAAGCAAGGAGAATGTCTTCTCCTGAGAGACTGGACCCCACCCACCCACCCACCCACCCACAGGGAACTGTAAATCAGATATTACCGGCACAGCAAATTGGCAGCCAAAGCTTTAAACATTATGAAGTGCCAGGTCTGGGCCTCAATACAGATACTTTTTTGTTTTAGGCACTTGCCACTTAAAAATACACTTGGAAGTTTCTAGAAGGGGTATGGCTATAGATGAAATGCCCACATAGAGAGAGCATGATATGAGAAGGGATGTCCTGCTTCTAACATGTGCTAGGAGCTTGATAAGATTCATTTCATGTATTCACACAACAACCCTCCAAGGTGGGTGTCGTTATCTTCCTATTACACATTAAGAGGGGCCCTAACTTGCCCAGGCTCACTTGTGAGTGGAATCCCCCTATTCTAAGATGGCTTCCCTGACAAAGCAGCATTAACCGACTGAAGATTTCCCTTGAAAAAATCCTGGGAATTGTGACCATGGAGTTTCAAGCCTTGTTTTTCTCCCCTAAAGGAAAACCTATGTTTTTGTTTCTGTTTACAGAACCACTGGGGCCTTAGAGACAGTTTATCCAAACCCTGTCGCAAAGCAAAGGAGAAAATGGAGGCGCGGAGATACAGGATAATTTACTCCAAGACAGAAATTCATTAGTAACAAAGCCCTTCTTTTTGGTCCTGCTACTATTTCATATATTATTTTTAACATAGGAGAGAATGCCCCAGTTAGTGGGAGAAAGAAAAAAGTACGGCCGATGTTGTGACTCAAAATTTAAGTCCCCCCACATTCTGTTCACAAAACCATCCTTAGATTACCAGCTCATTGTAACATCACTGGCGTGACTGTCTTTACCATAACTAGGTTTTTTTCCTCATTCTTCTGAGTGATTTTTCTGGTTATGAAAACCAAAATAGTAAGTGGACCAATGAATGCAAAAAGAAGGATCATGACAAAAGGTCTGAAACGTGCCCCCTCACATCCAAGCAAAAGTGTGCCATTCTTTCTCCTTCTTGTCCTTTATTCAGGAAGGTTGGCTAATGAAAAAGATGTCTTGGCAGGACTATAAGAGAATGTGTGAATGTTCTGGGTTTTGTTGTGTTTCTCCTTCCCTGCTCCCAACTTTGGTGCTGGGACTAGGCTTACTAACAACTAAAAGCAGATTCTCCAGTACACCAGATGAAGGGCTTCCACAGAAGCCTAAGAAAGCTTGGAACCAGCTTGTGGTGGCCACAATTCTGTTCTCAGAGGCAAGACAACAGACTCGGGGGACTGAAGCCCTATTGTGTGCACTCCTCTATTCTCTCTTCTTCTTTCCAGGAGCTTCCTTTCCTTACAGCTCACTTTTCACAACTCACCTCGTATAGAGAATGTTCTGTCAGAGGTAAGAATGCAGCGGTGGGGAGAAGTTGCTGTGGAGGCCCTGTCCCAGTCTGAGACTGGGTTTCACATCTGTCACTTGCCAGCAGTAGCTCACTCTGGGCATGCTTATATAGAACTCTGGGGCCTACTGACAATAACTGGCCTCATTTCTTCATTGGCAATAGCCCCCCCCCCACCCCTTTTATTGTAATGGAAATGCCTGACTTTAAAGCTGGAAGAATGCTCCTAAAATCCTATTCACCTTCAAACTCTGATCCCAATTTTCAGCTTCCTGGATCATCCTATTGAACCAAATAATGAATCTCTTAATTTTGGCCATGGTGATATTCCAATTGACCCAATGGGATCCAAGGAATTACATTTCAGTCAGGTACCCAAGGAGCTTTCCCCAGTCCTTAATAAGGAGTTAACTTTGAAACCTAACAGCACCCACTTGAGTGTACAGTTAATTATTCCATTGCTGCAATAGGACATATGCTTTGAGGCTCTAGGACATGTCCTTTACATGTATGGGAGGCTTATAAGTGAACAAGGCACCCACTGAATGAGGTTATAGCTACAGGTCTGGTCAAAACAGAATTGACTCACCTGTTTGAGTTTCAATGAAAAAAGAAAAGAAAAGAAAAGAAAAGAAGATAAATGTCATTTTTTAGCTACCTCCCTAACTCTTTGCAGGTTAATGCTTCATCACTGACACCAAAGACAGATCAGTTTTCTCTAGAGTATCAGAGGACTGATAGCTCATGGCTAGAGATCAACACTTGGTCATTTATAGGCCAGAGCCTAAATGGTCTAGTTGCCCATGAGGCAGCCCGAGAAGGAGATGGGGTGAGACAGACTGAAGGCTACCCACCGTGAATGCTGCTTAACTCAGATCCTATCAACTGGTTGAAACTGTCTTCTTGTGGGAAGATGGCCAACATGGTTAACTCATTTGGGTGGGAGGAATTCTCTACATGATGTCATAAGTGGCGGGATTAGATTGGAGCTCATGATTAAATTTCAGTGTCTGTAGGACTCTCTTGATACTTGTCCAGAAATAAATACTTAAAACCTTAACTTATTCATAGAAGAACTAGAGCTAGAAGAGACTTTATGCAGGAAACCCTTTTCCCCAAACACATACACGGTATCCTCAGAAGGCCGCCATTTTATCCTCTGATCCAGAAAGGAGAAGCTCACTGACTATAGAGCAACTTATTCCACCCTGATGTAAGATCTGTCTTTCTGGAACTCTAACTCCTTTACCACACTGCAGATTTTCAAATATATGAGGATAATTATTACATTTTAGGTAAGATATTGGGATTCCTTCACTCTTTCTTTGTGCAACAAGGTTTTCAGATTCTTTACCAATTTTGGTTAGGTAAAAGTTCCCCCAACAACTTTATCTCATCTGTACATTCATAAGAAGACTAAAGCATGAGATGTGAGTGCCCCTACTTGCCAACAGTCAGCTCCTTGAATCTTCTCCATCTCCACACCCTCTTACTTCCCTCAAGAGTCTTTCTCTTCTTTAGCCTTTCCTCTTTCACTTCTGAAGAAAGGGAGGAAGTGTCCCTCCCTTCCACATGGGCACTTCATGCCCTCAACACACTGCAGAACCTGCCCCCTCAGACTCTTCCTCTCCCACCCCCTCCTCTATTTCATGATACATGCAACTCAGACTCAGTTCTGCATTTTTACCAATTAAGTCCAATATGTGCAAAATCCCATGATTTTATAAATGATACTATTGTTTTCTATACTTATGGGGATCTTTTTCAATTGACCAACTTTCAAATATTTTGAGGACATTTGGATGTTTTTTTCTAAGGGAGCTTTCATCAAATTTTAATTTTTTTACAATAAAATTAAACTTTAATGTATTGTAGGCCACCTTAAAGGACACAAAATCCCTCACACAGGAATGAAATTTTAGATGGGTCATGAAAGGACTAATCTTTAAGGAACTGCTCCAAGTTGAAGAGGCTTTAGGCAAAATGGGCTGCTTCTCTCCCACAGTTGGGAGCTTTGAAGCAGTGGCTGGATGGATACAGAGGCTTTGCAACTTCGTAATTTTGAAAGCGACTTTCTTTTACACGGAAAAAGCCACAGAAATAAAATTAAGGGCAGTAGAAAGGGTGTTTGCCAATTCACAGTATGCCTCTCGCCCCCACCCCCTCAAGGTTAAAGGTTAAAAATGCTCATCAGTCTAGGCCTTGTCTGTCCTGATTCATCCTGGAAACTCTGAGTCTTTAGGGCCATGTTGGGCTGAATGGTTATTTTGCAACATCTCTAATCAGAACCATTGCCAAGCAAAATGAACCCAGGTTTGTTAAGATATTTACTAATAGGAAGATTCCTGAAAGGACAGAGCAAAGCTCAAACAAAGAAAACAATGTTGTGAATATAACAACTAGAGAGCCTCCCTGAGCTATCTTAGAATTTCCATTCATCTTCTTTCTCTCCTCACTTCCTTCCTTTCCTTCCTTCCTTCCTCCCTCCCTCCCTCCCATGCTTTCTGACTTGTCAGTGACATACTGCCTATAACTAAGTCTGGTACACATAATCACAATTTAAAAAAAAATATTCATACATGGGGGTGGTTGGGGGTAGGCAGTGAGAATATTAAATGGGCTAAGTAACTTGGGTACATAAATCCTGAATGAAGTCATTTTGATTTTTCCAAATTAAGTCATGATGTGAAGACAAACATAGGGTTCTGAGCGATTCTCCTTCTAGAACTTTTCTCCTAGCATGCAGTTTAAAACCAAATGTGTATTACTCTTTGTTAAAACAAACACACAAACAAAAGAAGCAGAACTAGACATTAGTATAGAAATACTATTCAGGCTCCGGGTTTGAACTGCTGCAAAAATAACGTGTACTTTATACTTTATTGAGGTTCAAAGCATGGTATTACCCCAAGAGTTATCTTATAAATGAAACCATGCTGAAGAGGCAAGGTTGTCCCTCTATCTTACAGTGAAGATTAACAGACAAGGGGACCCAAAAATCTAGAATTACCAAGTCTTGCTGATCTAGAGCCTGAGGGAGGATCCTCCTCATCATTCCTCATGAGCCTTAGTTACCCGTAAAAGCTGTCCTAAGTAAGGTCTCCATCTCAGCCAGCAGCCACAGTCTGATGGGCATGCTTCATTCTAATGGCTGAAACTTGATATTCCCACTCCTGGATCCTTAAATGTTTGCTGTACACTAACTGATTCAGTTTCTCCTGCACTTTCTAGAAGAAGCTAGACAGCAATGAGACAGGGTCCAAGAGATTTGTTTAAATCCTTTACAGAGAACCAAGCAGGGAATTTAACAAAAATCTTAGGGCATAAAGCATCACATTTTCTTCTTTCCATAGACTGTTTTATTTCTCATTCATTTAGCCAAATGATTTTTAAGTAACTTTAAAGAGATGGTGTACAACGTAAAGAAAATAAGTGTAGTGGCTAAACCAATAAATTATATTTAATGAGATCTTACTATGCACTAGGCAATGGGTAAGGAACATACAAATATTGTCTCATGTATTTTTTTATTTGGTGTGTATTAAGAGTTACTGTTTATACTCTGGAAAACTGTAGCTCCAAGTCTAAGTAACTTGTCCAAGGTGTTAAACTCCCATTAGTCTGACTTCAAAGCCCTTGCCTTTTCCCCGCTATACCACCCAAAGAAAACTTCTGAGATTAGAGTCTGTGATGATTTGTGGTTAATTCCCAAACTGACCTGCACATAAGCACTAGCTTCAGCAATCTGCCACCACTGGGAAGACGGAGGGGGCCTGAAGCAGGGTGGTGGCCATATTTGGAAACACGCTCTACACGTTACTCCATTTACTCTCTGAGGACACATTACTGTGCGCCCATCATAAATACTGCTGAGCTTGAGATCTGGTGCAATGTATGAGAAACAGATTTTCTGCTGTAAATACCAATAGGCAAAGAAGAGATTCCTTCTTTTCAGCCATTCATGTCTTAACCAACATTTTCCTCTCTTTTTATTGCTAGTGCGGACGTCTTTTTCAGTTGCTTTTGTTTGTCTTTCTTTCTTTCTCCTTTCATGTCTGCTTATGTCATGGCTCTATAAGAAAGATAAAAATAGAAGTATACACAAAGATACGGATAAGGCAAATGCGATTTCATGGCATTTGCTTTCCTTGAGAGAGGAATGCCAAAGAAACAACAACTAAACACCAAATTGCACACCTAAGATGCATCTGTGTTTCTTTGAATGAAATGTTGACAAAGAATCTTGGATAAATATTTTCACATTTTAAAGGGCTGGATTTGTACAAATGTAAAACAGCTGGAGATGTAGAGTCCTATGTCACTGATCTTTAACAAAAACTCAGACTGTGTTCAAGAAAACCAGACCAGACGGTGGGCAGTGTAACTATGCCCACTATTGTCTCTGCTCTCTATGGTTCCCGTCATGACACAAGTGACTACCACAGGTGAAACATTCAAAGGCAAATCTGTAACAAAGTCCACTTTGGGATCCTATCCAATACTTTATGATTCAAAATAACCAAAACGTCATTCAAGTAAATACCAGGGAGATAGCTCATCCTTGTCACCATTTTGATGACCACCATTTTAGATTATATTTCATGGCTGTATGAGCAGAGAAAAATCTGACTATAAATGCAAAATTGTGTTTGGTCAGATAAGACACTGAAGTGACTAAAGATGATTTATGTGACATCAACATAATCTGTAAGTGGCCCTTCTAAATCTCATTATCCTCAGAAACAGATTCTTCACAACAAGAAAAAGAGAAATTACCATCAATATTTATATTTAGGCACTAAGGAAAAGAAGGAAAAAATTCTCACGTCTTAAAATATGTAAAACTTTTCAAAAATCTCAAAGTTAATCTACGAAGAAGGATTGCATTTCTCACAGGAAGATAGCAGCTTTATAAATCAGTAATATTTGCAAAGAGTTTTAAAAAGTGGAAAAGCACACTATAAAAATAGAAATCAAATAAATTATAGCTCAGACTTTCTTTTAACCCACCGGAATCGAATGGTCTAAGACCATCCAACAGGAATATTTGCGCTAAGCAAATATTTGTACATATAAACCCTCTCGTTTTAGTTTTGATCTTTCTCTTAAACATCATGAATTTTACAGCTTGGCAAAGTGTTCTGTTTGCCATCCAAAACCCAGATGGCTAATGGTAGATTGAAAGTGTAAACTTCTAGGTCAGTCTTCTTAAAAGAAAATTAGGGCCTTCCCTGAATTTCAGCTCTGGCTTGTGTGTAACACTGTGTAATTTTTATAATGTTAACATTGTATCATTTATTGTTTGGTAGAAATTTTTAAAAATAATAAGTGATGTAAGAAAATGATAGAGAACTTAGGGACTAATTCAGATCAACAGAAAAGTGATTTTTATATCCGATTGAGTGGTCACTGAAGGACACCTCTTCAGCACTATGAAATGTATTTCTGTACTACCCTCACCAAGTAAAATAATCCCACACTCCTGATTATATCATGTTTTCAAATCTCACGAATAATAATTTTTTAAAAAAGGTCAAGAAACCTTTCTGATGGAAATATGTCTGTGATCAATCACCAAACCCCAGAATAAGAGCAGGATGATTTATAGGAATATTGAGAATCTACTGAAAATATATTCTAAGGTGGTCAGGTCTATGCTACAAAGAGTCTAGGCACAGGAAAAGTGCCTTGCAGCAGGACCAGCTTTTAAAGGCTAAAGTGTGGTAGAATAATGGGGGCTTTGGAGGAGAGGATGTTTAATTGCATGGGGAATTTCACAGTATCTTGACAATATTAAAGCAACAAGCCCAGGATTTTCATTTTCCTGGAAACTAAAATTTTCTTCCCATTTCCAAGCTCCTAAGAAATAGTGTCCTGTCCTGAAAAGCAAATTATAGAAAGAAAAGAGGATTCCCTTTGAAATAGCACTTATAGCACCACTAAAGAGATTGATATGTTTATGAAATGCATACATACCTCAGAACTCGAGTACCTGTGAATAAGTACTAAGGACACAGAAGTCCACGTAAGGAATTCTCATGGTTGCGAGAGCAAGCATGTTTTTATATTAAAGAGCAGAACAGATCATTAGGAAAGGCTCACAGGACAAACAAGAGAACTTCTGATCTGATCAGCCTTGAGATGAACTCATACGACTCCTCTTTTAAGCAAGGCTAGGCCTCTTTCTGTTATGATTTCTCCCTTCCTTTTTAAGCTCCTGACAATCTCTACTGTGCCTGGGTAAAGTCCGGGAAGGTAAGAAACAAGCCCCACACTTAAGCTGAATGCTTTCATAAATAAAATCCTCTGGTACTGTGTATTTATACTAATTCATGATTAAAATCAAGAATCTCTAACAGATTTACTGTGTCTCTCAGCTCTCAAGCAAAATGAAACACTAAAGGTGTATAAGAAAATAAATGGATGAAAAGAAATGCACTGTCTCTCCATCTCATACCCTCTAGAGTGACCTCTACTTGTACCGAGAATCTCACAAAGGAAAAAAAACAAAACAAAACAAAAAAAAACCAGAGTTTAGGGCAGATAATTATTTTGCTGAGGGAAAGAAAAATATAGATTTATCAGGTTTTGTTGTATTTGCTTTTGTGTTATGTAGGAGGGAGGGTTCAAGGCACAAGAGGTTCTCAGTTCTGGGTGCATAGGGATATGGAAATACAAACAATTATAAGACGGTCATTAAAATTATATCAAAGCATTACTTTGCTTTAAGTTCCATAGCATGACTTGTGTTTCAGCAGGAGACACGCATTTTAATTGTGAGTGTATAATGTTGAATCCCTGTCGACATCAATAAGAACAACGAAAAAGTTGCTTACTGTTTGCCCGAAAATTCAAACCACCAAACACAATATATTAAAAATTCTTTTAAAATCAAAAGTTACTTAATTTATGGGACTTGAACATTTGAGCACATCATTTTGACACTTAAATCTGTAAAGTTCCATTCACACAAAATTTGTTTTTGTAAACTAATTTTTTATCTTGGGGTTTTCTGTGAAATGTGAGGTGTTTCAGTTAACCGACCCAAACTGACAATCAAAATAATAGTTTATGCCAAATGTGGTCACCATGTTTCAAACACAAATACAGGTTGCATCATTGCAAAGCTGCACGGATATTTGGGGAAACCTATAAAGCTTTAATTAAATGACTTGGCTGGCAAGTTAACCTTTCTCCTCGCTGCAAACTGTCTTTCTCAAGAAGTTTGAGAATGAAGTCAGTTTCATCCTCAACTAGTTATGTGACAGTTTAGATTCACACTATTTTATCCTTATGTCACAAATCCATTTCTAAAAATTATTTTGCTTCCAAAAACAACCAGAATCACTTCATTACAAAAAATGATTTAAATGTTTAAGGAATCATCAAAACCTTCGGAAGTCTTGGCATATATAATTGGTTTATTTTCTTGAATTATCACTTTTACCCCCCATGCAAGTATTTCCATAAGACAAATGATAAACACCCATCCCCCCACTCGTTTAAAGTGACTATACAGATAGAAAAAAAAATTGGAATCTCTTCCAGTCATACAAAATATTAACTATATGACTTTCTCCAGTTGAAAAAGACCCTACCCTATTTGCATTTGTGATATTGGTATAGCACCACGAGAGAGAAATCTTTAATTAAGGCTTGAGTCTAAATTTAATTAGATAAATGTACTGTGTGGAGATTTATACCATGTCTCTGCTCAACAGCTGAAGAGGAACCCGCTCAGAAAACATTCTGCCGAGACCTCTTTGAGGAATGGAGACATGCTCGTTGACTCACCATTTGCCTTGAGCAGAGACCCGTGAATCTGAGAACAAAAGGGACCTTAAAGATCTTGTCTGACACCCACAATTTTATAGAAGAGGAAACTGAAGTTCAGAGCAGTTACTAACCTGCCCCAGGGCCCACCACTGGTTAGCAGCAAATGTGATCTTCCCAGCTCTAAGGAACACATTTCACACCTAAGTAAACAGCTAAATATAAAAATATATTTCTTTCTCTCTTAATTTGTCTTTCCTCTTGAACTTGAAATCATTGGGCTCATGCTAATTTATTTAGAATTTCTGGATATTAGAATCCACTTCCTTTGTCTCTCTTTCTAACCCAGTCGATCTTGCCATGCATCAGAGTTCCCCCTAACAATATTCACTTTGGTTTAATGTGTGAGAAGCAGGAGGAAGTATAAGTAGACAGAGTCCTCGAGGGTCTTCCTGTGAGGCGAGCACCCTCTATATGCGACTCTCAGTACAAGCAGCAGAATATACGTCCGTACCACTTGGAAATACTATGGATGATTAATTAGTTAGCATTTGTAAAGTGCTTTGAAAATGAAAAGTGCTATTATTACACCTAATTAAAGTTCCCTCTTATGTATTCAGCAACAGTTTCATTTGTATGCGTTTCTGTGCCAAAAATACAGCTGTGTAGGCTCTGGAGGCATTAATATGAAAGCTAGTCACAGGTAGGTTTTGCTTCTTCTTTTTTTAAAAAAAGTTATTTATTTATCACTTCTTGACGTTAGACACAGATCTGCCCTAAATGGGCACATATTCAGAAGTCAATGCTATATTTTGGAGTGAAATGCTTTTTAATAAATAGTTTTGTTGTGTGTGGCAAAACCGTATACCAGCAAAGTAAATGCTGATTCACAAAGAGACAACCACAAATGATAATATACGCCCCACCTAAGTTATGGCAAGACTGCCCATCAGATGAATGCAAACATGCAGAGGCAGCATTGGTTGAAGCAAAATCTTTGGCGGGTCTGAATCATTCCCTCGGATCTTCAAGGTGGTATCATCAGTAGGACCTTGTAAACATCTTTTTCCACTGGTTAGGCTACTGTCTTAACCTGCCGTGACGCATCAGGAGTGTGGAATAATTTGGTTGGTCTGGTTTTGCTGCCACATGTAGACACCTGATGGAGTCTCCAGGGAGAAAAGAGAGAGGGGTGTGTGGAAACTCAATCTGATTTAGAAATCAACTCTCCTGTAGGTAATGTTGTGTTCTAATAAAGACCTGGAAATACAGACTCAGGGTGTAATTAACAGAGTTGGGAAATCAACAAGCCAGAAAACTGTTGATAGAGAAGTATTTCTATTGTTCAAAACATGTTTGGTGCATTAGGAAAACAAAACCAAATTCTTTCTCTTGGCATCTACCTTGAAAAGCACATCAGCTAATGAAGGGGGCATCAGGGTTGACATCATAGCATCACCAGCAGCCTGAGACCTATTTGTATGTGGTTAGAAGCGAAGTTCTCGTTTACTGCTGATGTCCTTAGTCAAACTTGCATTAGTGAGGTGGACTGGCAAGCTTTCCATTTCTTCCACATAATAAACAACCGTGGCATACCACAGACAAACATAAACCTGAGTGTGTCATGCGTTCTGAAAAGTTGCGTGGTATAGACATGCTGAATAGGTCTCATCGCCAGAGCTGCAGAAGTTGGAGTGACGACACGTGACCCTCCTCTTTTGCATCCTCTCTACAAAGGCAAGTGACCCTCCATCCTGGCCTGAGCACAAATGAATGGAAATGGTTTTACATCAAACTTCTTAGCTAGAAATGCTGGCAGCCAATTCTCCACTTGGTAAACTCAGCAGGAAATAAAGAAAACTAAGCCCTCATTTAAGGAACACGGTTTGAACTGAATGAATGTGTACATTGTAAAAATCTAATTGTGCATCTATAATTTCCAGTAGACTGCACATATCTACTGTAAAAACCACAGAAGTCCACTGCACATCTGCTCTAGCTATTGAAATTCAGAGACAGCATTCTTCAAATACATTATTCTAAGAAATCCCGCATAAGTATAAATAACCAAAGTCAGACTTCGCATATCTGGCAAAAGTAAATGTCAAAATTGGGTAAATTTATATTTTATTGCTCCTTCTCTTTATTTTGGAGCTATTTCCTTTCTACTTGGCAAGTTATACGGCACCTTAGCCCAAACTTGGTTGAGTTTCCAATACAATCTCTGTGGCATATATGTTAGCAGAAGTACACCGGATAGGTGTTCCGAAAGCTCAATTAATCCTTATTTACTGGTTTTAAGAAGAATGTCCATGTGGGCATGAGTGTGCCTACACACAAACACACACACACACATCCATTGCCTGAATAACCTCTAGAGGTTTCTACTGAAGTGTTTTCTAACAAGGGTAACAGTTGAGTTAATCACCCCAGTACAAATTAGGGGTGCTCAGGACCGAACCATTTGCTCTTCCATTGGCCTCCTGACAGTGTGTGCTTTTCATTAATGCCATTCCCTCAGTGGAATTACTGACGTCTCGCTTTAAATACACTTTTCTGTAAGTCGACTAACAAAACTAATTAGGAACTGTGAAAGGCTATATTGATAGAGTAAAAATATATAAAACAGCTCTGACAATTCTCCTAGAGGACTCCATACATCATGGGACTTTGGGCTTTTTTTTTTTTTTGGCTAGAATGTAAATAAACTAAAGTAAAATCTCAGGTTTTAAAATGACTTTAAAGAACCACACATTTCCTGAAAGAACCATTTTCAAATTACATATAAACATGTTTAATCAGTCTTTACTGCTCTAAGTGGCAGGGGGATTTCACAGGGGCCCGAGTCAGTGACCTACAGACTGGTGGCTCAGACCCCAGCAGTGTCTGCATGAGGCTACTGGGTTGATCCGTCTCGCTGCATTGACAAGTTAGTTCAGTCACAACTAATTTGACCAGCTTTTCCCAGCAGACTTCCTTTCCTTCACATACCAGCCCTCACACTTCCCAGCTGCACCCCCAAAAAACTGGTCACTGACTAGGACAGTCATGCAACCAAGGACAACCAGTACAACAAAACCATCCAAGCCCCACCTAGGGCATGGCACCATCGTGAAACCAATGGCCATGCTGTCACTGGCATACATACATCTGAGCAGTGATTTCTACAGGCGGCTGCTTCTTATGAATTCATCCCAAGAGATAACAGAGGACATAGAGAGACGTGGGCACAAACCCTACTCTGCCCCTTGCTAGTTATTTGTTCTTTCTAAGCCTCCATATCCTCGTCTCTGAAAGGAAATACTATAAGGACAAGAGACACAGCGATGGCTGCTGTACTACCATGCTACTACCACCACTAATACACAGTACCACCACGCTGCTGCTTCTACTACTAGCAGTAGTACTGCTACTATACCACCGCCACCACCACCACCACTACTCTACTGCTACTACTCTACGACTCTACTACAGTACTGTCCCAGCACTACAGTGCCTCTACAATACTACCATGACCACTGGTGCTGCTGCTACGCCACTACTATAACCCTACTACAATCCCTCTACCACTGCTACAACGCCACTCCCACCAGTATCATCACCACCACTTACTGCCACTAGTAATATTATTACTCTGAATATTCCTATCCTCAGATTGCTGCCTAGGGTTACATCAGCATCACAGTTCGAGGCAAGAACTAGAGCAGCAAGATTCCTACATTTAAATGTACCGTTCTGCTATCTTACTGTGTAACTTCGAAAAGGTAAGTCTTTCTCTGCCTCGGTTTCCTCCTCTATAAAATAGGGGTGGAATTAGTAAATATCTCATAAGATTGTTACAAGGATCCAGTGTGCTAATATTTATAAAGTCTTTAGAGCAGTGCCTGGCTCAGAGAAAACACTACATAACAGTATGCTAGAAGAAAAAATCAGCATGGGTAGTTGATAACTGGCAATAACACGACATGAAGGGCATTAACTGTGTTTAACTTGGTGCCTGTAAACAACATGCTGCAGACTGCCAAAATTCGTTTATTAATGGTTGATCATACAATCTTAAAAAGGTGAGTGCCTGAACCAATGATCCATAAAACCGCTGGAATTGTCGTAACCCGCAATTTAAACAGGATGCAAGAACAGCCAATTGACCTCTCTCTCTGAAAACTACTGTCAACTCCCAAGAAACGACTGGGAGCCTTAGTTACGGTGCGAAGTCTGTGGTTGTGGCTGATACGAATAATCAATGTGGTGAGTGAGGAAGGGCCGTTTTGGGGAACACCGGTGGTAGTCATGCTGGTCAGGGAAGTTTGGGGTTCTCAGTAGAAACTTCTGTGAAATATTCCTTTCTAAGTACAAAATAAACAGGTCTCCAACCCACTAAAGTGCAAGGGCTCCTTAGATACAATTTACTTTTCATTGAGAAAGGGAGCTGGCCAGCCCTTCCCGTGGACTGTGAATGGCCTTCCATTATGCTGCTCTCATATATGCTCGGCCACCAAGTCACTGGCCTTCAGCAAAGCCGGTGAGTGCTTGCCAACAGGCAGGTAAACTGCTCAAGATATACTTTAAAAAAAATTTTTTTTAAGATTATTTATTTATTTATTTATTTGAGAGACAGAGATAGGGATAGAGAGCAGGAACAGGGAGGAGAGGGAAAAGCAGGCTCCCTGCTGCGAGCAGGGAGCCTGACAAGACATGGAGCTTGATCCCAGGACCCTGGGATCACGACCCTGCTCAAGGTATATTTAAGGTTCGGGCGCCTGGGTGGCTCAGTCATTAAGCTTCTGCCTTAGGCTCAGGGCGTGATCCCAGGGTTCTGGGATCGAGCCCTGCATCAGGCTCCCTGCTCTGCTGGGAGCCTGCTTCTTCCTCTCCCACTCCCCCTGCTTGTGTTCCCTCTCTCGCTGGCTGTCTCTCTCTCTCTGTCAAATTAATAAATAAAATCTTAAAAAAAAAAAAGCCATACTTAAGGTTCTTCCACACCTTATTGTACCAGAAGCAACAAAATTCTGAAGGAGATACAGTTAAAGATGTCACAGGTGTCCCAGCTTGTCAATTTTATGGTTTTCATTAACGAAGTATATTACAATGGAGTCCTAATTTGCATACAGTGGTATCTTCTATGCTGTAAATTCCGGGCTTCTGCACCTTCCTATGATCTGTGGGGAAAAATCTATAGCAATTAGGGATAAGCTTTTTGAGAAGACAGGATGTGTTTTGTTTTACCTTAGACCTCCAGAGGCTGTCATGGTGCCCAGCACACAGCAGGTTTGAACAAATGCTTGCTAAATGAATGAATGAATGGATGGACTTGAAGATCTTCGAGACACACGTCAGCCTCCGAGGCATACAGACTGGAGAAGCTCCCTGCCTGGTGGTCAGGTCTTTGGCTGGCAGCATTCATTTCGTCCTTTCCACCGTGAGCAGCTGTCAGGGTCACGGTTCCACAGCCTTCCTCAGAAATGGGCCGAGCTCACTGTTTCATCACTGTGTAACGCTGCCCAAAGGGGAACTTGTAATACTCCTGACTTGGTGAGGTTTTCCCCTTCTTGTTATTGGCTGCTATGTGCTTTCTGCACATCACTGCCAGATTCACCTCCCAGAAAAACTGATTTCACTGTGTCCCTCCCTTACTCACAATCCTCAGTGACTCATTATTGCCTAAAAGATAATGACCGTTTCCTTAAGCTGGCATTCCAGAGCCTCCGTGGTCTGGCTGCCACCCAGTGCGCCTTGCCAACTGGACCTCCCATCTCTCTCACACGGATGGGATCTCTCAGGTCAACATGTCTGCCACTGAAGGCCGAACACAGGGTGGGGCAGCTGTCAGTTCATTCATCTATTTGATAATCTGTATCTTGAAGAGCTGTTGTAAATAAGGCATTGCCACCTCTCTCTTCATACGGTTTCCCCAACTGAAGAAGCCAAAGCTTGTTCCTCCTTCAATGACCTGTTCATGTCCTGTCTCCTTTACTGGGTCTTGTCTCCGAGTCCACCAAGTCCAGAAGCACATCTTCCTCCCTGAATTTCTAGAGCGCTTCCTCTTTGTAGCACGCCCGTGGCACATTGGTCAGAAGCTGCTCTGCGTTATTTAACTTCCTGCTCCCCCACTTCAGCAGAGCTAGAAGCTTCTTCAGGGCACGAATCAGGAGCCCCATAATGCCTAACTTTAACCTAATCAAACTTAAGCTTTCATGTATCCCCAGTACTGATTCCTAAAACGCAGTATATAGGATATGATACTTTTAAAGAACCGGGCTTACCTATTCTTATGGTTTTTAGGTTCAAGAAGGGCATTTTCTGTAATGGGGGTTTATAAGCTACGACCTCAGGTGAGACAGCTTTCGTGGAGAGCTTTTAAAAGCTATTCCTATTCTTACAGCGCCTACCGAGGCAGATACAAGCAAAGGCATGGTGTCCGCTCTCCTTTAAATATCTTATTATTTAAATTGGATGCTGCTTGATGCCAAGTGGAGAGTGAAGAATCCCTTTGCCACTATAAAGCAGGAGGTGGAAAGCTTGGAGAACTTCTTGGGGCGGGGGAAAGGAGAGTTTTTTCCAAGTCCTCACAGCTCAGTAAAGATGGTGTTGGCAAAGTGCTATTTGCCAGCATGCTCTTGGTAACTGACTTATTCCTCTAAGTTAGTAGGAACTGTAGTTAAAATATGAACTGACATGCTTTTTAACCCATCTTCTGGTGACTTAGCTCTGAGATGTCAGCCTGCCACTGCTTGGGAGGGGGACGCCCTGCAGCAGGATCCCATACCTACAGCAGAGAACCCTCCTGGATCTTGCGACTGAGCAGTAGGGAAGAGAAGGTACTGTCTTTTCCTTTGAAAGCAGGTGGCCAAGGTGTATGTGCTAAGAAGACGCCCTACGCTACCGCAGTGCCGGCTACATGTTACTCCTTGCACCTCTGGCTCTGTCTTGGAACACTTGAATTATTCATGACACACAGTGCATCACTACACACAGGCAAGGGGTGCTGAGGCCCGGCGTAAACACACTGAGGGCCTTTGGTGTGAGAATGGCCGTTCTGTGGCTTTAAGAAAGAGCTGGTGCACCCTGCAGCAGAAAAGCCTGTAGATTCAGCTGTGTTCTTACCTCACTTTCCCTTCTGCAGTGACCTCACCCTGCCACAATGCTACTATTCATGCAGATGGAATGGACCATGGCATACAAAAGTTTCATTTAGTCACATAAACACGAATATTTAGCCTGTTTGATTAAAAATGAAAGCTAGATATTTGGCTTTCTGCAATTTGGTGGGGTTGAATGAGGTGTTGTTGTTTTTTTTAATAAGTTCAATTTTAAAGACTAACCTTGAAAGGAATAATAGAAAAAAATATCCCTCCCACTTTTTTTTTTTTCTGGAAAACTATTTCCTGGTAGGGTTACACTTCCTTTATCCTTTCTTGTATCACGGTCCTTATATCCCACAGAATTTTCTATTTATTATTAGAAAGTCATTCATAGAAAATATAGACATCAAATCTTTTTCTCAAAATACAGATCTAATTTTTCAAATTGCATTTATTTTAGTTAACTAAGCAATCCATTATGGCTCTCTGAATGCATCTGTGTGCATATACCTAAGTACACATAAATATTTCTGAGAACAAACTCAGGAAGTGCATGCCATTTGGTTGCTTTCAAGGCTATAATCTACTGGGGGTTGAAAAGAGGACTTAGAAAGAGGTTTCAAAGAATCCACCCCCCAAAGGACACTCGTGAAATTATCACCAATTTTAATTTCTCAAAAATATCTTCTTGTTAAAAAAAGAAGACTAGAATGGAAGAATTGGGAAACAAATAAGTATAAAGAAGAAAATGAATATCATTCATGATTCTAAAACCTAAAGATAACTTTCTGACATATTCTTTCCAATTGTGGTGTGCGTGTGTGTGAGAGAGAGAGAGAGAGATGGGACACATTGGGTAGACAGTATTATTTCCATTTTTTCCACATAGTATATTATTGTGATCTCCTGAGCATTTTCTTCTGACATTATTTTTGTTTTGAAAAGACTACTTTAATGGGACGCCTGGGTGGCTCAGTCGTTAGGCCTCTGCCTTCGGCTCAGGGCGTGATCCCAGAGTCCTGGGATCGAGCCACGCATCGGGCTCCCTGCTCAGCTGGGAGCCTGCTTTTCCTCTCCCACTCCCCCTGCTTGTGTTCCCTCTCTCGCTGGCTGTCTCTCTCTGTCAAATAAATAAATAAAATCTTAAAAAAAAAAGAAAAGACTAATTATTGTACACTCTTGTACTCTTTCCTTATTATTGGGTATTTACATTATTTTCAGTTTTCCAAACCACTTCCCCAACACTTGAGAATAGCACTGAAGTGAATATCCTTGATCATGAATCTCTGGGTAGGACTGCAATTATTTTCTTAGGACTAATTCTTTTAGGTAGAACAGATATTCTCAAGGCTAACACCTTCAAAGGGCTTGTACATCTTGCCAGATTGTTTTCCAGAAAGTAAAATCATATGTATGGCACATAATTGACATCCTCTTAGCCTACCTACTTTGGTATTAAGTACTTTCTAGAAGAGCATCTCTTAAAACATTTTCTACCAAAAATATATATATTTTCCTAACATCTAACCATTTCTGACAATAAAAAAGGATTTCCTTTAAAAAAAGGACAAAGAGTGGAAGATAAACCCTAGTTTCTTTTTTTCAATGACCTGTCAGGTATGAGAAATTCTACTATTGTTTT
The DNA here is from genome assembly GCF_024610735.1 of Ursus americanus. Classification (NCBI taxonomy): domain Eukaryota; kingdom Metazoa; phylum Chordata; class Mammalia; order Carnivora; family Ursidae; genus Ursus; species Ursus americanus. Next base: position 46,201,957 of record NC_142129.1, read on the forward strand.
AATTATATAAGGGAATGAGAATACATTCATGAGTTATTTAAGAAGGCATACACTATCCTCAAAGAAGACATTGTAGTAGACATTGCCTCAAAAAGTTGGGTAACTATCAACATTTATTATGCGAGCTATATTTTAAATGAACTAGAACTGAGATTGCTATTTAAAGTGAAATCCTGGGGTGAATTCTTTGGAGAGGTGAAGAATCCTTTGTTAACGCAGGAAATTGCATCAGTATTTATTTCACAAGTTCAGATTTCTATATGAAGATTTTCCTCAAAAGAGGGAGTACCTTAGTCTCAAAATATTCTCTTGAGATAATTATTAATTACAAAGGGAAACTCAGTAACTTTCGAGTGGAGAAACCAACCAGGTATCACTTTAACTGAGTGAGCAAGATTAATATCACCAGTAATAAGATTTATCATTCTCATGTACCCCTGACATGATACACCGCCAAGGGCACAACATCACCTCTGAGGTATTCTTCTAAAACATGTCTAACCTCAATAATGATGAGAAAAACATCAGACAAATACAAATTGGCAACATTCTATAAAATAGCTGGCTCTTAAAAATGCCAAGTTCATGTAAGATTGAGGGAAGACTGAGAAACTGTCACAGAGCAGAAAGACCAAGGACACATTACAACTAAATGCAATGTGAGATCCTGAATTTGGTGTGAAACAGAAAAAAGACATAAGTGGGGCTGGGTGTTGGAATAGAGACAAGACATTAGTGGGAAAAAATGGGGAAATCTGAATACAGTCTGTAGTTTAGCATAATAGCATTGCACCAATGTTAACTGTCTGGTTTTGATCATTATACTATAGCTATGTAAGATGTTAACATTAGGGAAAGCTTGCTAGAAGGTATATGGGTACTCCATACTATTTTTGCCAACTTTTCTGTAAGTCTAAGATTATTTCAAAATAAAAAATGTAAAAATTAAAAATTATGATATTAATAATGAAAAGAATAAACAAGATGCACCTATGAGATCCAGAAACCTCACATAAGAAGGCAAGTCCTATCTGGAAGACACTGGATCCTTCCCCAGATATTTACAAATCACAAGTTACTCCATGATGGAGCAGAAAAACACTAATGGCTAATTTAACCTATCCACTGAAATCTAAGAACATGTTACAGACAAAATCTACTGGATCCTCACATGTCCAATATGTAAATTCCAAATATGTCTGTTTCTCCTTTCTGACAAAATAATAATCATGGCAATCCCTTCAAAGTGAGTCATGGCTTTCTTAGAATGCTGAGTACAACATCTTAGTTAATAAATATACATGAAGAAGAAATGTGTCCTTTCCACTCCATCCCCACTGGCCCATGCTCGGTCCACTTGTGCTACTTGATACTTCCCAGACTTGTGGGCAATCAAATTGCTCTCCGTGTTGGCTAATGAGGAAGGCAACAAATCGCCTTGGTATTTGGAAGAAACCTAGAGAACTTAATCCAAAACCTTTCAACCAGGAATATGCCATTTAATTCTTGATGAGACTATCAATTATTCCATTTCTACCCTTAAAAATTTCAGACTCTACACTCAAACAGATGGATAATTGAAAGATTCTATAGGGATAATTAGGCCTATGCTTAGCACAGTCCTGAAAGCTGATGGAAACCTAAAATTTCATTACCTAATAAATTCATTCCATAAAAATTAGATTTCAACTCATGACACTCAATTACATATTTAAAATGAGTATTTAATTTGATAATTATTACATGCTAATTAGGTGTAAGTGTATCACGGAAAATGTATCTTCTCTGTGTTTAACTGCCACATTGTGGAAACATCAAAATAATATTTAATTCATATGTTTTAATCATTTACTAATTAAAATATAAATATGGGAACTACAAGCATCCCTAAACCCAATAAGAAAGAATTACATACCCTACACTAAGGCTCAAAATGTATTTCTTATATTTCTTATGTTTCAGACACCTATGGCATAGACTTAAAATGATCAACACACAGCCACCTCTTCTTTAAATGAAATTCATGAGTTTCCTTGACAGAAATTTGCACTGAGTGAAAAAGCAAGTCCAGACCATTCCATTCAAGATACCATTTCATATAAAGCTTTAAAAAAAGCAAACTTAAACAGTACTATTTTTTAAGAAACTCATATACACCCAATGAAACTATTTTTTAGAAGCTAAGGAATGATGAGCTCAGATTTCAGGATAGTGGTGACCTCTGGGGTGAGGCAGGAGGATGGAGTATGGTCTAGAGCACATACATGGTTAGAAATGGCATGTGATCTACTTCTGGGGCTCCGTAGTGGGTTCATGGATATTTGTGATATCACTGTGCTTTATAACATACATGTGCATGACATATATTCTCATTTTAAAAATAAAAAGTTTATTTTCATTTGAAATGCTGTCTATTGCTATTACCAACAGTAAGGAAATATACTTGGTCATTTGCATACATTGATTTATTATGATATTTTGGGTCTAATATATGTAGAAAAGATACAGGGTATTTTTTTATATTGTGCACTTTTTAAAAAAAGTGATTCATTGCCAAGAATGATGTCAAATTTCAGCTTTTAGCCAACTTCTTGGCCAATTGGATTTTACTTCTGAGACATGTAAAACTATTTATCTTGCACAAAAATCTGGCAACTGCATTAAACACTTCTTCTACTCATACTGATGTATTAGGTACCCCTAGCAACCTAATAAACACAAAATAACCTTAAAGATTGCCTTGAAAAATCAACTGTTTCCATCATTATGGACACTTGTAATGAGATCTATAAAATGCAGATGATATTTGACAGAACTCAAAAGGATAATTCAAAGTCTACTTAATACTGGCATCTATGGTCTCCTGTTTTAACAAAGGCAGCATGCAATAAACATATGGAAACTGATCAGATTTGACCAGTGTACAAACTGCTTCAAAATTTGCGGTATACAATGATTTCTTGTCTAAGAATAATTTCCTCCAAGTTAGTTGCTTTTAACCCACTTCTTCCCACTGTCCCTTTAAGCAGGTGGCCCCTCTAAGGACTGGGTACCACCCAGTAGGGCTTGAAGCAGAGGAGGCAAGAGTGAGTCAGGTCAGAGGAGCACCTTGTAAATCAGCCACATGCAGCACTGAGACATCCATCAGGGCGGTGTGCCCTTTCTCCACTGCTGCAGTCATGAAGTCATGGGCCTGCCATGGGGCTAACATATTATTAAAATAAATCACTGGCCTGGAGACTTGAGTTTAAATGCCAATTAACTCATAAGTAAATGGGAAGAGCTGACTTGTCTCATCCAGATCGCTGTTTGGGAAAGTTGCTGAAATTACCACTCTGTGTTGAGGCCTTGGTTTTCATAGAGGCTGAAATACCCAGAGAATAATGGGCTAGCACATGCATCTTATAAAGTCAGACTTAGATTCTCCTTACAAATTCCCGTCCCAATTTTCTTCCTCAACGATGATTGCAACTGGCTCAAGATAGCTTCAGTAGAAGCATGAGCTTTCAAGAGCATTAAATCCTCAACTGTTATAAAATATCATAGCCACCCGCTCTTTGATTGCTTTCTTTGTCCCTGTACAGAAGTAGCTGGGACACTGGAAGGAAAACAGCACTGCGGTTTTCTTCCCCTCTTTCATTGTGTTGCTTTCCAGGCAGCTTCTCTCAGAGACACACAAGCTCATGATGTCTGGAGGGCCAAGACCTACAAACCACTCTGAAATCCTAATTGCATGCTGGGGCAAGGGCAGGCTTCTTTTCCTCAGTGGCAAGCTGTAGTAAGTCAAGTCTGTTAGAGTAGAGACTTTCTTGCTCAGCAATATGCTCCAATGCCAAGTTCTAGCTTCATTTGTTCCATGGATAGTGAAGTCTCACCTCTCAAAAACGAAGCTGACTCCTGCTCCAGGCATTTAAAGAGTCTTCTCCAGAACTCTGAGATTCTTCTCGTTTCACAACAGTCAGCTCTAGCACCTTGTCTTCCTTGGCTAGGACACATTCTCCCTAGTTTCAAAGGGTCATGCTCAGAAGGCAAGCTCTGCCCTCAAAATCACCAACTCTGGCTTTGAGGAAAGAGATTTCCCCTATCCACACATGTTCTGTCTCCCGATGACAAGAAGAGTTATAACTTGGATTTCAAAGGAGACTTACGCATCTATTTCCTTGCCTCATTCATAAAAATCCAAGATGCCCACAGAGCAAGGAATTTACCGCTACATTTGGCTTGTAGAGATCTGGACCTGCAGAGACTACCATGAAAGCACCACAGGCCTTGCCTCTAGAAAAACAAAACACTATATCTCAGCTCTTCACTGTCCCTGTTCCAAGGGACCTACAGACATCTTATTAAAACACGGCCTATTAAGTCATTATTTTGTATCCTGCTTATCCAACGCAATCAGGTAACAAAGGATAATCTGAAGCCAGGCACAGGGCCACAGGCCCAACTGGAAAACATTCACTGACGCTGTCATATTTTTCTGGCTTTTCTCCTACAGGAACAGACATCACACACCACTGTGAGCAGTGATTCTAGAGGGGTTTTCCTGATACCTTCCAGGATCTTCTCCGTCTCCTGCATCCAGCTGAGACAGCTTGTTCCTTCAGGGAGGGATGCTATTAACAAATTAAAGGGCAAAACTGGTAAACGAAGGCTGTTTTTCATGATCCATTACATGCTGGGAGGCTTTGATCTTTGTGTCATGCAAAGTAGGATCAAGCCATGCCTCACCATCATTTATAGCACAGGCCACAGGCAAGGAACGTGTCAGCTGCCCGGCCCAGTGTCTTGCTCCTTGCCCAGAGGGAGAAACTGGGGAAAAAAATGCTTGGTCCTCCTTGCCTGGGTGTCTGGCTTCAAGTTAGGGTCCAAAAATGCATGCGTGTCTTCTTTCTGCTCAGCTGTGGAAGCAGAAAGGTGAGTCCCTCCACCACGACAGGTTCTAGACAGCTGCGAGCCAGCCCAGAGGACACTGCTTTCTCCCTCACTTAAAGGGAATTGGCTCTAACTCCCTTTGGACAGAATTCTGCCATGCTGCCGATAACCGTCAAGCTGCTCAGTTACTTTGCAGTTCTAAATGCTTCTTTCTTATTCTTTTTGGGATTCTTTTTGACTTTATTCTTAATGAGGAGTGATTGATGCATTCATCCTCTATTATAGAAATGATACTGCTGAGAATATTTAAAATACAGACGATGAAAGACCATTGAATCTCTGGACCAGGCACTGGTGTGTGCACACTTGTCCGTGTGTATGTGCGTGTGTGTGTGTGTGTGTGTGTGTGTCCCTTTTCCTCTCCCTCTCCATCTGACCTTCTTTTTCATAAAAGATTACATACATTGGCAGTTCTCATATTATTTACTTACGGCAGAAGTAAGGAGTTCCAGAACTGCCTCAGGAAAGAAAGTCTTATTTCTAACATGAAAAATGATAGAGAAGATAGAAGCTTAGAAAATAAGGTATTTTAAAAAACAACCCTTATTTGAATTTTTTTTCAGAAAAAAAATAATTGGACTCCTTTTGAACTGGAACTGTTTTCTACACTGGAGCCTAAAGCTTCCGGCCCTATCAGCCCCATTGCTGTAGAATCCTAAGAAAGGTCTGTGAACCAGTAACACGTTTTCTCAGGAGATTTCATTACTGAAAGAGCTCATTAGTAAAGACATTAAAATACGAATTACCTCATAAACTATTTAGGTGTGTACCCAGTGGGAGTGTGTACTTACTAGGGCCTGAGCTTTTCACAAACAGAGCTCATCAATTAAGCTTCATTAGAAACTGAAGGGGTCTTAAAAAGATTGGATAAGTCAGGGACGATCAACAAAAGGAGCGGACAGGAAAAAGAGTCTTCTGTAAGACAACTGCTAACGTTCATTAGCAGCTTTGGGGGACAGTGGGTGATTCAAATATTCCTGCCTGGGGCCAGGATCTCCTCAGGTTCCATGGTTCCTACACCAGTGTTCCTCACAACTTAATGTGCCTCTGACCCACCTGACCCACCTGAGGATTTTATGAAAATGGAGGTTTGCATTTAGAAAGTCTGAGGTGGGGCCTAAGGTCCAGCATCTCCAGCAAGTTCTTAGGTGATACTAATGCTACAGGTGGAGGGATCCCACTTCGAAAAGCAAGGTCCCAGATTATATAATTTAGTCGCAAAACACAATCTGAGTAGCCTTCATGGTGTTAATATGGCTGCTCCAGACCGTGCCACGTTGAACATAATTTTCCTTGTTGCTCTATGTGGCGTGATAGAAGGAGAAAGTTATGGCTGACTTCCCGTATAAGCGAAATTTCTTTTTCCTCATGTCACTAGTGAACCTATTTTTGCTAATATTAATGGTGAAACTTTCCCATAACACTAAAGAAAGGTGGGCCCATTGTGAAATTAGCTTTGAATCTCCTTAGAGACCAACTTCTTAAGGAAATTTTACAATGACATTTTTAATAGTCAGATGGAGGGGTAGAGAGAGCTTTTATTTTCCCTTCAGAATAGGAAATATTTAGTAAGGCTCTACAGATTCACACTAAGGCACTGAGCTAGCAGGGAGTCAGACTTCCTAAAGGAGCGCTCGTGCAGGCTCTCAGAAGACATACGCGTACTAAGGCAAAAGGGGAGAACCATAGTGTCCTGTGAACATCAAAATGGTAATCCTGAAAGCGCTGGACCGAGTTGTCCTCTCTGGCCTCTTAGAAAACAGCACCATTCGCTGCCCCACTAATCGTGCCACTTTTGAAGTAAACCATCCTCATTGCTTCAGTGGTCAGATCAATGGCTGTAGAGTAAGAGGGAAATCTCCCTCCTGTCTAGACAGCTCCAAGCCAACGCTAGAGCAGCGGTGTGCTCTGGCAGTGGGTACACATCTGCTCTGGGCCATGGGGCTCTCTCTGCTTTGCCACAGTAGAAACAGGTGTCTCAAGTTCACAGCAGAGGCAACAGCCATAGGCAGCGGTAAGGGTACGCCTGTTCCTTCTCAGCTCTCAGCATACAGCCGGGCACTTGAGGGAGGATCATGGCACTGATACAATATGGACGACTGAAGCGGATTCTGAGCCTGAGCGTAGACTCACATGGAGGGGCACTGACCCACTTCCCAAATCTCATGCTTTTCTCTAGACCACTAAGCACATGGCTGGGAATACAGCCAAAGAACAGTAAGAATCCCAACAGGTTATGGATATAGAGATAAGGCACATAAACCCCCAAACTACTCCTAGGTCAGTGGCTGTCGCTAAAAACAAGGGAGGGACTCGGGACCCGGACTGCTTCCCTCCACCCCTGTTAACCGTCACACTTTCAGTCCACCTTTGAAATACCAGTTAATGCTACTTAAATACTAAGTGTTTGCCAGAACTTGGTTGAAAGAGCCGTGTGGATGACACATGGGCAGCTTTCGCCTTCCGCTGAAGAAGTGTGGGCACTAGGGCGAGGCGGGAGAGATGCCAGGGCAAAGGTTTAGGGGATACTCATCCTCAGAGTCACTCAAATGTGTCAGTGCAAGGTCGTGGCACAGCCCTGCCAGGGAGTGCGTTCTTACACTGCATCCTGGGCACCTCTCTTGCCCTAGCCCTGCTTTTAAGTCTCAGCAATGGGCCAATCCGCAAGCTCTATCAAGAGAGAGCTCTTTATCACAAAAAGGCCAACACAGCACTGTTAAACTTTATGATTCCCACCGAGCTTCCACTGGAATTCGAGATACGATTTTGCAAAGGCAAATCATGGGGTCTTGGTCAAGGTTTTAAGATTTAAGTAACCTTCATATTACTTTTGGAAACTGTTAGGGGCTGAATTTGCGTGTCCCTCCTCGGCCCCTCAATTCATATATTGAAGTCCTAACCTACAGTACTTCTGAATGTAACCATATTTGGAGTTAGGACCTTTAAAGGGGTAATTAAGGTAATATGAAGTCATATGGGTGGGCTCTAATCCAGTATGACCGGTGTCCTTACAAGAAGAGATTAGGACACACACGTGCAGAGGAAGATCATGTGAAGACATAAGGAGATGGTGGTGTTCTACAAGCCAAGGTGAGTGACCTGGTATAGAGTCTTTCCCCTCAGAGGAACCAACCCTGCTGACATCTTGATCTTGAACTTCTAGTCCCCAGAATTGTGAGACAGTAAATTCCTGTTGTTGAAGCCCCCTAGCGTGTGGTGCTTTGTTACGGCAGCTCTAACAAACCAATACAGAAACAAGTCAGTTTCCTAAGTGTTCTAATGTCCCCTTCTCTGCTCTTTCATTTTTCAAAAATGTCCTTGATTACTATGGACAACTAACCATAGTACCTCAGGGTCTATTTTGTCACCCAAAACTCAACTCTCATTTAGTGAAAGCCAAGTAAGAAAAAGCAATAGTTTCTGAGACTGGCGGAAGATTTCCCCAAGTATATCATGATAGGTAAATGAAGGTTGCAGGGGCAATAACTCATGTTCTAGGAATCAGATATACTTTCTGGGTGGTCAAAAATGTTAGAGAAAACTGTTAGTGCCATTGACAGGGAGGAGGAGATGAAGGGTTCATTCTCTAGGAAGAAGTAAACACATAGAATTGCTTCAGTTAGTCCAGGCCTCACAGGGGAGAGATTTAACCTTTCTCTAGGTCATCTCCATCACTCTTTGGTCTTTGGTTTCAATGCTAAAAAGAATCAATCAATCAATTGCTCAGACATCAAAAAGTCACAATATATCAATCGAATGTGAGAATGGCACACTGCGGCTATTTTTAAGAGCTATGAGAATGTCAATATCTAAGTTGGGGGGAGATGCGTGCCTTTGCTAACGATGAATTCCGGGGACATTGATTTCTGTGGTCACATGGTCATCATTGCCCTGGTTTCCAAATCTAGTAATGGTGTGGAATCGAGCTCACAGTAATGAAAGAAGAGGAAGTTCAAAACATATTTAATTCCAGAGGCATCGTGCTGTCATTAAAAAAAAAAAAAAAGTAATACAACTTGACGCATCAAGGTTCACTACAAAAGGCTGTACCAGGGATAATTTCAGGGATAGGCTCCCCTCAGACAGAAACATGTTTCTTTTCTTTCTCACTGAAGCCCAGTGGTTGTCTCCACAGCAAATAACAAGTACTGTCCTTGGGAGGGTGGGAGGAGAGTCCTGTCCCATACTACTCCATTCTTTTCTCAACACATGGAGACAGACTCTTTCAGATACATTACAGAATAAAAGGCTTTTGTGGGCGGCCCTGGGAAAGTAACCATCTCTGACATTTCTCGTGAGGAAAACTGTGTTTTGAGTTCTGAATGACTGACTTTTAAACACACTTTGGGAACACCACTCCTGTGTGCGAGTCAGGTGAGGCCTGCCTATAATAGAATTATTTGCAGAAGATACACCTTGGAGTTCCAAACGCAGCACTGTAAGCCTTTTGAAATCTGCTCAACCCTGCAGCACTTTCGGTAACTCAACAACATTTTGTCAAAGAGAAATCAGTTAATTTAACGAGTGTGGAGAAAATCCACTGTGTAGCCAAGTAATGGGTTCTTATGTCTTCTTGGTCTTGAGAAGCTCAAAGCATAAAATCCATTTAGAATATTGTCCTTTTGAATTTCTTCTTCTTGCATAAATATCAAACTACATTTAAATAAGTTTCAGAAATTACATACCAAATGACAATGGAAAAAAATTTTCTCCTTTTCTCCCAAACCATTCATGCTATCTTTCCAATTGTCTTTCTATTTTCTAAAGCATTAGACCTTCTGGAAGGGTTTTCTACTGGCAAAGGATGAAGAAGAGAGCTTGGATCACCCCATTTTAAAGGAGATTCTAAATAGTCGTCTGCAAAACTGGTTTTCCCTTTATTTCACCCACCATTTTACACAATTTCTAAAGACCTGATCTCAACTTGAGTCTCAGCACACATCAGAATAGTTTTTTTAAGAAGACCTTTCTCTGTCACCCTCTCGAATCCTTCTCTTCCTGGATGGCTGGAAGATTTCCTTCACACAGAGTCTTATGACTGGCGTTTCCCAAACAACAAAGTACATCATAATCCTAGAAATGGAAGGACAAGTGGCTTTTGTGATAAGCAAGACCTCAATTGCACTTTGTAGATGCTTCCAGTAGAGGAAAAATAACAAAAACAAAAGGGAAGTGGTCATCATTGTCTGTAACTTCAGGGAATAAATGGCCAGGGACGAGTTTCATGAGATTTAATTGTACAATTCAGAGACTTGAATTTATATATGTACATAAGCATTTACTGGTATTTTCATTGAATCTGCCTAAGTCATCTGCCCCATAATACGCCTACAACTGCTTCCAAGTTCTCTCACCTATTGGCACATAAAAGCTGCTTTTACAGAAGTCTCCAGTTTCCAGCCTACATATTGGCCAGTGATTTACATAATCCTTAATGCCCACCCCCCCACACACACCCCAATCCTTTTTTCAAATACCTAATGCAAACAAGATCTGGCTCAAGCTTCCCTAAACTAATCCATGCTAACACTATTTAGAAGGGAGGCTATTCCGTGTAAGTTGGCACAGCCGAATAAGCTCCCCATTGTATACACGGCAGTCTTAGTAGAAAGACATTAATGAATATGCCAGTGGGGAGAGCCCTTAGCTTTGCAGTTGCCTGCTGGACCCTAATGCTGGAATAACTGTGTGAAACTTGAATGTTTTTTTAACCAAGGTAGGAGTTTAACTCCCCCTCCCTGTCTGAATCCTAACAGCGCTTCGAGACCCAGATCAAAAGCAACAACTTCATGAAGGTTTGAAGACTGGCCTGACCTTCCAATTCTCATTCCTAACACCCAGTAATTAATGAGTCTCTCCTCTGAACTCAAACTATAGGTTTTTGGTAATTTTTTATGGTTCCTACCTTGACCATATATATGTAAGTTACTTAGAGGCTAGCACTCTATCACATGCCTCTTGGCAAAGCCCACAGCTGTAGCATAGTAAATGCTTCTTGAATCAATACACAAGTCCATATGTAAATTTTTTTAAAATGTTTTTTAATAGCTAATTTTTTAATGCCTTTTCTTCCTCAGCATCTCCACGTTTTGGCTCACTCTGTTTATTCTCCCTGGAAAATCCTCCCCCTCCCATCAGTGCAATCTGCTTTGACCAATGTCATGAGTAGAAATTTCTGTGATGATGGAAATGTTCCTTATCTGTGTAGTACAACATGGTAGCCACTGACTAAATGTGGCTACTGAACACTCAAAATGTGGCTACTGCAACTCAGAACTGTATGTCAAATTTTATTTTATTTTGATAAACTTAAAATGTAAATGGCCACATGTGGGTGGTAGCTGCTTTACTGGAGAGTGCGGGAGCTTCATCCGAGAGGTCTTCCCTGTGGGCCCCTTTGGAGGCCTCACCACCATCACCCTGCAGGCAAATTAGGCACGTGCTTTGTACGTGTCTTTATCATAACATTTATCATAATATGCTCAGTTGACTATTTATCTTTATTGGACTGTAAGTTCCTAAAGGCTTGAGTTATGTCTTATTCACAGTTTGATCCCCCAAAACCAAGTACAGTATTGGCATTTTGGAGGTGCTCAATAAAGATTTTTGAATGAAAGGATGAGCAGATGAATGGATTGCTCAGTAGACTGGTAAAGACATTGCTTTGTATGTAATAAATCTACAAAACAGATCTCTTGGAACCAAGTGAGCTGGGAACTAAGAGATGAATGGTGGTGATGTGACAAATTATCTTTGTCTGAGGAACATGCACGGCTTTTTAGCTTATCTTTCCTTACAAACACAGGCGCTGTCTTTGCATAACTGGAACTTAGGAACAACCCTCTTGTAGAGCCCCTGGTCATTAAGCCATGACTCTGCCCAGACTTGCTCTTTAAGAAAATTCCCAGGAGATAAAGTTCACTGCAATGATGGAGTGAGATAAACATGCTTTTGCTGTGATCCCATGTTCTCACATACCCCATACTGGCCTGCACAACAGCTGGACTCATTCATCAGATTTGAAAATAATCAGGTCTTCACACTCTGTTATCACGGGTATGGTCGTTCCAAAGGGTATGTTGGCAAAGAGCCTTCTTAACCATGTCCTAGAGACTCAACTACCTTCACCCAAGGGACTGAGGGACTCTTTCTCTCCTTTACTAGCACTTCTTCCAAACCCACTCACAGAGCATAAGGGATGCTCTCATTCAAACCAATAATGATTCTAGGTGTTTTGGAAAAAATTAAATGCCAGAAGTTGGCATGGCACTGCTCGTGTCATTTTAGGGTACATAGCTGAGTCTCATGGCTAGACATATTCCAAATATTTGTAATAATTTAATTTGTACAGACATAGTAAAAGTCTATTTTAGGCAACGGAATTTAATATATATGTCTTGGTGAGCCTTTGGTCTTTTGTGTAGCTTCAGCTCTGATATTTTAATGTTATAAAATGTTTTCATATTCATATGTTTGTGAACAAACCATAACACAATAACATGTGTTTGAAATATGATAATATGCCACACCGAACTCTGTTCTCCAAAATAAGTTTTTAACTTTTTAAAAACATTTTCTTAAAAGTCATCTTCATTTTTACATGTTTCAATTAATTAGTGAATTCGAAGCAACAGCTGTATAACTCCCATGGGCTTCTATATCCAAGTATCTATAAAGAGCACAGTAATTTAGTGCATTAGTCAAAACCAGGAGTTAAATTCTAGAACTGAGTTTACCACAACTTTGCTGAATGATCAAAGGTAAGGTACTTAATCTCTCTTAGTTTCAGTTTTCTACGAGACTACGGACTTTGTACAAGTATGTTTTCAACATCATGAACTAAACCAATAAAAGAAAAAGAAGTACCCTTTGAAGCAGGGAAAAAAAAAAAGGAAAAAAAATAGAGCGAGTGAGAATGCTATGTGCCAGGTACTGTGCCAAATGATTGCCCTATATTACCTCCTTTAACCCTCAAAATAACTCTCCAAGAGAGGCCCTACCGTTATCCCCATTTTATGGATGAGTAAATGAAGAACAGAAAGGTCAGGCAACCAGGTCATGCAGCTAGGATTTGAAGCCAGGGAGTCTGATTCTTGGGTCTTTGCTCTTAACCAATGCTTCATTCTGCTACTCAAAGAGAAAAAATAAGTAAATAAAACCCACCTTATTCTTAATTCGAGCTGAGAGCTGTGGCTCCAAGGAGAGTAGCTCGATAGTCTATGTGAAAGGTGTGACAATGTTCTGCAGACCTAAAATATGGGCTAGAAGTCATTATTCACATGATTGCCAGCAACAGAGATTTGATCTTTTCCAGTTTAACATTCAAGGTTTCAAATATTAAAAATAACCCTCAAATTCCACAACCCATAGTAATTTGAACTTCTGCTAGGGCACAGATTGGACTTGCATTTGCTACAGCTCGGGGTGGGGATACACCAGTCAGACTGGCCCTCTATTCAGGGTCAGGATTACAATTTAGTTTTGTTCTCTGCTTGTTGCCCTGGGTACAGGAAATGATGTGCCACAAGCAGGGGTTTGGAGATTCACAACAAAGCCAGGCAAAACCCCTCGGGAATGTCAGAGGCCTACTGTTTAAAAAAAAAAAAAAGAGGCCCGGTGCATAGTTGACGCTAATAATAAATATTTGCCAACTGATTCTCACTGCTTCCATGCTTCCACCCCAACTAGAATCCAGGCACCACCTTGTTTCTAGGTTGCCAAAGCACGGAAGGGTCAGACCCCAAAGCTAGCTTTAAATCCTTGGTCTGTCATTTGCTGGTTGAGTGGTCTTGGGCACTATACATCAGTTCATTTGCCTGTAAAAACAGGGATACAATTTTTATAGGATAGGTATGAGAATTAAGTCAGATAATACATGTAAATGCCAAGTGTAAGCAAGCACTTCATGTACAGTGCCTTGCTAAGTCTTCACTACATGGAAATCACACAGTAATATGGCCTATGATCAGCGCTCAATGCATGTTTGATTATATATATTATATAATTATATATATTATATTATATAACTAATTACTCATATTCATTCATCCGACACAGGGATATTTTGTGCCAACTATGTGCTAGGTGTTCAGAGCCCTCCCTTTGGGGAGCCTAGGCACCAGCAAGGAGGTCACAGTCTGGTTACCAGAAGACTCGCTCAACCTTAAAATAATACTCCATTAATATCACCCCATGGGACTTAAGCTGTTCTATATTCTCTGTTTAACTTTCTTGCTTGAGAATGGAATCAGCGACATTTAACCACCCAGTCATGATGATAAAGTTTAATCAATATAAATCCATCTACTTACATAGTGACTGGTGAAATAAAATGGTCAGAGGATGATTTCTCATAAACAGGATAAGAGCAGGAGACATATAATCCTACCTCAGGTAATTGTGAAAGTCACAAACCTATCTGCAGTTTATTTAAGATACTCAGGTATATATTTAAATAGACAAAGGCTTGGCTAGATAAACACAGAAAATGTGGAAGAGCCACATTTATATTCCTAGGGAAGCCAATATTTTTGTAATAAATAAGCTGAATAATGACAAAAACCAGAGAATTTTTAAAAACTCTCAAAACACTGTGCTTCCAACCAAGAGTCGTGTAAACAAAACGAAACAACCCCCCAAAAAACCTACTGAATATATTTTAAAGTATTCACTTTAAGGTCTTAGAAACAAATGTATAATGAGTAAAGTAGGAAAGCCAGTTAATTAATCAGACTTTGAAAAATGCAATAGAGGGAGGACAACCTGCTCCATCATTTTCCCCCTGGATTCCAATACTGGCCCTCATTAAGAAAAATTCCTGTAAAGTACAGAAGTGTATCAAAGACGAAAATCAACTAGGCCAACAAATATAGAAAAAGACAGCAACAGACCCATAATGTAAAAATTGCAAACAAAAACTGGCAAAGATTTTGTTAAAAGATGATAATTCTTGGGGGCGCCTGGGTGGCTCAGTTGGTTAAGTGTCCAACTCTTGATTTCGGCTCAGGTCCTGATCTCAGGGTTGTGAGTTGAGCCCTGTGTTGCGCTCCATGCTCAGTGGGGAGTCTGCCTGAGATTCTTTCTTTCCCTCTCCCTCTGCTCCTGCCAACCCCCCCAACATATTCTGTCTCTGTCTCTGTCTCTCTCAAATAAATAAATCTTTTTAAAAAAATGATAATGCTTAACACTTCTGAAAATGCTGTTAGATATCCTCTTGTATTAAAGATAGGAATGAAAATCTGGTATAAATTTTAAGAAATTTGGTGGTATATACATAAAGACTTTAGAATGTTTAATTCTCTTTGACCTGATAATCCTAATTCTAGGAATCTATCCTAAAAATCAAAGATATAATTAACTAACTTCAGATCAGGTTTTAATTTTATTTTTATAATCAAAGGGTTATTTCTAGTAGAGAAAATCTAAATACCCAGAAATAGAAATAAGGGAATAGTTAAAATTTTTATGTGACACCCATAGGATAAATCACACAATTATTAAAATGTTTTCAAAAGACACTTGATAACAGAAAATGCTTATAATATGTGAAATTTTTTAAAAACAGGATATAAAGTATATATTCAGTATGAACTAATTTTTGATATATTACATGTAAGAACAGGGAAACAAGAAAAGAATCTTTTCATTTTAACGTATCTCCAAAAGTTTGCCTCTATATATTAATTTTGACCAAAAGTACATTGGAATTAATTAATTTATTGATTTATTTATTAAAAGATTTTATTTATATATTTGACAGAGAGAGAACACAAGCAGGGGG
This sequence comes from Ursus americanus, assembly GCF_024610735.1. Taxonomy (NCBI): domain Eukaryota; kingdom Metazoa; phylum Chordata; class Mammalia; order Carnivora; family Ursidae; genus Ursus; species Ursus americanus. Next base: position 46,217,669 of record NC_142129.1, read on the forward strand.
AGGGGCGGAGGCAGAGGGAGAAGCAGGCTTCCCGCTGAGCAGGGAGCCCGATGTGGGGCTCGATCCCAGGACCCTGAGATCATGACCTGAGCAGAAGGCAGACACTTAAGGACTGAGCCACCCAAACACCCTTGGAATTCATGAATTTATGTATTAAAAAAAGTACTAAAGTCTGGGGCCTGCACCAAGGGGATTTCAAAACTGAAGTATCAAGGCACCTTACTGTGAAGCCACGTCTCCTTCAGGAGGCGCCACGCTGGGCCTAGAGGGTTTGTGCAGGGCTTCTCTGCGGAGTTGCACCTGGCAGTGGCTGGCAGAGCCCCAGGGTACCAACCAATGCAGGGATTTGGGGAGTTGTGGGAAGGATTCTCACGTGCTCAAATATCTCTCTCCCACCCACTTGTCATAGGTCCTGAAATTCCATCAGTGTGAATCAATCATCTAAGTTAAGTCCTACCTTATCCCTGGAACTTAAAAAAGAAAAAAACAAAACCCACAGTGTGGGGGGACATATTACTTCACAGTGACATCCCCATCTAAATTAGTTTATCAGACTTTCCCTTGTTCATTCTATCCACAAACATTTCCTGGGCACCTAGAACATGCAGGAGAGATGCCAACCTGGGGACAAGGAGCTGAAATGTGGCCTCTGTTCTCTAAGGGATCACAGGCTGGTTGTCAGGCCAGAATGCAGACAATGACACACAATACAATTCCACAAGGAAGAGATAACCAAGGTACAAACGGAGGCTACCATTGCAGAAGGCGTGGCTGCACCCTACCTGAGGAAGTTAGCAAGACTTCACAGGAAAGGTGCATCTGAGCCGAGTCTCGGGGAAAAAAAAGGGAGTGACGTTTGCAGAGCTGAAGGAAATAGGATAGGAGAGGCAAGGCAGCCAGGGAGAGCAAGAAGCGTCCAGGAAGGTGCCAGCCTCCTGGGAGGGGCTCTGCAGAGCTCAGCGGAGCAGGACAGGCTAGAAGGGACACAGGACCAGAGTGAGCCCTCGAGTGCCATGGAAACACGGGTGCGTTCCCATGCGGAGTGCCAAAAGGGAGAAGGATGTTCCAGAAAAGGGCGCAAGGGAAACACCTGGCAGCTCTGAAATTCTACCCCAATGCGCTCCGGCTCCCTCTTGCACTTCAGATCCTGGCTGTCCACTGGAATCAGGTTACCGGCTTGCCTCTCTGGTTGCACTTTAAATCTCAACAATCCAAGGCCACAGTTGGACGAAAATCTCGTCCTCCTTAAACACATCTTCTGTTCTGGTGATTGTGAATACCATTTCAAAATAAAAATACTTGATGTTTAGCTTTATTGTGTGGGACTTAACTATTCTGAGAACCTAGCAATTCACCTTATTCCTACCCAGGTGAACACAACAGTCCTATAGTCCTACAGTACCATAATACAGCTAGCTTATCAAACTAAGCAGGGAGAAAAAAGACAATTTTAAAAGGATACAGTAGGGAAAATATACCCTTTGCTAGTTTTTCACTCGAAGATTAAATTCTCCCTTCTATTTTTTTAAGAAGAGAAAAATCCCAAAACTTTAGGAAAACATTACTTCTTCCATCCACCCCCATGTCCCACCTTCCATCACCCTCAAGGCACACATTTTCTGACAGATTTTCTGTACTTGCCACATAAAATGCCAAATCAAGGCAGAGCCATCAGCCCAAAGTGCAAAGCAAACGTTCGTTATTAGTCGTGCTGGCAAAAATCTTGGAAACAGACACAAATTCCAAGAAAAAGACCAAAATATATCTCTGCAAAGCAGAACTTCCCTGTAACAAGATTTGTAAAATTCCCCCCCCCCCGCCCCGCCCCCCGGCTATTCTGACACAAGCTGAACTTATTTGCACAATGTTCCAAAGCAGGCAGGGACACACGCACACGCACACAGATACACAAAGAAGACATGCCTGAAAACTGTCTGAGAGGGGGTGTTCCGAACCGGACCATGTGCGGTGTCCTTGCCCAGATGCCTCTGAGTTGGGGCTTGGGAACATTAAACAAACACAAAAACAAGACCCGGCAATGCGCGTGCTGGGCTGGATGACAGAGGCAGCGAGCAAATATTGGGATTGTGTTTCACCTATTGCCATGGTTACCAAAACAGGGTGGATACTGACAGAAAGAGAAAGAAATCAAACTGGGAAGACAATGCGTCCCAGGAGAATGTCTGAATGTGTGTATGAGGAGCTGCTGGGGAGGGGAGAAGGGGGAGCCAAGAGAAGAGATCTGATGGAAAGGGGTATTTCAATACCCCTTTGTGTTGTGTGAGCAGTGAGCTCAGCCAACGCTCTGCACGGGCACAATACAGACCTCGGACGGCCCATGGAAGATCCACACAGCCCAAGGAACACACAGAGGAGACGTGGGAAGTTTAGTTTTGCTTGGTGGCGGACAAGATCGAGGCAGTGTCCCCTCAGCGCCAAGAGATGAAATACTTGGTGTGTATCCACACTCTGAATGGTGAATGAGAATAGCTTAGTGGTATCAAAGAGGGAGACAACCAGAAGAGACTCTTAACCACAGGAAACAAACTGAGGGCTGCCAGAGGGGAGGTAGGTGGGGGGATGGAGTAACAGGCTGATGGGCATGAAGGAGGGCACATGATGGAATGAGCACTGGGTGTTATAGGCAACTGATAAATCACTAAATTCTCCCCCTGAAACTAATAATACACTCTATGTTAACTAACCTGAATTAAAAAAAAAAAAAAAAGAATTGCTTAGTGGTATCATGTCAAGACTGCCCCCCTCCCCACCGCCAGTCTCAAGAAGAATTGTAGAGAAGTGGGCCCGTTCCTTTGGGATGGTCAGCTTCAATTCCCAGTTGACGTGATTTAAAGGGAAAAGCTGATTGACCCTCCTCTCCCCAGGTACTTTGACGCGTTAACCAAACTGCAGAAAACACTTCTGGAAACCCTCCGCTTAGAACGTTTGCTATCACAGCAGCTAGCAGATGGCTTTCCCTGTCAATTCCTGACTGACACATGGAGAGTGAAGTTCCATAAACTTGAAAACCCAGAAACTGTGTTTTAATTTCTCTTCTTTCTGCTAATGAGCTATGTGACCTGGGACAAGCTATTAACTTGAACTTCAGGCCTTTTTTCTCAAAGGGAAAGGATTTTGCTAAAATAATCCCCGAGTTCCTTTCCTTCTTTGGAATTTCCTGATTCATAGACAATTGATAATCTCTCAAATTCCTATTTTCAAAACAAATATAATCAAATGTATAATCCTGTGTATTTGAGGTTCTGATCAGCACATGGAATGTAGTTCTGTAGGAATTTATTCTGTTCTATAGAAATATAAATAAGTGGCTGCTAGCTCTTATCAAGGATATCATAATTGAATTATTTACATGTTACCCAAAAAAATGGCATGCTATATTCCTAAATTTTAAACTTTCTATAGTTTAGATGGGCAAAGTGTCAATGGTATATGAACGGGTATACTTTCAGCCAACAGAAAGGAGTTGGGACTTCTATTTGCTGTTAGAGAAATGCTGCAGCTTTTAATTCTTTAATAACCATAACTAAGCTCAAATTCAGCATTTGTCCTGGCCAGATAGAATATGGATCAGCCTTCTCTCCTGTGTTTAGCCGATGAGAACTAGAGAGTCTAACAGGCATAAGCGAATAGGTAGCTGGGCCTGAGCTATTAATTTGAACCTCATCTTATCTTAACCGCTGAGTTTTGTTTTTGTAAGACCTTGCTTCTACTCAGGACAAGTTACTATAGGGACACCAGGGATGGCATGATAAAGTAGAAACAGGACAAAACCCAAAGATGACTTGGGTGCAGGGCCTGGTTATGCCACTGGATGATGCTGGAGAAGTCACTTAACTTTTCTGTGTCTATGAAATGAGGATAGTAATATTTCCCTGTTGACTGTACAGGGTTGCTATGAGGCTCCAATGACACCTGAATCATTTGTAATTTGGAAAGGGCTCTATTAATAGAAACCCACAGGGTGATCACCCCCCCCCCATGGCAAATCATGGTTTAGAGCCAAGACCAAGGGGTTCCCATCCCAACACATTTTACCAGCTTGTATGTTCTTCACTGGTTACCTAACTTCTCAGTTTATTCATTTGTAAAATGAGATTAAGAATAGTATCTCCCTCATCAGACTGATGTGAGGATTAAATAAGAAAACATAAGATGCTTCACATAGCTTCTGCCACACATACAAGTGCTTAACGTTAACAGTTATTATTTTCTACTAGGGTGTTTTAAGAAAGCAAAGTGCCTTTAAAATGAGACCCATCACTCATATTAGTGAGAACATAGATTTTTGTTGCTGTTTTTGTTGTCATGGAATCTTACATAATTCCTACTCATCTGCATACGGGACAGTGGTTTTTTACAGCAGGGAGGGAGGAGGAGTCTGAAAAAAGTGGCCACCTTGGCTCAGGCCATCGTCATGTTTTGATCATTGGCTGCTGGCATGATTCAAAAGTTAATGAGAGTTTCTTTAAAGTCAACAGTATTTCCTGCCTCACCACAAAGCTTCTGAGAAGCAGACAGCCTATTCATTCACTGTTTTTTTTTTTTTTTTATTCCTGGACTTTTAGGAAGTGAAACTGGGGGTGATTAAAGCAAATAGGCAAATCGCAGAGCGGCATTTCTCAAGACTGCCAGGGAGATGTTACCTGGAGACTGTCTTTTCATGTGCATAAACTTTCCAGGCAACTCCATATGGAGCCAGGCTTCTCTGTGATTTATCTGTTGGACAGTGGGTGGCCAAGGGGCACCGTAGGCAAACAGTTATCCAGCTCGATAATTAGGGAGGGGAAAGGCAAACACAAACACACCCAGGTTGACATTCAAAACAAAGTGGAGATTTAACCACGGATTGCGCACTATCCCACCCTAGTTCTTGTCTGCCCATCTGCCAGCAGAAAACCAGGGGCCAAGAAAAGAAGCACTGTTAGTGATTTATCAGTACAGCTGATGAAAAAAGCATCATGCTGGGTAGAAACGTGATGGTCTGAACCGGGGGCCCAGCTTTGTGTTGAAATGATGGCTTGATTTCCCTCGGTGTTTATTGGCCTTTGGTGTCCTCACTTGTGAAATGAGGAATGGGGGCAAGGTCTTCACTAAGTACCTTCTACCTCTAAAAGGCTTTGACTTTCCAACTTTTTTTGTTTGTTTCATTCACTCATGAACGTACGTATGTATGTATCTATTCAATAAATTGTAAACTTAATTTCAAATAAGGTACTGACAAGTTGACAACTGAAATACAGCACAGCTAGTCTATCACAATGGAAGAAACAACATTTAGTATTGATCCTTCTCAATTCCTAGGTCAAGTTATTCCAAAGTCTATTTTCTAAGTAACAGATATATTGCTTTTCTCTCAAGGAAAAGAAAGCATGCCGATGTTGTTTCCAGATCTTTCAAAGAAATCAAATGTAGTCAAGTGCTCTTTCTCAGCTGATTACTGAGCTCAGCGTTTATCTCGTTTTATCCTCTCCTTCTGAACCCCACCCTTGCCCCTTACCCACTCCATCCCATCCCCACTTCCACTGCTACTGTTTGGTTCCTTCTCCTTATTTTAATTCAACTCAACACAACTAATTTAAATTCAGTTCTCATTCATGGGGCCTTTCTTAGTACAAGGAACTTCCAAGATGCACAGATTATCTTTAAGGAGCTTACAATCAACTGAGTAAGGGGGAGTGGGGGAGGGACACACATGTAAAATAAGAAACATCAAGATAAAAATGTGTTTGGAGAGAGAGGCAGCGAAGCTGAATCACTCAGGGAGGCCACAGAGCTCTGGTTAAATCAAGGGGGACATTCGGTGCTACAAACCACCCCTCGTTTTTTCCAGGTTATCTGAAGGTCTAAACCTCTAAACAGGAGGTCCTCGCCATCCTCATCTCCCATTTGTATGTAAATATAAATGAACCCCAAAGAATTTGATATAATCTACCGGTTGCTGTTATCTGGAAGCTGTGTGATATTTTTACCTAAAGGATCAATATTGTGATGAAAGTTTTGTCGGTGGAGTCTGAGATGTTAGCCTTCGCTAGATGATGCGTCATTGGGCCAGTTTTTTAACCTCTTGGAGCTTCAGTTGTCTCCACAGCGCCCTGTGGTGGCGCTGTCCTGAGGGCAAAATCAGGTCTCGGGTCTATGCACCTTCTCCCTAGTGTCAACACTCCCTTGGCTTCCCTTACTGTGTCTAAACTGAGGGTGAATCCTGGGCACAGCGGCCACAGCCCTCTCTGGAGAGCTGTTTATTACCGAGACACAAGACAAGAGTAGGGACAAGTTCCCCCCAGCTTTTATTTATTTAGGTTCCAACCCCATTATGGGCCTCAAAGAAAAAAAAAAAAAAAAGGAAAACCTCTTTGAAAGCTAGACAGAAGTGAACACAAATCTATGCAACTCTGAAGATACCATATCCACACCACCACAGAATCACTCACACCCACAAGAGGCTGGAAATGTGTCCCAGTCTGCTTTAAACTCCCTTACCCTCTCTGTCTCCTTCTTCCTCCCCTTTTCCATTTCTGTCTGCTTATCTCCCCTCATTTTCTCCCTTTCCCCTTTGAATGTTAAAAATGTCCATCAGTATCCAGTGAACTTCCTTTCTAGCAGACGCCATTTTCATGGAAGATACCCACTGATCCCAGGATTCTGGGAGGAAGAACCCGTTGTTTTGGGTGGTTAGAAGGATGGAAAGCTCTCACAGCTCTGTCTTCTCTGACCTCCGAAATGAAACCCAACATGCACACAGTCACTTGTATAACCATGAAGCCATATGTTTGTCGGCTTAATTCTTCGGAAAAAGAATCCATAAAACTCCATTATAATCTGTCAGAGTTATGACAGAACCAGCTTGGACAGATGTGACTTCAGAACACTGAAGTCCCCTGCTGGATGTCCACATCCAGGAAATCAAAAGAAGGGCACCGTGCTACTTGACTGGGATATTCCAGATTCATACACTGTACAGCTCACCAGGGACACCCATTTTGCTCTCTTCCACAATAGAAATGACCCACTTGTGGCAAGAAAGCTGGATGCATCCTACTGAGCAATCACTAGTCAGACAGCTTCTAACAAAGCCGTACAGTTAAAGCCATCCTGTCTTAAGCTTTTGTCTACCTCCAGGACCTCCAGGTTTCACCAGAGATGCAGGATGATGGCTCTTGTCAGTGGTCAAGAGAGAGTGTGAAATAGATACTCTGACACCAATGTCCCCAGGAGAATAGATCTGCAGTGTTGTGGTATGGGCGACACCCTCCCTGGCAGCTCTCTGGTTTCTCGCGTGCTCTGAGAACACGCCCCGTAGAGTGCATTCATCACAATAGCCCATGTGTGACCTTTAGAAAAGTCCTTGAAAACAGTGAAACAGGAGTCTTAGTTGAAATCTGGAATCCATTCCAGTCTTACACAGGAAGAAAATTAGGCATAGAACAACAAAGCCCATAGTTCAGAGAAACCTGGGGAGGCTCTGGCTGACATTAAAATCATGGAAGATTTTTTTTTTCTCCACTACTTTGTATTTCATAAAAGCTTTTCATCTGAGCAGCCCAAAGCTGCTAGAAAATACTGGACAGTTAGTAGGCGGCAACAACTGGTTTCTCCAGTGAATAAAGCAAGCAGAATGAGAATAGAAATGCTGAGTAATGTATTAAAAGCCGATTACTAAACACTTTTCCAGGCTACTAAGTAAATTATACTTCTCTAAAATATAAGTGGCCAATACCACCATTTTCCCCTTTGCAATAACGGATTGGCAATAACGGTGTCAGGGGTGGGAGCCTGGGACAGAGAGAATAACTACGCTCCCCAAGCCCTAACTGCAAGATAGAATTCATTAGCCCAGACATCACGATCTGGAAATATTCAACCATCCACCCAGAGCATGAGTCAGCGGAGTCGTATGCTTGCTCAGTAAATTTAACTCAGCAAACATTTGTGGGGTCACACTATTTTATAGGTACAGACCAATTCCCTTCTGTCTCTAGCTGATAGTATTCACAATAACTGGCCATATCATATGTTTTTTTTTCACACATACAAATAATTATAAACCTGTACTCCCTTTGGAAGTGTTCTCCTTCTTTGCCAGTAAGAAGGGAGAACATTTCTGAGTCAAGTGGTGGCATCTAATCCAGTGAAAATCAATTGGCGGGGAAATCTGGTTTGGAACTGAGTATAAGAATCCACCTAAAGTTTGTCTGGGAGGTCCCTCAAAAGGGATACAGACCCCCAACCAAACAGGATGATTCAGAAAGAATCCAGCTGGGGGAGTAGCATCTGAGGCTCAAACCCAGAACACTTATTCATACACATGAATAACTTCATTTTGTTTTTTTCTTAAGTACCTTCACAGTTCATTTTTTATTTTCCTTTAAAAAAAAAAAAAAAAAGCAAATGGCATTACTCTGGTCTCCAAAACAGATGCCAGTTTGAACTTCACTCTGCCAGCAAGTATTTGGTTTGGCTCTGCAGGGCTTGAGTTGAAAAAATATTTGCCAATTCCAAAAAGATTTAACGAGCTTTGCTGAAGATGCCGGTGCCATCTGGCATGTCACAGAGACTGTGGCACAGCAGAGAGCACTCTCTTAACCACAGATTTGATTTGCCCAAGGTGGCCAACACTGGGAACGCAGGCGCTTCCTTGAATCAAGGAGCTGAAAGGCAAATGAGTAAGATTGCCAAGCAAAAGTGACCAAAGCAGGCGTCAAAAAAACTTGCTGCCATTGAAAATGAAGTTACCTGGTTTTGGTGGCAGATTTTCAGAACTGTCAATGACATCCTCAGACCGGCCACCAGACCGGTCCCCAACGCTGTCAGTTAGGAAACCAAATAAATATCCTACTTGTAGCACAGCTACCCTGATCCAGTATCAGATGCTAAGAATTTTGCTACAGTGTATTTTGTCACCGTCTGATACCTTACTAATTGTGGTGCCAGAATTTAACTACATGAAAACCGAACGACCTACTTCAAGTAACTCTACTAAATACAACCAGCAAATTTACTTTATATTGTAAAGATGGACATGCATTGCTTTTATTAATATTTAATATGACATAATGCATAAATCCTTCTTTCACTGTGATTGGAAAGACTGACCTTACTGCACATAAATCTCAAATGTTAAAAGCCACCGATGGTTGTCACCTGAAATCACGTATTTCAGTAAGAGGTGCAATTACTCTGCACGAAAACAAGGCTGTGATCCTTTGAATTAGTGCCACATCTGACAACTATAACAAAAAATGAAAAATATTTCCGTACTAGTGTGTGCTTAAAAATCACATGTCTGTTTACACGGATATGGGGACAGGAAGAGGGACACTGAGGCTGTGGCCACCTTGAAGAAGAGAAAACTCTGGATCGTTTTTGTTAATTTCACGTTATGAGAAAATGCACACCTACTTGGGTGTATCCCACCTCAACTCCTATGGATCTCCCCAAACTCCTAAATGTCCCTTTCACTGAGGCTGATCCAATGCTTGTTACATGGTGGTCTGATGCCAAGGTTCAATAACAAATATCCTCAAAGACAGAGCCAAGTTCTGTACTGCCTTTCCACAGAAAAGACCTATTCACCGAAATGACGACGGAGCCGTCTACCTGACTCAACTGAAATTTGGATGTCCAAGTAGAAATCAAAAGAAAAAGTCATGAAATAACAAAAGGATGATTATAATGTTATTTACCATTTTGGCTTCTGAATGCATTGGCTGGACCTGGGGAGAAGCACAGGGGTTGCTGAGATTTGGACCTTGCATTCCCAGGAGGTTGGAGTTCACTGACATCTGTCTCTCCATCTAAGAGAAAGGAAAGCAACAGAGTCAGAAGTCTAAGAAAAGCAGTCTAGGTCACAGACAAAGCTGCATTTCTCTTTCCAGTGGGTCATTTAGAATTTCTTTGAATAACTCCGGAGAAAGACTGTGGTTTGGGGAAGGGTAAGTAACACACTTCTGAGCCTTGATCTCCAGGACATGAGAGAATTCATCCAAAGCCATAGCCGCTATAGGAGATGCCCCGTGCCAACGAGAACCATGTTGTCATGGTACATTTACAAACAAAAGTATGGAGTATTTCCACTTTTGCAAACTCTCCAACTGCCACGAGTCATGCTTCTTTTTATAACTGTAAAGAATAATGTATGCATAGAAAAATGCTGGAAGGATACATACCAAATGGTTATCTCAGGTTATCCGTGGCTTTTTTTCCCCTAAGTTTTATACAAAAACATGAATCATTTTAGCAATAAGAAAAACATTAAATTAACTTAAAAAGTAATGCTCTGGAATATGCTGGGTCTTCTTGCCACTGTAACTTATAAACACAATCAAGATGACCAAGAGGGGGGCGGTGCCTGGGTGGCCAGTTGGTTACGCATCTGCCTTCGGCTTGGGTCCTGATCTCAGGGTCCTGGGATTGAGCTGCATGTCTGTCGGGCTCCCTGCTCAGTGGGAGGTCTTCTTCTCCCTCTTACTCTCCCTCTATGCTCTCCCTCCCTCTCTCTCTTTCTACCAAATAAATACATAAAATATTTTAAAAAAAGAAAAAGACAAAGATGACCAAGAGGTGTTGAGTTGCTGCCCCTGGCTTATCTCCCCTTCCCAGTTAGCCTAGTCAGGACACTACACAGCAGCAGGTTTTGGTCTCATAACAGGGCTAGGCCTTGGGGGGGCGGTGAAGAAAGCAGGTGAGGGTTCCGTATGACACGTGACAGACACTGCCCTGCTGGCCTGCCACCATGTCTAGAATTAACATCATTTCAAATACCTGCATGAGTTCTGGCATTTTTGTCTCCAGGGTGTCCCTGTTAAAAAGGAAATACAGTAATATCTCTCTTTCAGTCAGGGAAGGGTATGTCTGATTGAGATTTTCTGTTTAGTAGAAATTCAGCATGTTTCAAAGAACTAGAATAAAGCAAGTACACTTAATACTAAATCACATAGAAGACTTTCCTCAAGAGGAAAAAAAATAAATTCTTCAATGCCAAAGCTGTTCGCCTTGCCAAAGGATGGAAATGAAAACGGGTCAGAAACTTAAGGGAATCGGTTTCTGCCCAAAGTTAGCCTGGGGAGTCTGAGGAAATACAGAGTTCTTTATCACTGGAGCTCTTCCCAGAGCGGGGGACAGAAACCTCCCAGGCAAGAATGGAGAGTGAAAGCTGAGGTAAATGCCCCGTTAGGGTCCCTACCACGGTCGGCTTCCATCCCTGCAATCCCTGCTGGGTCCACCCCAGGCGCAGGGCTGCAATTACGACATTCATGTGTGGGTTAGCAGAGGTGCTCACGAAATGACACGAGTGATGATTGGACAGTCCCTATCACAGCAAAGCACCCTCCGCTGTCCCTTAGCCTGGAAGAGCCTAGCGGTTATCTGGCAGTGTATGTCTGTGCGAAACTGCTTCAAAGGGAGCTATTTGATGAAGAATTTTCTATACGGTCCAGATCATGCCAGCAAAACCTCTGGGGCCTTATCAATTCAGTAAAATAAAATGTTCACTCCCATATATCCCCTGAGTCTCCAGGTAGCCTAGGTATTTTATTTTTTATTATTGTTTTTGTAATTCTGGTAAAATACGCATGTCATAAAATTTACCACTGTAACGAGGTTTCCATGTACAGTTCAGTGCTATTAAGTAGGTCCACGTACTCTAATTGTTAAGTCATGAAGACTGCTCCACAAAAGGCATATTGCTTCTAACTCCCCCTTCCAGAGGCTGGGAGATGGAAGAGCTGGAAAGGCATCTGACCCTTTATTCCAACTGGTCACCTTCTCCTAGAGGGAAATCAAGTCCAAATGAGCTTTTGCTTTCAGTTTCCTGAAGGAAGGTCACTGAGAAGTACAAAATGATTATCTGGAAGTTTCCATGCTGCTCTCCATCATGCACTTTGCACTACAAAGAAGGGCGAGCAGCTTACTTGCAGCTTCGGGATCCAGAATCAGCCCTGCTTCCCACTCTGTGGACAAGTTACAGCCTGTGACTACTCCTACTCCATGACTCACAAATGCAACAGAATGCAGAAAACAGGCTGATTTCTCTACTTAAAAAAAAAATTGCATTTTTCCATCTTAGTGATCATAAGGGGTCAGCAAGAGCCTCTGCCAGACAATGATTTGGTGCTTACACTAATAAGGGTCTGCCCCACGAGCGTGCTTTGGTGATGTGCCTAGAATCAAGAAGTCAGAAGATGGGAGTGGTTTTGCTGAGCAACATTTAGCACTGCAGGTAAAACATCCAGGTAAAGGATTTCACCTTTTTTTTTGAGCTTCTCCTTTCTCTCTGAAACAAATCAGAAAGCGGCAGCAAAAATAACAAAACAATAAAAGTAACTGTGTCTCTACAGCTCACTGGGCTTTTGTAATTATAAATGAGTGTTCGTATTTCCAAATTATGTAAACATTTGACTTTCAAGATAGGAAATCACAGCACCGTGAAATGCTGCCTTGTTCACCACATCCCCAGCATCTAGCGCAGTGCTTGGCTCGTAGCAGGTGCTCAACGAAAGCATGTGCAATGAACAAATACATCATTTTGCTTCATACCTCGGGCCTTGTGAAATGTGTGGCCTGGCAGTACGCACTGCAAATCAGTTAAGAATATGACCTCCACCTACAGAGAGACTGACCTTTTATACCAAGGGAATCATGGTTCCCCAGGGCAGGAAGTCTACGTGAAGACTACGCTTAAAATGCCAAAATCTGAGGACAGAAGCAGGGAGACTTGATAACAAGGAGACAAAGGCCTAGATCTCTGGGACCAGGAACAATCAGGGTATCTTTTTTTTTTAGAGATTTTATGATAGTTTTTAGGAGTTACATTCGTGTCACTCTAAACCAAGGTTTCTCAACCTCAGTGCTGTTGACATCGTTGGCCCAAATAATTTGTTTTTGGTGGGGGCTGTCCTGGGCATTGTAGAATGTTGAACAGCACCCCTGGCCTCTACCCACAGAGGCCAGCAGCAGCCTTCCCTCAGTTGTGACAACTAACAACAGTATCTCCGGATGGTGCCCAACAGTCGCCCTGAGTTGGAATCAGCGCTCTCGACTGCCACTCTGGTCACAACAGCTGTGCCCATCAGTGACACGGGCTGGGGAACTCCTGTGGGGGTGGCATCCCTGACTTTTTGTCTATATTGGCTCTGATCCTTTACTTTTGTTCTGAAGATCAACAGGAGGTCAAGTTGTATAATGAGATGATATGGTGGAAACCAGTGCCGGATACTTAGACACCAGGCCCTCTCCTCCCGTGTCCCACTTTTTGTCCCTGGAAATGTACGGGTTAGTCAAATGGGCAAAAAGGTCACTGAAGTGGTGTTTTTCTGGCTAAGGGATAGAATTTATGAAAGGACACTACTTTTGGACGAGAGGGATTTAGCGTGGAAAGGAAGACAGCTTATGGTGGGAGTCTTCGTGCGCCTGGCTGGCTTGAATTAAACCTGGGCAAGTGGCATTGGCGGCGCTGTCGTAGCTCATCTGAAGACGTTGAAGGTGACCATGGCCAGGAAAGTGTGTCGACTCCTCTGTTCCTTCTGGCCCGATTTTTCAAAGACTGTTTCTAGCCAGGACGACCCACTATTCATAGTAGGTGGGTCCAGTTCTCTGAATTTGGGCCTCCCAGCCCTCAACCCCCACCTTCACTCAGATAATCGGCAAACTGCTCAACCTTCGAGAATCTGAGCTGCTCAGCATGAGTTGAGATGGGGTTCGTCACAGCTGTGAGGCATTAGACAGCTGCCTTCGACTTCTTACTCTTCAGCTTTTCATCCATAAAATGACTGCGTCATCGCCACAATCCCATTCCCACAGGATCCCGACGACAGCAACATGAAGTGACAAACGTAGGCAATTCCTTACGATGCAGAAATGCTCTGTTGATACTGTTGTGGGAGGGGATTCGTTGAATTGTCGTATTATCTCTTAGGGCTTTTGGGAACACCTGCGGCCCCAGAAATAAGGACACCAGCCAGGCTCCCCAAAGCACAAGGCCAGGGAGGATGAAGCAGCACAGGGAGGGGATCCTGTGGAAGGAGAGCAAGGTTTGCTCTGGGATACCCTGTATGTCCCTTCTAGGCTAATGTGCTGTTTTCGGCGGGGCGGGGGGGGGCATATTATATAACGATTAGAGCGTAGATTCTTGAGTCACACCACCTGGATTTAAATCTTTACGCTTCAATCACCTACTCACTGCAACCTTATAGCTAAGTTACTCAGCCATCTGTGCCTCCGCTTCCTCGTCTGTAAAATGGGGGTAATAACAGCGTATCCCTCACAGGTTTGTTGTGATAGGAAAAGCAGAGAATACAGTGTTATCACTCAGTGGTTGACCGAGTGGGCTCTGGGGCCAGAGTTCCTGGGTTCAGAACTCAGGATGCTGCTTCTCAGCCAAGCAAGCTACTTGCCATACTCACCCCATTCGAACAATGGGGTAGAAACAGCACGTGCCTGAGAGGATTGTTTCATGGGTTGATGAAGTGCTTATAGAGGGACTAGCACATGGCAAGCACTCAATAAATGTTGTAAGCATGATTAACAGAACATGATACGCAGGGACACATATTAGCAGGTATTATGTATCACCGTTATTATTTTTGTTATTATAATTGTTACTCTGAGTCCTGGCAAGACCACTCCCTGGTGAATTAAGGACACTCGGTATATAGCCCAAGCTATACAGACTTTGGGCTAGTCCTGAAACACTGTGTCCTTGAACAAATTCCATTCCCTGGGTGTGGCAAGCTCACTTGTCACCAGCAGGAAGATGGGGCCAGGCCTCACTAAGGGAGCACTGAAGGGCGGGAAAGCCAGCGAGACACCTAGGGACAGACAACCGGGCACTCTCCGCAAAGCAGCACACAGCTCAGCTCTTCATCCAGAAGAAGCCGCTTTCTTTCCAGCTTAGATCTCAGCTTTTCCTGTACTGTTTTCAAAAGAGCAAGGCTCAGTGGAAGTGAGAAGCACTTACTGGCATCAAGACGGCGGAAGATCCCGGCATCGTCGGGTTGGGCAGGGTCCCAGGCATGGAGGCTGGCATGGGCTGTCTCTGTCTGTTGTGGAGATGTAGCAGAGAAGATAGAGAGCCTGGGACAGGCCTGGCAACACAGAAAAAGCAAACATCATTCCTGATGCCTTGGAGCAGGGGATCCACTGCCTGCTTCCCCGTGTCCCGAACCAGCGGGGACAACACCAACACATGAACAACAGATCAGATCCTCTGATGGGAACCACATAATTGAGGATATTAGGGAAATAATAACAAATAAAACACAAGCCTGGCTTCCTCTGCTGCTTCCTAGTTAATACATCAAATTCCACTTCATTTCCTGACCTCTGTTATCTAACTCATGTTCAATAGTCAACAAGTCGGTAAATCTCCCACAACCCCTGCTTCTTAGGGAAGGGACTTGGGGTGAAATCCTGTGTTTACTTAGAATTCTCTGCCCTGTGGAGGATCTTAGACCCTGAGATCTGTGTATGTTTGTTTTATCCGCACTCTCCTGTGCCTCTGCCTGGAAGCCCTCCTGGTTTTATTCTGGATATATACTTTCCCTGTCTGGATTCATAAAGCCAACTTCATTCATGAATTCCCAATAGAAATCTGTTTTGACTTTTTTATAGTTCTCCACTGTGGGTGGAAAAAACAAAAACAAAGCCAGGACACAGACCAAAGCAGCAGGAATGAGGTTCATGCCACGGCCGCCAGCCTTCCTAAGGCAAGTCCAGAGCCCAGCCCCCAATTACCAATCCCTCATTTTATAATAACTGGAGGTGTTAGGCTGTTTGACAGAAACTGATTTTGGCCTGACCTGCAGAACTCGGGTAAGCATTCCTCCGGGGAGTACATAGTTTGAGCTTTTGCTTCAATTTGCCAGAAAAAAAATTTTTTTTTAGGACTTTAAATTGATTTAATGAGCCAGGGAATGTGTGGCTGAGGGAAAAAGGAAATTATTTGTGTTTATGAAAAATGGCAAATAAGTGACCTCCTCAGCTAAATTCTCAATCTCCTGATACTTTTGCTCTGGGGAGCTGTATAAATGTCAAATCATTCAATGAAAGATTTAACAAATAAAACAAAACAAATAAATAAACAAACACCCCCTGGAACCTCTGAGTCTCCATGTTAAACTACCTTATCCTGAACGCCATAAACAAAGCTACCGCTTCCAGAATGAATGTGTTTTCTTAAAAAAAAAAAAAAAAAAAGATTCCTTCATGCTAAGTGCTGGGTAATGATTGCAGACAGAGATGTCCTGTGTGGTCCAGGGCCTTTCTGTGCTTCAGGGAAGGAGAGCCCCCACCCAGAGCAGCATGAGAAGCCTCTTCTCCGGAGCTCACGTGCCTCCCGTGGCTGATTTGGGGAGAAGTGGGGATTGAAACAGGGAGAACAACACCGCCACGCTCTTCTTTCGCGTTGTTGTTGAAATCTCAAGGATGAGGTTTTCTACTCTTTTAGCCTAACAGCTCCTTTGCGTAGAGCTGGGTATCGCAGGCACAGGGATCTTAGAAGGATTAGTCATAAATTAGTCCATATTTCTATGTTTAGGAAGTTACAGAAATGAAAATATAAAAGAATATGAAAGTTTTACCCAGACTCCATGCAGATAGGCACACACCGTACCCAGCTCTAGGAATAGAATGTGTATACGAACAGTTACATGGAGAGGCCACCAGAAGTAGCCAGGAACAATAAAATGAGTGTTTTCAGAAAAGCAATTGCGGGTATGGGTATTTCTTGACATGTGCCCTGGGGCCCCCTGGAGTACAGATTAACAATAGGATTGGTAGGGTCTTTGTAGGTCCTTCACCTTTTACAGTTCTAGGAAATGGCTAGTTCCCATTGGTCCAAAATTCTACAGTTGGTTGTACGCTCGCTGGGTCTCAAAGCCTACCTCACTCAGAGGTGACTAGCTCTAGTCAGCTAGGGATCGATGTGGCTCTGTCAACAGACAAGGTTTGCTTTATACTCTCCAGTCTTAATGTTTTGTTTGTGACCTTTGCTGGGAAGAAAGCAGCTGTATATCAAAGTATGTCATCTTTAATAATGGTCAGTTCCTCCAAGTGCAAGGTTAGTAATCTGAACTGCCCTGTTTTATAAGGAGAAAGATTCATGAGACCATCTCTACAGAGCGTTGTTAATTATCTATCCATCCACTCGTCTACAGATATCCAGACAGACAGATGTACACACACACGTCCATACATTCATGCATACATAGACATACATCTGAACATGCATACATACAACCTTCTACCATATGTCTTTCCCCCTAGTCACCAGGAGGAATGCTTTGGGTATAGATAGGGACAATGAAAAAAGACAACTGGAAACATTTTATAATGATTTGCCATATCCTCCTCATAAAGAAAGGGCAGCATATTATCATCATTTACATTTTGTTTCCAACGTGACATATTAATGATAATCTTGGTGATCAGTTTCTATTGACGAATCATTTTTAGAAAAGAAATCAATGAAACAATGCTTATGTGAATGGAGATGCAAAAGTAATTAAATTTAAAATGAGTTTTCACTCCTCACACAACTAGGGAAACCTCCCAGCTGGATAGAGTAGCTGGGGAATGGTATGCTTCGTTTAATCAGTGTTCTTATTAGGTCAGTTACTTCCACGCCATGCATAGATGTACCGGATTTTTAAATATCAAGCATTCCTTCATTAATTAAGAAAGCTTTTCAGGGTACTGAGTTCCCTTGAAATTATCATAATAATTGCCTAATGATAGCAATCAAACTAATTAACAATATGTACTTGAAAGAGAAATGGCTATTTGAGAACTCTGCAAATTTGGATTCTGAATAACTCTGAATTATTGTTTTACACAGATTCTATATTTCATTTATTTATTTATTTCTTTGAGAGAGAGAGAGAGACAGCGCGCGCGCACATGCACACACGTGCACACACAGTGGGGAGGGACAGTGGGAGAAGGGGAGAGAGAATCTTAAGCAGGCCCCACAACCAGCACGGAGCCTGACACGTGGCTTGATCTCAGGACCCTGAGATCATGACCTGAACCAAAATCAAGAGTCAGACGTTTAATAGACTGAGCCACCCAGGTGTCCCTACACAGATTCTATAAATAATTTCCCAACCCATGCTGGGAACAAAACTGGGGCGTTTTCTAAGCTTCTTGCTTGGGCTTTTAAAACTACAAAAACTGAAAGAAAAAAAAATCTACTCCTATTCATCGCTGGGTATACAAAGGGCTAGACTGAGGTAATTATGTAGCTTGGCCCAATAAATAATCATTTGTTCAGAATACTCTGATCATTGAAGGAAGAGTGGTATCGGAATAATTACATTAATTATCTAATTCCCTCTGTGTATATAGAAATAATTATTAACACATTGCACTTGCTTGAAACTTTTTATATTATACTTACACAGTTTCATATTTTTCAAAATATTTTCACGTTCATGTGACTTGAAACAATGCCATGTGGTAGGTAGGTCAGATTACCCCCATTTTACTCAGAGTAAGCTGAATTCAGAAACATTTAAATGTGCCCAAGGTCATATGGGTCATGAAAAGAAGCAGGGCTCATATTCAACTTGCAACACAGGGCTTCCCCCATCACACCTTGATGGCTCCCATAACTAAGTTATTATTGATTTTTTATACTAAAATAAATTCACGGTCTATTTCCTTTGATATCCACACTGCTCCCTGGACTTGGCAATGAAGTAGTAAAATTCTGCAGTATTGCTAACACGAGAAGTCACTCATCCATGTGAAATTATGTTTTCTTCCTTTAAAAAAAAAACAAAAAACTTCCCAAACAACACATCAGTTAGACTCTGAAAATAAGATGGCAAATCGCGGCAAAGTTGTGAAAACAAAGACCCAACAGTCTTTCTCCAGTGCAGGCTTGTTGCCATGAGCTAATAATTCCAGACTTTGAGCAAGCCGAGCCTCCTTTTTAATAACCATATGCCTCTAGGTAAAGTATTTCTACTAAAAATTATTGAGGCATGGAACAAGGTAAGATGTGTGAGCTCATGTTGGATTGTTCAATTACTAAACTGAGTCCCGTAGCATTAAGAGTTTTCCAACTTGACAGATTATTCCTCTTAATACACTTGTATAAACATACTGCTTACGGCTGAAACCTATGTAAGCTTTTCTTTCAATTAAAATGTCAGGGATGACAGACTGTGTTTTCAGTGTCCTTAACAGAATGAAAGGTACCACAGCAAGCGATTTCATGTCCTCATTTTTACCCCCAAAGGATGTTTTCCAGTCTAGGGGTGTCTGAAAAGTGAGCTCTGTGTCTGCCGGTCTTTGCCCTTGGACAAGCCCAACTATCTTTAAGGAGCGAGGGGCCAGTGATTTTGTTTGGAAGTCTCAGGAGGGTCACTGCAGATTGCTCTCCTTTCCCAGGTCTTGAAAAGATCCATGGCACGCTGGGTTGCCTATTTAACTCAAGACAGATAAATCTGCCAGATGCGTGGTCAGGTAAAGAGAAGAAGCAAGCGGTGAAAAAAAAAATGAGGTTAAAGAACTGGAAGACCGATATGAGCATCAAAGTCCAACCACAGACGTCTAAGAAATCGTGAGCAGGTAATAAGTCACAACAAAAAGGACTCAGAAGCACTTGGTGCATGCAGAATCATATGAAAAGCTTCGAAGCAATAAAACGGAAAGAATGGAAAGGGCAGGGAGCAGAGGATCCGGGTGTCACCGCCCTTAGAGTTTCTGACTCTGGGGGAGAGACTTTCTTCACTTTGGGGCTCTCCATTTCACCATCTGTTTAATGAGTGGATCAGACTAGAGGCCATCTGCAAATGCCCTGAAGCTCTGAAACTCAGATTCTAGAACTTGAAAATGAGATGTTGGTAATCTCATGAGACTATACGTTCTATTATGATCAGGGTATTCTTCATGGCTCACGGATGAATCCACGGAGCTTCACCAAGCTCCTGCAACATGGCAGGTGGTCAGCGTCTGTACTGAATGGAATGGAGTCAGTACAGCACTTAGTTCTTAATGTCAAAAATACACTTGAAATATGAATAAACCGCAAATAGAAAGTATCTCTAAAAAGCAAGAGAAGTTGCTAAAAAGGACTTGATACATCCCAGGGGGTCCACACCTTTTCCTCGTTTACATGTAACATAATTTCACGCGCAGACTAGAGAAAGAGTATTGCCCATTACCATTGTATTTGCTTATAAAGAGAAATGTGCTTTCTTTTCACCTTCTTAAATGAACTATTGTGGCGTAAAATGGCAAACTAGTTTCTGTCTAGGATGGGGAGACTGAAGAACTAAAGAGAGGAATACAGACTCTTAAGTGTTAAGAGAAGACTGTTAAGTAATGAGCAACACTTATTCTATCATTCTCCTCCTAAGTGAAATTTAGAAATTCCTATTTTTGTAAAGAAAGCATACTGCAAGATAATCAAGTAGAACATGAAATGGAAAAATAACGTAGTTAATTTCTTCCATGGGTGATAGTTACATTGTAAAATGGGGTAGTGAAGGACATGGGCTCAGAGGATGGTCTGCCTCGGTTGGAATCCCAGGTCTGCCACTTGCTAGCTGTGTGACCTTGGGCAAGTTACTTGGCCTCTCTGTGCCTCAGTTTTCTCAACTATAAAATGGGATGATAAAGAAATTTATCTCATGGCCTTAAATGAGTTACTGCATATTAAACACAGTCGACCCTTGAACAACACGGGCATTAGGAACCTGAAGTCCCTGTGTAATAAAAAAATCCACGTGTAACTTGAGTCTCCCCAAAATTAACTACAAGTAGCCTACTGTTGACTGGAAGCCTTGCTGATGATATGAACAATCTATTAACACATATTTTATATGTTATATGTATTATATACTATGTTCTTGTAGTAGAGTAAGCTAGAGAAAAGAAAATATTAAGAAAATCATAAGGAAGAGGTATACATTTATAGCACTGTACTGTATTTATTGAAAAACATCCACATATAAGTGGACCTGTGTAATTCAAACCTGTGCTGTTCAAGGGTCAACTACATATTTGAGTATGTTCAATAAAATTAGTTGTTTTTGTTATTATTCTTCTGAAACGCAGACCAAACAACAGATTAATCACTATACTTCAATCAAGGAACTGGAGCTTAAGGCTGGGATCTTAAAGTTAACACCAATCCACCACTTTAATTAGAGAACCACAGCCTAACCGAACGCCCATAAAAATGTCCCAAACTTCCTGCATCTATAAGATATTTCTTTAAAAACGCATCAACTTTGGATTCCCAAACGCTTCTGCGGAGGCAAGTGGACTCTTCTCACCCACAGTTTTACAGAATTTCAAAATGATTCACACTATTTCTCAGAAAGGATCTTTGAAAATATTTCCTCAAAATGGAACCAAACTAGTTCCCCAGAGATCAGTTCTCAGTATCTTGTTTTTCCTGAAAACAATGACAAAAATCCAACAGAAGCAATAATTGGGAAAACAAGACAGCTATCTGGCCCATATTTTAAAAGACATCATATTACCCGTATCTTTTTTTGAATGAGCTCATGCTCTGCACCAAGTCTCACTGCCAAGCTCCTAAAGTTGGATGGCAAATACAATGTTTCCCCTTTTAACAAATGAGGAATTTGAGACAAAGGAGTAGACATATTTAGCCTGAGAAAAGGCACCAAAATATCAGCAGAATTCAATTAAAATATGTATTTTCCATTTCAAAGCTTTCTTAGGCTTAAGGGAGGACCTCTGGTAAAGATCTGGAACCCCCTGCATGATTTGTACCCCGCCCCCTTCCTCTCCTCCCCCACCACCTTTCCTATGATGACACAGACATTTGGGTGTCTGGGGAGAGATTTTTGCCTTTATATCTGTATCTTCGCCCCATTCTTCCTGAAGAGCTAGTAAAACAGTCTTAATGAAAAACAGCAAATTCTCTAGCTCATCAGAGATACCAGTAAGCTTGGCTCCTTGTGACAGAACTGGACATGGCTCCAAGGCCATCACACTATGTGGCCCCTCACTGCCTGCCCAGCTCAAGGCCCTGGGCTCCACACCAGTGCCATCGCTGACTTCCTTCCAGCTTCATAGCATCGCCACCTTCCTTCCTGCCACAGCCCTGAACGTGAGTAATCCTCACCACCTTCTCTGGGCAACCACACCAGGTCAGGGCCTTTTCTGGAGTGCTCTCACCCTGCATTCTTCCCTAGTAAAACTTCCTCACCATTTACTCAATCAACGGATAAATCAAAAATCAAATTAAACATCTTAATACACATCAGGCTCTGTACACACTCATTTCAGAGTGGAAAACTAGTTTGGCAAGTTAGGCCATTTGCCTAACAATTCATTTACAAATTCACAATTTGTGATAATATGATGAAAAACAAAATAGATCTGTTTCATGACCTCTTGGAGTTTACCACCTCAGGTCCCCAGTTAAAAGTCTTCAATGATTTTGAGTGATTTTTAAAAGGTCTCTGTTCCCAACTAGACAATAAACTGCATAAGTGAGAGATTGTATCTGCTCTGTTTTTAGTAATAGAGATACTTCAGAAATGTAAGGAAGTGCATGGTACCTAGCAGGTGTCAATAAATACTTCTTGAATTCATAAGAACAGAGCTATCAAGGAACTCTTCAACTGGCAAAAGATTGCAAGAAAAGGGTTCAATAAATTATCTTTGCTAACGAATGAGAAGAACTTAATTGATTTACAAGTCATAAGTGAAACTCCAATTTATATTAACAGGCTAATAAAACCCATTTCTGTTCTTGAAAAGCATAAATGGTTACCCTCGAAGTAATCTGTACTTTTTGGAAGTGCCCCTTAGATTAAACTCAAGCCTTCTGATGAGTTCTAGACCCATTTGTTTTTGCATCAATTAAATTAATTTCCATTTGAAATTATATTCAAGGCATTTCATAAGAAAAGGCCAAGAATAATTCAGGAATGCTCATCTGTCTCCAATCTATATAATGTTTTAAAAATTGGATGCCTGCCCTGCAATAAGGCTGCACTTTATAATGTTCAGAGCTCTGGGCTCGGAGGTACCAGTTACACCCACACCACGGTCAACTAAACATCTCGTTTCTGCTTTGCACTGACTTATCGATATTGACAAGAACACTTTTGTAATCATTATCACCAGGGGTGTCGGAAATTAAATTTACCACGCAAGATAAATTTAGGCCTCCTTTTTTATCAATTCTGTACTACTGCCGCCTTTATTTTATAGATGCAGTATCTGATATCTTGGAAATGTAACTTCTTTTTCTTTAAATAAAAGCCTGGCTGCGAGAGAGCCAATGGTAGTCATAAAATGTAATACAGCAAACAGAGCTGCATCCTGCTGGAGTCTGTGCTGGGTTTTATAGCATATATGCTGTATCTACTCTGGCAGAGGAGATGTTTACTAGTGCTTTCAAGTGTTTTAAACAGAGAGAGCAGGAATAGAAAGGGAGATGTAAATTTATGGCCATTCTGTTAAGACTATTAAATCAATCTCTTTTTTTCCCCCTCTTTAATGACTGATTTCTGCACCATTAATCTGAATTAGTCATGCAGTCAGCCTGATTCATTTAAGTTAACCAAAAACACGGTTGGATTGGTTTCTGATGTACTATTGTCACAAAAAAAAAAAAATCCGTTTTCAAAATCTGATATTTTTTTCCCTGTAAAGAGCTAACGGCTCTTTTAAAAGACCCTTTATAAAAGGCCCTAAATGCCTGAACAGTTCGGCTTTCGCCATGGGTCAGGCTCAAAGACATGACGAGATGGCTTTTCAATTAGCCAATAACTTCTCAGTTGCATCAATTATTCATAAAGTTACACTTAGAAAAGGCAAGTAAATGCAGATCAAAAGATATGAAATAAACGATGATTTCAAATGCAGTCTCAAATACACCATATACATCTGGCTGGCTGGGGAAAAGTTTTTCTTTATAGAGACGTATCTCTAAGTAAAATTTCTTCCTGTTTCTAAGTTGTTAATAAGCTTCCTCCTTGCTTCATAAGGACAAATAAGGAGCCCTCTGATTATGAGCCTTGTCATTTACATGTGATTGCTGCTTGCATTCATTCACCATCAATGAATAATTCATGGGAACATTCACTAACACACTTGTCTGGATGCTGTGTAGGGGCAGAGCTCTCTGAGCTTACAAACGCCCACCCCCACCCCCACCTCTTAAGTCAGCAGTTCTGTTTTGCTTTCTTCTGGCCTCGCAGCTTGTCAGTTATCATATTTTAATGAGTAAGTCGCGGTGGCCTCCACACCCTGTACAGTCGCTCCATACCTATGATCCAAATATATAGCATCGTTTTGCAGCTGAAGGACAAAAGCTCCAACTGCAACAGCAAAACCAGAAGGGCTCTAGAAAAGATCATCTGGACAACCTCTACTCCTCCTTGCACTTTGCAAGTTCTCCCTCCTAGGTCACCCCCACTAATGCCTTTACCTAACCTCTTCCTGAAGCTCAAGGCAGGGTCTCTTAGACAGTCTTCAAGTACCTCTCCCGGGAGACCCAATTTATAACACTCTCCACCCAGCCACTCGCCAGGATTATTTCAGCTCCTTAGGAAGAGGCGCTTGAAGCGATTAGCTCCACGGCAGCTCCCCGGGCAGGAGAGGGGATGTGTCAGTGATGCGGGAGGAGGGGCTTCGGCCGGCTGTGACGACAGGCAGGGACGCAGGCTGCGAAAAGCCCGGCTCCTCGGGTTCTGTTCTGAATGATAAAGTAACACAAGTGCTGAGAGGGTACTCTGCCGTCCAAGGAAACACGGACAAGGAAAGAGGCATTGCTTCGAGGCTTAGCAAACTCCTCACCGGGTTACATCCTGACAGACAGCTGCAAACTCTAACCCACGGCTGTGATCAAATCACCAGAAACCGTAGGAGAGGGTGTGAGAGCCTAAAGGAAGCCTTGTCAGACCGGGCTGAACACGATGCGGGAAGCGGGGGGAAGGGTAGAGAACTTGGAGAAGGCTCCGAAGACGCAAGGAGAAGTACTGAGAGGCCAGAAGGGGAAGACCTAAATGGAAAAGTAAAAGGAACAAGACAGGGAGATGACGAGAGCAGGCTTCAAGTTTCCAAATTATTATATTCAGAGAACGGTGACCAGTTACCCTCAAAGCCAACCAAAGCAGAATAATAACTGTAATAAAACAGAAGCACATGGCATTTACGTTAGAAGAAAGAGTATCTCCCGAGAACGAATAGTGTAAAACAATTAAATGGCTTACTGAAGTTTTGGAATTTCCTCTTATTAGGCTCTTAAAAAATAGATTCGTCCCCGTCTGGCAGGGTTTCTAGGGAGGAGGATGAGGAACTGGCAGACTTCTCATAGTCCTAAATTAGGTCTATTATTTTCACTTATTCCAGTCAGAGTGGCTGACAGAAATGAGAGAGATAATGCTGGCTGCCATCATTAACCAGTAAATCGAATAAAGCAGCCTTGTGTGGCTGACAAGGCATAGGCTTTGGGCTGCCTGCTGGCCCTGACACGGCCCATGAGTGTGTGATCTGTACCGGTCATTTAACTTCTCTGTTTTCTCATTGGCAAAAATAGGGCTATACTACCCACTTCCTAAGTATGGTGTGAGGGTGCTTTGATAATCATATATGAGGTAATATTATGTACGTGTTTGGCCCTTGGAAGATGATCGATGTATATTTTATTCAAGAGATGATTAATCTATCTTAGAAGATAAAATTATTGCTAGTGTCATTCTATAATGTAAAGTAAAACGATATGGTTCTCAATTTCAGGGTGAAGTAGTTTGGAAAAAAGACCCAGAAATGTCCAGCTTCTCCAAGGGATCTGAGTGTCTTTTCCATCACTATGAGACCTGGTATCTCGTGGTAGATCATCTTCCCAGATGCTCTCAAAACCTGCTCTGATTTCTCCAGGCCAAGCTGATCCCTGCTCTGTGTTCTCACAGCATGTAGTAGTCTCTCCACCAGACTGGAGAGAAAGTATCACAAAACACAAAGCCTGGCACATACTAGGAGACTTATAGAGGGTTGTTGAATGACTTAATGAGGTTACCTCACTGTACATGGTCTCTCATTTCCCGGTAGCAGTACCTCAATGACACAACCGTGACAGGCTTCTTATGGGTC
This sequence comes from Ursus americanus, assembly GCF_024610735.1. Taxonomy (NCBI): domain Eukaryota; kingdom Metazoa; phylum Chordata; class Mammalia; order Carnivora; family Ursidae; genus Ursus; species Ursus americanus. Next base: position 46,243,775 of record NC_142129.1, read on the forward strand.
ACGATAACTTGAAACACTGTCCTGAAGGGACAGTCAACTTATCATTGACTTGAGCAAGGGGATGGGGGGAGGGGTAGAGTTTCTAGGAAACTGGTATGCTCCTTAAGCAACCTTTCCTGAGCTACCTTTCAAGTTCTCCCACTTTGCAGTAGTACTTATCATGAGCTAAATTGATATTAATCTCAAGCACTTAATAAAATAATAGCAATAAAGTTCATAATAATGACACTTGGCATTTACTTTGCACTTTGCATCCAAGGATCTCAAAGGGCTTTGCAATTTTCAAAGCTACTCACAGGTGGGACACATAAGCAAAGAAGCCACTGCGTATGGCTTCCCTGTGGACAGAGCTGGTTCTATCATTAGGTTCCGAGATTGAGACTGTGGCCATATTATGTGCATAAACACACCCACTATCCACAAACACCCCCAGACATCCATGTGCTAAGAGGCAAAAGTGATAAAAAGACGTTTGGTTCCAAACACACTCTTATCTGTATCAACCTGGTCAAACCTCGGAACGCAGATTTGTATTTTGATAGACTAGTCTTATTAGGATACTTCTTTCACCCCCTCTTGGTGTATTTATAGGTATAATTGGAAATCCCATGTCTGTTCTTTAAAGGCATAAAGTTGTAAAGGGCTTATTTTCCCTTTAAGTTCATTCTGAAGGAAATTTTGCTTAGGCTTAAGCATGCAGGGGCTTATACATAAAGCCTCTCTTCTAAGGCACTTTTCCCTTCCTTGGTGGCCTTGCATTTGCCAAAAAGAGTGACTTGCTCAGTTTCCCATATTTTCCCCAGACAGCCCTATTCCTACTTCCAAACAAATGTGGTATTTGGGGTTTCAAGTTTAAAATGTAATTTGGTATCATCTCAGATGTCTTCCTACAGCTTAATAAACATCTTCCCCAGAGGGACTTGGGATCTGATTTTAATTTGTGGTAGGGTTATGGTCACAGTAAATGTCAATTTTAGCTATCGACAATAAGCCCTAGTAGAAATAGAAATTGTATGTGAATGACGGTACATTTATAGGATGTGTGGCATATTATGCTTGCTCATAGTTGACTTTTCCCCAAGAAATCCCTTCACTGGTCTGTGACGTAAGTCTGGTTTCTGTTCAGGCCTCTGAATATCAGCCTCTCATCAGAAGAGAATGTGTCAATCTGAAGATCATAAAAAGATACAGCAAAGTAACCGAGCCCTTCAAGGTATGGCTTTGAACCCTAAACATGGCGCTGCCTCAGCCACTGGTTGGCCTGGTGATCCTGAGCTGTGTCCTCAAGACCTCAGAGTTTGTTTCTTCATGTATAAAATAAGGTGGCTGAGCCAATGATCTTCAAGGACGTTTTAAACTCTAAAGTTTATATAATCGTATAATCAAGAGTGAGTGGGTAAGCTGACTTACGGACAGGCCCAGAACTATTTATTTTGGGGAAGCAATACATCAGTTAGGGGTGAGTTCTCTTGTGGGGACAAATGGGTAACTTGTCACTGGCCTCTCTAGGACATTTCCCTTTCCTTGAACAAAAGGCAGGTTCCAAAGATCACTGAGTACCTGTAACATTTAGCAAAGTAGGGCAGGAACCAGGAGTGCTGAAGGGTAAGAGAGGGGAGTAGTTTCTTCTCACACATGAACAATGATCCTTTTAATTAGCATAAAATAGAGGTTGCACTCCTTTGTGTACCAGAGTTAGTCACTTATTATTAAACAGAATCACATTCTTTACGAGAGGTAGGTAAGGTGCTTAAATAAGTGGTTCTGTCTGTTCAGTGTGGTGCCGTCAGGCCCATCGGGACTGGGAAAACACTGGGCATTCTGAGAATGACAAAAGTCCTCCAAGTCTGACAGCTGCCAGGAAAAACATTTTCACTACTAAGTAGTAAATGCTACCTTGCCCTACCTACTAAAGAGTTAGGATAACACTCCCTAAGTGCTTATGTTAAACGCTATGGCTGATCCTGTCCGTGGTGCCTGGGATGGTTAATTTTATGGGTCTGCTTGACTGGGCCATGGGATACACAGATGGCTGGTTAAACATCATTTCTAGGTGTGTCTATGAAGGTGTTTCCGGAAGAGATCAGCATTTGAATGGGTGAACTGGGTAAAGCAGATTGCCCTCCCCCCCAAAGGGGTGAGTGGGCATCATCCAAAGTGATACAGGCATCACCCAACCTATTGAGGTTCTAAATAGAATTTTTTTAAAAAGGAGAAAGGTTGAATTCTCTCTTTCTCTCTCTGCCTGATTGAGCTGGAACATCAGTTTTCTCCTGCCCCTGGACTGGACCTTATACCATCAGTGTTCTTGGTTCTCAGGCTTTTGGACTTGGCCTGAAATTTGTACCACTCACTGGCTTTCCTAGGACTCCAGATAGCAGACAGCAGATAGTAGGACATCTCAGCCTCCATAACTGGCATAAGCCAATTCCTTATAATAAGTCATATATGATTATATATTCAATATCATTCATATATATATATATATATTCTATATCCTATTGGTTCTTTTTCTCTGGAGAGCCTTGAGTAATACAGTACTCATCTTTAGGCCCTTTTCTTTAGAAAGTGTCCTATATTTCTTTGAATATATTTGATAGCAGTGAATTAGTGGAATCTAGGCATTAACTTTGACATCCCTCAACCTCTCCTTCCAATCATTCACTAAGTTCTATCTACTCCACCCCCAAAACAGACCTGGAATCCAGCCACTTGGCTCTATCACCACTACCAAGATCCTAGTCCAAAACACTATCTTCTCTCACTTGGTTTTTCCAACAATTTCTACCTTTAGGTTCACTCCTCTCCAATCCAGCCTCTGCATTATAGCCAGAATGATGTCCATGAACCAATGATCTAATCATGACATTTCCCTACCCAACATTATCCCATGGCTTTCCTCAGCATTTAGGATTTAATAAAATCTTCCTTTAAATGTTCTACCTCTTGATTTCTATAGTACTACTTTCTAATCTGACTTGATGTGCTTCACCCACCCTGGCATTCATTCACTCCCTAGGATGTGCCAAGCTCTTTCCTACCCCAGGGCCTTAATACATCCTATTGCCTTTGCCTGGAAAGGTTAGCCACCATCTGCTCTTCTGTTGACCAGGTATTATTCATCCTTTAGGTCTCAGTTTAAATATCACTTTCTTAAAATTTTCTCTGACCCCAAGTCAGAGGTGTCTCTAATTTAGAGGGTCTTGTAGCTCTGTGTGCTTTTCCTTCATGCAATGTCTAATAATATGTTTATAGGTATGATTATTTATTGTCAACTTTTTAAAAAGATTTATTTATTTATTTGAGAGAGAGAGAGAGTGGGGAGAGGGGCAGAGGGACAGGAAGAGAAGCAGACTCCCCACTGAGCACAGAGCCCAACGCAGGGCTCTCAATCTCACGACCCTGAGATCATGACCTGAGCGAAAATCAAGAGTTGGACACTTAACCAACTGAGCCACCAAGATAACCCTATGTAGAGTCAATCATTATTATTATGCTCCTACCTCCCTGACGGCAGGGACTTTTGACTGCCAGAGGTAAGTCATTCTGATTTCTTTTAACCATTGGGAAAATCTGTGCTTACTTTCTGGAATATTCTACCGCATAGGGATGGAGAAGAAAGGTGAATACCATAATAGAGCTGAAAAGAGTTCTAGAAATTAAGTGAGTACCATGGTATTTGCCTACATGCTATTAGTAATAGATCTTTCTGCCTTTCTGAAGCTGGGGGCTATTTCTCTTGAAAAGCACAAAAGCAAAAATGCCAAATGGAAATGTCCATTCCAGGGCTTCTAATTTTTGCTTTAGCTCAATGTTGAAGCATTCAACTGTTCTTATGATAGTTGCATGTTTTCCATTTTTGCTGATGGTTTCAATTGTTGAGGCTCTCCAGAAGGGTCAAAACTCATAACTTTTATGTAAGGTTCCCAAGCATCAAATATATATGCCAAGAAAACCTCTTTAGTTAAAACAGGGCATGAAGAACTATAGTTATAAATGCCTTGGACTGCTTTCCTTATAAGGCAGAACATTGGAAAAAGATCTGTCTTTTTACTCAAAAACAAGGTAAACAAAATCAATGATTTCAAAGTCCACTGTGGCTGAGAGAATTCATTTTCTTAACATGGTGTGGGCTCAGGAGTGATAGGGAGACAGCGGACATACAGGAATGACTGTCTACTGCAGACTTCTGGCAAACTTTTTGGCCTATTGGTTCACAGCCAGTGTTTTTCTTCATAAATGAATTCCACATCTTTATTAAGTTAAGTATTTCTTTTTTTATTATTATTTGAAACATACTTTAAATATTTTGTTTTATGACGTCCTGGAAATTGATACAATTCCTTCCAGATCAAGGAAGATGGAAAAATCAATTACTTTTTTTTTACACTGACAGTGATTACACAAAAATTATGCCCCAATTTATCCATTACTATGAATATCATTTGACGTCATGTGTGAAGGACACAAGACAGCTAGAATGAAAGGTGCCTTTCCAATTAGATGAATCCGTTATTTTCACAGAAAAGCCCTAATGGTTACTAAATAGAAATGGGCCCCTAGTGTGAGTTGATTTGTAGAAGACTATCAAGTAAGAATTATAGATTTTAAATTACAATTGACCCTTTATAAGAAAAATCTTTGCAAGAACATATCAAAAGACATCAAAAGGCTGAAATGAGTGTCTGATGTCAGATCCTTTACACAAACAAGTTACAGTTTGCAATCCAGAAACTGAATCTTATTAAAATGAATTTTATCTGACATGGATGGAATTTCAAAGTTGGTCCATTTACAGATGAGTTAATTGGCTTTATCCAAAAATGGAGGAATTTTTAGGGTCTTTTAAATCATGAAAATTGTTGGTTCAGAATGGAGAGGAGGACTGGGGAAAAAAATGAAGCCCAGCCCTTAGCAGAAACTAGAGTTGCCTTCCCCACTCTTCAAAACCAAGTTCTCAAAACCTCCTAATGGGTTTCACTGTTTTCTTTCCCGTGCTTATCATAATCAGGGAACCACACATTTGCATCCCTAATGGACCCTTTTCAAAAGTGTGTTGACATTTCAGTAGGTTTTGAATAGCTCTTAATGCTTCTCTCAATTTGGTCAGGTGCCCACAGATCTCCTTATATGGGTCTCAACATATAGACTGTCTGCTTTACTCATGGGTTGGTTTTTTTTTTTTCCTAATCCCTGGGAACCGATCTTAATTATACTCTTAAAAAAGTGAAAACTCAGAAGTCAGATGACTCAGAAAATGAGCATCTAGCTGGATATCCACACGCAGGGCAGCATCTTAACTACATCTGTGAACTCAGACACAAGTCAGAAGTATCATCCCTTGTGTGGTAAATTCACTTTTTGAGCTTCTATTTTTGCCAGAAGGAAATAGATATAAATAAGACCATCAAGATAAACATAGGTTAGGGGAGAAAGCTGAAATCAGGCAGGGAGCTTCTCTGAGCAAAAACTACACTGAACTTTACTCCTTGCATTTTCTACAAGAACTGAGAACCCAGAGGGCTTGCAAGAGGCAATTTCAGTCCTACCTACTTTCTGCGGCTTCAATAAAACAAAAAAATGTGATCCAACAGAAACACAACTAAAATTATTTGTTAAGTTTATTTTTTTAAACATTTACTCAGCTCCTACTAGGTTTCAGGAATGGGGGCTGGGAGTGAATAAAAGACCATCCCTGCCCTTAAGAAATTCATCATCTATTAAGAGAAAACAGACAAGGCATGGAAGTCAGGGCAGGGGTGTAATGGGAGAACCCCCCTCCCCATGATATGGCATTCCATGGGGGCTTCGTGGGGAGGGGTCCTGGAAGAGGAAACGAAAGAACTGCTTCAGGAGAGATGAGATGTTAGCCCTGCACTGCATGTACACACGTGTGTGTGTGTGTGTGTGTGTGTGTGTGTGTGTGTGTGTGTGTGTGTGGAGGGGTATATTGGTGGTAGGGGCTCCAGGCTGGGTTAACCATCTGTGCAAAGCAGGTTGTTAAAGTACATCAACACAGGCCGAAAAAATAGTAAATAATTACTGTGGCTCGTAGTTTAACGTGAGATGAAAACGATCTCTTTGGAAGGTAACAATCCCTATGCAGAAGTACATGCTATCTGATGTACATTCACTCAGCCTGATCCCCTTGTAGAGGCTGAATTGGGAACTACATATATTTAGAATTTTGCACACTGATTTTCCAGTATTTTCTGTAGGTGGCTGAGTTACAAACCATGAGAACCATTTGATAGGCTATACTACACAATTTGATCCTTTTTGAATTAGGGAGCAGTGGAATAAAGGGAGAAAGAGATTTGGGTAAGTGGGAGGGAGGTACTAGGAGCTCTGGGGAGGGGCTCAGCATTTTTCAGAATCAAAGGAGCCCTTCTTGGCCCTATTATCCTATATTAAATTGCTTTGGAAAAGGTAAAAATGCAGCTAGAACTTGGCCCTAGTTTTTCTGATTCTGAAGCCTTTTCCAAGACAGAAAGTTGGTATAACTTGAGCTTTCTTTTCCAGATTTCTAGTTTCCATTTCTTACCTTGAGCTCAATAAACATAGATGTGCAGGAGTTGGGGGGGGGGCATATATTTTAACCATCACTTTTATATAGCATTTTCATCGGAAGTGCCAGAAGTAGTGTTCTGTGTTTTTTGTGACTTTTACTCTCCCTTTTGGGTACTCCTTTTGCAACAAATTAATTTGGGTTCCTAGGGAGGAAGGTCCTACCTGAAAGCACTATGTCAGATGCTGCATTAAAAAAATAATAGATCTGCCCATTACTTCCAGCATAGAGTTAAAACATATAGATTTAAAGACAGGGTTTGTTTGTTTTTGGGTTTTTTGGCTTTTTTTTTTGGTCTACATGACTTGAAACCTTTTGAAAAGTACATTGTTGTCCCTTCATTTCTAAATCGATATTGGCAGTCACTGAATGCACCCTTTCTTTCACAGGAAAGAAAGAAAGGAAGAAAGGAACGAAGGAAGGAAGGAAGGAAGGAAGGAAGGAAGGAAGGAAGGAAGGAAGCAAGCAAACCTTGGTGATCCCGGCTTAACTATGAAGAGGGAACAAGGGCATGAGACAAGGTGGCTTCAGAGAGTGGGTGGCCCGGCCCAGGCCTTCCCATCCAGACTCTTTCTCTCACTTGCTTGCAGCTCCTTCAAAAGCCACTCCTTGTGAGCTTTTGCATATGAAAAATGAGGCTGTAAAAGTGTCCGCGGGCTTCTGACTAGCTAGTAGGAAGAGCTAGTAAAAGATACTTGGAGGCCATTTCATCCATAAGATGCACAAGTCTCCCCAGATCAATCCCGGGGTCCGTAATCTGTTGCTCCTGAGTTTCCTGATGCCAGCAAGAATTCTGAAGTGTGGAGAAGCTCTAAAACAGCTTCTCAAATAAAGAAGCTGTACCAGAATTCAAGTTTCCAAGACCATTCCCAGCAACTCGAAAACCTCAACCCATGCCCTGCCTCTATAATATACAGCATTTCCACACTGTGGCTGTTTTAATAAACCAATGGATATTTCCCTTCAATCTGTTTGCTTTTAGTGGGCTTTTTTTCCTCTCCAAAGAAGCTGGAATTATACTGTCAGACAAATGACTAGAATAACCGTGCATTGCTCTAGACACCAATGAATAAAATATATCAAATACTGCATACCCCTAGAGTGTATTATTCCACTTAGAAAATGGTATAATTGACTTTGGGTAGTATGGGGGGAAAAATCCAAGTATTTTTGAGTTGTAGGGCTATTTTCTGGTAATTGCCTGACTTGAAACCTTAGTTTGTCAATCAGACAGTTCTCTTAGCCCCATAAATGCTTTCTTTTTTTTTTTTTTTTTGTTGGGGGGTGGGAGGTTATTGAAGGAGAACTAAGAAAATGGCTAAGCCCCACAGGTCCTTTTTCTCGTCATAAAGTTGTTGTCAAAAAGATTCGCTATTATGTCTGGGATGGGTGAACTCCGTGGCATTTTGCGTTCAGTAAAAACGTCTCAAACCATTTTTCAAACATTTTGAGGTTTGGCAAAAACCTGAAATCCATCTTGCCATCTTGCCAAGCACTTTCCCCCTTAATTCTTAAACCCATGTGTCTTTCAAGGGAAATTTAATCCGTATGTTTCTGATTCATTTACACTTAACTCATCAAAATGGTGTTTTGTAAGAGCTATCTGATGTTCAAGAAGGCTTATGAGCTTCTCTTTTTATAAGTCTAAAAAGCCTTTCTTTCTGAGAACCAGAAAATTCTGTTTTACCAGCTGTAAGCCAAATGATTTGAGCTGTGTTAAAAATCAGGAACCTGTTGAATTTAGGAGGCAAGGAAAAAGCAGACACAGTGACATAAATAAACGTCCTCACATGTCCGCCTGCTCACATCTCCCCAAGACCTTTCAAAAACTCCCTCTTTCCCTGAAGAAGCCTAGCCCATGGGGCCCAAGAACAAGCTATAAAGCTGAAGCAGGAAAGAACGATGGCCCTAAAGCAAAAATTCCCATTGATTCTGAAGCTTCCTAATAGAGAATCCTAACTCAGAATCAACAGAAGTGAAACCTGGTGTGTTCCATTGGCTAAATCTATTACCTAGGAGATAAAATGATCATTGAATTCCACGACTAGATGGACTTGTGAAATTTCTAGCCCAGTATTGTTCGGATTGTATCCCAAGGGCTCCTGGGAGGAGGTGGTGGGCGGTGACTTAAGGGAGCAGCTATGGGCCAGTTGGGGCTCTGTTTTCTATAGTTGGCTTCCACGTAAGAGATTTTTACAGAAAGCACTCTGAGAGTAAATTCAGTTTAAAAACAAATACCTTACTTTTATATAAGGACCCTGAGGTTTGGGGAAGGAATCTCAGAGTTGGGACAGAGCGGCCATATGTCCCGGGTCTCCTGACCGTTGTCCTGCCTTCTCTCGATGCTTCCGCTGTACCAATGCTTTTCCAACTCTGGAAGTAGTTCATTGGTGGGTCAGTTGGTGGGAAATTGGTGAAATCAGTGTAATGTGACATGACTAGTATCTTAGAAAAATGAATAGAATATAAGATACCCAAGAATGTATGCATAGTAAAAATTAAGTATGATTTCATCAGACCATATACACACACCCACATGTATGCAAGCACACACATGTGTACGGGGCTGCGCGATAAAATAATATTTCTTACTGTTGTTCATATCAAAAAAGTTTCAAAGCTGCTTTACCATACAGAAAAACATGTTTTTTTTTTTTTTTTTTTTTTTTACTGGTAGTTCAGCCAGTAGCAGTTTTCAGTTTGCCTCATTAAAGACCACATGGCTAAACAGACCCCAAACGATACTTCTCACTTCAAGGAGGAAATCCTATGAGTCACTGGCCTATTGAACCAAAGATGGCTTAATACACAGATCGGGAGAAATGGACAAGGAACAAATGTGTGGTGGAGGAGGGAGGGGTGGAGGGCCAGATACCTAGCCGAGAAAAGAAAGGGTCACCGGCATCCTTGTATGATTTACAAACGGCAGGAATGATTTCCACATTGCGTCCACTGCAACAGCACGGTGGACGGTTCAGACATATTAGCACCAGCATATTTCCAAGGTGCATTTTCCAAGCACTTAACAATCATTAATTAGTTAGAAACATCCTTTCAAGGTCGGGAGGCACGATAGTTCATCTACACACAGCGGAGCTTTGGAGACTTCAGGGAAGCCGAATCGTACAGCACCTGGATAATTACTGTGGGAAGATTAATTGGGTTAACTGGCTGTGAAGAGTCTTGTGATAAAGCATTCTGAAAAATGCTTCCCCGGTTGCACTGTGAGATGTCAGAGCTGACATCCTTTGTGCCTAACAACTGAAAGCTGCCTCCATGGGAAAAGATGCAAAGTCATTAAAACAACTACGAATTACCCTTTGCTCTCTTTTTTTCAGAATCATTATGAAGTGACAAGTTTTCTGTGGTCACAAAGTGCCTGAGTCTCTCTGGGATTAAAGTGTGAAGTGGGCTGTATTGGGAATTGTGGTCTAAAACTGGTCCCTAGGTGGGGAGGAAGAGGGAGGAAGCAGTGAGTTTCAGAGCCCAGAGGTCACATCCTGCAGGTGGGTGGGTGCTGGTTCTGGGGTGGATTCCAAACTCTGTCCTCATCCGACACTCAGCACTCAGCACAGTGAGGGCTGGTGCAGGGAGAGGGAGGAGGGCGAGAGTGGTGGGAAGCAGAGAGCGCCAGACTCGTGGACGTTTACCCCAATTCATTTATGGCCCAGGGACAGCACGCCCCACCCACTAACTAGATACTAGGGAGCTTTTGGCTGGAGGTGGAAGCAAGCTATCTTGTCCATCTCCCCATCCCTCCCTCCAGACCAGAGGGTGGAGTCTTTGCACTTCGGGGTGCCTGAAAGACTCCCCGCTTCTCAAAGCCAGCTGGTGGGGCTCCCCTGTGTCCCTGCTCTTCCAAGTCTTTCTTTGCACTCTCCCTACCACACCCTCCCCAGGAGCCAGAACTCAGAAGAGGACTGGAAAGCATACACGTGAGTGAGAAGATGGAGTTCCTGGCACCTGGACGCCCAATAGCCTGGTGGAGCAGAAATGTGCTTGTCACTGCATCAGAGCCTGGTCCTGGCCCTGCCACCAAATAGCTTTATGATAATTCACCTCTCTGCCGTGTGGACACTGGATAATTCGTCACATCTTTGGGTGGCCTCAAATTCTGAATCTGTAAGATGAGTGGTTAGGCTGAAGGATCTCTAAGGTTCCTGCCTTATTGATGCATTTAGAATTATGGGATTATTATTCTACCACTACGGAAGTTCTGGACGGTGAGAGGGAAGCCTAATGAAACGGCATCCTTGTGACCTGCACACCGAGGCTTCCTCTTTGCCTTGGATGGAAGGAAAAGGTCAAAGAGCAGCCATGTTCTAAGCTAGGTCAAGATCTGAATTAAGAAAAATAGTGTGGCTCGAAACAGGCCAGTGTGCAATGGTCTGAGGGTGGATACTGCCTGACAGCCGACTGAAGGCGAACATGCAACGTCAGAGTAATTTACATCTACATTTACACTAAATGGATTTATCATAATTGCTGTTATTATGATTAATTCCTGAGGAATTAAAGGAGATCAGCCCTTTACTGCCCTGCTGCTGAGCTGACTGAAGTATTAAAATAAATAAGAAGGTCAAGAAGACACAGATGCAAAAGCAAAACTGCTTTATGCCATCTAAAAAAGAAACCTACTACTTAACTGAAAGTGGTGGAAAAAGACCCGCCTCTTCCTGGCGCTGAAATAAACTGCTTTACGCAGTAAGGTCCTAGACCTCGTTTTCTGGCCAGTGAAGAGATCTGGTCACAAAGAATAGGGCCCATGATAGGATTCTCTCCTCACCTTGCCTGCTGCTCACAGTCTCACCTGGATTCTGTGACTCAGTTTACCTGTCTGGGAACGAACTGCTGAATGACAGCATTTCTCTCTACCTTATGGATGCCCAAAATATATCATTATCCAGACTTCCAAAAGAGTCAACTGGTTGACTCTTTATTAAATAACTAACATTATTAAATAACTAACATTTACTGAACTTTTACTATGCTGACTGCTTCATGGTTATCATTTCATGGATTCTGTCTCAGAGATGAAGTAAATGCAGCTCAGAAACTTTCGACAGACTGTCAAAAATTCCACAGCTAGCGAGTGGCAAAGCCAGAGTGGTAACACAGTTCTTTTTTTTTTTTTATTCGACAGAGATAGAGACAGCCAGCAAGAGAGGGAACACAAGCAGGGGGAGTGGGAGAGGAAGAAGCAGGCTCACAGCGGAGGATCCTGATGTGGGGCTCGATCCCATAACGCCGGGATCACGCCCTGAGCCGAAGGCAGGCGCTTAACCGCTGTGCCACCCAGGCGCCCCTTGGTAACACAGTTCTAACTCCAACATGATTCACAGGGCACAATCACATGGGCTCGATCGGACTTTGAATAAACAGGCTGCACCTTTGCAAAGAAGCTTGCTTTACAGACCTTCCTTTACCAGTGATGGGAGCCCCCCTGAGCGCAGAGGAGCAGAGCCAAGTGGGCAGCCAGGTCCCCAGCCTAGAAGAGGCCCAGCTGGCCTTTCAGCCATATCAGCACGTGTGCAGCTCAACATGACCTCAATTCGTTAAAGATCTTTGATTTACAGGGAAAAAAAAAAAGTTCATGGGCTCCTAACACACAGTAACTCATGGTAGGTATTCCAGCTTATATAACACAGCCTCTTGGCCCCATTTCCACCTCCCATTAAGATGAGTGATAGAGTCTGTGCATTAATAGATACCTTGGCATTCATTTGGAGCCTTATTATTATTTTTTCCAGGCTGGGCTTTTCTGGACACATCCAGTTCTATTTCAGTCATTCAGATGGCAAAGAAAGAAATTATAAGGTAGAATTCAATTTTTGGTATCCTGTGGAGGAAAGGAAGACTCTGCTGATAGCTAGATGGGCTTCGGCTATTGTACGACTACTCTCACGCGCTCCATAATGATTGCGGACCATTGATTAATTCTTCTTGGGTACAGCGTTGCTTCATCAATCATTAAGTAAGCTCTCCCGCCAGGGTAGGTGCAAGAAGAAAAGATGTATGGACTTGTTATAAAGTGTTTATGTACTATGTCGTGGACTTGGGAGTTTGAAGGCAAGTCAATTTCAGTTTTCAAGGATGTAAGTAGCCAAAGACCCGCGCTTGTTGCAACGGAGACTCGAGACTCGAGAAATACACACTTCTGAAAGCATTAGCGAACTACTTAATAAGCCTAGGAAGTTTGCTGAAAAATCACAAACAAATGTGGACCACTGAATTTTGATTGGCCTCGCCTGCCCTTATAAATGCCACTCATTTTCTCTCCTCCTCTTGGCTATTCCCCACATCCCTGAGCTATGACCACTCACTCAGCTGCTTGCACACACATCTTTCTGCAAACCAACGTAAAAGGAGTCCCCTCCAAAGGTCGAAGGCCCACGGAAGCCAAACAAAAAGGGAGGAGAAAGGAGAAGCAAGTGTTGAAACCACTCCTTCTTTTTTTTTTAAGTGCAGTTCCAGATTTGCCCATCCCACTTTTTTTTTTTTTAGTAACATATAATGTATTATTGGTTTCAGAGGTACAGGTCTGTGATTCATCAGTCTTATATAATACCCAGTGTTCATTACATCACATGCCCTCCTTAATGCCCATCACCCACCCACCCCACTTTCTATCAGGCACATGGCAGTGCTCATTCTCTCATCAGTCCACACTAATTTCCACCTCTTAATGTTGACCTGGCCTTCCTGGCCAACGCTTACTAATTAAAATCTGAGATGACGACATTTGTATCACTGCACTTGAGACAGCATGGGGCTGGTTTCCAGCATAGACTAAGGGATCCTAGAATGGAGCCCTTGATGTACACTTTGGGCCCCACTGCTGTTATAGGATTCCACGAAACTCGCCATCATCACCCTTTTCCACTTGCCACCTTGGAAATCCCTTTCTCTTCAGTCTCCAAAACACCAGTTTACCCACCAGAGAAGATACACGAGGGAAGGTAGCAAGCTTGAAAGGCAGCCTCACCCAACTCAAGATACACATTACCCACATATACTCTTGCAGATATAACCTCCTCTTGTTCAAGCCAGGAATGGAATCCAGTTCTCAGGAGCGAATTCACTCATCTCCATTTCACTTCATTGCCCATTCACAAAGCCACAGCTGAGCCCAAATGCCGACCCAAGAGTCTTCTTCCCAACCTGCCCTGTTCTCATCTCTCCCCCCACTCAGGGCGCCGGAAATTTGGCAAGTCCTCACCTTACTTTCATCAGAATGGTACTTTCACCAGAATGGTACTTTCACCTCTCTCATACCTGACATGATCTCAGACCTGCTTGATTTTCTGGATAAAAAGCAGCAGAAGAGAAGACGGGCTGGGGAAGGCAGAAGCCCTAGTGATGTGCGAACCAGCTGCTCAGGGAGAGTCTGAGGCTGGCTACCTGCACAAAGCCCTCTCCCTGTGGATCCCTGACTGCCTCACTTAGCAGTAACCAAGACTGACTTCCTGTGATCTCGCTGCAGGCCAGGACGGCCTTAAACCAGATCCCCAACCCCTCACAACCCATGTGGTAGGTATGGTTATCCTCATTTTACATAGAAGACAGAAACAATGGCACAGAGAGGTGCAGTGGCTTGGCCAAGACACACAGCTAGTAAGTGGAAGAGTGATTTGAACACAGGCCTTTTCCGGAAACCCTACACTCCGTCTCTGCTCAGTAGCTTCTTCAGCGCTGGTGCCACAGGTCTAAGCCACCCGGGCAAAACTGAGAGGGCGGGAGGAAGAGCGCTGAGTTCAGCACTGGCTGTGGTTCAGCTCAGGCACGGACACTTGGCATTCCTCAGCTCTGGGCCTGGCACACAGAGGGAATACGTGTGTGCCTCCTCCCCCTTCACCTGCTAACATGTGAGGCATGGCCCCATGGGCCCCTGTGGAGGGCAGACGTCCCCATTCAGGCCATGTCCCCCAAAAATGTAAGACACGGACAGTGTCACCGAGATGGCCCATTGACAAGCACAGCCTTTTGGCCCCTGACCGCCACCATGGTGGTGGAAAGTCCGTCAGTGATGGCGAGGTAGACCTAGCGTGGAGTGGGGTTAGAGCTTGTGTGACCCTCAGTTTTCACATGGATAAACCCCTCCCCCCCCACACAAACAAATAAGTACAAATAAAACCAAAAAAAGCTGAATAAGGGAAGTGGATCGCAGCAATGTCAATATTCAGGTTGTGATATTTGCTATAGTTTTGTAAATTGTTATCATTGGGGGAAACTGAGTAAAGGGTACACAGGATCACGATTACTTCTTACAAACGCATGTAAGTCAATAATCATCTCGGTAAAAATGGCAGTTACAAAACAAGAATCAAAACAAAAACTTCAACCACAACAAAACTATCTCCAAACAGTGGAGCTGATGATTCTTACCCTTCCAGGCTACCACGGGGATGAAGTGAGATAGTATTAGTCTGACCTAAGAGCTCGGCTGGGCTCACGCTCCTTGCCCTGCCTCCCTGTCAGTTGTAAGCAGGACATTTCTGATTATGGGTGAACAACTCAGAGCCAAGTCAACATAAATTGTAATGCTCTAAAAAAAGAAATCATGCCCTCTTTATTCCTGAAGAGTCTCAAGCACACATTTGGCACTCATCAGACTGTGCACAATGACTAATAACCTTCACCAGTGGTTTCGTTTCAGCTCTGGGTAATTTTTCCCCCCAGATAGGCATAGTTGTGGTCCTTCTCCCTATGCACAATTAAGCTGGGTCCATAAATACACACTTTACAATAAGGCCACTGCCCTGGAATTTGGCTGAAGAATAGGGATATTGTTCAGGAAAATTATCTTTCTAAGAAGCACATATAGTTTTGCCTTTCATGTTCTTTGAAGTTTTAAAATGTACCCTTCGACCTCAACTAAAAACTTGAGTTAGTGTTAAGATTCCTGAAACATATCAAGGAGTCATGTGATCTTTGGGGGGAATAAGTTCATTACAAATACTGTTCTGTATCAATACGAGTGAATGGAAACTCATGTCTCCTGCATTTTTAGCACCATTTTATGCATCTGGGAAACTTGCGGGGTCTTTTAGAAAAATGTGCTGGATCAGTAAATTCTCCCTTGCTCTTCTGACACTCTTTCTGAGAGACTCGCCCACGTAAGTATCTCTCTTTGAGGACTCCTTGCAGGTAGCATTTGAAAACTAAGAATTTCACTAGGGGACTCTTCCATGCCAAAAAGCAAAAACAGAAAACAGCCTTCAAAGTGGAGAAAGACCTGTTTCTCCTCACCCTCCTCCCTTCATTTAAGGCACTAATGCATCTTGAATTCAAATGTACTTTTCTCTGAAAAGTATGCCAAATACCTTTTAGCAAAACTTTTTACAGACCACGGACACAGACACAGACACAGAACTTTCCAGCTGGAAGGGACTTCAGAGACATCTCAGATTGGTTCCACACATGGGGGAGGGGCTTACGGCCCACCTTGTCTGCTCCCTCATTTTAAAATGAAGCCCAGATGCTTTAAGTGATTTGCTCAAGGTCATCAGGATTTGCACTCAGGCCTCTTGACCTCCATCACACCACGGTGTTTCTTCCAAAAATTACCTCCGCCTTCCCTGCCCCTTCCATTTCTGTCCAAAAAAGGAGGGGGGGAGGGGAAGATCCATAAAAAATCATAATTAATTCTAACCAAGGCATGCATTAAGTAAATAAACAGAAACACCTTCCTGGTATGTGCCCCATGCCTCAGGATGCCTCTCACTGTATGGTGATCACAACTAAAAGAGTAGGAGAAGTTTCGGAGTAGCCAGGAGTCGGGACTGCTCTCATGGGGCCAAGGTCTCTAGCTGCAGAGGGCTGCCGTCTGTAACTCTCTAATGATGCTGGATGGTTTCAGCAAGTTCACAGCCTGAGCGGTGTAGCACAGAACTAAATATATTTTATGAAACACACAGAAATGTGGTGTTATTTTCAAAATATCAGTCTCTCTCTCTCTGGGGACACTAGATCCTTAAAGCACGAAGGAGACCATCCTTTGCCCCCTCTCCATTTATTTCGTGTTGATTCCTAACTCGCCAACATGAACTAGCTGTTCCTAGACAAATCAATCAGGAAGTTTTCATCATCTGCCCCACCACCCCAGCATATCATCTTAACATTAATTCAATAACACAGAAGTCCCAAAGATAGCACTGGATTAAGTTGCCACACGAAACAACAGAAAGTTAAAATTCTCAAACAAATGCACAGTCACCGTTAACACTGGCCAAAATAAGAGGCAAAGGGCTGTGGCTACTTTGGAGGCTTGTCACACGCGACTGTAAAAGCCCACCGTCTATTCTCAATAATAAACGCACTCACACACCTCTTCATACTCGGCACACCACGCCAAATGGTTCTCCAGGCATTCGCAAGTCACCAGTTACACTCAAGAAAGCCACCTCCCCTCTCCCACCGTCACTTCATTTCGACCTTTTATGAAAAGACAACCGTTTTGAGCCATTTAAGAAAGAGAGAGAGAGAGAATCCTGGTGGAAAATAATACACAGCTGTGATAATATCATGTTTTTTTAAAATACCATAATATAGTTTTACTTTTAATAATAAAAGATAAAAAAGGGGCGTCTGTGAATAATTAGAGATTGCAGTCTGAAGCCAGTTACAGTCACTGCAATTGATAATAAACTGAAAACCCCTTGAGAGCAGGTAAATGCTTTGCAACCCTGACCCCCTTGCTCTCACATTACTTAACTACCCTGCGGTTCTTGCATTACATCACCATTCAAGCGATTGGTTCCTGCATTTTAACTCTCTCCCTGTCTCCTCCGATTAGGAGCGACACCGCAGCAAAGAAACTTCGCCCGAGTTTGCTCTTTCTCGCTTCGCTTTTTATTTGTGGCCTCTTTGCTCCTGTCGCGCTCTGCCTTGCTCTGGGTTTTTTTTTCTTTTTTTTTTTTTGCCCAACCCCGGCCTCGGTTCAACTCATTCAGGTCGCTGTGCTAGCACAAAAACTCTTATCAAAGTGAAAAGAAATGCCTCTTCGGGACCAGAAGAGGAGCCGAGGGGCTGGGGAAAGAGGAGAAGGAAGAAGAGGAGAAACAAAGACGGGCAGAAAGGGGAGAAGGGGAAGAAAAAGAAGAGGAGGAGGAGGACGAAGACTGGAGAGAAGAAGGCGGGTAGGGGCAAAAAAAAATTCTATAAAATCGGAAAAAAGAAAATAAAATTAAAAACAAACCTCATGGACATCACTGAGGCTGAATTCCCTCCTGAGGTGCAGAACATGAGAGCTCTGGAATGAGTGTGTGTAGAATTTGAGCCAAAGCTTAACTAGCCTGAGTGAGTCATATCCTTCCCACTTGATTCCAGGCCAAGCGATGATGTAATGCGCTGGCCCTTCTCTTGCGCCTAGCTCTGGCTCTCTCCCTCCGGCTCGCTCACTTGCTCGCTCTTTCTCCTGGGCTCGCCCTCCTCCCCCTTCTCCTTTTTAGCTCAGTGCTGGTGAAGTCACCATTTAAATCTGGCAGAACTGAAGCAAAAACTTCAATGTAACCAAAACAGCCTCAGGCCGAGTTCCAGACTCGGGGAGCCTTAGTGGTGCAATTGCCCTTAGAAACGAGTAAACAGAGGGGGAAACAGTGCCGCCTGGGGATGGCCCAACAGCTGCCTCGGACTTCGACTTCGAGAGGGACCGGGGGTTCTGTGGGCAGGGGTCCGCTGGTTCCGACTTTTTTTTTTTTTTTTTTAATACGCTGGCTTAAAAAAAAAAAGTCCCTGTGTTCAGAAATAGGAGTGGAGACACAAGTAGAGGTGAAGACCCAGGGGGTGAACGGTCAGGTTGGGAGGACGGGGCTTGAACAACCAAGACAGGTCCCCAGCCCTGGCTTTCCTTCAGAACCAGGTGACACGGTTTCCATGGTTCAAGGCTCTTTTTTTTCCTGGAGCTGGATGGGATTTTCTGTCACTGGATGCCAACCACTGGCCCTCTGGAGATTTCTCCCATCTGACCTCCCTGTCAGCAAGGGCAAACCCACTTCGGGGCCAAACACACGCCTGCGTCTGAAGCCATCAAGAGCTGAGCAATCACACTGCCTTCCCCCCCAACCCCCACAGCCCCCTCTCCCGCCCTGTGTTGGTACCTCCTTTATGGGCGGAAGGGAAAAGGTTCCTAGTCGCAAAACACAAAGCTTGACTTTCTGAGATTAGCACTCCGCTCTCAGGTGAGCTGCCCAAAGAAGAGGGAATTAAACCATGTCCCTCACCAAAATGAGTGACAAGCTATCCGTTCCTCTACCTGCTGGGGTGGGGGTGGGGGTACCAGTGCAGGTGGGGCTGTCTGTGAGTTTAAAAGGATACAGGGAGAACAAACAGTATGTGTGTCTCTCCTTTAATTACAGAGTGAGGAAAACCAGCCTGGGGTGGTGGTGGAGGGGGCAGGAGTCAAACATCATCCTTCCCCCACAGCAGTGAAACCCTTTTAACTGCAAATTCTACCCCTCACTTCACACTTCTGCTCAGGACTTTACCTAGAACAGTCCAGACACTTGGGGCTTTGTTAGCACGGCTTTTTAACCCTATCTTCTCTTCCTTTAATCTTCCCCTCATCGTTAAATGCCTCCTTAAAAAAGAAAAAAAAAGTAATTTTCAAAAAATGGGAAGTTCACTAGAATTTTTTTTTTTAAATACCACAAAAGCAGAAGAAAGGCGTGGGGTTGCAAGGTTTTGTTTTGTTTTCAAAAATAATCATAGCTTTTGACAAAATCTAGTGCCCCTCGTTGCTTTCGTGCCCCGTGAATGGAATAAGGTGCTACACATATTTGTCTCTTCACCCCCTGTGGCTGAGCAGAGCGAGAGGATGATCCCAACTCCTCAACTCCGCTTTCAGAGACATCTCTGAGCTTATTCAAGATCGCTGCTGCTGGGGACAGGGCTGTTAATCTGAGTCCCTTGGAATTTAAATCACAGCTTCAGGGAATATAGAGCTAAAAAGCAAGGTCTGCCCCAGCGTCTGCCTGACCCCTGGGGGCTGGGGTGGGGAAGCGCTTTCTCCAGCAGTCTGCCTGGAGCATGACATCCCCAATTGACGCTGATGCCACAGTTTCTGCAGTGACACCTTTATCAAGGCAGGCAGCTTTGAATTAAAGGTGATCAGCCGTAATTACAGCTGGCGCCACCGAAGCCTGTGGCCTGACAGCGGCAAATGTGGTTGTTATAAAGTTTGGTCCACCATGTCAGTGGCCTGTATAACTCATTTACGTCTGACTCGCCAAGCAGCTATTGATTTTTCTTCTGACGCAGGGAATAAATAAAACAAACTCTTCAATCACTCCTCCAAGCCTTTCCACTTCGAGGTAGGTTGACAAGATTTTATGTAAACTACTTTCTCCCTTTTCTAGGAGCCACTGACGGTGTTGATTAATATAAAGCTAAGGACTTTCCCTTTGCCTTCTCTGCTCCCTACACCCCCCCCCGCCCCCACCCTTGCCTTAGCTTTCATATTTAACTGTTTTCTCTACATTATTATTCTAGGCATCTCAAAATGGGTATGTGGTAGAAGGTTTCCAAATTGACATCTTCCTGTAACCTCAATGGGAAAATGATCTCTCAATGATTTTTCTTATATTAAGTCACAGGGGCAGGGTTAAGCTGCTAGAAAGTGGGTCCCTGCCCCCCCCCCCCCGCCTTTTTAAGTGAAATAGGTAAAAGGGACCCTGTGCTGTAGGTTAAGATGATGTAAAAGGAGCTTTCCTGTCTCAGGAACAAAGCGGCTGGCAGCTTTGACCAAAGCCGGGCCCAGACTTCTCAGGAGGCACAACAGCATCTTTGCTCCTGCCAACAGGAGGAAGGGGCCAAGAGGTTCCAAGATGGTGAGTATGGCCCTAATCGGTGAGTGGTGTGGTCATTGGGTTCAGAGCTTCTAGAACCCAGCCAGACTCTGAGAGCCCTGTACCCGATGATGATGCCACCACAGCAACAATGTGCAGGACACACTGTCATTCCAATAAAACCTCTTTGGAGTGCTGGCCTGAGTTGGAAACAATTTCAGAGTTCAAAGGGGTCTGAGTATTTACATTTGCACTTGCCGGTCCAAACATAAGTACCCTTCCCTGCCATTCCAAATCAGGCGTTTTCACTGGCTGCTGGGTTTCTCCCCACTTGAAAAGAAACCCTGCTTTCCCATTTTCCTTCCTGTGAGCAGCTAATGATAGAGAATATCCTGTTCCCAAAAGGAAATTCCCCCCACCCCCTACCCCCGGACTCCAGAGCTTCCTTTTTCACCCATCTGGCCCTCTCGTTGACTCCCAGCACCCGCCCCCCACAACCCCCTCCATGTCCTAGCTGCTCTTCTGAAGAATGGGGGCTTTACAGATAGGACTTGTGAGATGCTGTAATTCCAGCGGGAGCCTTCTTAAAAGGAGCTCCTGGCCAGCAGGCTAGGCCTCCAGATTAGCTGGCTTGCTCAGGAATGCTTGCAACACCCTCCTTTCAGAACGTGTCATCCTTGGGGAGAGGGTGGTGGGTACCGCGCAGCTGTTCCGTGTAACTCACTCCCGTACTCCCAGCTCCTGATGAAATGTTCGGCTCCGGAGCAGGGGAAGCCTCCGAGATTTGAGCTCAGAGTTCAGAATGCATTTGGACCATCTCCAAAACAACCCACTAGAAAAGGCACAACTTGGATGGCAGGGCTGAAGGGCGCAAGGGCCAACTAAAGTAAACTCTGTGTGCCTGGCTGAATTTCTGAGCTCAAACACATGGAAACCCATACAGCAAATATAAGAAACGATAGCGATCCTTCCTAGAGAGAGTGGACTTTTTTTTTTCTTCCCTCTTATAACGGTTTGAATTTATTCTCCTGAAGGAAAGGCATATCATCTTCTTTCAGACGTTGTTTTTAAAATTTGACCCATGATTCCTTCAGTCCCAGTGGAGTTTGAGGGGCCAGATAATTTCAGCGTTAAATAAGCTGTAATGACTATCATATGTACCCAGCCATAAACCTAGTATTAAAAATTATTCAGAAAAAAGTGGCATCTCTTCCTTTTTTAATTTACAATAACCATCCAGGTGGTTTCTAAGGTCTCCTTTGCAAATTGCTTCCAGCGAACCTTCCGGTCACAGACCACTGCACACCCACGTGGTGTCATTCAGCATTCCCTTCAACTTGGGTGTCCCGTGTTTTCACAGTGGACAGAGGCCGAGGGGCTGTCTGGGTGAACCTGTGCAGCATGCATCCTAACTGTGTGCTAGTGGGATTAGCTGGTTTAGATGACTGAGCCTGCTAGAGGCAGCTCCCAGCACTCCCAGGGAGAAAAAGAGACTGGTCACCTCTTGGTTACTTCTGTCTTGTACCTCCTGCAACTCTTATATCCCAGCCCTAGCACCAAGTGCCCTCAGGCAACTTGCTAGCCTTTCCTGTGTCCAAACCGACTTGTAAAGTTCCGAAGTGGCAATGTTAAAAGTGTCTCAAACAAAGGAATGAATTTCTAATGGTGGAGGCATCAGGAAGCCTTACGGGTAGGTATTGGGAGGTTATGAGAGCCCTTTGCTCAGCCCTAAAATATTATCATTGATTCTGCCTACTCAGAGCATTTTTGCCCTAACTTCTCCATGCATCCCAAAAGTATATGTCATTGTATCATTCGAACTTATCACAGTATCTGAAAGGCAGCTGACAGCCAATGAATACTTGTTGAATAAATGAATGAGCAAATGAATGAATATACTCCTCAGCTCAGGCATTCCTTTTTCCATGAACAGTTTGCAAGGCTACCATGCTGGGACAGGACTTCCATTTCTCTAGCTTCCCATGGCATCCTGGACCAGATCCTATTCCAGCAACAAGTCAGTTCTGGAAGGTACCTATTTCCGTGCCTGTCTTCCTCATGAGCCGTTAGCTTCTTCAGGGCAGAAACTGGGCTTATCCATCCATCCATTAGCACCCTGGCACCTAGCAAGCACCTGACTCACACACACTAGGTCCTCAAGAAATGTGACTAGAACTGGAATGTTGGCAGCATAGGCTGCTCTGTCTTCCTTATTTTCCCTCCCAAAAGTCCTCTTTCCCTTTTGCATCCTTAGACTTTTTCTGTGGCTTCCTTGAGATCTGGAAACTAGAAAACCTGGAATAATAAGAAAATCCTAAGAAATATTCTGGTTGGCCTTCTCTATCCTACACAATGTCATTTCTCCTTGAAGGGCCTTTGATTCTTTTTGCTCCCCTTTTCCTGGATCCACATGACGGCGATGCCAGAATGGGCACACTGAAGTTTTTATCAGAGCAGCTGTTTTCTCCATTTTCCTATACGAAGCGTCCAGGGGAACTGAGACGCAAGGTAAGGGGAATGAATATTTTCCCATTAGTTTTGGTGTTGAGGTGCCCTAAGGAAAGGGAGACTGCCACCAGGACTCATTCATCCCCAAAGCAATGGTGGTGTCAGTTCTAACCAGCAGTCCCTACAACTCAGGTTTGGAACTATGGGAAGAAAGCTCCAAAAAATGGTGGAGGAGGCTCAAAACAGAGGAGGCTCAAACATTTGTAGGTAAAAGTATGGAGAGGATCAGAGTCTACTGGTGTTGCCAGACTACAGAGAATTCATGTTCTGGTGTTGGGTGGAGCCAGGACATGGTGCAGTAGTGGACCAACGAGACCGGTTGAGGAGCAATCCTGCTCACCACGAAACGAAGTGAGAGAAACGGGCCTTTACCACAGGCTCTGTGGATAAACTTGTAATCTACCAAATTCCCCTGGTCCCTTTGACAAAGTGTGGTGACCGGGCCATTCTAGGGTGAAGAAGGTTGGGTGCACGGGGTTCAGAATTTAAGGAGGTGCTCGCTCTTGGGGATGTGCAAATGCAGGTTGGCAATTCTGCAATCCTGAGAGTGAGCCCCTCCTCAGATGTGGAAGCTGTAGGGGCACCAGTTGTCTCTCCCAGTCAGGGCCCTGGTTGGTGAGATTTACTCCTCTCTGTGTCCTTCAGTGGGCACCAGGAGGACTAGTGAAATGATATGGGAGAAGCTCTAAGTCTACCTGGCCAGCCGTGGGCAAGAGAGATGGTGCCTACAGTGGATTGAGCTTTTTCTTAGAAGCATCACTTGTCTTCAATCTGTCCTCCTTCTCAATTTCATGTCCCTTAGCTTGCTGTTCTATTTTTCCCCCACTCTAATTGCTGTCTGTGTGAAACATTAAGATTGTGGCCTTGTCTATCATCTCTGTTACAAGTTATAGAAATTGGTAATGTTCCCTAGTTCTGTAGCTATCATACATGTCTTACTGACATGCGTACATATACATATATGTGAGCACACTCATACATGTGCATGCATACATACATAGAAGCTTACATACATATGAATACACGCATACATACATAGTCATCATCAGCCAACATTTATTGAGCACAGATCCTGTGCCGTGCATTGTGTTAGATGTCCCTCAGGTATCAGTTTTTTTAATCCTTTCAGAACCCAGCAACACTACGAAGTAGGCACTCCTGTTATCCCCGTATTATGAAGAAACTGACTCGGGACTGAATAACCTGCCTAAACATCACAGTGGGGCCGAGAGCTGAACTAAAAGTTGTCTAATGCCCAAGGCAGGGATGTGACTGGGCTACCTCCCTGTTTTGTATCCGTGCCTTAACACCTTCCACAGCCCAGATGCTCCTGGAGCTGGCTACTCTGTGTGAGCAGAAGGAAGCAGTGCTCTGGGGCCTGGCCATTGGGATGGCAAACGTGGGTCTTTTTAGCGTCAGGCTTCTGATCAGAGAGATTCTCCAGAGGAGGAGGGCTGGAGGAGAAGCAGAGAAGAACGAGGCCGTACGGCCCAACATGGAGAAGTTAGAAATGTGGGAGGTCACCCCTGTCAGGTGATGTGATGCTGCTGCCTGCCTCTCACCTCTCACCTGGCCTCCGCCACCTCCCTGAAATCTCATCGGGGGTCACAATCTGAACCCGCACTGCAAAGTTCATACCCACGGGTCCCCAAGTGACGGTGCACTGCTGGTTTCCAAGCTCCTTGTTTCTTGGTGGGGCTCTCATTTCACGTGGAGGAAAATGTGTACCTGCTGGGACCTGCGCATCGTGTTGCTGAATACTCACATCTGGAAAAGCAGTCCGTGGGGACGGTCACACTCAGAGAACAACATTATTCGTTTGCATACTGTAAATTAAAAGTATTGGGGTGTCTTTGTTCTGAATGTTTGCCCCCCCCCCAATACTTTGCTGTGGCACAAAAGGACTTTCTGAAAAAGCCTACTTACTTGTTTGGATGACGGCCCTGAAAATACACTCTACTGGTTACTTTCATCATTAAGCAACTTTAAATACGTCTTTAAAAAACTACAAAAGTAAGAATGAATTTGAAGAGGTTTTAAGGGTATTAAAAATAAAAAAGGAAGTCTTGAAGTCAGGAATTGTATTTGTGGTTTCGTTTCTTTTCCCAGAGATTCCCGCTGCACGGCTCTGTGTGTATTTAGTAACTGACCTCCACGTCCTCTAAGCATAGAGGTTCCCCAGCACTGACTGATTCAGAGGGTCTGCAAGAAGAACAAGCCCTCCAACACTTGTGCCTGGAGGGGATACGAGGAATTTTTTTTAACCCCAAACACGAAGCTCTTGGGCCTTCCAAATGAAATTATCTATGTTTTTATTAACAGAGCCCCTGAGTTAAAAAGTTGGTTTTGATAAGAGAGAATAAATGAAAGAGAAAACTGCTGACATAATATTTTGGTTTCCAAGCCCACTTCCACATTCTACTGTCCCTCTCAGGCCTGGACATGACTGCGGTGTCTGTACCAACACCAGAATCCCAAATAGCAAAGGTGCAGTTAATCCTGCCTTACGCTGAAATTTAGCTTTAAACTTTCAGCAAAGAATCACAGGGACACTTGCATATGCACTGGTAGATGTTTCTGTCTTTCTAGAAGTATAGTACTGTAGGATTGATAAATAACCTGGTCTCGCCCTCTCCATTCCCATGAGAAGAAAACTGAATATTAGGATGTCCAAAGGGTCTTTCGGGGGTAAGAGATCCAAACCTTCTCATACCTCATAAACTTTAGAATTCCTCTGACATGAATAGAAATGGGAAGGAAAGTGAGATCCAAGCACCATCCGGGGGAGTCTGAGTGCCCGATCGCTTTCCCTTAGCCCTCACCCAGACTGGAAAGCACCCTCTTCAGCTGGGGTCGGAACATACCTTTCTTGAGCAACAAGCCCCCCTTGAGATTCTAGTGAAAACCGTGCACCCCCCTTTCAACCATGGACCCCAGGTTTAAAATCCCCATGAAAACAAAGCATGCTGTCTTTGTATGAAACGTTAAGCTATGCTCTTTTACAGGTAAAGCAAAGCAGCCACATGCAGCCCAATCTTGAGGTTTTGAAGGCTGACCCAGATCCTGGCACGATAACCCGCAAACTGAGGTCCTTTTCTAGCTCAGTGGTTCTCAGATTTGCTGTACCCAAGAATCTCTGGAGAACAGGTTAAAATGCAGATTTCCAGGTGCTATCTCAAAGATGATAACAGCAAAGAGGAGGCAAAGCATATGTATTTTTAAGCAAAACTCCCTAGGGATTTTAATGCTAGTGATCCACAGACCACACTTCACAAAAGACTGAATCTACCTGGTCACCCCGTGGTCATAGAAATTTTACAAACGAATACATTAATAAGTAAAAGGAAACACATATAAACTTGTGTATCTTTCCCCTGCAATTCAGGGTATAGAGGAGCTGTGATCTAGTTTATGTCTTATTTTTTAAGGTAAAAAGTATAGTAATCTGCCCTAAAATTATCAAGCCTATAAAAATTGGCTATAGCGGCTTTTCCAAAACAGGATGCCTACGATGGATGGAAATAAAACACATATTCGCAGTAACAGGACACCATTTAAATGGTCTATGGAATTATGGTCCAGGACCCCTGATAAGATTAGAGTTTCCTGACCTGTGGCTGGTTTAGCAAGGCATTTGTCTCCTATGTTTACTATCAATGCTTCCAGATGTTTACTTTGCAATATTCCCAGTCTCCTCATGTGACAATCACAGGGAGGGTGCTTTGGGGAAGGGAAAGAAAGAGTAGTGGTAGCTGAAGAGTGCAATTGCATGGGGTAAGCCACACCTTTGGCATAACTTAGTTATCTTCTAGAACTTTAGTTGAACATCAAACAGTGGTGTTGGTTCTGTGTACTACAGAATGCTACAGAATTCTGCACGGGGTCTTCTTCTCCAGAGGTTTTTTTGTTTTGTTTTTAAACATTTTATTTATTTATTTGAAAGAAAGAGCTCGAGCACGAATGGGGTGGGGGGTGAGAAGGGGGAGGGGCAGGCCCGAGGGAGAGGGAGAAGCAGACTCCCCACTGAGCAGGGAGCCCAATGCAGGGCTCAATCCCAGGACCCTGGGTTCATGACCTGAGCTGAAGGCAGACGCTTAACCAAATGAGCCACCCAGGTGCCTCTTCTCCAGAGTTCTTTACCCATCCGTTTCTCCAAAGGATGTTGTAAAGTTTTTCAGAAGTCTTCTATTTTTATCTTTGTAAAGTGCCATGAGCACTTGAGAAGAGAAAGTGCCAGTCCCTCCACAGGCCCAAAAATGTGAGTGAGGACGAAGGGGAATGAGGATCGTGACCTGTGAGTCATGCAGGGCTGCCTCCACTGCTAAGTAAGAATTAAGTGTCCGAATTACAATGATAGTCCTTGTATAATTCCTGTTTGACCAACTCTCTGTCATATTAATATTGTCACAAGAGCCCTGGAACAACAATTAAAACAGACACCACACAAAGTCCAGGAAACAGACAGAAGGGAAAAACTTTGGTAGGCGCTAAATGTCTGGGAAAATAATACTTCAACGGGGGTGCCAAGGTTGTAGGACATAAAGGGCAGCGAGCGTGGAAAATAACGATGGAGGTGACAAAAGGAAAGACGACTCTTCGGCATTTCTCTGGTCACTTACTACCCTTAAAGCCAGGGGCCATCACGCCCCTTTCATTCTGGTACTTGTTGACATCTTATATCCATTTACTCAGAGAAGCTTTGTGTCAACAGAAGAGGAAAGCCTCCAAGATTTGGAGCATAAAGAGACACTGATGATTGTTAATGAGTCTCGTCTTTGAATGAAGAGTTTGGGGATACTAATCCTCTTTAAAGTTCTGGATATTTTCAGAAATAAATAATCCGTAATTGCCAGCAAACTGCCTTTTCCGTTTGGTTAAAAAAAAACAAAGTCCTGGGGCGCCTGGGTGGCACAGCGGTTGGGCGTCTGCCTTCGGCTCAGGGCGTGATCCCGGCGTTATGGGATCGAGCCCCACATCAGGCTCCTCTGCTATGAGCCTGCTTCTTCCTCTCCCACTCCCCCTGCTTGTGTTCCCTCTCTCGCTGGCTGTCTCGATCTCTGTCAAATAAATAAATAAAATCTTTAAAAAAACAAAAAACAAAAAACAAAAACAAAGTCCTTCTTGTTGACATCGTCACAGCCAGAGCCTTCCCTGTCTCACACCTGAGATGCTGATGCGTGCGGAGTGCATGCATACACCGTATCCCAAACTGAACCGGCAGCCACGATGCGCGGGTGCAGGGGAGCACGAGTTAGCAAGGTTAGACGGTTTTGAGCCTAGAAGGCCCCATGACTTAGTCTGGGGCAGCTCCGTTTTAATTTGTCAAAGATTCTGTTATTTTACCAAAGGCTATTTGGCGTCACCTGATATCTCCTGAGCCGACCAAACCGCAGCAAAATTGAGATCCTTTTGTTTCCATCTTGTCTCCCCTTTCAGTATCTCTCTCTGCGTTTCCTGACACCCTTTTGTTCTTAACTAGTTTCAAGTCATCTTACAAAAGATTTTAGCTGATAAAGGCAAATTTGCTTCACTGTGTATGCTGTGAACTCCAGGAAACACAAAGTCATAAGGTGTTATGGGGGCACTGGAGACCCCGGGACAGAAGGTGGGAGGGGAGCATCTTGGTAAAAGGATACTGCTCAATCCCTGGATCTAGATGTCAGTGAAACAGCAGAAAACAAAACAGACAGCTACTGACCTATCAAGGGCAAAGAAGGGCAAAGCACGGGGGTGGGTGCTGGGGTACAGGTGACCACGGTAGTCGGTGAGGCCAAGTGCTACAATGGTTATTTTCAATGTGGAGGGACGAGCAGAAAAATATTCTACAATTTTCAAGATACTTTTTTTTTTAAAAAGATTTTATTTATCCATTTAACAGAGAGACAGTGAGAGAGGGAGCACAAGCAGGAGGGGTGGGAGAGGGAGAAGCAGGCTTCCCACTGAGCAGGAAGCCCGATGCAGGGCTCCATCCCAGGACCCTGGGATTACGGCCTGAGCAGAAGACAGACACTTAACGACTGAGCCACCCAGGCGCCCCTCAAGGTACTTTCTCAACACAACCTCATAGAATGCGAGACCATGAAGGAATGGTGGGTGTGGTAAAGCCTTTCAGGTAAGGTGTTCAGGGAAGTCCTCTCCAAAGAGATGACATTTTACCTGAGAACTGAATAATGAAATATGGAGGTGTGGGTGTAGACATGGAGGGAGACTTGTGCAGACAGAACAATCTAGGGCAATGCCCTGAGGCCAGAAAGGACTCCCTGTTTAGAAAGAAGGCCAGGCAGGGAAGAGAAGGAGAGGGGAAAGAGATAACCCCGGAGACGCAGGGAGGGGTCTTGCTGGCCACAACAGCATTTCTATTTTATTTTAAGGCAGACAGAAGCCATTGGAAAGTCTAACAAAAGGACTGACATAACCGGATTTTTATTTTGAAGAAATTGCATTAACTCCTGTATGGAAAATGGAATATCTGAGAGTAAGAATTCAAGTTTGGGGAACAGCGAAGAGATTTTGCAATAGTCTGGGCGAGGGGTGATGACGGCTGGCAGGACTGGCAGCAGAAGACATGGCAGAGGAGGGAAGAGCCGGGACCCACTGAGGGAGACCCAGCCACATGCCCGGAGTCAGCCACGGGAGCACGGAAGACGAGGAATCCAGGACCACTGGATTTTTGATCGGATCAAATGAATAAATGCTGTTATTATTCACTGTGATGAAGAAGACCGGTATGGCAAATGACTCGAGAAGGGTCAGGAGTTTTTCTTTGGACAAGTTAAATGTGAGATGCTTAGTGACACAGACAGAGAAATCAGGAAGGCAGAGGGGTAGGAACGGCTGCGCTCAGTGGGCAGTCAGGGCCGAAGACATCCCTTGGGAATCAATTCTGATTGACTGTCTTTAAAGCCACAGACTGGGTGAGTCTCAGAACTGAGTCATGCGGGACACTCTTACAGTAAGTGCTGGGCAGGGGAGGGGTACCTAGTGAGGTGGGAGAAAAACCAGGAAGGAGTCAGGGGAGATTCCTGGAAGTCAGTGTAAGCGCAACAGTCGCTTCAGATGACAAGAAGTACACATTTGTTAAAAATCACCTAGGCAGTCGCTCTTCTGGCTGTTTCTGCCTAGAAAAAGATGAAAAGGCAACTCAGAGAGTGAGTTTTCTCTTTCACCCTAACACCTTCCTGCAAACACTCCACCTCTTTTTTCCCTCTGGTTGTAAATATCAAGAGAGAAATTATTGCAATACAGAAAATTAGAGGATTTTACTTGCCAGCAACGAAAGATGAGTTTTAGAAAAAATTCTTCCTGGGGCCAAAGTCTTTTAGATACTCCCTGCCTGAGTACCTTTCCCTTTTACAATCGCTATTTGTGGGGGACTGCAAACATGGCTCTAACACCCAGATAAATCTATGTAGTTTTTGTTAGCAAGAGATAAACTTCTGATCAATAAGGGCTGCTGCTTTATTCATTATCATTTTTGAGATTTAGAAGAAATGGTAAAATTGAAATTACCCATGGGCGTTAAAATGGAGACCTTCTTTTGTCTCAAAGGCTATGGAGAAAACTAAAAAGAAAATTCTAGAACATGTTTTTAAACAAAAAACCTGACCAATGTATGTGATTTTAATAGCTCTAGGCCTTTTCTCACTTTCAGATGGTCCCAGGGTGGTTTGGGAATGTGGGTTGCTCAATGGGTTGTAAGAGCTGCTTTCCAATGGACATTTTCGAGAGAACACAGGTATCCTGGGACAGGTTTTAAAGTGGGAGGTCCTTTTGGAATGTGTGATGATATCTAATATAATGGAGGCCTCCAGGCCCAGGAGGCTCTGGATTCAGAAAGAGAGAGAGAAAAAAAGAGAGAGAAAAAGAAAGAGAGAGAGGCTTGAGAAAGTCACCACCCAAATTTCAAAAATGAAATAATGTATTTTAAAATGTAAAAGCCAAATTGTGGCTATTTTTATGAGGACCCTTATATTCCAGGTAAATCTAAATTTCCTAGCAGCAGTGGCATGGGGTCTCCACGAATCTGTCCCTCCCCTGAAGATGACCTCTAGTGACCTATAAAGGGCAATGGAGAGAAAAGCATGGGGGTGGGTGCTGGGGTGCAGGCGACCAAGGTAGTCCGTGATGCCGAGTGCTACAATAGTTATTTTAAATGTAGAGGGACAAGCAGAAAAATATTCTACAATTTTCAAAGTACTGTGTTAATACAACCTCATAGAGCGCTAGACCATAAAGATTTTAAAGTCCAACTTTCTTTCTTTTGCAGAAAAGGAAACTGAAGTACTGGTAAGTGGCACTAACTCAAAATCGCCCCGGGACCCCTGTGCCCATTTCAGAGCTCTTCTTTTGCAGCCCTGGGAGGCCTGGTATCTCCGGGTTGTGGGGAGGGTCTCATTCATTTAATTCCCCGAATTTGTTCTTGGCTTTGGGCTCTTGGGAGTGGAAGTTGTGCCCTGCACAAGGTCAGTCGAGGGGCACTGGAAATGGCCCATGGAAACAACAGCTGGGGCCCAGGGCATTTCCCCTTAACTGAGTCAAGACGGCCAGACTCTGTCGATCAGAATTTGTCAGAGCCTATTTCATAGTACATTATTAAATGCCCTGATGTTTTTGTAACCAAATAAATGCATTATGAACAGGACACTTTTCCTGCAGTTCTCTACAACATCCTGGATCTGTTCTTAGGAGTGGATGAAAAGCAGTAGGGACTCTGGCCACAGTAATGCCAATTTATATGTGTTGCAAAGCAGTCTGTTACCTCATTTAATCCTCCTAGAACTTTTCCCAGGGAGGAAGCTGAGGTCAGAAAGGTGAAATGACTTGGTCAAGAACACAGAGTTGTTAACTAGATCCCAGGTCTTTTGACATCTCAGTCCAGTGTTTTTTTCCATAATATAACTTTTCTCCTTGTTGGGTCTCCTGGATGCATGTCGTTTTATTTTGGAAAGTGATTTTTGTATTTGGTTGGCTGGGGTGGTTGGAACTCTTTTTTTTTTTTTTTAACTGTGGTAAAATATACATAATATAAAATTTACAATTTTAACCTTCTTTAAATGTACGGTTCAGTGACATGGCTGAACTTTTAAGGTAGGAAAGAACAAAGAAAGTGTAATAATAAGTATCATAAAAACAAAAGTTAGTAAGTCCTTAGTATATGCCAAGCAATGTACTAAGAGCTAATCTTCAATATCCCACTAAATTCTAAAAGCAAATCTGGCCACAATTCTTATTCTTTTTTCTACACACGAAGAAACACAAGTTCAGAGAGGTTAAGGAACTTGCCCAAGGTCACACAGCTGGCGGTGGCAGTCAATCACAAACCGAGGCAGTTGATTGATGCATTCGCCACTCTAATCCACCACACCTTGTTGCTTTTCCTTTGGGGCGGCTCTTAAACAAAACAAAGAAGAACTGAAAGGCCCAATTCTTCTTTCTTGGCTTTTCTGCCTGGTTTGAACCCTCACATGTTGATTGGCAACTGAGCAACCCACGTGCTACCAGAATTGGAGAAGAAGTACTTGCGACAGGGAAAAAGGCCAAAAGTCTCTTGCTTCTCCCCTGACAATCTCAACAATTAGGATCACTCTCTTCTAGCTGAAACTAGCTAGCAACATCTAAGACTGACCCAGGGTATCCAAATTATGCTTATGCTCAAGCAAACTGTAAGAGGACCTCATGTTTTTGAGAAGAGATGATGGAAAGCAGGAAACATGTTTCTAAATAGGAAGTGTCTGAATTCGTTTCGCAATAAGTGTCACTAAATAACCCAAGCGATCTAATACACACTTTAGATAACAGGTTGTTATAGAAAATGTAATTATAACTTCATCAAAAAAAAAAAAAAGCAGACCTCCTAGAGACTGATGGAAAAACCTACACACACACCCCCATATAAATACGTACACGCTATATATTTTTAGACCAGCGAACTTCTGCTGCTTTGACTCCTACTGGTGTGTACCCTCAGGTTTTTAGATGACACATGGGAGATACGGAGATTTAAAAACAAACTGAACAATTACCTCACGTAAGCTGCATACTTCGTCATGCCCTACTCTTTGTATACAAGTAAGCATTCACGGATGAAACCTGTTGATATTATTTTTGGATAAACTGTCAGCTTCTCTTCGTCTGCATTAATGACTACAGAAAACATTTCCAATGACAGACACACAGTAACCCCTAGAATCCCAAACTCAGGTAGACAGTCTTAATGGAGACATACACTTAAAAATCACCTACTAAAAGACGATGACCTCAAAGAAGCACTTCCAATTATATGCCGACTGGTCTTAAAAACATTTTACTCTCTATCGCGTGTGGCAGGGAACACTCAGAAGGACAACAAGAGGACAGGGAATGGAGGGAGAACTGATAGAGAAAGAAAGAAAAGAAGACCCAGGGAGCTGGGACTCGACGATGTGCCCAGTGCATGGGGCCCCGGGGCAGCCCATGGCTTTCAGCGGAGAGGTGCACCTTTACGGCAGGGCACAGGAAGAAGCAGACCCTAAGAGCAGGTGAAATCACAGAAGCAAAGATTCCCGACACAGGAAACAGACTTCCAGAGCTTACAGCAAAACAACAAATGCTTTATTCGGTTCCAGGAGTTTGGCTTGTGTCCACAGCCAAGCTGTCCCCTGATGTCCCTAATGTGAGGGTCCTGTGTTGGCGATAAAGTCCATAGTGGTGTTTTATTGTGGTTTCTTTTTATTTTGAAATGATTTCTGATGTTCAGAAGGGTTGCAAGATAGTACGGGGACTTCCTGTACGCCCCTCACTGAGCTTCCCCTAATGTTTGCTTCTTAATTAACCCTGGCACATTGATAAAAACTGAGAAACCAACCTTGGTGTAATACTATTAACTAAGCTACAGTCTTTACTGGTTTTTTCACTAATTTCCTTTTTTTTCTTCCCCAGGATACCGCTGTAATGGGGCTTTCATAATTTTATTCCCTTGCTCAAAAACAAGCTCTCCGTTGCCAATCCAAGTAAATGATCTTTGGTTATTTGGTTGCACCCTATATTTTTAGACTCCTCTGCCACGACTCACCAACACGTATCCTATACGGTTTGGCTCGAGCCAAACTGGACATGTTTGCTTTCTCTCAGTATATCCTGATCTTTCCTACATCCACCACTTGGCTCATGCTGGTCCCTCTACTGTCCCTACAGTTTCCAGGGCTCGTGGTTCAATACGTTGTTTAAAGCCTGAGTCAAGTGCTTCCTACCTCAAGAAAATGTTACTAGTGCCTCAAGTCAGGTGTGTTCGTTCTTGCCTGAACTCTCCAGGGTGCGGTATTGGTGCATTGCTTGGGTTGCATATTGGTGAGGGTACTACCAAATGAGGCATCAGGGCAGGGCAGGGTGGAGAGGCGAGGCCTGAGCCGCCGAGGGTCAGTAAGAAAGAAGGCCCTGACCCCTGACAGAGGGAGGGAACAGGAGTCCCTGAGCGTAGGCATTGCAGTGAATTTGAGAAGAAACTTCACACTCTGACCCACTGGTAGAACCCAACTCCTTAGAATGCTTAAGGGGTAACAGTACAATTTGATTCTGCCGTAGACTGAAATCATATCATAAAACAAAAGAAGGTAGGATGTTTCCTACTTATAACATTCCCTTACTTTAACTGG
The DNA here is from genome assembly GCF_024610735.1 of Ursus americanus. Taxonomy (NCBI): domain Eukaryota; kingdom Metazoa; phylum Chordata; class Mammalia; order Carnivora; family Ursidae; genus Ursus; species Ursus americanus. The sequence goes on from NC_142129.1 coordinate 46,278,265, forward strand.
AATAAAGCCTGTCTTCACCCAAACTCTGTGGAGAGGAAAACCTAACGCTTTATAAACTTTTTTGTTCAGATTTTTCTATTTTGTCCTCCTTTCTTTACCATGTTAAAGATGAAATAACAAGTGCATTTTTTTCTTTCGGAGCCACACGTCAGGGGAAATACATGAATGTATCACTGACTATTGCAATTGTTTGTGTTTTTATGCTTCTACCTTCATATTTGCATAATTATAATAGAATTTTGTATAGTTACAGATATATAATAAAAATGATTACTAAAAAAGAAATAAAGTTGGACAGATCCAGAGATGTTTTCAAAACTCAGACTACGGGAAGGAATGTATGATGTGACCTCTCCTATCGGAATGCAGAACACTGATTTATTTTCTGCAAATGAAAAGATGTGTTATGCTTTTTATTAGTTTTCTTATGTATCTCTTAGCATTAAGTTAGCAAATAAATTTAACCAAAGCTGAACAGTGTAAAGTGAGATCATGTGTTAGGCCTAGGAAGGGAAATCTCATGAATGTGATAAAATGTGACATAACCTGACTATAGGGCATTTTATGGAAAAGTTTGATTTTTGTATATGACTATGCAGTATTTAAGGCTGGGGAGATCATGCGAGAAGACATATGATTAACTTAATGTGACTACAAGGCAGACATGCAGTTTTTAAACCTTTAATTATCTTACTGTAACTGTTTTTCTTTCTAAAGGCAAAGCAAATGCTTAGAAAATTCTATTAATAAGAACAGAATATTTGCCGCTTGCAGTTTTTTAAAAGCCTAGCACATCCCTCAAATAAAAATATAAATGTGGACTAATTTCAAGTCTATTGAAGAGATATTTGTTTTTCTTGGGCTTTGCCATTTTAGGGAGACAGGCTGGATGTGACTTCAAAAACAATTGTATGGAAAAATGTTTATTTTATTTGCAAATTTAGAAATATTTTGCAAGTTTACAAATATACAGAACAAATTTTTCTCTTTTGTAATACTGGAAAGGTTTTTTTGTTGTTGTTTTTTATAACTGTTTCATCTTTTTTCTTTTCTTTCTTTATTGTTTTTTTTTTTTACATCATCCAATGGGATTTACTTAGAAAATAATTCCCATCCCAAAGAAAATATTTAGGCAGATTTATTCATATCCTTGGGTTTAATATGGATAGAAGCAGACTAACCATATTTAATTAAAGAAATATATTCACAGTTCCTCTTGCATATTAACAAGCACTTTTTACTCCAAAAACCTCGAAACATTTGATAAGAGTTTAAACACCCTCAAAACAGCTACTAGAGAGGGGACGGTAGCATTTTAATTGCCAACAACGAAACTCGGTGGCAGTTTCAAGCAACGAGGAGGGCAGGGTAAGTGCTTGCAAGAAGACACGCTGAGGACTACGTGTCTTTGATGGCTCTGGCTGGCATTGCAGTGTTTGCCCTGGGACTGAATGGGTCCACCCAGCGACAGCATGTATCTGAGAACTCTTAATGAGGCTGTGCAAATCTGCTGGATTTGTGTTGAGTGGGTCATTCAGGGGCAAGTCAGAACTTTCTACAGGATCCCAAGAACATCCATCCTTGTTTCACTCTCCATGTCAAAGCAGATCCCCAAATCTTGTCACTGATGACCTGCTCCATCAAAGCAAAATTTGTGGCAACCATGCCCCAATACAGTCCAATAACTTAGGGGCATCATTGTGAGTTTCTCGAAATGGAATGTGGTCTGCAATGGATTACTTCTCTCTGGTTTCTGCTGTTCCCTTCCTTTTCCTTCTCCCTTTCTTTGGGCCACCTCCCACCACCCCCCCCCCCCGACTTTTATTTTATATTTTTAAAATCTGTTTTTTTAAAAAAACTAAATAGGTTTTGGACTGATTCTCCAAAAAAAGCTGCACCTGCATATATAAAGGGCCCGTTAACACCAGGAAAGAAAAGTGATTTGGGACTGACTCAAGGCAGGGAACTACCCACTGAATCATCGCTGACACCTCCAGGGTTTCTTTGGAGGTCTCCCATAAGAACACCGACCCAGCCCAGCCTGGTTCAGCTTATGAGAGCTTAGCTGAAGGTGGTATGGCCGCCAGCCATATTACTCATTGGGGATATTGAGTCATATACATTTATAAGGAGTGGGCACAGAACATTAAATATCCCTAAGGTGTTTTGTAGCTTGAATGATGCTGCTATGAGCCCCAGAGTGATGGAACACAATTTCTAATTCTGAGGAGCATGCGAGCGTCATCTCCACAACATGCGTTTCTTGTTTATTTCCTAAACTTTTGGCAATCGCTCCTTGTAACAATGCTCATGCATTTCCAAATAAGAATGTTTATTATTTTTTGAGAGACGGAAATGAAAAAGACAGCAAAAAATACATTTCCTTAGACAGTTTAGGCCATTCAATGTATCATGGGTGGAATGGCCTTTTTATATGGGATTTTGTATTGGCTTAAGGTGTAAGAAACATTCTTTGTTCTTTTTTGTGCTCTAGACTTGCCCCTTAATTCCACTTGGGTAAGTTAACCTCAGAAGTTAGATCACACTCACAGTAACACGTGTGAGATTCTATCAGACACCATTCAGGCTGAACACAATCTGAATAATGGCTTTGCAAGGAGAAGAATAAATCTTCTATCTTTTATCTCAACCACTAGTGGATGAGACTTATCAGTTCAAGCCATTCCCCCACCCCATATCCTTCCCAATTCCTCTTTCTTACCAAAAGGGAAAAAAAAAAAAACTGATAGAGCTTGCCTGTCTGTTTCTCCCCCTACCTTCTTTCTAAAGTTCCTAAATACATTCTTTTTAAGTTTCATTTAAACTGGGGCATTTGGTAAGTTGATAGTTATAGCATGCTCACAGCTGTGGGAAAACTGACATAAAAAATAACCAGCTCAGAAAAATGGCCCATGCACAACATCTTTGAGTTTTTATGTTTTATTAGCAATTTGGACTCATTACTGTTTGGGGGAGGAAGGAAGGGAGGTCGATGTTTCTGCAAGTTGTTTCTTTAATGTATTAAGCAGAGTTTCCCAATCAGGTTTAATGCAACTCTGCCCAGCCTTTTAGCTGGGCTCCGGGAGATCCAGGAAATGTTGACCACTGGCCCCCACTCTCCACCACCCACTACCCCCCGTACCTCTGCACCCCCCCATTTTCCTTCACTGAAATTCATTATCCAACAGCAGAGGTCAAGCTGAGTATTTCATGACGCTTCATAGAAAAATGAGATAACCTCTTTATCTCAACCCAATATGCTCTCTGATCTTTCCCAGCTTTTGTCTTCCTCTTAGTCTTTTCCCCAAAGGCAGGATTACCACTTGCAGCTACCACGGTGTCATTGTAGTTCTGAATTATGACAGCCAGAAAGAGCTGGGTAATATTTAATAGCCTGAGATCACAGACTTTCCTGACATAGTCCTTAACCAGGTCTGTCCCTCTTTCAGAACTCTCATTATTTGTACCCATCCTAGGACTTCTGGAGAAAATATACTGTCTCTAAAACTCTCTTTTCCTTTCCTTTTTGCTCTCCATGGTATTAATTGTCCCCACCCCTCACCCACCCACCTGAAAAAGCTGTCCATTTTGTCATGGAAGAGCATTAATGCAGACTATAAGAGTTCTGTTCCTAATCTTTGTGCCTCTTGGTCAATCTTTGGAATATAAAAACAAACTGCACGCTGAACTAGCTTTCTGTGGCTAGACTCAGAAAAATCACCGATTATCACATTGGAGAAAATAGTAAATACATAGGCATCAAGTCTTCCAACTCAATTGTCACTCTTTCCCTAAGAACACAGGAATGAGGATGATGGAAAAATGACAGGCACAACAGCGATGAATGAAGAATGAAATAGGAAAATTTACTTACTTAATCCCTTACTCTCAGAGGCAAGAAGGAAGGAAGGAAGGAGGGGGGGAAGAAAGGAAGGAGAAAGTTAAAGAGAAAGAGGGAAGGAAGGAGGGAGGGAGGAAAGAAGGGAGAGAGAATGAAAGAAAAAAGGAAGGAAAAGAGAATGAGGAAGGGAAGGAGGGAGGAAGAGAGGGAAGAAGGGAGAGAGGAAGGAAAAAAAACTAGTAATATTTTTCATCTTTCCATAGACAAAAACTTATATTAAAAGCCCTATCAGGAATTGAAACTGGAAAAGATCTGGCATCTGAAATATCAAATCATACTTGAAGGGCTGAATTACCTCGATACTCCTTGATTTGATACATAGCTGAGAGACAAGAATGTTAATTCCACCTCTACCAACAAGATGACTGGTTCAGCTTGTTTTTCATGACTAGTTTGAGAGCTCTCAGGAGGAAAAAGAGTAGAAGCTAAGTAAGCAGAAAAGTCCTGTATGATGGGTTTCTAGGGCAGTACAGCTCTTAATTGAGGTCCTGGGACCAGCAGCATCAGCATCACCTGGGAACTTGTTAGAAATGCAAATTCTTGGGCCGCACTCCAGACCCACAAATCAGAATCTCTGAGGGTGGGGACCAGGAATCTGTGTAATTGCCTTCCAGGTAATTCTTCTGCAGGCTAAATTTGAGAAGCACTGTAAACATTCTTCCCCCCAAAAGATTTGAGCTTGCACTTGGGAAGGAATGGTAATTACCAAGCCCTTATTCAATGAAACAGCAGTACTATTAAAGGGCATGAAAGAATATAAGACAAGGTGAGCAAATGAGCGAAGAGAATAGAATAAATAGATGCACATATAAACACACACATATGCACACATCAACAGAGAAGACTGGAATCGTTAAGGTCCTAGAAGAAAAATAAATACCAGAACTATGTGGGGAGAGAAATCAAATCAGTATATGAGAACAGGCTTTCAGTCTCTGATACCTCAGCCTAGAAACCAGAGATAGTTTCCAGTTGGAAAACACAAAAATGGAATTTTAAACCACAGATTTATGGTCCCATCTTGCCTTAGAGACCCCTTTGGGCCTCACACACAAGGGGAGAGACTCCCCCAGGTAGTATCACATCCCCAGTATACTGAGACACCTAAGAAGTGGATTTTAGCAAGAGAGGAAACCGTGGTCTTTCAAGTATGCTGATCCCCCACCTCCATGTTCCTCTGCATCCGTCAATGAGGATTAAAGTGTAAACCCGAGAGTTCCGCAAAAGAGGCAGACAGCGGCTACCTCATAAACCAAAGGCTCTCCTGTCCCCTCGTCATCCTCGAGAGAAACAGAGATGGAGCTGGCCCAGGGCAGAAGGCTCCAGAGAAGCTTCTTCGCACACCTCACAGCATCTCCACCGGTCAGTTCATCGGGGCCGCTGTGCCGCGCGTGTGCTTGTGTGTGAGTGTGTGCCGTGCACGTGTGTGTGAGGGCAGAGGCTCATCGTTTGCAGGTAAGTGCTTAAATCAAACTTCAGAGCGAGATGACAAGTCAGCTTTATGGTTTGGCCCCCAAAGACTGACTGCGGGGAGCAAAAATCAACAACCCTGGGCAGGACAGGTTTCGGCGGGCCAAGGCTAACCACCGCCATTTCCTGCTGAGGCAAGCACAGGAGCGCACTTAACCCACATTGTGTTTGGAGCTCCTCTCGGTGGCATAAAAAACCGAGCTGCGGGAAGCCACCTGGTGAAGTCACTCACCATTAGAGCTTTTTAAGCACTCGGGAGGTCTCTGCCTCCCCCAAGGCTGGGCCCCTCCAATATCTTGTCCAAACCACCTTAGGTTTCTTTTCTCCCCTTTTCAGTCAAGGTTGGTGGCTGACCCGCAGCCGTAAGGCGGCATTTCGACTCACTAGACCATCATCAGAGGATGGACCCGGCTTTTCTTCTGCTTGCCCCCCTTTTGCTTCCTCGCACTGCTCTGAATATGTGCTCTTGACGATCAGAAGTGTGCAGCTGGAAGAGCAGCATGTTTTCCTGCTGTTCACTAAGGGGCAAGCACATCGTCCCCGGGGGCTGACATGCACCGACCTAATATGAAACGCACTCATAGGAAATGGATCCAAACAAAGAACTGTGTTTCCCTGTTACACGATGTTTCTGCCCAAGTACAGCATGTCAGCTTCCTTCACAGCTGGTGTGTGTGCCTATTGTTACAGGAGAAGCAGTGGCCATTTAGAATGTTTACAATTTGTCTGCAACTTTCCTATTAAATCCTCATTACCTTCTGCTTAAAAATAATGTATTGGATTCCAAACCCTGTGTAAATGCAAAGAAACGGTAGTGACCCACACAGGATCCTCCTTACAAGGACAGGTGAATGAGTATGCTTTGAAGCTAGAAAGAACCAGGATGAACTTGAAAAACCCATCAACTGTTGCTTACTTAAGAGAACAATAAAATTCAGAAGAAATCAAAGCTTTAATGAATTCTGTCTCTGTTTCAATAAAGACAAGGAGTTTTAATTTATGAAGTTAAAGTCTCTCTAAACCTAGCAAGCAATTTATGATGGCAGATATGCAAATAGCCAAGAGAAAATAGATAATGACTTGAGAAAATTTTGTTTTCATGCAGGAAGAGGGAGAAGCAATTTCAATGACATGGAGACCGGGTTCCATGGAAGCTGGGGGGCTGGGTGGAAAAGAAAAAGAGAATAGGAATGGGAAAATCTTTATCCCCAGTCAGTATATTAATTTAAAAAAAAAAACAACAACACTGAGCATCCAGGAAAAATGAAACAACTAAGTCATAAACAACCAACTTAATATAATGTTCTGGGAGCACAGTAGGATGTGACAGGAGACTGGCCCCTGGGAATGGAGGATGGAAGCAATTCAAGAAGGATTTACTGACAAGGCAACATTTGAACTGGGGTTTGGAAGCCAGAGAGAGACATAGCAAAAGCAGGAGATATCAGACCCTTGAAGGAAGGGCCATATTTTCGTCTTTCACACTCCAACAGCACCCTCTCCCACACACACAGTTCAGCCTATAGCAAAAACTCAATTGGTGCTTGATGAATGAGTGTTGAAAAACATTCAGACCGAGAAAATAGCACTGAAAGAAGGCAAGGAGCTGCCAAAGTCATTGGCATGTTCAAGGCCTGGCAAGTAATGGAGAATGGCTAAGGGCAAGGTTTGTGGAGAGAGAGAAAGGGGGGGAAGTAAGCTGAGGTCAGATTGTGAAAGAGCTTTGTAGGTAGTGCCAAGAAAAATGGCTTTTTCCTCTGGAATCCAGCATTTTCCAGGATGTGTGTAGGGAACATGAGTTCCACAGAATATTAATTTAAGAATACAAATGGGAAGAAGAAGGGGTAGGGAGGAGAAAAGGAGCAGAAGACATAAATCCACATTTAAAAAAGTTTAGGAAACATTTCAAGTTATCCAAGCATTTTATGGGAAGATTTCTCAGTTTTTAGTAAAATAATATATTATCTCCAAGTCAGTGTGGGCAGTACTAGATGGTGGAACTTATACCTGTTTACTATTATGCATCTGTTTAAGTAATTATTTATCTCTACTTCCCCAATCAGATTATCAACTCCAACCGGACAAGGACTAAGTCTGTTTTTGCTCACCATTATATCTCTTTTGAATAACAGAATGTCTAACACATAGTATATGCTCAAAAAAATTGTTGAACAAATAAATGATAGTTTGGCTGGGTATAGAATCCTAGGTTCAAAGTAAATTTCCCTGCTTCTTTTTTTTTTTATTTTTGGACAATTGTACTCTGCTGTTGATGAGAGGTTTGAGGCCATTCTGAATCCCATTCTTTTATTGGTAATCAGGGACTTTTTCCTTCCTTTAAAAACTTATAAAATTTTCTCTATTTTTATAGGTAAGCTATAAGCCATAATGGCTATGTTAGTCTATACATAGCATATTTTTGACATTATCATAAGGATAAGAAACACTATTGACAGGGGGGAAGGAAGAGCCCCAGTAATCTCATTTCATGTGAATGCAGTTCTTTTGTCCTAATGCCATTTCTGTTCTTTAGAATTACTGACTTTCAGTTTGGAGCATAGCTGAGGGACCTGGGGAAAAACCCATTTGCTCTTAGTGCCTTGGGCAGCAGTGTTCTCTACTTTTCTCTCCTCTGTTCTGATCATTTCTTCTAGAAAATCCTCAAAATTTTGAATCCCATAATGGTACCGTTTGTCATTTCCCAGTGCTGTTATAATTTTATTCATATATGTGTATATACATACATATATATGAGTTTTATTTTATTCATATATATGGGTTATTTCAAGGGGAGGCAGGTATATACACTTGGCTTGCTATCTTGAACCACTGCATTTGTATTTCATTTTTAACTTATTTATTAGAGATACCAAAAGGATAACAAAATTGAATTCAATTTGATCTAATCCATATTGAAATAGATTTCTTATGTGTGTAAATTAGGACTCAGCCTAAAAACTAAAAAAAAAAAAAATGCAGAATTTGCTGTCACAAAATGATGTGTTTTTATAACTTGGTTAGTAGCTCTTTCTGACAAAGGATACCACGGGGATCAACAATAGACTGTGGGTCCGAGGCTCTAGGCTCTTTGCATGGCAGTCCCATCTGGCTATGGGACGGGGTCACAGCATACTGAAAGAAGAATAAAACAGCTTCGGAAATGGGTTTAGGAAAAGCATTCTGCAGCTGACACCTTAAACTTCCTCCTCAGTGGAAAAAGTGCCTTGCTGCCTCATTTGGAGCCCAGTTTACCCTCTTCGGCTTAAAATATCCAACATCCTATCAGGCATTTAACTCTGAACACCATTTCCATCTTGTGAAGTGCCACAGGAACCGACTCCAGCTGCTCAGGGGACTTTCCAGGTACTAAATAATTGCCTGCAAAGGCTTTCCTCATGCGTGTCTAATAAACAGGAAAAATCCCGTCCGCCCCAAACACTTACAGAGGAGATTGTTGAAAACATTGACTCTCTTGCACATTTGTGAAAGGAATGAGTCAGTCGGTCAGCGTTCTGAGGCAGATAACCAAATAAAATGTTCATTCTCATTTTGGAGGTCCCTTGACATGAAGACTTATAATAAATTATGACATATATATTATATTTAGTGCAATGACTTAAAGCTTCAAGAGTTAGCCAATAGCGGGACCACAGAGAAAGCGTTCATTTACTGCAAAGAGTCTATAGCATATCTTGGTGCTATGGGGTTTTTTTCCCCCCCTACAACAGGAGGCTGTTATCTCTACCCATGTTTGTTTCCAGTTGTGCAGCAGCTGTCAGCCCTTTTCTTATCCCCCTCCCCAAACTAGAGACTCAACATAGCCTTCCCATCACCCCTTACTTTAATCAGCTCAGAGTCTGAGAAAGCCAGGCTGCATCCTCCTGGGAACTCCATGAACTGCTGGTGGGCTACTTGGCCAGACCTCAGCGAGCTGTCTATTTGATAGCGTCTCTCACGTTTCTGTGTGCATGAGTGCAGACGTGCTTTGTTCAAGGATGCCTGAGCTCCCCAGTGCAGCTGCAAGGACTGACTTCTCCTGCAATGAAGATAATTGCTGTATGCACAGAACAGAAACTCTTGCCTCCTCCACCAGTGTTAAGCATCTCTAACCTGTATGAAATTGCAAATGAAAGTCAATCTAGCAAAAGTCTTCAAAACAAAACAAACACTCAAATCAGTGCATGGGCAGAGGTCGATAGGAGCCATTGTTTTGACCAATAATTTGGTTTCTTTCGGGATTCACACAACCACAGAGTTGGTCATGAAATGAATTTTACTCCTTGACCTTGGACATTTTACCCTTATTCTTCAGAAAACAACAGTCTGGGGCATGCACAGGAGAAATGGCTCCAAAAAGCAATTAAAAACTCATCCTATCATTTGTCTGGAGCCATAATTATCCCTGGTGTGCAAGCCATGCTCCAGCCTCATCAGTGCATTTATTTATATTGCACGCTTTGCATTAAGGAGGACAAAGGTGTGGAGTAAATGATGCTCGCAGTCACTAATATACTGTTTACGCAAGAGTAACATAAAATAGACCATAATGTGCCTGCTCAGTGAGCAGACATGAAATGGAACCAGCAGTTCATCATTTTGTTCAATCAGTGTTCTCTGTGTGCAAACAAAGAGATTTATACACACAATAAAGCAATAAAAACATCCTTCGGAATATTTCTATGAATGAGTTTATGACCACACTCTAATGAGCCATGCCGGCATATATCTAAGCAGCTGACTTAGGATAGCTGATTGGTTCCACTACTTTACAAAGGAGACACAATGACTAGAATAGAGCTTTGGAACAATTTTTTTTTTTTTTTAATTGTAGGCCAAGGGGTGGGGAGGGGGGTTATGAGGAGTAAAATTGCAGAGACAAAGGGGATTCAACTCAGCACTAATGCCAATAGACAGAGTTGTCAAAGCAGGCTCTGGCTTGGTCCCTGAATTCCTCCTGACCTGACAGGTCATATTTTGAAACCAATTGTCCAGAGATATCCCCTTGGAACTTTGAATTGGTTACCTACTTCTCTAGTGCATGGCACGAAAAACTTTTTTTTTTTTTTAACAAAACATCCACCTTATGCTTAAGACCCTTTGTGAGTATGGCAGGTGTAGGTAATGGGGCTGGTGCCTCACAGATGGGACACGTGTGTTTTCAGAAGGGATTATGTGTGCTTGGGATCATATTTGCATAGAAACATAGTCCATGCATCCCATCATTTGAAATTTTCTTAAAAAGCTCCCTTTCCCCCTTTTTTCCTTCCCTCCACAATAAATAGTCTCATCTGTTGTCCTATGATTTAGCTGTCTCGCAATATTTTTCAAAAAAAGAAGACACTGAAAGAGGAGTTAAAATCTTCTTAGATACAAATATAAAGGTGAGAAAACTGGCTTCTTATAATCAAGAGGAACACACTGCAAACAAAGTGCCCTGGAATAAAATGACAGTTTCCTCTCTAAGCCTCCAGTGTGAGCTGAAGTGTGACTGAGCAGAGATGTACTTTCTTAGGAAGGTCTGTCCCGTTTCTTCACTCCATAACCCCTGCCTGCCGGGCGAGTCCAGGAGCTTGTACTGACAACCACTGAAGGGTATATGCAGCACCACCAAAGGCTGTGCCCTGCTAGCCTGCTTGGGACCCCATTTTACACAATTTGGATTCTTCATACACCATGCCGCTGTGAAAATCATCTGAACTCAAAATATTGCCTTTCGCATAGCAAAGGAAGTAATTATTAGGTACAAATAGATTTCTTTTTGGTTGTTCATAAGAAGGTTGCCTGCAGTGGTATCACTCAAGAGCCTAAGCCTTATCACCATATTGACTCCGGGACCGAGGGGTGCTATGCCAATGCGGGTACATTTCACTGTTTTAGGCACAGTATCTCAGTAGGAGTCTCTCCAACCTTTACCTCCATATTTTTTTTATTTCAATTGAACTACTTCAAAAAGATAAACTTATGTTCAATTAGAGTCCAGTTTTTGTCCATAATGCCTTACTGGCTATTGTTATAACTGTCATGATATTTTTATATGACCACCCCACAGAGGGGTACAGCTGGGCTGAATTTTAGATAAGTAGCTAAACATATCCTCATTTCTTTTCTCTTTTAATCAGTAGAAATATTATTCAATAGGCTCGATTTCCTACATTTAAAAAATGTTTTACAATGTGTTAATTAACTGTTGGCCTTGATGGGGATTAATTAAACCCTGGCTGTTATTCCTGTTACAGTCTTTACACACAGCTCAGTTGACTGAGGACACTGAGAGCTCCCCAAACTGCACTGTTGGGTAAAACAAGGACACAAGCAAAAAGTCCTATTCATTCATTTGTAAATACACACCATTATGAAAGCTAAACTCGCACATATCATGACTAACAGAAACATCAAATTTCATTTTATTTGAAGACTTTTTGGTGTAACTTTATGGACAGGTAAAAATTTAAAGAGTAATACAATAAAAACCTAAGTATCCACCACTCAAACTAAGAAATAAAATATTACAAATAGAGTTGGACGAGTTGGTTATTCACCTGTAACTGCCTCTGGGTCCTAGTCACTCCCCTCCAGCTACAGAAGTCATGGAGTCTTGAATTTGGTGATTATCATTCCTACACCTGTCTTTATACTTTTGCTACATACCTGTGTACTTTTGAACCTCTCACTTTTTAGCTGGATGCCTAGTTGGTATCTACTATGATGCTTGGTTATGTGAGAGATATTTAAAATACAGTAATTCTTTTTTAAAAAAGATTTATTTATTTTAGAGATGGGGAGAGAGCATGAGCAGGAGGAAGGGCAGAGGGATAGGGAGAATCCCAAGCAGACCCCCTGTTAAGCGTGGAGCTCTATGGGGGGCTTGATCCCAGGACCTTGAGATCATGACCTGAGCTGAAACCAAGAGCCAGATGCTCAGCAGACTGAGCCACCCCAGTGCTCCAGTAATTCCTTAGTTTGTAAAAATATTGCCCATTGGGCATCCCTTGTCTCTAAACCATTTGCAGTCTCATCCCTGGTGACCCCATTCTCCAAACATACAAAAGGGAGGACAGCAAAGGCAAATGAATTATCCAGGGTCACACACCATCTCAGTAGCAGAAAACACTGCATGGAGGGCGATCACCCCTGCCTCCCACTAGCCCATGATGCTGTTGTGCTCTAGGGCTTCATAATATATTTATAAGTGCTCCACAATATGTAATAAATCATTATGTATTGATTTAAACAGTGCCATTTGCAAGCCTCAAAGCGCTTTACTGTCTTACATACATAAAGGAATCAAATCACTCCGCCAGCCATCGACAGGCAGCAGTTAGAAGCCCTGGCTGTTAGAGCGGTGTCAGCAAAACTCCGCAGCAAACTGAGAACCAGAAGTGAGTGAGTCACATCGACTCCTGTACACACCAAGCCTTGCTTAATGGCTGAGGGCAGAGGCACTATAGTGTATCTTAGATTTTTAACTGTTTGGGTGGAGAGAGAATCTTTTATTTGTATAAATCAATGTGTTCATTACAGGTCTGCTGTTGGAAACTTCACAGGTGTGATGTGTATCGGCTACTGGAAATGAAAGCTTTAAACGGTGCAGTAAAGGCAAGTAAATGGGAAAAATCCACACGCTCCTATATGACAGGCACCTGTCAGTCTCATGAGATGCCTCTGGAGCCAAAAGAAATCAAACAGCAGGACTTGAGATTTAAAAACTCACTCTGAAGGCTGAGGTGTACTAAAGCCGGTTGCACCAGCTTTGTGAGAGCCAACTGGTAAATATTCAGGAATTCTGTAAGCCACTCTTCAACTGTTGGGAGGTTGGAAGGGGCTGCGGTAGGAGCACGGAAATTGGTAAACCTACAATTCAAGACTTCGCCCTGCAGAAAGTGGTTTGCCAGCACACTGCTTCTACGCACCTTCTGGAGGGTGGACTTTGCGCTTGAACCTAATTCTTACCGCACTCTGAACAGAGTCTTCTGAATAGCTTACAGAGTCACGGATAGTTGTTAGGGAAAAACATCTTTGTACCTCGCTGGCAAATAATGTAAGGCGATGTCTATCGTGTTCTCCCAGATGAATGGAAAACTCATATTTTCCCAACGTGTAAATCAGGAAATGGCTATCATGGAAATAGCTACTTCTAAAGAAATAAAATAAATGTATAATGAATGTTTTCACCCACATTCAGTCAGCCTTAATAAAACACTACTTGCCTTCATGCTGGAAATCTGAAAGGGCATGCCATGTCAACACATTGACAAGTTACAGAATTACTTCTGTTCCTGAGAAAATCACCCGCACCTCAAAATCCCATCAACCCGAAGTGCCTCCAAGGGGAAAACGGCACATGTTCACCGAAGTTTAGTGAAAACGCCCACTTGTACTTTTCAAATTGTAACTCTAATTTAATTATTTATGGGGGCTCTTCCAGAATAAAAGTTGCTGTTTAAAGTGGTAACTTCACATCTTTTGATTACAAGCAACATTTTCTAGTCCATGTTAACATTTTGCATGGAAATTATCCAAGGTAATTACTCTAGCTCCCTGCCAAATGAAACACATTGGATTACTTATTTTCCTGATCTTAGTTTCTTTCTAATTTTAGTTGTTTCCTAATTTTTGTTTCACTCCTGTCTGGGGGTACAGGGCTCAATGCCATGCCAAGTCTCATTGAAAAGGATTTTCATAGGTAGAAGAAGCAAGATTGAATTTGGAATATCCATCACCGTGTTTTCACTTCTTGGACATGTGTGCAAAGGCAGCTGGACACCAATCATCTTTCATTAAATCACATTTTCCCTGTATTTACATGACAGCCTGCAATGAAACCACATATTTGGGTGGTGCCACAAGAATCCATTATGATCATCCCATAGCAAGGGGAACCTAAGCCTAGGAAAGTTCACTGCCAGGTGGATGCATGTGGGGGGATGGTTATGTAATAATAGTTTATTGAGCATCTAAGCTGTGTACAAAGCTCCTTGCATGCATTCTCTCTACCCCTTACAACACTACTACAAGATATTACCATTCCCATTTTATACATGGGGACATTCAGGCTCAAAGAAAGTAGAGGGACCACACAAGAAGTATAGGAGACAGAATTCAGCCTAGCCTCTTTTCACTATGCCACCTGTCTCAATACAGTGCTATCTTAACGAGACCACAGAATGATGCTCCCCCTTCCCTATCTGCTTTCCATAAGTAGTCATGTTTCTGACATTTATAAAATTAGAACCATCAAGAGTTTTGGTTACTAAAATAAATTCCTTTAAAACCATAATGTGAAAACAATTCCATTATAGCTTTAAAGCAATTTGAAAATGGGAGCTTTCAAGCAGTGAAATTGTGAATTATGAAAATGCTATCCAGTTGTTTTAACTGCAATAACTACATGTGATATAGCAAAGTTATTTAATAGATTGAGAAATTAATAAAAGCTTTGCTATATGTTTACCTTTAAGATAAAACTGTTTATTAATTATTTTGGGAGTGAGAGATTACTTTACAGCCGAAATACATACTTCGGTTATTTTTACCAATTTGCCTAATAATAATGTCAAAAGGCAAGTAGGCCAAATCATATTTATTTTATTTTACAGAGGAGGGGTTGGAGCTCGGATAGATAGAGGCATACCTCACTTTATTGCGATTCTTTTTTATTGCTCTCCACAGATACAGCTTTTATTTTATTTATTTATTTATTTATTTATTTATTTATTTATTTATTTATTTTTTACAAATTAAAGGTTTGTGGCAACCCTGGATCAAGCAACTGATTGGGCACCATTTTCCCAACAGCATTTGTTCACTTCATGTCTCTGTGTCACATTTTGGTAATTCTTGCAGTATTTCCAACTTTTTCATTATTACTATATTTGTTATGGCGATCTGTGATCAGTGATCTCTGATGATGTTACTATTGTCATTGTTTTGGTGTACCATGAACTGCTCCCATGTAAGACAGGGGAGCTTAACTGACCACTCCACTGACTGGCTGTTCCATGTCTCTCTCCCTCTACTTGGGCCTCCCTATTCCCTGAGACACAACAATATTGAAATCAGGCCAATTAATAACCCTACAATGGCCTCTGAGCGTTCAAGTGAAAGGAAGAATCTCATGTCTCTCACTTAAAATCAAAAGCTTGATAGAAGGGATTAAGCTTAGTGAGGAAGGCATGTTGAAAGCCGAGATAGGCTAGAAGCTAGATTTCTTACACTAAACAATTAGCCAAGTTGTGAATGAAAAGGAAAAGTTCTTGAAGGAAATTAAAAGTGCTACTCCAATGAACATAGAAATGATAAGAAAGTGAGACAGTCTTATTGCTGATCTGGAGAAAGTTTGAGCATTCTGGACAGAAAATCAAATTAGCCACAATATTCCCTTAAGCCAAAGCCTATCCCAGAGCAAGGCCCTAGCTCTCTCCAATTCTATGAAGGCTGAGAGAGGTGAGGGAGCTGCACAAGAAAATTCTGAAGCTGGCAGAGGGTGGGTCATGAGGTTTAAGAGAGAAGCCACCTCCATAACATAAAAGTGCGAGGTGAAGCAGCAAGTGCGGAGGTAGAAGCTGCAGGAAGTTACCCAGAAGATCTGGCTGAGATCATCGGTGAAGGTCGCTGCACTAAACAGCAGATTTTCAAAGTAGAAGGGGGGCCTGGGTGGCTTAGTTGGTTAAGCGGCTGCCTTCGGCTCAGGTGGTGGTCTTGGGGTCCTAGGATTGAGCCCCACATCAGGCTCCCTGCTCAGGAGGGAGTCTGCTTCTCCCTCTCCCCCTGTGCTCTCTCTCTTGTTCTCTCTCTCTCTCACTCTCTCCAGTAAATAAATAAAATCTTAAAAAAACAAAAGAAGTAGATGAAACAGCCTTCTATTGGAAGAAGATGCCAGCTAGGACTTTCATAGCTAGAGAGGAGAAGTCAGTGCCTGGCTTCAAAGCTCTGACTCTCTTGTTAAGGGCTAATGCAGTTGGTGACTTTGTTGAAGCTAAGGCTCAGTTCCCATTCCAAACATCCTAGGGCCCTTAAGAATTATGATAAATCTACTCTGCTGTCCGTAAATGGAACAGCAAAGACTGGATGACAGCACGTCTATTTACAACATTGTTTACTGAATATTTTAACCCCACTGTTGAGAACTGCTCAGAAAAAAAAGGTTCCTTTCAAAATATTAGTGCTCATTAATGGTGCACCTGGTCACCGAAGAGGTCTGATGGAGATGGACAACAGGATTAACGTGGTTTTCATGCCTGAAGACACAACATCCATTCTGTAGCCCATGGATCAAGGAGTCATTTCAACTTTTAAGTCTCATTATTTAAGAAATACATTTGGTAAGGCTGCAGCTTCCATCGAGAGTGATTCCTCTGATGGATCCAGGCAAAGTAAATGGAAAACCTCTAGAAAGGATTCATCATTCTAGATGCCATTAAGAACATTCATGATTCATGGGAAGAACATCAACAGGAGTTTGGAAGAAGCTGATTCCAGCCCTCATGGATGACTTGGAGTTCAAGACTTCAGTGGAGGAAGTCACTGCAGATGTGGTGGAAACAGCAAGAGAACTAGAACTAGACGTGGAGCCTGACGGTGGGACTGAATGGCTGCAACCTCATGATCCAACTTGAACAGATGAAGAGCTACTTCCAATGGGTGAGCAAAGAAAGTGGTTTCTTGAGATGAAATCTACTCCTGGTGAAGATGCTGTGAAGACTGTTGAAATGACCACAAAAGATTCAGAATATGACATAAGCTTAGTTGATAAAGCAGTGGGGAGGATGTGAGAGGACTGACTCCACTTTTGAAAGAAGTTCTACTGTGGTAAAATACAATCAAACAGCATCACATGCTGCAGAGAAATCATTCATGAAAGGACGAGTCCATCGATGTGTCAAACTCCACTGTTGTCTTATTTTAAGAAATTGCCCCAGCCACCCCAACCTTCAGCAACCAACTCCTATCAGTCAGCAGCCACCAACACTGAGGCAAAAACTCCACCAGCAAGAAGATTACAACTTGCTAAAAGCTCAGACGATTGTTAGTATTTTCTATCACAAAGTATTTTTAAATTAAAGTATGTACACTGGTTTTTTTGGACAACATAATGCTATTATTGCACACTTAACAGGTTACAGTATAGTGTAAACATAACTTTTATATGCACTGGGAGGCCAAAAAATTCATTTGACTTACTTCATTTCAATATTCACTTCATTGTGGGGGTCTGGAACCAAACCCCCAGTATCTCTGAGGTATGCCTCTATAAAGTAGTGGAGCAAGAACTGCAGTTCAGCTCTTAGGACTCCCATCTAGTGCATTCTCTGCCACAGGACACAGAACAGTAAGCTTATAAGATAATAGCGAAAGCCCAAGAGCCAGGTGGAACACTTCTGACAAAGGAATAATGGATTCTGGCTCAAAATGTGACTGGAAAGAAAGTTAAGCAAAACGTTAGGTCTGGCACAGGTTGGTCCCCAGTGCCTGGTGGGTGAAACAGGACCAGAAAAAGCTGAAACAGAAACAGAAAGGCCCAGAAGTCTTCCTAAGCCTGTGTTGCAAGTTCATTTAGGGCTTGTTCTCTATGTTGCCACATGTACGGTGCTGCGACCTTAAGGCATCTTGCGAGGCTACCTTTTAAATGTATGCACTGAGAAACACTCTTTTTCTCCATTTGCCCCTTTCCCCAAGAATGCAGTTAGAGTCCTTTGTGTTATTTTTAGCATAGCCTCCCCCACATTCTAAAAAAGACAGCAACAGTAGTATTCTTCTAAATCAGCCTCTAGTCACTACTGTGATTTTCAATAAAATGTACCTGGCCCATGCTAAAGTATATTTGTTAAAACATATATTTGTTTTACAGGTTAATTTGCCAGGAGGTGCAAACCTGCTTTTCCTACTAATTAAAATTAAAAAAAAAAAAAAACACAGTAAAAGCAAAATCATGTCCTCCAGCAATGAGCTGTCTTTATATTCCCATTCTCCCTTTTACCACCACTGCCAGCTCTGGATTACTGCCACTACTGAAAATAACCTGCAAAAGGGGTTTTGTTCCCATTCAGCATGGTACTTTGTTTTCCAGGCCCCAGACCCTTGCCATCTTTATGTGAGTCCAGTAAACACATTAGAAAACTTCAGTCCAATATGCCAACATCCAATAATCAAAGGTGATTATAATCACCATTTGTTTTCTCTTTTTCAAAAAAGATAACTGAATTTGAGATCTAAAGCGCCATCTGCTACCAAAGGTGTTTTCCAGTCTAGGTGAGTGCAAACTTAGTTTGGATATTCTTTTTCTTTGTTACTAAGGAATATGTGTTCTAGAAATTTCTGATTTACTTTGCATTATTGAACAATATAACCTTCTGATGATTTGTTTCCTCCTAATCTTAACATTAATTTCCTATGGAAAAAATACGCTCGGCTAATTCTCCAGAGCCTGGTGTTTTGATGTTTCGGCGTTCCACTTGGAGGATTTGAGACAACCTGGCTCAACGTCATTGAAACAACATAACCGTGGCCTGACAGAAACAATCAGCTCAGGCAGCTAAATGATGTGTATATGGAAATGGCCGCACGATTGATTTGACCAAGGCAATCAATACTCCTTAGGAAGACAGCAAAAAAACCGAGCAGATCGGCTAGGCTATGGTCCCGCTCAGTGGCTGCAAGTAGACATAATTTACAAAGAGTGTGTAAACAGAAAATCTTGCTCCCGAGAATCTGAGTTTCTAGGTACACGTGAAGTGCCCAAGGCAGCACCTGGTCGAAGAAGGTATTTAACAAATGTCGCTTTTCTCTCCCACTTTATTTGGGTCACAGAAGTCTCCTAGTATTTCCCTGGATTATGCAATTTTAGTACGAAGTATAACCACCATAAACAAATATTGGGGACAATTAGTGTGTGCACAACTCAGCTGGTGGAGCGGGTATAAAGGGGAGCCAGAGAAGGTTACATACTGGCTTTGCACGTTTGGTGAGACATAGCCATTAACCAGCATGTTTTAAAAGGGAATGGTTTTCAGTGAACAGAACTTGTCACACATTACTGTTCTTGATATTGTCCTGTTTTCTAGTAATTAGCTGGTTAGTTAGCTCATTACACAGAGACTACAATAACTTGGATATTCATTACAGCAATAATGCAAAGGTAAGTAATTTGTTCCAAAACTCACTCCCTATCTATCTATCTATCTATCTATCCATTCAACAAATGTTAATTACCTTCTATTTGTAAAAAGGCACTGCAGAAGATAGAAAAGAAAACAACACATGGTCTATTCCTCAAAAAAGTTATAGTTTATTGAGAGGATGGTGGGGAAAAAGTCTCAAATGAAAAGGCAAAACTATCCTTCTCGGTCTAGAGTCAAATACATTCCAAGTGGGCTGAGTACTCCCAGTTGGCTGAAAGGATGATCCACACATTGGGCCATGTGTCAGAGGTTGGCAAACTTTTTCTGTAAAGTGCAACCTTTGCCATTGCTATGGCCATACGGTCTCTACTGCCATCCCTCTATGTTGTAGCAACAGGTAATACGCTCATGACTGGGCATGGCTGTGTTCCAATAAAACTTTATTTGTCGACGCTGAAGTGTGAATTTCCTGTAAGTTTTACATGCTATGAAATGTCATTCTTCTTTTAATTTTTCCAATCACTTAAAAGTGTAAAAACTATTTTTAGCTCATGAGCCATATAAACACAGGTGGCAGGCTGAACTTGGCCCAAGGGCTGTAGTTTACCAACCCCTGTCTTAGCTTGAAGGAAGGTGCTTTGGGGACTTCCTTTCTCTAGTAGCCAGGAATCACAGCAATTTCAATCACCTGCTTTGTGTATAGTTCACCTTTGGCCACATATGTGAAGTCACCCTTATAATCCATGCCTTCCAGGGAAAGCACTGTGGGCTCTCTGCACACCTACTGAAAACCAGTCCCTTTTCCTCTGGGGGTTGGAAATACCAGTAGTATTATGTTTAGATTCCCAAAGCACAAACACTTTACTGGTGCATCAACAGTATTCAAGGCACAGCTTTAACTAGAAAGCTCAAAAGAAGAGAAACTTCAGAAAAGCATAGGCTTTCTGTTTTGTTTCTTTTTCAGTAAAAGGATCCTCAAGTATATTATGGAAATTCACAGTAATATTTTAGTAACTCTTGAGAGCCAAATATTTGATAGCACTTTTTCAAAGCTATCATCTTATTATTCCTCTTACACTTCATGAAGTACAGCCTTGAGAACAATGTGGCTTGATCCTTGTCCCCACACTAGTGTTCTTGTTTGTGAATGGAATTGGACACTCCTTTTCTAAGGTCACAGTCCATTGTCCTTCTATCTCCTCTTCAAATGAAATACTACCAAGAAAACCACACATTCGGGTGCTAATCTGTGCTCCCTTCCCAACATAAATTCTTTGTGATCCTGATTATCTATTATCTAACCACTGATCTTCGTTCCCCTCTCACCAGGTATAAACCCGACCATCTTTTTCATACTTTACATTAAAAATTCAACATACTTTAAAGATAACAAACTTCCAACATGCTATAGGAATCTCAAACAGCCCTGCCAGTTCTAATCTATGAAACTGTGATTTTCGTAAGACGCAGTATCTGCCAGCTATAGGTGGCTATCTGTTTTTAAGTTTAAACTGAATAAAATTAAATAAAACTAAAAATTCAGTTTCTCAGTTGCAGTAGCCACATTGCAAGTGCTTGACAGCCACATTTTCATCCTTCTGCAAGTGCTCCTGGACCATGCTGATCTAGATGAAAATGTAGGAAGACAGTAATTATGATGGTCAATCTTCTTGATTTATTTATATCAGCTAAGAATTATCCTGACCGACCTAGTTCTTTATTTCTCCAGAATGAAATTAGTCTTTTAAGTTACAAGCATGAACAATGTGTTAGTATTAGCAAGTCCTGCCCTCTAATAATAGGCTAGGAAGCTTTTCTCTTTAAGGCTTTTACCTCCCATGTTCAGTGCCAGGAATGAGCAAAGTAATTTTAATCATACACCTATGGTCAACAAATGCCATTTCAGGGAGTTGTTCAACATCCAAACTACCCTCTTCTTTGGGGAGGAATTCTTGTTGAATAAGGTCTTGGTGGAGCATAGGCTATGCAGGCTTGGTCGACTGACTGATCCACTTTAGCCTACAAGTCTGGGGCAGGTGAGGTCAAGGAAGAGCGGATGGATCATCCGTGCCATGTTTGTGATGGTGTCCAGTCATGGTGGTGGGGAGTGCCCAGTGGCCACCGCCATGATATTCTGGCAGGCTGTGTGTGCTGCAAGCTTTCAGGGCCATCTGGAGCTTCTCTGATCTCTGCCTCCTTTATAATGTCGATCCCCTCCAGCCTCTGGTTAATTCTGGGAAACCAAATATCCTTTGAATATGTTCCCTTTTTCTGCTTCAGGTAACAAATGAATTTTTTTCTTTTTACCACCATGAACTTCTTCTTTTTTTTTTAAATAATAATATTTTTATTATATTATGTTAGTCACCATACAGTACATCCCTAGTTTTTGATGTAAAGTTCCATGATTCATTACTTGCGCATAACACCCAGTGCACCATGCACTACGTGCCCTCCTTAATACCCATCATCAGCCTATCCCATTCCTCCACCCCCCTCCCCTCTGAAGCCCTCAGTTTGTTTCCCAGAGTCCACCAATACACCACCCATGTTACCTCCTGTGTTATTTCTAATTCTGTTAGCAACCGTGTCATGTTAATCTAGTTTTCATCCAAAGAAACAAACTCAGATGCAAAGGACTCTGTTGTTGTACCAGGGGTTACTTTTTAGAAAATTTGCAATCACAATTAATTGCAAAATAAATAATGTGGAAGCCTGATTGAAAAAAAAAAATATCTCACTTTCGAAAGGGTTATTTCCACCTACAAACAAAGATGAGGGAACATAAAGAAAACACATTTTCAAATTCTTCATGGTACTTCCAACCTGCCCTTTGGGTTTCTGCGTCAAAAACATTCTTCCCTCTCTGAAACATTTCTTTCTTCTTAGTTTAAAAGCTTTGTTCTCTGTTATCCTTGTTTAATGCTATCGTGGTAACTGGCACTATCTCTCTTCAAAACACATGAAATAATCCTGGTCTGAAGGTACTCAGAGGATAGCCTTTTGGAATGTTAACACAGTCATACCCAAGCCTGTGCAAGTGGGGATGGTTTTCAAAGATAAAGTATGTATCATCTCAAAGGCTGACTTCAAAATACTTCAAGAGATGACAGCACTGGGCCTCCACAGAAAGGTGTGACCGAGGTTTCTCTTTTCCACTTCCTCTCCGTTTTCTTGGGATCTCCGGACTGAAATATTGCTCATGGAAAAACAAGGTTGGGAAGGTTTCTCCTTGAAGAGGGAGTTTGGAGTTTTTCTAACTCCCTAGCAGAGACTTTTCACCAAACAGAAGCAGCCTCATTTGCACATCATCTTATTTCCTGGTTCATATCACCAACTAATCATGGGCCATTCCAGTTATCCCTCTGACCATTAAGAAAAACCAAAAATCTCGAAACAATCATTAAGAGTAAATATTCTCCCTTCCTCCTTCCCTTCTACTTCCCTCAGAAAGAAGGTAAAATTACCATCAACAGAACAACTGTAGTTTTATGCTAACATCCAGAGAGATCACATTTTCGGCCATTTGTTCTCCTTTATGAAGATTCAAAGGTAATTAGGATTTTAATATGGTAGCAATTATAATATCAAGAGAGCCACAGTTTTCAAGATAAGATGAGAAAATTATTCTTAAAGCCACCCACCTCTCCATGGCTTCAACTCCTTCTAGGTTTACTCTTTATTACCCATCTAAAGGCTGAACTCAAACCTAGTTATATGACTTAAAAGGGGCACTAACTGGCATAGAAGCAGAACTTGACCTGGATACTCCTATCATGAAAGTGGCACCAGAGATCTTCCATCTGAAAACAAAGAGTTGGCTACGCACTGCTGGGAGAGTTTCTCCCATGTTCCTTCATGTGTCTGTGTTCTAATAAGCATAAACACTCCCTGGATTTTGCATGCTATGCACAATGATCACCATTCACAGGAAGAGGAATCTAGAAAAACTGGTACAAAGTGGTACTGTGGGACCGCAAAACTAACTAGGGTTTTTGAAAAAAAAAAAATCTAATATTGAGGGTCAGTAGGCACTCTTAATCTTAGGTAAACAATTTGAATGCAGATAGATGCACTAGAATCCTTCTGGCTTTTCCTTTTCTTTTCTTTTTAACTGCCAATAGAATCCGAAACTGCATCCTAATTTTGAATCTCTTGGCACACCCCCATCCCTACTTCCAGGTTCATTTGCATATAATATCCTCCATTCCCTAGTTTGCAGTAGGGTGGAATGTTGCAGGTCAGAAGAAAGGCTCACGTTTCGGGTTTTTTTTTTTTTAATAATATTTTTTTATTATATTATGTTAGTCACCATACAGTACATCCCTAGTTTTTGATGTAAAGTTACATGATTCATTACTTGCGTACAACACTCAGTGCACCATGCAATATGTGCCCTCCTTGATACCCATCACCAGCCTATCCCATCCCCCCCCCCCGAAGCCCTCAGCTGGATCCCTCCTACATTGTTGGTGGGAATGCAAGTTGGTACAGCCACTTTGGAAAACAGTGTGGAGTTCCCTTAAAAAGTTAAAAATTGAGCTACCCTATGATCCAGCAATTGCACTACTGGGTATTTACCCCAAAGATACAGACGTAGTGAAGAGAAGGGCCATTTGCACCCCAATGTTCATAGCAGCAATGTCCACAATAGCTAAATTGTGGAAGGAGCCGGGATGCCCTTCAACAGATGACTGGATTAAGAAGATGTGGTCCATATATACAATGGAATATTACTCAGCCATCAAAAAGAACGATTTCTCAACATTTGCTGCAACATGGACAGGACTAGAAGAGGTAATGCTAAGTGAAATAAGTCAAGCAGAGAAAGACAATTATATTATGGTTTCATTCATTTATGGAACATGAGAGACTATGGACTCTGGGAAAGGCTCACGTTTCTTGATAGAGTTGGATTTTTGCCATAATGGAAATCAATTTCACTGATAGTCTAGCCCCCCCCCCCCCCGCAAAATGGGTTTACATCTGAATAATCTGGAATTCCCACCGGTAAACTGTAAACACTTTTTCTGATGCTATTCTGGAAAGCATGAGGGAAAGGCATTCATGAAGAAAGATGATCAACCAGCACAAGGGGCGTGTATGCAGCACATCTACCATCAGAACACTCATCCCAAGACGGTGCGTTGCATCATACAGGCTTCTTTCTTATAGGCATTTGCCTCTAGCTCAACATAGTGATGATGATGATGATGATGATGGTAAAAGCTGATCCCTCTTGAATCTTACCATGTGCTAGGCACTTTTCAGCCCCTTTACTTGTATTATTTTATCTAGTGTCACAACACCTATGGAAACAGATACTTTTTTTTTTAATCCCCATTACCAATCAACAAACACAGAAAGGACTAAACTTTTCTAAGGTCATTACAGTTCCATTGAAGTTAGAGAGGATGTGTGTCTGAGAGTGGTGTGTGTGTGTGTGTGTGTGTGTGTGTGTGTGTGTGTGTGTGTGTAAGGGGTGGCTGAAGGTCACTATGGGGACGGGGTGGGCACTCCAATGAAAGGTCCCACTCCAGTCACTTCGGAATGGACCAGGAGCACCAAATACACAAAACACCTAGAAACTCAACCCACACACTCCAGCACTTTTAGTGACCTTGGACAAATATGCCCTAAAATTAGCTGGAAGATTCCTTTGGGGATTAGCGAGTGTTTTTAGAAATTCCTAGGAAAGCTGGTTCTAAGGGCAGATCTGTAATTTTTTGATTCATAGATATACTCGCTTTATTACATATATTAAGACAAAAAGTTCATAAAGTCTAAAAGTTCAAAGCAGTTGGTACAGCAAGCCTCCAGAACCTGATAATTGAGAAACAGTCTTCCTCATAAGGTGTCTAGAACTTTGGGGGCCAGCCAGGCCAGGATGTATGTGTGTGTGTGTGTGTGTGTGAGAGTGTGTGTGTGCATGTGTGAGTGTAAGAAGGAGGAAATCGATCCCTCAAAAGTAGTGCACCAACATGAAAAATAAGGGTTAAAATCTATTCTCTCTTCTTTCTGGCAAATGTTGAATAAGATCTGTGTATACTCTGGGCCAAGGTTAAGGCATGACTGCTTTCATCCACTTCAACGAAAATGCTAGTTATTATATATGCACACTTCCATCTGCTCCTACCTCTATTCTGCGTGCACACAAAAACTCACAAAGGACAGTTAAGTCGGCTAGAGCTACAAATCCCTTTCTTAACAGAATTGGGATGAGGCTAATATATGAGCCACCAATTAGAACATCTTCAACGGAAGGAGTGAAGTTCACCTCTGAAGTGTACTCAGTGGCCCTAATAAGTATTGTCCCATCATTTGACAAATATTAACAAGCTGATTGGCAGATCATGTTAAAGCACTTACACGGAGAAAAGGCCTTTGTATGTGAAATAGCAAAATAAAGTTCAGCTTGAACTATTTAAAAAAATGAAGTTAGTAAATGCATGATTCTCTTGCACTAAATAGTTATGTTAGTATTAGTAACAGCTTCTCACTTTCTGCAGTTTTAATTGTGTCTCTTGGGACTGGGAGAAGGGTGAGGGCGGGGGATACAGATTTTAACAGCTTATTTGGTTGCTGTCCCTACCTTTACTGCTGCTGAGCTGAAAAATCTCCACAGGCTAAAATTCTTTACATTGCAAATAAAATAGTTTTTCCCTGGTTTTTATCAGCCTAGGTCCCACAAGGAACCGACAGCCGGTTTATGTCAATGAACAAGACTTATTGTTTTCAGATTTATTTTTTTATAGCCAAAAAAAAAAAAAGGTTGGTGTTAAGCTTAAAACAAAGGCAACAAAGAACAATGAAGACTCTAATTTGGGGTTCCAACACAATTGCTGGGTTGAATAAAGGCCATCTTGCACCCAGCTATTTGTGGGAGAACTCATTAATTTTGGTGCTCCTCTTGAACTTGCTCCCCATTATGGCATGCACACACACGAACACATACGTACACATGTACACACATGCCTTTCTTTTTACCCAATGGGCAGATGTGTTTGCTGTGTGCGCATTTCTGGTTTCCATGATCCATCCATAAAAACTAATGAGATAGGGAGTGGAGGTTAGAGAAGAAAAAAATTAAGAAAAAAAGAGAAATCCTGAAGGACTGAGGATATTTTATCTGGGACAAGAACAAGGACATGACAATACACCTCACTAAGCCAGATTATAAAATCTTTTCTTATTTTAGTATAACTCGCCATTTCCTTTCTCCTAGAGAAAATGATGTAGCTAGAAATGTGGGAGACCCAAAGTACATTTTTTTTTCCAGAAAAAGATGTTTCTATTCCTCTGCCCTTGCCATGCCTGAGGATAAGTCCCTCTGGCAGAATGGAAAGAGATGGATTGGAAATCAAGAGACCCATGTGCTGGTCTGGCCCACCACAAATATGCTAAGTGGATTTTGGGAAATCACTAAACTCCTTTAGTCCCAGTTTCTTTATCTGAACAAGGGAACTTTCCAAGAGGACTGTCTGGGTCCAATATTCTTGATTCCATACTTTCATCTTTGAAATTTTAGATCCATCTTCCAAAAACCCAAAGATGGTCCCTCTAGCCATCACCCAATGGATGATTTGTCATGGTCCTTCACACCCAACTTCTAGATTGTTCCCATAGAACTTATTAACAGTCAGGGGCTGGGTTCTATGGAAATCACCTGGGACAGATAATCTCCTCTAAATTATTAACTAACATTAACCTCAGGTTGTCAGCTCCCAGGGAACACTGCATTTCCACTAGTGATGCTTACAGGCCAGAATGAATCTTCTCTAATAATGAAATTTCAGCCCCAGCCTTGAGGTAGAGGTGAAAGAGACGCCTTTCAGGATGACACTCATCAACCATTTGGAGAAAGCCAACATTCTGAAAGGAACCCCAACTATGCCAAAGATTTAGAACTGGGACAAACAGCAAAATGTGTTTGAGAATAAGACTTGATTTTAAAGCATTGTCAATGAGGCTCAGAGGGAACACAGAACAAGATACTAAAACTTCTTCTCACTGCTGCAGTGACCAATGAATTGAAGATGAGGAAATAATTTTCTCTCAGTACCGTGGGAAAGGGGGACTTGCTCTGGGGAGGAGGCAGGAATTATCAGCTTGAAGAAGGGGAGACATGAATTTCATGCATTTATAGGAGGTGTATATTTTTGAAATGTTGTCCTGTCACATTCCCAATTTCAAGGCTCATTTTCTTCCAGAATGTGGCCAGCTCATATTTATTTTGTAATCTCTTTTAATTATGGAGCTTACCATATGAAAGTTATTTCCATAGTTCTTCCTTACAATCACCATAAAATTAAAGAACGCTCCTAATCTAATTTTTCTTAATCCAGTTTTGTTACGAATAGTCATTTGATAGAAATAACATAAAAGGAGCATTTCTCTTTTTCCCAAATGGTGAAATAGAAGAGCCAAGTGTCTGTAGTTTTGAGTAGTTGTTGAAATTGTTATTTCTGCCGTGTTGTTGTTTTGAAAGATGTTTGGTAGGCTTTTCACCAACATCACGATGTCTTTGGCATTCTTTTAGTCCAGATGTGACCAAAGTGAAAAGGCCCCACAGGTGTTGTCACTGAGTTCATGTGGTAAAAATGGAACCTTCCGAGTAGTGCTGGCTGAGTGAAAGTTGCCAATCACATTCGTTGGTTGTGAGCAGCCTGGGTGGAGAGTTAGGCTCTGTGGCTCAGGCTCTTGATTTACTGTCTAAAACCTCACCATCTGGGGCTGTGGTGACACAACAGAGTATTGCGCTCACTTGCCTACGAGGTTCTAGCGCAGGAAATTGCTGAGGGTCAGTTAACATTTTCAAATAAATTCTTCCCAGACCTGAGACTGCGGAGCCCAAGTTTTATGCAGAGTGGAGAGGACTGTGAGATAACAGGGGATTATATTTCTGTTTTATAGCCAACTGATTCATGCGTGTGCGCGTGCATGCCTGCTCTCAGGTTTTTGCAGCAGTGAGTGCGTGGAAGACCACAAACACGACTAGTTGTGAGTCCCTGTGGTCTCTGCCAGGATTGCGAGGTGTCTATGTTGACTCCACAGCACTGCTGTTGGCCTCAGGGTTGAAATGCTTTTAAATGTCAAAGGAACCTCATCGGGAACAACCTCTTGCCTGTTGCAGTTCAAACACAGTGGAGAACTGGGCTCTCCAACACAGCAGATTAAGACAAGACATCGAGATTCCTTTGCTTTTGATGAGCATCAGATAAGGCTTTGTGCGGTCTTCAGTCCATGTTTAATGACCAGCTTGCATTATTCAACTTCCAGTGAGAAGCCACCAGCAAGGAATGATGGATGCTTTGTTTTCAATTCACTCGTACACTATGAAAAATTGAAATATGGATTTCTTTTATTGAATTTGGATATATGTTCATTTCTCATTTCTAGAAATAAAAAATGTATAGCTGAGGTAGAACATAATAGATACCAGAAAAATCCATATTTCTGTTTCTTAGTTCACATCTCTTGGGACACAAAAATGAAACCTACCGAAATGCTTACTCTCCTCTGGAGCTAAGTGTCTGTTGACATTTTAATACAGCACATTTGTTTTCAGGAATTTTGTTTGGTTATATTCTGATTTATTTTAAGAAGAGACCCATGCTTGTATCAGAATATTGGACATATTCTAGAAAATGCTAACGGCCAAACAGAAACAAGACTAAGGCAAAAAAACTCACCAGATCCCTCATTGAGTATCACGGGAAACTGGAATCCTTATATTGAGTCATTATTATTCAACTGGTCCAGAGGAACAAATGCTATGTAGCAGTCATGAAGCATAGCATGAAGGCTCCTGGGTTGGGTGTGGGCATTACATGTTCCCAGCTCAATATATTCCATTCAAAAATTTTCACAAAATGTATTTCAATAAGTAGATGTGCCAATTTCTCTCTCATATAATAGAAAATCAGAGGGAAAAAATGGATATAGATATTTCACTTCTTTGGAATTTAGGAAGGAGTATGCAAAATATTCTCTACTTAATGATCTAACCTCCTTTTCAGAGGAAACAAAGCGTCCAGGTTTTGTTCTCTGATTTGCTATGTGAGTTGAAAATTATTGGTAGATTATCAGTCTTAGGTTATTCATATATAAAATGAACTAATATCTAAAGGCTATGTGGAGTATACTATTAATAGAAGCTGTAATAATATCAAATGCACTTGTGTATTGTCTCTTATTTAAGATTAAGAGAGAAAGAATATGTACACTCTAGTAGCAACGAGTTCTGTATGACACATGCAGGCCGACCTCATTTTATCACATTTCACTTTACTGCATTTCGCACATGGTGTGTTTTTACAAATTGAAGCTTTGTCGCAACCCTGCGTCAGGCAAGTCCATGGGCGTCATTTTTCTAATAGCATTTGCTCACTTCATGTTTGTGTCACATTTTGGTAATTCTTGCAGTATTTCAAGCTTTTTCATCATTATTATATTGTGATGGTGACCTGTGATCACTGAAAGCTCAGGTAATGGTTATCTTCTTTTAGCAGTATTTTTAAATTAAGGTATGCTCATTGATTTCTTTAGATATAATGACATTGCACACCTAATAGGCTACCATATAGTGTAAACGTAACTTTTATATGCATTGGGAAACCAAAACATTCATCTGACTCGCTTCGTTGCAGTGGTCTGGAACTGCACCTGTGGTATCTCTGAGGTGAGGCTGTATAGGGCTGACCTCTTTCTTTAAGACAGTAAGTTGAATGAAGCCTGGACCAAGATTTTCTTGACCAGCACTGCAATGATTGCTACAGTGTTATAGGTTCTTAGTCCATGTCTTTGCTGGACCTCAGAAGAACCCCTGTATTCAGCATTCACAAGTCCCAAATTCAATAAACATTGGGAAAATCCGGGAAAGACTATTCATTAAACGTTGTAAATCAATGTTTACAATGTTCTTCCAGAGAAAGAGGTCCTGTGGCTAATGAGGCTAATAATGAAGATTCCAAGAGACACATATTAAGTTAATAAAAAAGATGTACCAATCTACAATTTGATAAAGCCATGTGGTTTCACACTGAGCTGTCTGAATTCCTTTTCACTTTCAAACCTAGTATCTGTTAATCTTCTCTGGTGGAACTATTCACTAAATGTTGTTGGAAAACGACAGTGACACAGTAAAAATAAAAATGTAAATCACCCAATGCTTTATGCTTAAATGTTAAGTTCTTAATTGATTGTATAACCAGAAGGACTCAGATATCATCTATAGCAGCACCTTTAATTCACAGACTGAACAATGAAAATTCTTCCCCACCAAAGGCCTTCATCCCATTGTTCTTTCTGTGCAAATGCTTTCCCTCTGCATCTTCACATGGACAGCTCTTTCTGATCCTTGGAGTCTCATGCGTAATGTCACATTTCAGACACATACTTGTTTCCTATGTAACCCACCAAAAACATCTCTCTCTCCCTCCTCCCTTCCCATTCCATTAGTCTCTATTTTAGCACTCTACCTATTTTCTTCACACTGACAATCATCACAAATTTTAATTACACTTTATACTTGTGTATTATCAATCTTCCTCACTTGTCTGTAAGTTCCTTGAGAGCAAACTAATCTCTACATAGGAAGTCCCTCATACAGTGCCTAGCAAATGATAGCCTCTCAAGAACTATTTCTAGAGTGGAAGCATGAATGCATGAAAGTTACAGGGCACCAATGAAGCAGGAGATATTCTAAGCTAGGAAGCATCGTGCAATCCAATGTGCATTTGAGAAAAGTAACTCTCGCTGTAGGACTGTGGAGGCTGGGTAAGAGAGACCAAGTAGAAGACTAGAGAAGGAAGAATAAGGGGCTGAACTCAGGCAGTTATGATAGGAATGAAGACAAAAGGACAAATATGAGACTTTCACAGTAGGGAAATGATATAAGAACACAAACTTTCAGGTTGTATGTCATGGTTGAAAGGGAAGAGTCTAGGATGACTATGGTGATTTCTTCATTGGACAAATAATTGGAGATACAAAAGGCATCACGGAGTTTATAGTATAGGAGAGGCAACAATAAACAAATAATTATATATAAGCAAATTATTTTCTCATGGTAGAAGTAGATGCAATCTAGAAAAAAAAGTGACTAGGAATGCAGAAGGAGGAGCAAGTCTGGAGGAGGAGGAAAATGATAAAATCATTGGTAATGTGCCATTAATAATCCTTGTCAATCCTTCCATATGTGACAATGATCACATGTGAAAATGTTCTAAACACACCGTACAGATGAAAGTAATTACTGTGATTCCTTTGTGTCCCTCATCCTTACCAGCAGAGAATATAAGACACGGTCCCTCAGAGGAACCTAGGGCATGAACTAGAAACACAAACATGGCTTCTGGCTACTAGCTGTATAATCTTGCCCTTTATTTGTTCCCTTTTGTCAAATGAAGGGTATTGTGAGAATTTATTTGCTTATTAGAAAAGAAGATTAAAGTATGAAAATAAAGGGATGCCTGGGTGGCTCAGTCGGTTAAGCAGCTGCCTTTGGCTCAGGTCATCATTCCAGGGTCCTGGGATCGAGTCCCACATCAGGCTCTCTGCTCAGTGGGGAGTCTGCCTCTCCCTCTCCCTGTTGCTCCCCCTGCTTGCATTCTCTCTCTGACAAATAAATAAATAAAAATAAATAAATAAATAAATAAATAAATAAATAAATAAATAAATAAATAAATAAAAATCTTTTTAAAAATATGAAAATAAAAATTCAGTGCATTAAACTTAAAAAAAGGAGGAAATTGGAACAGATGATCTCTAAGGTTTCATCTGGTTCTGCAATCCCATGTTTTTGTTGCTCAATAATTATTTGTTGATTTTATTTGATTCCTTTGGCATGATCCATTTACAAGTTGCTGGACATGCTTTGTCCATCTCTTCAGAATGTTTGGCTCACAGGTCCAAACTATATGCATCAATAGCATGATTTGGGCATAATTCAGAATCCTCAGGTGGGCTGCCAAGAGTTTGGGAGGCACCATATCTACTGACACAGGCCATTCTGGAATGTGAGTGGGCCCAGAAAAGATTATGAATGAATGAATTTTAAAAGAATCAAGAGGTGGGGCACCTGGGTGACACAGTTGGTCAGGCTTCTGACTCTTGGTTTCAGCTCAGGTTGTGATCTCATGAGTCATGAGATCAAACCCCACGTTGGGCTCTGCATTCAGCATACAGTCTGCTTCAGACTTTCTCACCCTTTCCCTCTGCCCCTCTCCCATTCACGTGAGCCCTCTCTCTAAAGCAGATAAACAAATCTTTTTTTTATAATAATTTTTTATTATATGTTAGTCACCATACAGTATATCCTTAGTTTTTGATGTAATGTTCCATGATTCATTATTTGCATATAACACCCAGTGCACCATGCAGTATGTGCCCTCCTTAATAACCATCACTGGCCTAGTCCAATCCATGCTCATGGATCGGAAGAATAAACATAGTTAAAATGTCTATGCTACCCAGAGCAATCTACACTTTCAATGCCATCCTGATCAAAATACCAATGACATTTTTCAAAGAGCTGGAACAAACAGCCCTTAAATTTGTGTGGAACCAGAAAAGGCTCCGAATCACCAAGGAATTGTTGAAAAGGAAAAACAAAGCTGGGGACATCATGTTGCCAGATTTCAAGCTATACTACAAAGCTGTGATCACAAAGACAGCATGGTACTGGCACAAAAACAGACACATAGACCAAAGGAGAGAACCCAGAAATGGACCCTCGGCTCTTTGGGCAACTAATCTTTGACAAAGCAGGAAAAAACATCCAGTGGAAAAAAGACAGTCTCTTCATAAATGGTGCTGGGAAAATTGGACAGCTACATGCAAAAAAATGAAACTTGACCACTCTCTCACACCATACACAAAGATAAACTCCAAATGGATGAAAGACCTCGATGTGAGACAGGAATCCATCAAAATCATACAGGAGAACACAGGCTGCAACCTCTTTGACATCGGCCACAGCAACTTTTTTCATGACACATCTCTAAAGGCAAGAGAAACAAAAGAAAAAATGAACTTGTGGGACTTCATCAAGATAAAAAGCTTCTGCACAGCCAAGGAAACAGTCAAAAAAACTAAGAGGCAGCCCATGGAATGGGAAAAGTTGTTTGCAAATGACACTACAGATAAAAGACTGGTATCCAAGATCTACAAAGAACTTCTCAAACTCAATACACGTGAAACAAATAAATCAAAAAATGGGCAGAAGCTATGAACAGACACTTTTCCAATGAAGACATACAAATGGCTAACAGACACATGGAAAAATGTTCAAAATCATTATCCTTCAGGGAAATTCAAATCAAAACCACCTTGAGATACCACCTTATGTCAGTTAGAATGGCAAAAATGGACAAGGCAAGAAACAACAAATGTTGGAGAGGATGTGGAGAAAGGGGATCCCTCTTACACTGTTAGTGGGAATGCAAGTTGGTACAGCCACTTTGGAAAACAGTGTGGAGGTCCCTTAAAAAGTTAAAAATTGAGCTACCCTATGATCCAGCAATTGCACTACTGGGTATTTACCCCAAAGATACAGACGTAGTGTAGAGAAGGGCCATATGCACCCTAATGTTCATAGAAGCATTGTCCACAATAGCTAAATCGTGGAAGGAGCCGAGATGCCCTTCAACAGATGACTGGATTACAAAGTTGTGGTCCAGGGGCGCCTGGGTAGCACAGTCGTTAAGCGTCTGCCTTCGGCTCAGGGCGTGATCCCGGTGTTCCGGAATCAAGTCCCACATCGGGCTCCTCCGCTGGGAGCCTGCTTCTTCCTCTCCCACTCCCCTGCTGTGTTCCCTCTCTCACTGCCTGTCTCTCTCTGTCAAATAAATAAATAAAGTCTTTAAAAAAAAAGTTGTGGTCCATATATACAATGGAATATTACTCAGCCATCAGAAAGAACGATTACACAACATTTGCAGCAACATGGACGGGATGGGAGGAGATTATGCTAAGTGAAATAAGTCAAGCAGAGAAAGACAATTATCATATGGATTCACTCATTTATGGAACATAAGAAATAGGAAGATTGGTAGGAGAAGGAAGGGGAAAATGAAGGGGGGGTAAACAGAAGGGGGAATGAACCATGAGAGACTGTGGACTCTGGGGGATTGGGGCAGATAAATAAATCTTAAAAAAAAAAATCAAGAGGTCTGTAGAGTAGAAAACTGAAATAGACTGGTCTAAAAATAAGCAACCCTAAATCAAAATAAATACAGACTGATGATAGATAGACAGATAGATAGACAGATTGATATAGAAGCACAGAAGAGGCACAGAAGCAGTACGAAGATAAAATATTGCTGACTAATTTGGGCAGTGTATAGTTTCAAAATGTCACATTTTTTGCTTCTGCACCTTGAGAGCTGAGCCAAACCTTCTAGTAATCTTTCCATAATGATAAAAAAAAAAAAAAAAAAAGACCAAAGGACCCATTAAGATTGGTCTATGGGTTTGAGTACTTTTTAAGTGTTTCTTGTTCCATAAGAACAACACACCTGTTTTTGTGTTTTCTTACTTGCAGGCAAATGCATTCCTAACTGACACAGTACTCTACCTTTAAGCTACTTATATCTCTTTGAAAAGGAAATAGTGATATGCATAAAACATGAAAAAATAAATGAAAATATATAAAATTAAAGGAGGATATTAGAGATACAGACTAAATTCCTCTAAGAGTTCAGAGAAGAAAGTGGATCAGAGCTAAAAAGCCAGAGAAGAAGGCAAAGCTTGAAGGATGAGTAGTAGCATTTTGGTTTATGGAAAAAAGAGAGATGAACCACATAATCAAAGTGCGAGGCATTAGTCGCTCAGGAGAACCAGTTTGAAAACTGAGGCAATAAGGCAAGATACATATGGGAGGGCTTGCAAGGTCCCTAGAGGTCAGGCCATTTAAGATTTTGGAGCAGTGGATGAAAATGGACTTTCCCAATGCATAGCTCATAATAATTTTTAAAGGAAAATTGTCAAAGTGATGTAACAATATAAACTTTAAAATATTTTTCCTTAAGGAAAGAGCAATGCATGAGGAGATTTGAGCATCTCTTTGCCTTTCCCATTATAAACTACCAGTTTACTTTAATTCATGAGTATGCGTTTATCTGTTCCACTGGTCTGAAAGGGAAATGACATGATTAAAGCTTTGGGTGAAAATAGTTTTTTTTAAAAAAGAAACTCCTTCTGGAGCCAAGAGCTGCCAGTCACTGTTCAGAGAAAGCCTGGATGGGTAGATTAAAGCTCAAATGAAATTCGTGCGGAAATGGGTCTGCCATGTTTTAAGGCTATAATGGGAAACACCAAGATCACACTTATAAAACCCTGAGAAAAAGATGAGGCTCAAAATTGTTATCAGTTACCTTCATTTTACTTTTTATTCTGGGAATCCTGACTGATCAGATAGCCAAGAAGACAGGCTAAGATTTCAGACTCATCGATTTTCTTTTCACTCTTTTGTTTAAGAGCCAGACTCCCGGCTTCAGATAACAGTGATTTAGAGATTTGGTCTCATTTTATAGGCAGCACAGAATTTGTGCTGTCCAGTAACTGGAGACAGGCTAGATTATTATCTTTTAGATTTGAAGATGCAGGACCAAGGCGACCCAAAGGGAGACACAGGGCCACTGCCACTGTATTTATTTCTTTGGACGAGCTCATAAAGCCCATACATTCATAATCCTCCTTCCCCATTCCCTCTATCATGAATCCTCACCATCACTGTCATCACTGTTAAATCCATATCGAAAAGTGGCCAGCAAATGAAAAGGATGCCAGTAAGCTTCCGACTCATCATTCTCAGCCTGGCCTGACCACCGTGTGAGCACCTTACACAGGGTAGAAATGGTATTTGTTGATAGAAAGGACGCGTTCCTTACCCCCTCTCCAAGTGTTCTCAAAAGTATTTTTCTAGATGTGAGACGTAGACAGAAGCAAAAGTAACTCCCGATCACCTAAGAGTTCAGGCTAAAAGAATATTCATAGTGCCAAATTTTCTACATTTCTTTTCTTTCCACACGCACGCATGTGCACACAAGACTTAGTCCTCCTTTAGTTAAACTGGTCAAGATTCTCATCTGTGGGAAATAATTTTGTTGTAAAAAAGTTTTGTTTGTTTTGTTTTGGGATCGTCAGTATTTCTTTTGGAATAGCAACATGTTCAATAGAATATCAGTGTGATGGGGCGCCTGGGTGGCTCAGTCAGTTAAGTGTCTGACTCTTGGTCTCAGCTCGGGGCTTGATCTCAGAGATCAAGCCCCATGTTGGGCTCTACACTGGGCATGGAGCCTCCTTTAAAAAAAAGAAGAAGAATATCATCAGTGTGGTGGATAAAAGTACAGATTCTAAAGCCATACAGTGAGAGTCTGAATCCTAGTTGTAGCATTTAGTTGTGTGACTTTGAGCGAATTACTTCATTTCTTTGTGCCTTAGTTTACTCATCTGCAAACAGGAATAATACTAATGCCTACCTCATGTGTTTATCATAAAGATTAAATGGATTAATATCTTTAAAGTGCTTGGAGAGGTGCCTAGAATTTGATGAGAGCTACAAAAGTATTAGCTCTCATTATTATAATTTGATCTATTGCCGCATTCATCATTCAGCCCTCAGGTACCCATTATATGATAGATACTAGTCTGAAAACTGGGGACACGGGGTGAACAGGACAGATGAGAACCTTGTGCTTACACTGTAGTGGGGGAGGTAGATAATAAAATAAATAAATACACAACATTATTTCCGAGAATGTTGAACGCTATG
This sequence comes from Ursus americanus, assembly GCF_024610735.1. Lineage (NCBI taxonomy): Eukaryota > Metazoa > Chordata > Mammalia > Carnivora > Ursidae > Ursus > Ursus americanus. Next base: position 46,315,529 of record NC_142129.1, read on the forward strand.
AACAAAATGCCAGTGGGTGATGTCATAGAGGCTGGCTGGGGTCAGACGCTGGCTAACTTTCAAGTGGGTGGGCAGAATATCCATTTTTCATGACTTTTTTGCTGAGACCTCAGTCACATCTCCTGTGCAAGAAACACTAACCAGAAGCAAGTCATGGTATTCTCCATACCCCAAGGATCCATTACAGTAGGTCCTTCCTGCTTTAACATTACCGATGTTCTTTACATACCACAGATATCGATATCGATATATATTATATATCTTTATCTTTAAAGATTTACTTATTTATTTGAGAGAGAGGGGAGAAGTAGATGGAGAGGGAGAGAGAGAATCTCAAGCTGAGCTTAGAGCCTGATATGGGGCTCGATCCCACGACCCTGAGATCATGACCTGAGCCAAAACCAAGAGTCTGACGTTCAACCAACTATACCACCCAGGCACCCCTACCACAGATATATTTAAGGGCCCTGAACAGAACATGTAAAGACCAACACATCTGAAAAGAAAAGAAGGGGCTCAGCCCTTCTGACAGTCACTCCAAATCAAGGCACCAAGAGGAGACAGAGAGCAAAGAATAGAGAGGAACCCTTGCAGCTCCTTTTCCTCCATCTCCTCCTGCTCTACTCAGGCAGTTCAGACTCCAGACACCCATGTCCTGTCATCAGTCAACTGCAGGAAATTTTTAGAAATTGTTGCCCAATCTGAAAGGACAGGAGGTGGAGGAAATGGAAAAGTGAGAGAGGGAGGAAGTTCTGCTCCTTGGTAGATGATGGAAATCAAGGAAAACATTACTGCTTGTGTTTGTTCAGTCCAGGCACCTAAAATTTTGGTGTAGGGGGATAAAGGCTGTTATCTTGTGGAAATGGAACAAACTTCACTGGGTTGGAATGTTAGTCTTGACTCTTATGGGAAGAACATGGTTGGAGCTGTATTTTGCAAGTGGCCATTGCTATTTTTCATTTGCAATAGAAGTTACTTCCATGTGTTTAGTCTATTTTCATTTACCAAGCTCCCTTGTACACGTATAGGTTTAATTTTATTTTAATCCTATTTCCCAGCTCGGAGCCCTTAAAAATGCCAGTTCTAGACCTGCAATTCTCCCGACTCTTTCCTTGGCAGATGCCTCCTCATCTTTTGGACACATCCTCCTCAGAGAGACCATACCCAGTCACCTTATCTCAAAGGTGCTCCTACCTACTCAATTTCCCAATGCTGAGATCTTTCATTTCCTTTGGAACTCTTACCCAAAGGTGTAATTATGCATGTGTTTGCTTACTTCTTTTTGGCTAGCTTCCTCAATTGACGGCAGGCTCTACAAAAAGGAAGCTCTTGGGTCTACTTTATCTACCAACACATACCCAAAGCTTTACCAAATGCTTGGCACATATGAGATACTCACTATTTGTTGAATAAAAGAATCTATACCACAAACCTGAGAAGTGGATGTTTTTACAAATGAAGAAAATGAATCCCAAAGGACTGATTCCTTTCCCCAGGGACACACAGCTCCTACCTGGTAAAGCTGTGACTCTAACTCGGGGCTTCTGGCTTTTGGTTTTGGGGTTCTTTCTGCCACACACCATACAAAAAACAACTCACAAATGACTATCAAGGGCACTAAAAAAAACAAAGCAAAAAAACGTGGAGTTTCCAGGTATTCCAGTGGGAGGTTGTGATACTGAGACTTATCATGGCACAGAGCTCCTAAAACCCTTGGAATTTCCTAAGATGGCTTTCATTATGTTAATTAGATGGCTTTTGGACCCCACCTAGGGATGGGCCTGGCTGCCCAGAGAACCAACATCGTCATTAGAGGCTTGGAACTTTCAATGCCAGCCCCTAATCTCCGGGGGATACGGGGGGGGGGGGGAGGAGCTGGAGGCTAAATCAATCACCAATGGCTAATGATTTAATCAATCGTGCTTATGTAACGAAGCCTCCATAAAAACCCAAAAGGATGAGTTTCAGAGAGCTTCCAGGTTGGTGAAGACCTGGAGATTCGGCAAGAGTGGTGTAGTTGGAGAGGGCATGGAAGCTTCATGACCTTTCCCCACATCTTGCTCTAGGCATCTCTTCCATCTGGCCATTCCTGAGTTATATCTTTTTATAATAAACTGGTGATCTAGGAAGTAAAATGTATCTCTGAGTTCTGTGAGCTGCTCTAGCAAATTAATCAAATCCAAGGAGGGGGTCATTGGAACCTCCAATCTATAGATGGTCAGTCAGAAGCACAGGTGACAGCCTGGACTTGCAACTGGGGTCTGAAGTGGCAAGGGATGGGGCAGTCTTGTGGGACTGCGCCCTTAACCTGTGGGAGCTGATGCTACCTCGGGGTAGACAGTATCAGAATTGAGTTGAATTGTAGGACACCCCGCTGGGGTTGGAGAACTGCCTTGGAGGTGCAGAGAAAAGCCCCACATATTGCAACTGGGGTGCAGAATGTTTAGAAGCAGATTAAAGCAGATGATACTTTGGAATCAGAATGCAAATATCCTTACCACAGAGAGGAACAAACAGTCTTGCCCAAGATACACTCAGCCGCTCAGGGTAAAAAGATTTCCATACGTCTCCAAGTCCCATTGCTGGACTCAGGTGGCATTTGAGACCATGCACTTTGGGGTCAGATCTCTGGTTCTAACCCCAGGGAGACCACTTACTATCTGTGTAACTTTGGATAAGTTACTCATGTTTGTGCCTAGTTTCTTCTTCTGTAACACGGGGAAGATAGTCATACACATCCCACAGTGTTGATACCCCATAGGCTCTGCTTAGAATACAAGGGAGGCACTTAATAAATGTTGAATCAATACTGAAGGAACCTACAGATATACCTCTTCTGTGTGTAAAAAGTCACTCCCTTAAGTAGCAGGGTGGTGATCAAGGTGAAAATGATTGAAAATGTATGGGTAATTTCTTAAGACTCTTAACCATGCTATTGTCCTTTTATATGGTAATCTATTTAATCAGAATGATTACAGTCCCCAAGCTATAAAGCAAACTGTTTTATTCATTGACCATTGTGCTTTACCATGTGTCCCTGTATCACTATAATTTCGAGCAGCTACATTTTTAAAAACTTTTTCAGCTGCTGCACACCCAGCATGATGCCTTAAGATGCAATATGTCAGGTGAAAATGAAAAACACATGTTTTTTCAGCACTAGGTTTCGAGTATTCTCGATTTTCCAAAAAACACAGATTCGAGAATAAGATTTTCAAACAGAATAGACCGAAATGTAGATTTCCCATTGTTCCTGAAGTTGCGGCTAGGAATAAGTCATTTATCAGCTGGTATTAGAAATGAACAGTATTTGCTTCTTTCACAGACCAGTGGTACTAGCAAATCATGATAAATTCTAAAAATTATCAAACTGGGTTGTTTAGTCTGAAAAAAAAAGAAAAAGAAAGTTCAAGAGAAATAAGAGAGCTATCATTTGGGAGAAGGGATAAATGAGCTTAGTGTTAGGTCAAATGAGCAGAACTCAGTTCTATGGGTAGAAATCCCGGGGGGGGGGGGACATACAGCATACCTCATTTTATTGTGTTTCATATTGTACTTCAGAGATACTGTGTTTTTTACAAATTGAAGGTTTGTAGCAGCCCTGTATTGAACAAGTCTATTGTTGCCATTTTTCCAACAGCATTTGCTCACTTCATGTCTCTGTGCCATATTTTGGTAATTCTCACAATATTTCAAACTTTTTTATTATTATTATACTTGTTATGGTGATCTGTGATCAGTGATTATGACTTGCTGTAGGCTTAGATGATGGTTAGCATTTTTTTTAACAATAAGGTATTTTTTAAATTAAAGTATATACTTTTTTAGACATAACGCTATTGCACACTTAACAGACTACAGTATAGTATAACATAACTTTTATATGCACTGGGAAACCAAAAAATTCACTTGACTCACTTTAGTGTGATATTTGCTTTATTGTGGTGGTCTGGAACAAACTCACAATATCTCTGAAGTACGGCTGTAATTGGCTCCACAGAAGCGATCCAAGCGGCCACCACAGGCCCAAGGTGCTGTAGGGGCCAATGAGCACACAGTATCACAGAATGGCTTGGCTAGAAACTGGGCAGCCACAAGTCAGCACTGTTCGGAAGTTATCTATTGGATAAGAAGGTTGGCCTGGGAGACCTCTGAGGGTCCTTCCAACCTTGGGAGTCCATGTTTTCTAAATGTGTCATAGAAGTCCATCCTTCCAAATCTACGCTCCTTGGTCTATTACTGGTCGAAAATTTTATGTCAATAAATGCATAATCAATACTGAAGCCTCTCTTACTAATGGTGGAAACTCAACATAGCAAAGAGCCTTTACATGTTAATGATATCTCTGGTAAGCAACAACTAACTTTTGCAGTTAACAGACACCACCCCCTTATACAAAGCTGAGACAACTCTTCAGAACATCCGAATCAAGGAAGGTCAAAACTTTGAGAAGACCTGTGATGCTTAAGCAAATGTTATCTGAGAAGGAGGATGTTGTGGCTCTACGTTTAAGGGGCCCTTTCTAACTCTAGAAAGCCAACGAGTTTTCTGAAAGCAGCACAGACCCTTCAGCCCCTGGCTGTCCTGCTATCATTTGGAACAAAGAAACTCCCTTCTTGCTAGCTGCCTGTTCAGCTGTGATGCAGAGCCATTTGTGGGCTGCCCCAGAGCCTCTCTGGCTGGGTCTACAGAAGTCAGAAAAAAGAGTGCAGGAACCAGCAGCTGCTGAAGAGCTTGGCTGACCTGTACACTGAGTCCACGATTCCAGAACAACTCTCCAAGGGAAGGGTGGAGGTGAAAGGAGGATGCGGCAATAAATTAGTCATTTAGACTTCCCTACACGGACTTCCTCTGTGTGTCCATCCTCACCTCTTTCTTCACATACTTCAGTGGATTAATACCAGTAATCTCACCTCTGTTGAGTGCTTACCATGTGCTAAACACTTCTCTAAGGATTTTGCATGTATTATCTCATTTAATCCCCTCTATCAAGTCATCAATCTCAATTTAATTCAACAACTTGTGAATGAGTATTTTTATTATGTCAATTTTCAGAGAAGTAAACTGAGGCATCATTTAGCCCAAGATTACAGAGTTGTAAGTGAACTCACTGTTTAAACAAATAACCTGATGTAGAAGTCTGGGCTCTTACCACTATCCACTCATTGGGTAGGAAAAGTGGGACGTGAGGGAGAAGAGGTATTGGAAGTCTGGCTTACGGTTGTTGTTGTTTTAAAATTTGATTGTTTTTAATGTAGTTGAATCTATCAATGTTTGATGGCTGTTTAATGGTCTGGTGTTTCCCACCAGACTGTACTCCATGAGTCAGGGCTGTCCTTCCTGCTTCTCAACTATCAGTAGAGCGTCCAGCCAATGTTAGGTACTTGCTCAATGTTTGCTGAATGAATGAACACAGCAGAGGAAATGTCTAAAAGGATTTTCCTAGAAAAGTCAGACAGATAGTATATTGAAAGCACTAGCACACAGCATATATCATCTCCAATTTCTCGTCTCCAATTTGCTACTGTCTGACTCACAAGTCTATCACTTGACCGCCATGTCCCCTGATTTCCATTCTTCCTGCAGGACACAATGTTCTCTGAATTCGCATTTCCCTCTGTCCAGTTCTGACTTTACAGTCATCTCCTCCTTCTCTTACCCCTTGATTTCCTGGCCATGTCCCCTGGGTTCCGGAGGAGCCTGTTTATTTCCTGTGGTTGCTGAAACATCTTCTGGAAGGTTTTGAGGGCAAAGTAGATTGACAGATGCTAAGCCTGCTGGAGCAAATCAGAACTACGAGAGGTGACCAGACAGGAGATGGACAATAAGCAGGCATGGTGGGTTGTTGTGACAGCCTGGCAGTAACAGGTTTCGGTGAATAAATAGAAGTAAGTTCAGGAAACCTGCACAATCTTTTCATATGTGCTGTAAGTGCGGACCACAGATGTCCCTGGTGACTCTCTGTCTTTGGGGTCTTAGAGATGAGAGATATTAGAACCACTCCTCACTGGCACCCCGGAAAGATGAGTTGATGGTGTTGGCCAAGATCAGAGTAGTGATAGTTAGAATGAGAGAAATTCCCTCCTCTGAACTGGGAACTTTCTCAATCATTGCAGAAGAAAAGAAAGAAAGGAATTACTGCTGCATGGTAGCAGGTAGGTCAGGAGCTTTCACGTATGTCATTTAATTGGTAAAACAATCCTGGAAGGTAAGCATTAGTTTATCTGTTTTACAGATAAGAAACTAGACTCATCTCCAAACTCAACACAGTAATAGTAGCCCCTGCATTTTGTACTAAGCCACATACAAATTTTGACTTCTTAAAGAGCAAGTATGCACCAGACACTATTGTGAAAATGATTTCTGGTGACTGCCCTGGTTTGTCTTGGGCTGAAGATAAGCCAGAGTATTTTAGCCACAAAGTACAAACCTCTTGCAAAGGCTGTGGCCAGAGGAGGTCTGGGGAGCACTTCAAAGGTGCCATGAACTTTTCATCCTTTCCCTTTAATCTGGGGATGACCGTAACTGTATAGAAAAAAACCCTTTTCACATTTCAAGAGACAGGTCATGGGAATTACAATTGGCCATTTACATGAATTTTATATATTTCTGAGCCAAGACCTTTCAGGGTCTTGGTATTCAGATTTAAGCCAAAAGATTAATTTAGCCCAGTGTTTCTTAACCATGACCTCAGATTAAAAAAAAAAAAAAAAAAAGCAAGCTGATGCCTGGGCTCCACCCCAGAAGAAATGATTCAAACTTTCTGGGGGTGGGGCCAAAGCACTAGTATTCTTTTCAAGCCCGTCAGGTAGCCAGGGCTGAGCCACTCTTTAAACTAATGGCCTGAGTGCCATCTTATCTAACACAAAGACTGAAGCTCAAGTTGACTTGAAAATTCAGGATCATCTTCCATTTTGAATGCTGGCTATCAGGAACTCCAAGCTGGCAATAACAAGGCAACTACAACAGAGATTTTGGAATGAGTGCCCAGCAGCCAGGGCACAAGACAGGGAAAGAAAGATTATGTGAACCGCCATGCTAATTATGGAAAACCAGACACTCTGGCAGAAGGCCAAGGGCGTGGCTGAATGGAGAGGGGTGGGGAACAGGAAAAATTTTAGGAAATTAGAAATTTTAATAACTTTGACCGTCAAGGGTTGCAATTGGATGCTGAATTGTTTCTAACTTATTGCAAGCCTTGAGAGCAAAAACAGATGAGGAAAGAAACTCTTGTATCACATTCTGGCTGCTTTTCATTTCTCAAGCTTAGGAACAGAAAGGAAATGAAGCCTTCCTGGGGCTCCTTTCCCCAAATCTAATTAAGGGCCCCCACAGGCTCCCACTCTGAACACCAGGGGGAGTAAGACACATTCAGCCTCCTTTACCAGGCCTTAGAACATGAGAAAGAACCTAATTCTTGCTTATTGTTTAGATCCCTTCTTGAATAACCTCTTTCTTCTCTCTCCAGCTTAAGATGACAATCTACTTGTACTCATTTAAAAGAGCAAGTAAAAGTCCTTTAAAAGCAATAAAATGGATTCTATTCTATCACCCCACAGTTTAAAGTGGTACAAAATGAGAGGGGTTGTGAGAGCAGATGCCGAGCCCAATTCCTGGGGGTTTAAATCCCAGAACAGCACTTAGGAGCCGTCTCACATGGGCAGGTTACTTAACCTCTCCTGCCTCAGTGTTCCTGTTTGTAAAATGGACATAATTATAGTAATGCATCTCATAGGATGGTTGAGCAGACGGATTGACACACATAACGCTTGGAACAAGGCCCGGCATATAGTAAGCAGTCAATGAGGATTAGCTAATGCAATTATCAAAGAGAATACCAGGAAAGTTCTGTTGAAACTAGAACCCTTCCATACTTCAATCATTCTAAGAGTTTTATATTAAAATCCATGCAACTCAAATAGTAAAGCCAATGGTGTCTTTGACAGGAAATGATATTTTAAAGCAGAAACGAGTGTCATTTTTCATACACAACAAATGTTACATATTCTAGTAATCTATAATAAGAATATACAGTAAAATAATGAATTACACCATCATCAAACAGCTACTATATCTTTTAAATATAAGACAGTGCGCCCCCAAAGAATGAACTACTAAAACAAGCGCACCATAAGGAAGAAAGACAATAATCTGTTAGGATATCATTATCATAAACTTTCCCCAGAGGATGTAAGAAATTAGGTGAAGAAAAGGAACATATGGTAATGACAACTTATATACATTTTTACTCTGGCAACAGCCAAGAAGATTCTAACAGTAGTTATTTCACTAGAATGCATGCACTTTTATAATGCCACAAAATTGTTTTGATTGGAATAGATTATCCTCCATGATGCTACATCATTTTAACAAAATGAGAGGCCAATAAGGAAGCCCAGGGTCGACTTTCCCCACATGAAGACTGATGGCACATTTTCCATGGACGGAGTCCACGGAATAAACACTGCTGTATCAAACATTCCTGATGATGAGGGAGAACTCCACTTGCATGTTTTTTTGTACTAGAGCACATAACTTTTTTCCCCTGTGGATCTTCAGCGAGGCAAGGCAGTTGCCTTGGCTGTATGGAATTCAGCAAACAGAAATGCATGACCAGTGACCACACACTTGCATCTGGATGAGGTTTTGGCTGACTGCGCTTTGGGATTTTAACTCCAGCCACTAACAAGGATCCCCTTCTTTTTGACTATATAAGTCAACTCTGAGAACCACAGGGTAGCGTGAATGTTTTTGTAGTCCTTCCATGTCTACCAAGCACTGAGAGTGTAGGTACCCTCTTATAGTTGGAGGTACCAAAGTTTCTGGCAAGAAATCAGAATGATGGGGGACGCGGCATCTTAAAAAGCAGAGTGAAACTCATCCTTTTCACTGTTCCATCCACATATGTTGGGAAAACGGATAAAGATACCTAACAGAACGACACAGTGATCAAAGAATGGCTTGAGCCTGGGCTCGGATCCAGGTCCACACCTACTAACCCTGTAGCGTGGGATCAGTTGTTGAATCTCCTCAAGCCTCATTTCCTCATCTGTAAAATGGGGGTAACACCAGTCTCTTCTTTACAGGGTAGTCATGGGAATTAAATGAGATGGTTTATAAAATGCTTTATCCTGTACTACACTGTATCTTTAAATCTTCCCTAAACACCTATGAGGCAGACACTGTTGTACTCATTTTGTTGATGGGAAACCGAGGCTCAGAGACATTATGGACTGGTCCACAGTCACCCAGCAGGTAAGTGGAGGAGGCTAGGCATGGGCCCAGGACTGCTCCAAAGTTAGTGCTCATCACCACTGCCCTACGCACTCACTGGCCTATCACAAAATCCCAGAAAGTTAGGACTAATGGACTCCAGGCCATCTGAATCAGCCCTTCCTTTAAAAGGACAGGAATAAAATTAAGAGCTGTTCAGTCATCAGGCCAAACTAATCTAAACTGAATTCGAGGGTAGAAGGTGTACAGGAAACCAGTTTTTCAGACTCTTTGCCCAGAGATTTTTTCCTCTGTTGGCTCATATCCCGACAAAGGAAGAGCAAAGAATAAATTGAGAAAAATGTTCAACTTATATGCGAAACTTCCAAGAGTACTGACTGGGATAAGGCAGAGGTAGAGGTAGAGTGGTAAAGAAGGAGCCGGACAGACCCTCTTTTTGTACAAAGCCTGTTAGTTTAGTATCTTAAAATGTTGGTAAAATGCAGTATAAAATCCAACCGCAAAAAAGTTGAGATTTCCAAACCTGTTATTATTAATTAACTGTTCATTTAAATATCTGTTAGCAAAAAACCAATAAGGCTTAGCCAAACCAAATAACAATTAGCTGTTTCAAGTGTAAACAAAAAACTAGCTCACAAATTCCCACTTGTTCTTCCCTGATTCTGACATCAAGTATACATACTCAAAACCTCAAGAGAGTAAATTAAAATAGGTGAGTTACTAAATGCCTGCTTCTTTTCTGGCTTCAGGATTCATCCAAATTAGATGTGCGGAGCATAAAGGATGTGCTTATTTAACTGGCCTCAATATTCAATTTGCATTTCTGCATTGGTCTGTGTATTTGAGAATGCTTTCTCTATTTGTATGAATTTAATACTCTCCGGTTTAGATTGAACACCTGTAGAAGGCAGTCTGCCATATTTATTTAATGGATCCACAGAATCTCTACTGATAGTGGTGGTAGTCACCATCATCACCATCATCACCATTGTTCTTATCTGATTCTTGGGTTTCGATCTTAGAGAAATTTTCTACTGCAAAGTTGCAAAGTAGGAAATAGGCATACAATTTTTTTTCTGAATATTAATTGTATTCATTTTTTTCTAACTTACTATTTTGCCTAAACCTCAAAAGGCTTTCCCACTTGCACACCACAAAACTCCTTTACTATGTAAGATGTTGGCACAAAATTCTGCCATTCTGCTTTTTAAATAATTCAAAACATTTTAACACCAAATGCAAAGACCTATCACTAACAGGGAGCCACGCGCGGAGGAATCGAAAGGAAAGAAAGTTCCTCACTGAGATATGTTTTCACTCACACTAGCCTGTGGTCAGAAACAAACACTCCCTGCAGAATCTGTTTCTTTAAGATTCTAAAAATAAATTGATCTGTAAGTGACTTTGCTGTAATACATACAGTGAGTCAGATCAAGGAATAAGAGCCATTTATAGAATATGAACTAAGCGTTGGCCTGAGACACCCATTTAACCCTCACCAAACAGAGAAGAGGCGTTTCAGATTGGGCAGAGTTTGATCTGTAATGCTATTCTGAAACACAAAGATTCTTTGATTACATTAGAATATGACCAGAGGCTACCATAAGGTCAGAATATTTGGCGGCAGGGCGAGCAGTATGCGTGGGTGCCAGTGTCCATCTATGAGTGCACACTCGGACCCATCCTTCCTACGGATCCATCCATCTTCACATGCACGTGCTGCAGAGTAACAAGTGGTCATCCCGTACGTGCTCCTAGGAAGAAGCAGCTGGGAGTATTTTGGCTGGCATTGCACCATGGTTTAGAGTCAATCTGTATAATCATAAGTAAGTCATTTAACATCTCGGAGCCTCATTTTCATTTGTAAGATGTAAATAAATATAGTCCCGACCTCAGGAGGTTGATGTGAGGCTTAAATAAGGTAACGCGTATAAAGCACTCAGTACACATAGTAAAAGTTTAAGGAATGTCAGCTACAATTCTGCTCTCTTCAGCCCTGGCAGTGATAGGAGGGTATGGTTTCCCACTTCTTTGGGTGCTCCTTGATTGCTAGAGCATGTCTTCAGAGTCTTGTAAATCGCTGTCTCAGGAGGCCTGTCTGATAGCTACAGGTTAGTAAGGGTTTTCTTACCCCTCCCGCACGGCTGATGTAATGAACATCACTAACGGATGTATGATCGGAGGGAAGAAGGGCGCGTGTGTGTGTGTAAGAGAGAGAGACAGACAGAAAGAGAGAAAGAAAGTGAGAGAGCATGAGAGAGAAGGAGGGGAAATGGGAGGAGAGGAGAGAGACAGAAAGGGAGAGAGAAAGGAAGAGAGAATGTCTATGTGTGTAAGAATTCATGTCGGGACAAGAGGAATTTGCCACCCTCTTCACCTGACTTTCACTCACAAGCAAACATGTCAACATTGCCCGCACACAGATCTCCAACCTGGCACAGTGTGAAGAGCTGCACTGCAAGGACTATGACTTCATATCACAATGTTAATCACTGACCTCCGCCTTGGCTATAAGATCCGTTTTGGCCCTCGTACAATTAGAATCCACCTGAGACTTCCTAACCATCTACTTGATAGCGAATTGGCAGCAAGTATTAGGAAACTGCACGCTGGTGTTTGGATGAGTCTTCTCCATTCATATAGTTTATTTGGATTACAGGGTCTTCCTCAATTAAGACAATAAATCAGCCATTTTCGTTTTCTTTTCACCTCTGGATACATGTTGCCCTTAATACATTAAGTTGCTGTCAGAATTCACGCTGGTATGATGACACCACCCTGTCTTTCAGGTGTGGTTTCAGGGTCACAAGGACACTTGCGTCTGGAAGGCTGACTTCACAGCACACCACAGACACACTCTGCTACTCAGGGGGGTGAGATCATGGTGCTGGCATGAATTTATTGCTCTTTTAAACGAATAGAATTGAATTCAATTTACTGACCTTGATTGGGAGGCTAGTGATACAGGCTGTGTAAAACAAAACAAGACAAAATAAACAAGGGAAAACCACAGCGCATGCAGCTACTTTGTTCAGAAGGTGACACTACTGAATTCGGTGTGTGAAGGTCTTGTCACATGGAAGTCTAGAAATAACTATGATCTAAGCATGGTGGTAGGAGACAACCCATTTAGAAGTGAATGGACACATTCCATTGTAGCTGTATAGTGGTTAAAATCTATTTTGGGGCAAAAGGGATATTGTAAATACTTCCCTTTGTTTGTAACTATCATAACACAAACTTTCTGGCCCTCAGCATTTTTCAGTACCCCGCATTCCAATAATAGTTTACACACCACCTGACCAGGCAACCATTCTACCAAAAAGGCAGGATTCCCTGTGACTCCTCTGAATTCCCAGGGCTAGCCAAGCCTAGATTGGACCTCATGAATGGTCTTAGTCAGGACATCCCTAGGGGCTTCCCCAGTCTCACTACATAATTCCAAGTCCTCTCAGTCCTGGAGGCCCTCGGAAGATGCTGCCATATTAGGCACAGGGTAATGTTCATGTCATTCTGAAATTATTTTGGAAGTAGAGATTTAAGATAACTTTTTCAATTAGCATTCAATTCCAAATTTGGGACTAAATTTTGGTGGAATTTATTTTAGGGGTTTTTCGTTGGTTTTGTAAGCCAGCAAGCACTTCTTCATGTTCAATATCAACTGGATCAAAGGCTGTGCTCCTTTTTTCATTTGATTCTGCCTTTGGTAAGAGCATTTCTACGGCAGAGGGCATGACAATCTGTACAGACACTTCCAAACTCTGAAGTGGTTATTATTGAATTCAGGTCAATTTGGTCTCTTTCCCTTTGATCACGATGGCTCTAGATGGCAGTAAGAGGGTCAAAATGGGAGGAGCCTGGGGCCAGGTATGGAAAAGTGAAGAGAATAGGAATTTTCTGAATATCTGATTCCTAGTGTCTCTATAAGACCCAATATAAATTTTATCTAGAAATATCATATACAATGAACAACTTCATCGCTTAAGAAGATTCTTTCCAGAGACAATGGTATCTTTCATTAATCACCAAGCCTGTGTGAAGACCTGTAGATACCAAGACATGGCCCTGGAGGGTATGACTTCACAGAAAAAGTGGACTCTGTCACGTTCCCTTTAAAAACAGAGTTCTCTTGTTGCACTACTCACTGGGACATTTGTTATAAATGGGACCACCTCTTCCAAGTGGATTTAGTTATTGAAGAAATGAAAGGAATTCCTTACAATGCAGCTTTTCTCATCAGATGGCTCCCAAACAAAGACTTCAACAATATCAACATAGAGCGCTCTGGAATAGTTATTTTTGGCATTTCCAAAGAGTGGTTTCCTTCTATTTCTGCTACCTCAATAACAGAGAATAAATCAGAGACTTGGCATTGACTACTCCACCGAGCTATTAATTTTTAAGTCTTTTGCTGATTGGGTTCCAACTATATGTTTGATGGAGACAACTTTTAGTTATTGTTTAAATCAAACAATAATTTAAGCCAACTCATCAGTTTAAGACATTATATCAAAATCTATTTGCTATTGAGTAGGATTTAGTTTAAGATGGAGGCTTCCCAGAGATCTAAGTCTGAGGTTTAATGAGAACATCCTATCCTACAAATGATATCGGAGTACCCAACCATTTGGGTGCTCACCTAGTAAGGTACCAGGGTGCTGTTATTGATAAATTTGCACAAAATAATTTACCACGTTAATGCCTTCGGATTCCTATCTAATTATTTCTTTTGTTTAACCTCTTATTTAAACATTGTCAAAAGGTCACTAGCCAATTCCACATTTGATTTAAAAATGTACTATTAGGCTTACATCATATCAGACTTAAGAACTGACCAATTCTGTGAGAATGAAATGAACAGCCATACTGGAACCTATTTTTTCCCTATATTTAGAATCAGGGTCAGACCTTCCCAATTTTCAGAACTTAAAATTTTTTTATTTTATTGTAAGAACACTTCATATAAAATCTACCCTCTTAATACACTTTTAAGCATACTATTATAATTTATTACACATTATTATATATTATTATTGCTCCTTATTACACATTATTGTTGATTATAGGTACGATGTACAGCAGTTCTCTAGAGCTTATTCATCTTGCTTAACTGACAGTTTACGCTCATTGATTAATAACTCCCCATTTCCGCTTTCCCTGAGCCCCTAGCAACCACCATTCCACTCTTTAATTTTATGAATTTGACCATTTTAAATACCTCATAAAGTAGAATAAGCAGTATTTGCCTTCCTGTGACTGGCTTGTTTCACTTAGCATAATGTTTTCATGGCCAACAAGCATATGAAAAAGAATGCTCAATGTCATTAACCATCAGGGAAATGCAAATCAGAACCACACTGAGATATCACCTCACACCTGTCATGATGGTTATTGTCAAAACAAAACAAAACCGGACAACAAGTGTTGGCAAAGCTATGGAGAAAAAGGAACCCTTGCACCTTGTTAGTGGGAATGCAAAATGGTGCAGCTACTATAGAGGAAATAGTATGAAGGGGGTGCCTGGGTGGCTCCGTCGGTGAAGTATCCGATTCTTGACTTCGGCTCGGGTCATGATCCATGGAGTCTGCTTGAGTTTCTTTCTCCATCTTCCTCTGCCCCTCCCTGCCCCTCTCCTGCCCTGCTTCTCTCGCTCTCACTCTCACAAATTAATTAATTAATTAATTAATTAATTAATCTTAAACAAAAAAAAAAGAAAGAAAATAGTATGAAGTTTCCTCAAAAAACAAACAAATAAAAAAAACCCAAAACACCCAGAACTACCATATGATTCAGGAATCCCACTTCTGGGTATTTACTCAAAAGAATGGAAATCAGTATCTCAAAGAGATATTAGGACTCCTATGTTCATTGTAGCACTATTCACAGTAGCAAGAATGTGGAAACAACCTGAATGCCCATCAACAGATGAACGGATAAAGAAAATGTGGTATACCATGGAATACTATCCAGCCTTTAAAAATAAGTTTATTTTGCAACATGCAACAACAGAGCCATGTTCTTTTTGGAAAAAGTTAACGATATTTGAGCACTGACCACCCTATGTGCTTCAAATGCCTTATTTCATTTAAGCCTTGTAAACACCTGTGAAGTTTACTATATTATTATCATCACTTGCTTAAGGTCTAGAGCAGTAAGTGGTAGAGCCAACACTGGAGCCCATCTCTACTGACTGTAGGGAAGTTCTGCTTGCCTCTGAAGATTTAATCTCCTCAAATGCAAATCTTTTCAAATCCAAAGAGATTGGAAAAGTAACATATTCTGAATTTTCTAGAAAAATCTATGAGAAGATTGCAAAAATTATTTCTCTTATCTATACAGATTACATATATTCCTAGCTTAAACTGTAAGGGATGAATTATCATGTCATCTTAGAAGTTATTGTTTTGAGTATCTCCATTAAATCAAGTCCATTTTATTATAATGGTGGCTAAATTATGCAGAAGTTTACAAGCTGTTGTCAAATCACATTTTTTAAAAAGTCTCTCGCATAGCGGCATGAGGACGAGCTCTGAGAAAAGTAACCACTTGTTAGGAACTGTAAAGGACAAGAATAACTCGTTACATATATACGACATTCTACAGATAACACTAATTTTTATAATTTTTTTTACACAAGATAGGCTGAAGAGTCTGTATTTAATATAGTGGAGGCTCAGAGGGGTACAACAACTAGCCCAACATCACACTTTTAGCACATGACCACAATCCAGGTTTTCTAGCACTGTGCTCAGTGCTGCTTTCCCATGAGCCTCTGCTCCTCACAAAACCTGGAAAAGCCCTCTGTCCCCAAGCTTTTCTTCATTGCCATTCTGGAGGAACAGAGGCAGGTTTAGATGTATGGTTTTCTCAATGAAGAGGATAGTATCTGTCTTCTTGTAGAATGACAAGGGAAAATAAACAGGCACCAAACAATTTTCTCCTTAATAGCTTTCTCAAAATCCATCCTGTTATATAGTAGGTCAATGAGTGAGAAGGCATTTGTCCAGCAGAAACATCTGTCATTGGGGAACATTCCCTGTGATATCCAGGCATCCTGTTGGCTGGGAGAATGGCAGATTTGGATAACCTTTCTCTTCCAGACCTAAATTATGGGCCATCCAGTGCAATCTTGGAGCATGCTGGCTGAATTCAAATCCTACCTCTACAGTTTACTAGCTGTGGGCCTTTAAGCAAGTTCTGTAACTTCTCTGTGCCTGTTTTCTAAGGGGATCAACAACGGTCTACCACACAGGACAATTTAGGGGCTTCAGTGAGATAAATGTAAAGTGCTCAGGACAGGACTCGGCAATGGGCTCAATGAGAGCAGTTATTTTTATTATCTTAACAAATGAGCCCCTCGCTTTCTTTATCTATAAAGTGAGAATGAAAAACCACGTAACAAGAATCAAAATAGATCCTGTCTTTGTAAATCCTAAAACGTTGGGCATCTAGAGAATGAAAGCCATTGTTTTGAAGAGAAAGTTACAATGTCTGAGCTATACCCGCCTTCCCACTGCATCAAATTAAGAAATCATTTATATTCTAATCTCTAGACTGACACTATGGGGAGCTTGTGAGGCAGGAATCAAGGAGTTGGAGGTGTTGTTTAGCCAGGGGTGGGTGCTCACCCAAGGCTCAATGGGGCCTTCACCTCCCAGGGGAAGGCTCACAATGACAGCAATTTGAGATGATGACATGTTAATTTTGGGCAAGTTCAGTAGGAGTGCAGTTGATACAAATGAGGGGAAAATTTAAAGTATCTCCTTTTTCTTCAGCATCGTGGTCTCACCCAGTGACACACACATAGACTCCAAACTCTAATGTCTTCAAGGGAGACCAGAGGCCAAGTGGGGAGAGTTGTTCTCCGCGGCCTTTCCCGGCTTACTGCGTGTGCTTTGACTGCCCCCTCTGGTCTTTCAAGTTCAGCTTCAATGCCCGTCTCCTTTGCTAAATTGCCGCTCAATCCTCCCTCTAGAACTAATCTCTTCCTACTGTGTCCTCATAAAACTTTCATTTGTGCACCTTTAATGCAGGGCTGTCAAAGTTCGCCTTGTTTCATAAAGAGTTGTGCAAACTGTCTCTGCCCTACTGGCTTGTAAGGAACTGCTTCTTGTCATCTCTGTGTCAGGGTGACACCTACACTGCACGCTGCTCAAACGAGCCACTCAATATATATTCATCAAGTGAATAAATAAATATTTGTTGGTGAAAATTGAATTGAATGAGAACTTCACGGCCTCCAAGAAAGGCTCTAAATTTTTTAAATGGAGCATTGCTCTTTTCTCCTCCTATCATTGTTAAGGTTGTTTCATAACATTTTCTGCCAGGAACAGCTCCTATTAGGAAATTATTAAGTGCCAGGGGAGCAGCAGCACCTTCTATGATTAAGTACTGGGTGAAACTGTGGTGAAGGGAGGCCCCTATTTGCTCCTAGTTTCAGAGGTGAGGACTGTTGACTTTATTTTCGTGCTAGTCCTACCACAAGCCAAGTGTGATTCAAGAGGTGGATTTTGGAATTGTGTTTTCTGCTTTCCTTCCCCTGAGTGTCCCCTCTACATGGGCCCCTTCTACTGCCCATGCGCTGGGTAGAATATAAGGCATATCGATGAGAAAGCAGAGTCTACATTTCTGATTTGGAACCTGGGACTGTGTGGTCGCTAGATGTCATGCATGCTTCTAACCTGTATGCAATCAGTAACTGGGTGAAAGCAAAAGGTGGAGGAGAAGTTTGGAAGGGGGAACACTGATTGGATTTTTCCTCTACAATCTGAGATTAACTTTATCATGTAAACAACTAATGAGAGTTCTCCAGATGTTCTTCTAAATTGCTTTTCCCTCTTAGGGATGTTATTAAATATCCCCTACGTTGGCTCTGCATAGCAAAGACACTTTCCATGGGGAAAATTCCAAATTTAGCTCTTAAGTACATGGAATCATTCTTTCCATGGGGGAAAATTCCAAATTTGGCTCTCAAGTACATGGAATAATTCTTATGGATGGTTTTAGTAGACTTTCAAGAATCCCAGCATCCTTTCTTCAACTCCCTGAAATTTAGGCTAAAGCTTCAGGAATGGTACCTCAGGAGATCCCAAAAAGGTGATTGTCCACGATGTCCACTCTCAAGCTTTAGAATTCATAGGGACTTGGATAGTATAAACACTTGTTTAAAGAATAAATAAATAAACAAATAAACTAGTGAATTAATGAATGGATACATCAGATAGTGCATTGTTAGAGAAAACATTCTAGCCCTTCTTGGTCATTTGATTCCTAAATATCCTGACATGGGCTTACATTTTGTTTATTCTAAGTGAAAATCACAAAATGTTTCAGCTGAAAGACACCTTACTGGTAGGCTCTTAATACACAATTTTTATTTACTTTTTATTTTCTTTTAAGATTTATTTATTTATGAGAGAGAGAGAGAGAGGGAGAGCGAGCATACACAAGGCAGGAGGAGGGGCAGAGGGAGAGGGAGACAAGCAGACTCCCTGCTGAGCAGGGCTAGATTCCCAGGACCCTAAGATCATGACCGGAGCCAAATTAAGGGTTGGACGCTTAACCAACTGACCCACCCAGGCGCCCCTACACAATTTTTAAAAGTCATGGCCTGATTTGTTCAAATGCCACTAGAAAAAAACTTTCTCTGACACGTAGGTAAGGCCTGGAGACCACCACCTCTGAGCAATCAGTTACAAAGTTTGTCCAACATTATACAGCTCTCAGAGGTAGAACCTAGACTGCCAAGACACTGGCCTGGTTTTTTCTCCTACGTGATACTTCCCTTTATGAGTGAAGAGTTGTTTCTGGGTACTTATTAGGTAAAAGGACATCTCTGACACGAAAGTTAATGGGATACAGGCTTTAAGAAGTTTTGAACTGGACTTCAGGGTAGCCACAGAGTTGTGGGTATGTTCTCTTTATAAAAATATTCCAGCTAATAAATGAAGAAGGAATGATAGAATAAGATTTCACCAATTTGCAATCCCTAAAGAAGTAACAGGTCCAGGCAAGGGCTGTCAATCACTGCCAACACCCCAAAGAGAGACAGAGAATTGGTACCTCCTGACAGAAGTACCACTCCACATCACCCATGTATTACTCTAGCAAAAAAAAAAAAAAAGAACTGGAATCTAAAGCAAGTCTAGAAAGCCGGTAATTACAAACTGATAGGAAATACAAGAAACAGAGGAACTTATCAAGCTGACACCATGAAAATGGAATCAACAATATCAGGTTGTACAAAGTCTACAGGCCCTTCAACAAATCAATTGCAAGGAAAATCAAGATGAGGGAGACATGGATCTGGGATTTAAAAGTGTCTTAGGAGACATGTCAACCAGTTTTAATGTATGGATTGAATAGTTCTGATTAAAATAAAGGGCACCTTCCTTCTGAGAAGACAACAAATGTTGGAGGTACACCAGTGCTCCTGGGACCCTGGAGTAGGAGGCAGTGGCAGTCTGGCCTAGATCACGAAGCTTGCTTAAAAAAGCAAGACCAAGCTGGGTCACCTGGGTAAGGGCATGAAGATCAAATATCCAGAGGATATCTCTCTTTTCTTCTTGCCCATCAAAGAATCGTAAATCACTGACTGCTTCCTGTGATGTGCCTCAAGGATAAGGCTTTGAAGATTATGCCCATGTCAGAGCATATGTGCACTGCCTGGTGGACCAAGTGCAAGCCATTTGTCACCATCTGCGACTACTACATGGCCATGTTGGTCTGGGTGTTATGTCCTCCAAGGGAGTAGCCACTGCTGTGCTTGAGGCCATCACCCTGGCCAAGCTCTCAACTGTCCCCATGTGATGAGGCTACTGGGGGAATGAGACAGGCAAGTCCCACACAGTCCCTACAAGGTGCCTGCCTCCACCTCATCCCACCCCTAGGGTGCGGCACCAGCGTCATCTCTGCTTCTGTGTCCAGGAAGCTGTTGCTAATGGCTGGCATGGATGACTGTCATACCTCAGCCAGGGGCTGCACTGTCACCCTGGGCAACTAAGCCAAGGACATCTTTGATGCCAAATCCAAGACCTGCAGCTACCATACCCCTAACTTCTAGAAAGAGATTATGTTCACTGGATCTCCCTATCAGGAATTCAATTGAACTTCTACAGAATCACACTAGCGTCTCCATGCAGAGGCCCCAGACCACAGCTGTGGCTACCACTGTAGTGTTTTGTTTTTGTTTTTGCTTTTTTTTTTTTAAGGTTCTATTTATTCGTTTGACAGAAAAAGAGAGCGAGCAAGCATGACCAAGGAGCAGGCAGAGGGAGAATCAGACTCCCCGCTGAGCAGGGAGCCCAATGTGGGGTTTGATCCCAGGACCCTGGGATCATGGCCTGAGCCGAAAGCAGACATTTAATGACTTGGCCACCCAGGCACCCCCACTGTAGTGTTTTTATACATAAAAACATAAAGTGAATTAATTTTTTAAAATGTAAAGGGCAAAAGTCCTATGAGACAATCAAGGAAATCTGAAAGGTATTTTAATATTAAGAAACCATGGTTAACTTTTTAGGTGGAAAAATGGTATTGCATTTACTTTTCTTTAAAGAGTATTTGCTTTTTATCCTTACACGCTGAAATACTTAGGAAAGAAGTGCTATGATATCTGAGATACGCTTCCAACAACCTTGGGGCAGGCTGGAAGTGGGCAGGGACAGCAATGAAACATGGTAGTGAGTCGAGAACTGTTTTAGTAGGGTGACAGGTCTACGAGGTCACTATCCCCATTTCTGTACTTATGACACGTTTGAAAATTTCCATAATAAAAAGATTTTAAAGGTGTTTCATTCAGAATTATAACAACAACAAAAAAGCTTTTGCTCAATTGTTAAAAGAAAAACAAACCTGAAAGGCAGGAAGGGATCTCACAGAAGTTCAAAAGCTTTTGGAAATGCAGAGGACCCTCATAATGAGTGGGGCATGAGGAATCTCTCAGAAGTGATAACAAGAATATCCAATCTGTTTTGACTGAAGCTAGACTAGACCGGGACACGGGACCTGCTGGTGGTGAGGTGATATCTCACGAGAAAAGTGTGGTTTCACAGACTTAGTCTCGGTTTCACCACATTATGGGTAATAACAGCAGCCTAGCCTCTGTATGTTTTAACTAACTCAAAACAGGACATTGTGAAACTATGTCTTTGGCAATGTAATGAAAAGATCATTCCATAACCACAAGATCAAAACCCAAATGGAGGGCACCAGTGCCTGCCATCTGAATGAGCTTTAAAATACCACTGTCCTTACCCCCAAGATGGAGCATTCCTAAAGTAGATCTGAATGCTTGAGGCTGGCAAGAAGCCTCTCCAGGTTGCAAGCTGCCCCTGAAAGGATGCACTGGCTTGCACTTTAAAACGATTATCTATGGCACTAAGCTCCTCCAAGACCATTTGTCAATCACTGCTGGGGTCATTTACTAAAATTGACATTTAACAACCTAAAGAAATAAATATTCCCACAAATGCCCAAGGTGCTTAAGCAGACACTCGCTGGCATGTCCGAATGTCATGAAATCAAATATGTCATCAAATATGACAATTTCCTAAAGGGACCTTAGGGCAGGTAATGACCAGTAATCAATGGGTCAAATCAAAGCACATGAAGGGATCCCAAAGCTTACCTCTTTGTCCTTCAAAAACCCAAACCAATGCAGCCGTCATTTTTCATTCAGTTCACATAAAGTCGAAACGATCTTTTATTCTGGGAGTAGGGATGATGATTTGACACCTATGAGTCATAAGTGGCCCTTTGTGAAGGGCCCCGTGACAATGCGTTAGCTCACATTGAAGCCTCAGTGTGTCTGACACTCTGTTCCCAACAGTCCCTCATCCTCGCTGCATCTAGGGCAGGGTTCTAGGCCCTGGCTTAGTGAGTGTCCTCGTTTTCAGACCCGATATCTTGCAACAAAACTTAAAAATTCTTAGGCACTCACACATTTGCAATGAGATTTTTTTTTCAAGGGGAAATATATATTTTTAGTTATTTGGCCAAAATGAGCAAAATGCTCAAACTATTGAAATAGTGGGGCTCCCACTATGTCATCGCTGCTTTGCTAAGGCACAGGAGTGAAGAGAGTCTCCTTTGTCACTCCAGCGAGCAGACACACATTTACCCATCAGGACGCTCCGCAATGGATGTCTTATAAGATCCACTGGTCGTCAGGGGTAATTCCAAATTCCTGCAGAGAAAGAGTGGCTTCTTTTCCTATGATGATTGCATTTGGGGAATGAACTAAAAGGGCCCAAATTTTCAATACATCTTTGAGAAGGGTTAAGCACAAAAATCCCGTTAAACAATAATGGGATTTGTGTATGAAACATTACACTCTTTGAACATTGTTGAGAAGGCTACTCTCCTCTTTCCCCTCCGACTAATAACAATTCAACATTATTTAACATAATCCTACTGACAGGTAATTTCTGACACGAAATTTATTACTGGCTTGCCCTTTGAGGGCATGTTTCACTATTAATGTTTCCTTTTAAAAGCTACAGCATACATTAGATTCACATACAGAGTTTCCCCATGTTTTCCTTGGAAACCCCTACTTTCTGTGGTATTTTACATTGCCCAAGTCTGCTTTAACTTTGTACCCTTACACACACACACACACACACACACACCCTCCAATGTCCAGGTATACACTTAACATTGAAGCACTTTGTTCGACCATTATTAGGTTTACCTATAACCGAATAAGCAACATTAGTAGAGCATAAATTTGAATAAGTTTTTCCTGCACCTGAGTATGTGACTGAGTGAGCTAGAATTTAACATGATCACGCCTGGAAGTAAGAGCTGCAGGTTGTGGTATTACCCATATACGGCCAGAAAGACCCTGCAAGCAGGTTCCGATTGGTGCTTTGAGCCCTTCACGATGCAGGACATATGAGACTTTTTGGAACACGCTTGTGATTCTGACTCATCCAGAGAAATGATTTTTTATCTGGTGAGTCAGCATGAAGCAGGTATTTCCCTACCTGTGTTAACCATACAAGGGCATTGCTACCTGGAGGGTTAGGTCATCTGCCCCAGGAGGAAACACACACCATCTCTGCTTTTTCTGGAACTGCTTTACTGGCATCATGAGCTCATAGGCTGGAGCTGACTATGTGGTGTCCTTCCTTTGAAAGGGAGGCATTATCTAAATGGCTCACCGGCTAGCAAAGCAGCCAGAGACAAGTGAAAGGAATATTCATTTGTTCATTCACAAATTATTTACTTATTCATTTGTTATTTCAGGGAGGTCAGGTTTGTCGAGCTATAATTCCCAGATAGTAAAATGTGCTCTTTTTAATATGCAGTTCTATGAGCTTTGACAAAGGCAGACAGTCATGTATTACCACCACAATCAATATAGAACAGTGCCATCATTTCAAAAGGTTCTCTCGCCCCCTTTGTACTTAACCTCTCTCCCACCCACCATATTTATTTTTAAATGATACTCAGACAACTTACAACAGAAACATGACTTCACCTGAAGGTCGATTCATAGACATTCTTGTAACTTATTCTTAACCTAGTGGAAGGATTTATGGGTGACAAGCTTCAGAGACCCTCAACAGCACCCGAAGATCAAGAACCTTCTGGGGATACCTGTTGACTCACATGTACCTTAATGGATAACGTATTTCTGTAGAGAAACACACACAGGATCATGCTACTAGGTAAATTCTCAGCCCTCTAGCTCTTTCCCTAAGTTTAAGAGGAAAGAACCAAGTTCCCCTTGGCTTTTCCCCTTGACCAAATGCTAACTGGGAAAAGCTGGGGAACAATACTCTCTCCCGACCTTGGCCCCCACCTCTCTCCCCACAGACACATATTCGATTCTCTCTCTCTTTACACACACACACACATACACACACACACACACACACACACACACACACACACACACACACGAGAAACAGAGACCACACAAAAAAAACCGCCAAGACAGTCTGTCCTCCAAGGTCATCATTAAATCTCTACGGCCACGACTGGACCTTCCAGGCCCAGAAGCCTGCGACGAAAATCCCCCAACCCGGGGAGCTGGAACTGATCCGAGGTCCTTGCACATTAGGGAAGAGTTAAATCCCTAGGTTGCTGGGCCATTAGCAGCTCAGCCATCCATTTTTCATTTGAAGGAACCTTTTTAAAGGTTGAATTCTTATCTTCGGGAGGCCCGTAAATGCAGTTCTTGTGTTTTCATTGGGTTTATTTAGCCTGGGGGATTTAGGTCCCTCTGTTGAAGCAGTAAATTTTCCCCTTTGTGTGAATGTATGTGGTTAATATACTTAAAAATCCATCAGGCTAGGCTAACAAAAATGCAGCCGCCTTTACACAGCAGTTTTTGGCAAGGATATAGTCACTCAGGATGGCTGTGTGGTGCTTATAATTGAATTGTGGTCACTAAGCCGAATGCTATCAACTTCTGTAAAAACCCAAAGCCAGATACCTCTGAGCATGCCTTTCACCACCTTCCCTCCGGCCCCTTCCCCTTGCTGCCAGCTCCCCCCATATACCCACAGCTGGCAGAGTGGAACACAGAAAGAAACCCAAGACGAACCACCGGCACACATTGCTACGGCCTTTAAACATACGTGCCATGAGAGACTGAGTGAGGGACCTGAAGACAACTGAAGCCCCAAGAGCATGACTTACATGCTCTCGAGGCCAGGGAAGGAGGAGCCGCCTGTGACAAGGAAAAGGACAAAGGTCTACTAGGGCACCCTTGGAAGACTTCCAACTCTTGGTTGAGAACAATGCTAACATTTAGCCTTTCGAATCAACACTGTCTGACATTAGGATCAGATCCGAGGCCCCATAAAGTCCCCCTCGCCATGGTAACCTCAGACAATCTACAGGCCGTTAGCTGACCTCTCCCCCTTCCTCCTCTGACCTCACGTATGTGACTCTCTGTCATTTGCCTTCCTGGTACCCAAGCCCAGTCGACCACAGGCTGGTGTGCATGACAGCTGCGGGCTTCAGCCAACATGCATGCAGACCTCACAACTCAGCCACGGAGGCAGGAGACCAAGCTGCCACCACACACCCTAGCGCACCAAACTCAACAAGCTGGACTTGGCTCCTGACAGACTGGAACCAAATGGAGAAAACCAACTCACTGAATGAAGTTGTGGCAGGAGGAAAGGAAAAAAATCTGCCACATAACTCTCCCTAACCTAAAGACAAAAGTGTACAAAGTAAAAATACATGCAAGAGGATTATTCTAAAAACTACCTTTGGGCGCCTGGGTGGCTCAGTCGGCTGAGCGTCTGCCTTTGGCTCAGGTCAGGATTCCAGGCTCCCAGGATCAAGTCCCACATCGGGCCCCATGCTCAGTGGGGAGTCTGCTTCTCCCTCTGCCCTTCACCCTGCTTGTGCTCTCTCTCTCTCTCTCTAATAAATAAAATCTTAAAAAAAAAAAAAAGACAGGAAAATCCAGGCTTCTATTTAAAAAAAACAAAAACAAAAAAACCCTACCTTTTCACTAGGCTAAGGAATAGTGAAATATTTCTAATCCCTTCCAGGCATTGCATTTATTTAACAAATATTATTCTAAATGGGCACGTGCTAAATGTAACAACAGTCCCTGTGCTCGTTGCGTGCATACGCCCATCCCATATGCCCTGAAAAGGACAGAGAAAGCACTTTAGGCTCAACCACCATCCAAAGCAAATTCTGCTGAAAATGAGCTCCTGGAGCTAAGGAGCCTAAAGCAGGTGAGGTCAGGGCTTAAAAATTCAACAAGACAGAAAGTATAAGCAGCCCGGCACAAAAGGCTTCAAAGCTGAAGACATACTGTCCCCCAGACCCGGAACCTAAAAAGAAGAAAACTAAGGCATGTCTAAAATGCATGAGTCAAAAGAGCACGCATTTCTCAAAAAGTAAACATACGACTTACTCCTCAAGAACTACCGTGTTAATTCACACCATTGCTGCTTACCACTGACAGGGGCTGCACAATTAGCTCAGGTCTGAAGTTATACCTCTGCCATCCTGCTTTAGATGGTAAGCTCCAAGAGGAGTTATTTGACTTCCTTATTATAACCACAGATACAGCATGATACCCAAGTAGGTCACAGATTAGGAATGAACAGTGATAACTATTGTTGCTGATTAATATTTATGCCAAAAATTGCAAAATCTCCCCCCTTAAATTAAGCTAATTTAAGAGGAAATGTAGAGATCCCATTCTTCTCATACATGAGCCAGGCAATGCTGAAGCTTACATATAACGAACAGTCCCTATCATTAACCTTTACTGACCTATGGATTACTCATATATCAACACATGTCAAACCGTCAAGTTGGCCCGTGCCCTGAGAAATTTCAGAGCCCTAGTTTTAAGAAAAGTAGTAATGGCTTCTGAAGGAGTGAACAAAGAAATATGATTTTCTAAAATAGTTTTAGGGTCATCTACGTAAGTCCTGACACCCAGGACTGTAGCATGTTCAATGTGCCATGTGGCGGGGAGGAAGAAAGGAGAGGGCCAAGAAAGCAGTGAGACTGGGACTGCTATAATATGAAGTTTTAGAACAGCACCCTTAAATTCTAATTCTGACCACAGGCTAGTTAGTAGTTTCAATTATATCCTATTTCCCCTTTAACCTTCTTCTCCCCCACAACCTGTTTTAAAAAATAATATAAAACATAATATTCATGTTATTGTCAAAAGGATCTTTCTGGCATTTTACTGCCGAAGTCCTATCTTTCCATCTATACTCCTCTACCCCCACCACCTTCAAAAAATCACAACCAAAAGAAAGGAGAAAAAAAAAACCCAGAAATGTATGAAACACATAAACATACGTAAGGGGAAAAAAACATTCCTTGTCCTGCCTTCTCTTAAAGAGTGAAGAAAGACACAAAGCAAAATGAAGGGCAAAAGGAGTTTGAGCGTTTGTGTGTGTGTGTGCGTGTGTGTGTGTGTGCGTGTGCGAAGTCTGTATGGTACCAGAGGAAGCCATATAAGATCTCTCAATACCCTAATGTCATGATTAATAAACAAAGCTCACAGCCAATGACATTACCCAGGAAATACCATGTCCTGTGCTGTTCAGTGTTTGTTTCAAAGGGCAAAGTCTGGAGAAAAACAAAGGAAGCCAGAGGGAGGAAGAGAAACCCAGTTTAACTGTACTGCTGTGAGCTCTAAAAGCAAGCCAAATCCCAAGTCTGGCTTTTTTATTTTGTTAACAAGGAGAATATCTTTTCAAGTATGCACATCATAAAGAAAAACCTATGGGCACTGGTCTTCCTTTGGGTAAGTCAGGGGTCTTTATCATTTCGTGGTTTTACAAATAAAAAGGCATTAAGCCACTTCCCTCACACTGCATCAGACTTCCAGAGTTTCATCCTGCAAGTAACTCAGAGTTGTGGGCTTCATTAAAACTCTGGATCCACCTGGTTTAAGGTTTCCAGACCCATAAGGCAACAGTTGAGACGGGTATAATTTTCTCAAAAAGCAAATCCAGTCTCTTATTATGGATTGGATCTTCCTGGCATTTGTACTTCCCCTGGAAGTCCCTAGAAGGCCCCGCATGCCCCCAGTACATGTAGGTACACACTGTTTTGCTCCCACTCAAAGGACACACTGTACAACCTCTTCCTCTTTCCCCTTACATTCAGTCTTGTGTCCCTGCATTGTACATATGTCTAGTTTTTGTTTTGGTATCTTTTGACCACTTTTCATCTGTTTCAGCCCTCTTATATGCCCAACCCCAGCCCCTGCCTCTGGCAATCACCAAGCTGTTCTATCTCTGGGTTTGGTTTTTCTTTTTAGATTCCGCATTGAAGTGAGAACACACAGTATCTGTCCTTGTCTGTCCGGCTTATTTCATTTACTTTACTTGCCTTCAAGATCCACTCATGTTGTCACAAATGGCAAGACTTTCGTCTTTGTTATGGCTGAAAAATATTCCTGTGTGCGTGTGCGTGTGTGTGTATCTTTTTCCATTCATCCACCGATGGACACTTAGTTGTTTCCATGTCTTGGCTACTGTAAATAACGCTGCAGCGAACATGAGCGTGCATATACCTTTTGGAAGCTCAGGTGTTTTTAAATACTAGTCAAAAGTTGTCATTTAGCTAGAATGTCCCTGAAACGGGTCCAGCAAGGTAATCAAAAATCACTTTTCTATTTTATATCTAAAGTCTAACTAGAGAAATCATCATCTACTTTTTCCAAAGGATCATTAAATTTGTCACATAATAAATCACCATTTCTGACTACTCTGTATGGGTAACATAAGACAGCATTCTTGAAACAATAGAAGAGGAAAATGGGCACATGGACCATGAAAAGCCAGGCTCCACCTAACAAAGTTTGCAAAGGCTTACAAAGAACCAGTTCGGATTCGGAACATTTTGTAATGGAGAAGCCGGGAGCAAATGAATACAAGCCAAGTCTGCTTGTTGAGAACCCTTTTCCAAGGATGAGTAGCTATTCTCACACCAAAGCTGAGCTGGTACACCAAACATGTCTTCGGGGAGGTCACACAGAGGTGTGCAGCTTGAATGAGAGGACCTGGGGATAACTAACTGTTAGGTAAATATCCACCCTTAGCAAGACAATAATGAAATTAATATGTTAACATTTTTAAGTCAAAATAATAGTTCTACCCACAGGCAATAAAATGTAAACATCTCTAATTAAGTAGAACAATCTTATTTGGTGAGATAAATTATCTTTCAGCGATACTGCATGGACATCTTAACCTTATAAAACATGAAAAGTAGTTGTTGCTATCAAAATATTGTCCCAAAATATTGTCATGTCCTCTGTACTAAAGACAAAATTAAAGGACAAACGGAATTGGCAGTAATGCTTTTCAAATTGCATTCTAATCACAATTTTTAAAAGATCAACTTTATTGAGATATAAGTTACATATAATCAAATTTATTTCATCTTGAAAACTTATTTATTTCAAATTTATTTAATTTTTATTAAATCGATTTACCCTTATTAAACTTAATTTTATTTGACATTTATTTCAAGGGTATAGCTGTTGAATTTCAGCAGGTGTCTACATTTAATGTCACCACCAACACAAAGCAGATGTCTACACTTAATGTCACCACCAACACAATCAAGATATGACATTTTTGTCACTCCAAAAGTTCTCTCCTGCACCTTTCCTGCCAGCTTCCTCCCGGGACACCACTGACACACTGTCTCTACAGAGTATCTTGCCTGTTCTAGAATTTCATGGAAGTAGAATCATACCGAATGCCTTCTTCTGTGTCTGGCATTTCTAATCTCCATTTTCCAAACCCACATTTTGCTCAAAGCCCTGTGCCCCTCACTTCTGTGTCTCATGGTCAGGAAATCAGCTTTGACTCTGATAACAAGACCAGAGATGGACGGATGCCACTTTTGAGAAAGTTGCTAAAATAGCAGGAAACATGGAGCAGGAAGCGGCAAAGGTCAATTCCAGTTCATTTCCTTTTGGGGTATTAATTTTAGCACATTGTTTGGGTTTCCCCAAAAAGATATTTTTGGAATAAGGGAATTCCAAGCATGAAGGCCAAAAATAGAAAAGAAGAAGACCCTGTGGATGCTTTCCCACACATGCCTTGGAGTACTGTATCTTTGACCAAACAGAGGCAAGATTAATGCTTGATGATAAAATCAGGGGGAGAGATGGGTTTTCTCACAATATCTAGAAGAATTTGGCCAAAATACTAAAGTACAAAGCAATTATGGGTTACTTATTTCTGAATCTACCAATATTCTTCTCACTTAAAGTAGAATTTTCCTGGGTTTACAAATTAGAAATTTTCACCTGCCAACACTTAACATCAAACATGAATAATTCTTTTTTCTTATTAGGACCACACAAGGGTATTTTTGGTTGTGTGTGATATCCAGTTCTCTCTGGACCTGATACTCTTCTATACAAACCATCCCAGCATTAGAAGGATCCAAATTATCAAAATTACTAGGCTAGTCTTTTTACTGATGTCCTTCAAGACCTTCCTGGTGACTCAACTTTTTTTTTTTTTTAATGAGAAAAGGCATACATTTTTCTGTGTCCTAAGTCTGTCTATAAACATCAGCTCCTGGGTTTTACATTCCCTCAAGCTGCTGTCACATAATGATTGGAAGAGAATATATTAATTCTTCCAGGGTTCTGGGATATAATGCAAGTAATACATCAATTTGCATTATTTTTAAAATAAAGCAAGGGGATAAATTAGTTTAAAAATGGTTTATTTAAGAGTAGTATTTGTCATTAAGAACCCCTCCACTTCAAATAAAATAATTTTGATCCCAAGATAGGATTATTTTAATCTACGGTGGTGTAATAGATGAAAAACACTAAGGCATAAAACTTAAAACAACCAACACGACATATCTTGAGAAGAACTGCAGAGAAGGCTATATTCATGACTTTTATTATCTCCCTATTTATTTTATTACTTATTTACTCATTTAATATTTATTATTTATCATTTAGTACCAAATTATCTGTTGAATTCATGACCTAGACAGAGCAATAGTTCCAAAACTGGACAGATTATCTGACCAATGAAAGAGCCAAGGTATAGGTTAATCAAACCACTAAAACAGAATGAATATTTAAAAGAAGAAAGTTTTGATTTCTCTGAATGGTAAGTTGGCACTAAGCATTACTTAGTAGGCAGTTCTGCCTTCTTTTACCTAGTTCTATAGGGAACCATATATTCAAAAGATCGATGGCCATAAAAATGATCTTTTCACCGATACTTCTCAAGGCCAATCTCTCACCCACATAAGCTTCTGATGGCAGAAAATAAACTCAGATCTCACCATAAACAGATTCTTTCAAATATCTAAAGCCAATAAAAAGAAGAAACAGA
The DNA here is from genome assembly GCF_024610735.1 of Ursus americanus. Lineage (NCBI taxonomy): Eukaryota > Metazoa > Chordata > Mammalia > Carnivora > Ursidae > Ursus > Ursus americanus. The sequence goes on from NC_142129.1 coordinate 46,346,596, forward strand.
ATTTATCATATTTCTTTGGTATCAGGATGTGTGCAGAGACAGAAGGTTCTGGTGAAAAGAGTACCAAAATAAAAAATGTATAACTAGTCCTTGATTCCTCACTTCCTGAGCTGGGGACCTTGACTAAGGCATGACCCTTCCAGTCTTTTGTTCTGTATCTGTTCAAAAAAAAAAAATGTGGAGGGTGTCAGACCTGCCCTACCTGGATTTAGATAACAAAAAGATTCACATGAAATGGTATGAAAACTTTTGAAGTGTCACACAAAGGCAGAGGATTAGCCCCTTTTATGCACAGCTCTCTATAAATGCTGTACGCTACACGGACTCTGACGTAAGCACTGCCCTTAAACTTGTGAAACGATCCAGCTCTCAGCCACAGATCTCCTGAGGACACATTCCTCCTTACATCAACAATGGTTAGGCCCCTGTGAATACATTTACAAATCACCTAAAGACCCCTAAATCGAGAGCAAAACCTTCCACACTATTTTCTAAACTAAAACACATCTGGCTGTAACTGACAGTGAACTAACCGACTAACCAACTAACTAAATGGGGCCTAAATCAGCATGCTCGGTAAGCTTCCCAGGTTCTGAACCAGAATGGAAAAAAAAAAATCCAAAATCCAAATCCAAACTATGGGCAGAAAAGGGCCCCAGACAAATCAGTTACTATTCCTCAAAAACATCACCCTCCTTGGAAGATCTACAAGCTAAATACAAACTCCCACACCAGGATGTCACACACATTCAGACTGCGGTCACTGCCAACAAAGACCTTCTTTGAGACAACTTCCACCTGGTTGGGGAGCCCAAGTTCTGAGCAGCCCACTGCCCGCCAAATGCATCCCCTCCCTGTCTTGCCATCTGGTTGAGATAGGAAGCTTACAGGAGTAGTGATAAGGGAGCTGGTACTACATGGAGCAAGGACTCAGATGAGTGACTGCCCGGTTCCTCCTTTAATGTGATCAAAAGGCCTCCATGGATAGGCTGTGATCAAAACAAAACATATTGGGTCATATTGGCTAAGTTCTCAAAGACTGTGGAAAAATTATTCTGCATGGTTTTTAGACTCTGCCTAATTACACATAAAGGTTTCTCTCATTGCATCTTCATCTGGTAGCAATGGAAAACAGTGATTTTATGAATTCTGGAGTAGTATGCAGTTGCCGACCCCTAAGATGCTCACATTCAAAGAGCTGTCGGTCAGTCAGTCTTTTAAGCCATTATCATCCGTGCTGCAAGGGAATTACCTTATCTTGTCATGGTAGTGTTGTGGAAATCAACAAAGTGAAAATCAAATTAGAAATAAATATACTTTGATTTTTGAACTTTTTATTTAGAAATAATTATAGATTCACAGAAAGTTGCATGAAATGTACAGGGAGGTCCTGTGTATCCCTATCTTCACCCAGTTTCTTCCAATAGTAACATCTTGCACAATTATAGTACAATATCAAAGCCAGGAAATTGGCATTAGTACAATCCACAGAATTTATTTCATCAGTTTTACCTGCACTCATTGTGTGTGTGAATGTATATATGAGCATGTGTGTATGTTTAGTTCTGTGAAATTTAACACATATATAGTTGCCACTAAGATCAAGATACAAAGCCGTTCTATTACCCTAAGGATTATTCATGATACATCTTTATAGCCACCTCCAGACCTTCCACCGACCCTAACTCTTGGCGACCACTAATTGGCTCTCCATCTTTATAACTGTGTCATTTCAACAATGTTATATTAATGGAATCAAACAGTATGTAATCTTTTGAGGTCAGCTTTTTTCATTAACTATACTTCTGAGATCCATCCAAGTTATCGTATGTATTAAAAGCTTATTACTTTTTATTGCTGAATAATATTCCATTGTATGGATGTACCACAGTTTGGTTAACTCTTCACCCATTGAAGGACATCTGGGAAGCACACACTTATATGAAAATAGTCCAAATTTGTGAATTCTGACACAAATCAGATTAGTCATATAAAGAAAAGATTTTTCTTTAATGGAGAAAAATACATCATACCATAATCTATTCACAAATCTATCCCTGATTATATAAGAATACTATGCATTCATGTTATGGTTTTTACCTTTTGGTGACCATATAAAGTTCTCAGTAACATGTCCTAATTCTATTGTACTTAAAACAAAACAAAAAACAAAACAAAACAAAAACACCTCTATTAAAAACTTTCTGCCCAAACAGACCTTTTTATCCTAGACTTTTACTTGTTCATTTAACTATAGCAATGCTTCCATGACCTCCACAGACTCCAGAATTTGAAGAGATTATCTTTTTTTTTTCCAGATAGAAGAACTGAATTAACAATCTCCAAGAATACGGAGTGGTTTTGATCTGCCTTGCTTAACTTGTCAGCCCTTTTATACACTGAAATATGCCCACAGTAACTAGCAGTTCAGAATGTAGAGCTGTCCTTCTTTTTCTGTCATTTAAGCCCTTAAGATACTGTGCATATGAGCACCTGCCGCATGCCCAATGCTTGTGGACTAACTCCTCTATTCCTTACAAATATCCTTTCAAACTGCTTCTACCATCATTTCCATTTCGCAGATGAAGAAACTGAGCCCTGGAGGGGTTGAGGCACTTTCTCCTGGTCACATATTTAGCAAATGATGGACGCAGGATTCAAACCCAAGGGGAATGGTTCTAGCACCTGCACCTTCGACACGGTGCTCCCACACCTTGCCACTTTCGAAGAGTGCATTCCTGTTTGTCTAGTTTGCCAAATGGCTTTTTTTGTTTCCAACCGTTCCTCTCATTTTTGTTTCATATTGCTCCTACTCTCATGGTTTATCTTTTCTTGTTATCTTGTATGTCTCTAGAACAATTCCTGTATTACACCCCTCATACACTAAAATAGAAAGTTTACTCTGTAGATCCAGGCATCACTTCCTCTCCCCCCAAATAAAGATGAATGAAGAAGGTCTTAGGATCCTCCAAGATGAAGACCAACATGGTGATTATTTAAGGGAGATAATCCAGTGTTGGAGATTTTATATGTTCCCTTCCTTTGGTTCTTTGGTTCCCTCATTTTGGATTGAATACACCCAAGAAGAAAGTGAACAGGGGAAAAGGAAAGAACATGAAGCTGGTGTTGGTGGAAATGATCCTTTACAGAAACTCTAATGGGGCAGGGCAAAGAGGCTGTTGCTGTTAAAACTCTTAGCTGAAATGTGTTAATTTGGGTTGAGCTATTTATTTATGAGTGTGTTACTGAGTCCCACAACTTCTCTAGAGGAGACACATATTTAAAGACCCTAAGATATGTATTGAAAATATTTTTTGATAGCCCCCATGCCTGTCCCTCACACCTTTGGCTTTCATACAATATCGACAGTGCTAGTGGTACAATTTTTTCACATTTTAACTTTCATGTGTAATAGAATATAAATATGAGAAGTTTGTCTTTGCCTCGCACCAAAACTTGAAACAAATAAAAAGAAAGATTTGTCTTTCTGAAAGATTGTCTGGCCTGCACAATTTTTCTCTCCCACAAACATTACGTATTAGCGAGCAAGCAACCTCTCCTCCTCTCCATCCCCTCCCTATCATCCTTGGTTCTCATATAATCACATCAAGCAAACACATTTGCCTGCTAAGACAAGTTTTATCACAAAGGGATTCTCAGTAAAACAGGCTAAAAAGATTCTGCCTCTATGAAACTACTCATGAGGCCCACGGTGTCATCTTCATACGGCTGCTCTGATTGGCATTAAGTCTTGCGCATGGGTGCTTGGCCGGGCACACCGAGGCTATGTCAGGGTAGTTTTGCACTGCTTCTCTACTTCTTATTCAGCAATGTGTCACTGCAAATAGCATTTTCTTTCCAAACCACCAAAGCACATTAGAGAACTGAAGGAGAGGAGGAGAGGATCCAAGGCAGGTCTCGGTCTTTACAGAGATGTAAAGGGTGGGGTACAGAACTGGGGTGGGGGGGAAGAAAGGCAGGGAGGAGGTGGGCATCACTACGACGTAAGGGCTACCTACACCCTTCACCAAACCCCCCACTCCTATGCATAAGTTCCTTGTCACAAACACCTCAGTCCCCCCCCCAACGTGACACGCTCCCTTTTAATAACTCAATTATTGATTCTCTGTGAACATCTCAAGAACAAGAAATTAAATTGTAGGTGGCATTTTGATAGAGGCAGGTCACATCACAAAAGGACAGATGATAAATAACTTGAAGATCATTGTGGAACAATTCTCACATCCGGGCATTGACTCAATATTCCTGACGTGTTCGATGGCTTTACAAGGACAATATGCTAATCAAAGAAAGAAGTTCTCACTAAAACAATGCAGAAAAACCGGGCCTGCCCTGGAACTTTAAGAACCAAAGTTCCTCACTCATAAGATAGAAATAGGTTTTAGAACTTCGCTAGTTTGCTTTTGCGTCAAGCTACGGACATCTTTCAGTATACACTTAGGACACATCTTTACAGAGGCTATGCTGTGAAATGGGACATCTACTTTGGCTAGATGAAGTATCTGTAAAAGGCCTCCTGAATACATCCCCCCTCTCTCCCCAAAACAGTCTCAGCTTAACATCAGACCAAAATGCTTGCAAATATCATCTTATAAAATTAGTATTTCTAGACATCCTCACCAGTTGAGTTTTAATTAATGGGTAAGCATAAAACCCAAGAATATGTATTTATGAGCTTATTTTCACATCTTTCATAATTAGCATTATTTGAGGAAGAACATCTCAAATAAAATGTGAGATAATATAGTATATTTGTTTCAATCATTCTCCTCTCTCATCTTTCCTGTATAGACTTCAAATAAACTTAAAATGGAACTTTAAGACAGACTTAAGCTGTAGTAATTTAGTTCAAAGCGGGAGCTTCAATCACCTCCTACAGATCAAATTGCCAACACAGTCTGAAGAAAAGGGAATGTTTCTAATCTCACATAATTTACTGTACAAAAGCAAACATCTTTTCTGTACAGAAAATTCTCATCAAAATCTGTCAGTCCACACAAGAGGAGGAACGTTGACATTGTGTATCAGATTGTACTGAGTCAGCAAAGCTATGAATCTCATTTGCCTTTTCTAAGTCACTTAGGATATGAATAATAATAACGATGATAATGATAATGTGAGATATCCCTCACTTATAAAAAAAAAGACACTTTTTTCCATTAAAATATACCATAGAGCATAACAGTAATCCTGCCCTACTTTACATTAAGACCTCCTTTATTTATTTATTTATTTATTTTTTTATTTATTTAGGGGGGGAGGGGCAGAGGGGGAGAGAGAATCTTAAGCAGGGTCCGTGCCCAGCACAGAGCCCAACATGGGGCTAAGCTCACAACCCCGAGATCATGATCTGAGTCAAAATCAAGAGTCAGACACTCAACTGACGAAGCCACCCAGGTGCCCCAAGACTCCCTTTAAACTCTGTAGGAAAAACTCACCAGTTGTACCTACGTTGCCCTTCTTAACACTCTCAGGTCATTGCACAGAATGCAAACTAGGCAAGGTCAACTCAACAGACGGAGAAGTATTCAGATAAGGTCACGATGGACAGTGAGTTGGAGAAGGAGTTTGGCTCACAAGATGCTCAACTGCTAGTTCTGTGTTAGGGGTGAGTAATGTTAAACTAGCTTCACGGACTCACCAGTGCTAATTAACCTGGGACAAGGAGTGGCCAAATGCATCATGAGAAGTTGTGATAATTCTTCTTAATTGAACGACCACAGAAATAATTCACAGGCCAAGTGCCCCGTGATGGCCCAAGGGTAGCTTTAAAAACATTGTGCTACACACAAAAGGTTCCGCTAAACCTCAGAATGATTACCCATCCTTTTTACACATCTTCTCTTAAACGACATGACTCATAAAGCACAAGTTCATAAATAAATAAATCTTACTTCTAGCCCTCTGTCCTGCCTTTTCCTTCAGAGGGAAGTCAACATCGGTTTGCCAAAGAAGTATAATTCTAAGTTCATTTTCCCACCTTCTTAGAATTCAAATGTAGTGAACAAGTATTGTCTGCTTTCCCTCCAGTGGAAGGCAGTCCGTCCGATGAGGTATGTTGTTGCTCTCCTTGCTGTTTTGCTCTTCCATGCCATAGAGTTCACCCTAACTCCCACACAGGCTGGGAATCCTTTCTAAGCAGAGCCAGAAAAGCTCAGCTAAGCTGTGGCTCATCAGGGTTCCAAAGTCAGGGGATGGAGGAAGCTCCAGAGTTGAGGTAGGGGTTGATGTGGTCCTCAGATGGGACTAAGGACAGGCCATTCACTCCCCATCAATCTGGTCAGACACCAAATTAAAAGAAACATCCAAACCTAAGTTAGATTTTTCCAAAAACTATTTGCATGGAATATGACTTGCATATAGAACAGACCCTCCAGGTACTCTTTATCTTTCTGGATCTGGGATCAAGTCTCTCTAAACACTCCCAAGGGTATTGTTATCACATTTTATTGGTAGAAAATGCACTGGAAATGACATACCATTCAGAGTCCCTAGTGGACATCTGAAAACTATTGTGATAGAATAAGCAGGACCAAGAGATCAGCTTTCCATTTGCAAAGAGGTGTGCTCCTCTCTTGTATTGCTCCTGAGAGAACGCCTGTTCCTGGTGGCCTAATGTCTACACTTCATCAGCATGTAATAACAGAGGGTCAAATGGAAGGTCTCATCCAACTCATACTCATCCAACCCTTGGGTTTCAGGATTGTCCCTCCAACATGCACTTTTGTAACCGGGAAAGGAAAAGGGCTGCACTGCTTACCCTGCCAAGGAGATAATGGATCCAGTAATTTCCAAGTTTGACTCAGGAATGTTCAATTATCCATTAACCACATTCCTGAATTCAGGCTAGACCATCATGCATTTCAGGTTTCATACTAAATCATGGGTCCCAGTGCAATTTCACCAGTGAGTATGTAGGGTTCAGCATCATAGGGTGCTATCTATCTTGGCTCTGAGACTTATACGTCATTAGGCAAATTGGGATCCTTTTCACTATTGAAAATCACCATCATGTGCTAATAACAGTAGCAATAACGATAATAATAATAGTGAATACTATTGAGTCCTTATAATGGACCTAATGCTAAAACTTGACATATGAATTACCTCATTTATTTCTGATGACAGCTATGCGAGCTGTTTGTTATTATCCACACGGTAAGGATGATGTAACTGAAGGCTTGGACAAGGTGAGCATGTTCAAGGTTACACAGTAGTTATTTGGCCAGGCCAGGGCTTAGACCCAGGTCCACACTGCTAGAAGTTCATGCTCTTAACCCATTCAAAAGACTACACATGTGGCAAAAGGAACTTGTTTTAGCTGGACAGGGAGATAGGAAGAAACAAGTCAAGTGCATCCTCCTTTCAATAATTTAATTTGAACTGTTCAAAGTGAGCAATTGAGATGCTTCTAAGCATCTGTGACTCACTTCTTTTGGATCCCAGAGTGCTGTTATGGAAATAAGTTGCAGGGTAGATCATACTTTTCTTATAATAGATGCACACAAGAAATTCAGTGCTGAAATATTCAGGGTGGTTGGCTCCTCTCTTTGCCCTTTGGAAAGAGTAAAATTTCCGCTTGTTTTATTTAGAGCATCTCTGACTTTGAAGTGATCACCTTTATCCTGCTCTCACTGGCCTGTCTGCATACTTAGTAAAAGTGATTTTGGGGGAATATTCACTCATCATATTCCATGGAGCTGCTGCACACCCCAAAGTCTCATAAAAATTGTACCATATCATCTCTGAGAAGAATCTTCCAGTTAGAAGGGTGGCCCCTTTGGGAGGGGTCATTGAAATCCCAACGCTCAGGTCCACTGGGTAGACAGGGCTGCATGACGCTGTGATTTAGGAGGTCTTGGCCTAAACGCTGTGGTAGGCACGATGAAAGTGAGGCCAAGGATCATATTTCCCAAGGAACCCAGAACACCATACCAGAGGTAGGCGTATGATATCCGTCTGCTGAACTTGTGACGCCAGAGAACTTCAACGGGAGTAACATGAAAACTGGCCTGGCCCCTCCAATTTCAAAAGCATCAGTTCCTATCCCCTTTGCTTTGATGGTGTGCAAAATAGGTCTGAAATGTGATCTCTAAATTATTCCCAAGGTTGCTGCTGCCAAAATAAAGAGCCATAAGCCAGACCTTTTTCCATGTTCAATCTTCATCACCAGCTTTGAAATTAAGACCACGTTGGTGGGAAGGGTTGAGAAGTAGAAAGAGAAGGCCTCTTTTTGTTCAGATTTTGGCTAAAGTTAAAAGTGATTTATCATTTTTGCACAGCTGGGTGTTTGCTGCCTAAAGTGTGAGATATAAGCAGAACCCACCAAGGAAAGGAGGTACACCATGGGACTTGAGGTAGAAGCAGAAAGAACTGTTGAACTATTTAAAATTTTATTTCAAATTAGACCATTGATTGGCCATTTATCCATTTAGATAGACAGATAGTCTCCAACACCATCCTTAAAGTCTGAGTGAGCTTATTACTATGGGATGGTGATACCCCCAACTTTCAAAATTTTTCAAAAAAATTTTCCCTGATCTTCCTAGCAAAGTCGAGCTCCTCTACTAGATGCTTCCATAAAAACAGGCCTTTGTACTTTAGAGGGTTACAATTTTAAGGTATTTGTATAAATATTCAATTAATGCCCATCAACCCCCTCACGGGACTGTGCATTCTATGATCATGTCGATTTATTTTTCTCTCTATTATTTTTCACAGAGCCCAGCACAGTGCCTGACACATAATATGAAATAAATATACAGATAATATAATCCATTTTTATTATTTATTTGTATCTATAAAACTATATAAAATAGAAATAAAATAGATATGTATAATATATAAAATATATTTTTCATAGAGAGCATTGACATTGGATGGGGGGTTGGAGGGTGGGGCGCTCAAGAAATATTCCTTGAATGATGAGTTTAAAAAAAAAAACACAAAGGATGTTAAAGGACTGAAATAGGGTGTAAGGAGATCTTTGGCAACTCATGTTCCTGAACCATAAAAAGTTCAGAGAATGTTGTGTCCTTCTGTAACTAGAGTGGTTTATAGATGCTGCTGAACAGAAATTTTAAATTCTAGCAGAGAAAACAGAATAAGGAGGAAGACGTAATTTAAAACTCTTTGTACGTCAAGGATTTGGTTAGCTGGGCCTCATATGTATGAAGGATCCCGTCACAGGTTGGGTTGACTGACAGCAGACGCTGAGATAGAGTGTGAGATGAAAAAATTTGTATTACACAGAAAATGGATTTTTATCCATAATGTTAATCAGAGTTCTATTCTACCCTGCTCTATTTGCCAGGTACTCTTCAATAATTATTTATTTATTGTCTACAGAGCTCCAGGTACATGATGTGCCCCATCTAGCTGGGTGACATGTTCAAAGCCACACAGGCATGCTACAGAAAGAGGGAAGAGTTGGCCTGGAGAAATCAGGAGAACTTGAGAACTTTTCTAGAAAGTTCATTGTAACTAGACCAATAACCTGAGGAATGTTTTGGAGACTAGGCAGTCTATGTTTATCCAGGCCTTAAAGAGAGTTAAGTGGGTTGTAATCCTTGTAACCAGAGTTGTAGAGAGAGGTAACTAGATTTTCCCTTACCTTCAAGTCAAACAGGCATCACATTCACTGACTGTCTGAATCCACTTCTCCCCTCTAATAACAGAACAGGGCTGTGAAAATAATCACCTAGTCTAAGATACTTTAATTAACCATTTGACCTTATCTATGAGGTTAAGAAAAAGAAACCGCTGATAAGCTTTACCTTTTTATTTATACTTTATAATTTTAAGTATTGTTCAGGGTTTCAAGCTGGCAACACTGATACCAGTTTTAACTGTATAAGGGGAAAGTGGCAGACTTCTCATCCTCCGGACAGGAGTGTCTGCGAGAGTCGGGCAGATGAACTTGGCATTGCCTGCAGAAGAGACTGACAAACTGGCTTCCCACTGCTCGGGAGGGAACCTGCATTCAGGGGCTCAGTGGAGCCCCTTCACCCACCGGTGGTTATTTGGCTCCCTGCTGCTGGTGATAACCCCTCAGCAGTCTGCGAATAAAGTTTCTTCCTGTAGCTTTACTCCTTCCCACTTGGCAGGCGTTCTGTCACTAATGGATCCAAAATTAATGGGTCCTTCCTCCCTTATTTCTTTGGATCTCTGACAAAGTCAGCACATTCTGGGAAGTGGGGCAGGTGGTTAGCTGTCACCTGTGGCACATCTCACAGCGTTGGGACCAAGCTACATCTGTCATACTCCAGGGCTCTCCCATCAAGTGTCTGGAATTACATGGAAGTAAATCCCATGCACATTCACCATCGCTTTTAGATTTTATTCACAGCAATGTCTCCATCCATAAATGGAGCACACACTCTTCTGGAGGCATCTTCTATGTCTGTACAAATTGCAATTCAACCAACAGGAATGGAGCAACGGGTGTGAAGCACACGCTGCACGCGACAGTGAGTGTGGATGTGTTACCATCGAAGTCAAGCCTCTCTTGCTGAGACACTAAGAGCCCGGGTTGAGGTTACGCCATTTGCTCTCATCAGCAGCAACTGGACTTGTCTCTGAGATGTGTAACTTGCTAGAGCGTTATACTGCAGTTGTGCTGATACTCTTCATACCGGACTACCAGGGTCTGAATACTGGCCCTGCCATTTTATTATCTATGTGACCTGAGGAAGGAATTTAATTTCCCTGTGCCTCAGTCTCCTCAACTATAAAGTAGGGATGACAGAGTTAGCTCTGTCCCCATTTTAAGGATAAGAAAACTGAGGCACAGAGGGATCCAGCAGCTAGGTTGGGTATGTGGCACTGAGTGCACCTGGAACAGTGCCTGGGGCATAGGACACACTACTGTTGTCTCAGTTTCTCACTCCCGGGTCACCCTTTGTAGACATGTGGGAGGTACAGCCTGGGGCACTCGAACAGGTTTGCTGCTCCATCTGCTCCAGTAGGAGGCTAAGTGACCCATGCAGGGCTGAACTCTTGACCTCGGGTGGGTTTAGCAACGTGCCCTTGCCCGCCGAGCTAACTGTCTTAGACAGAGCTACTAACTACCAAGCTATCAGTTCTAAAGGATGGCAACCCTCTTTGCTCCTTCATCCAAGATCCCTTCAAGATTTAAGTACACCTTCTAAGTTAATCTGTTTCAAACATTTGCTAAGAAATAAAAGAAGTCAAAGTGCCCACTGCTTTACTCAAAGTTGAAAGTGGGGGTACTGGTCTCTTCCCCCCCAGTCCTGCATTCTATTCCCCCCCTCCAAGTTCTTTGCAAGAAAAAAATTGTGTTGGCCACAGTTGCAATCAGCTTTAATTCATTCTTTATTGCTGCTCTGGTTTTGTGTTATTTGAGCTGGTTTAACTGTTAAAAGCGTTTCAAATGTTCACATGGTCTGCATTAGGTTACCGAATTAAAACAGGAACAGCCCACCAAATGTAGCTTTCTGAAATGCAAACCACATGAGTTTGATTTCTTTGTGGTATAACTTTAATTGGGTTCAGAGGTCCCTGAGACTTACCTGTCTATCTGCTCCGTGACGGCCTGATCTGATAAGACTAAGCTGAAGGGGCTGAGGGACCCGAATTGCTCCAACTCTGGTTTCAGCACCAGCGCTGCCCACGCTATCCCACACTCCATCCCATGTGTGACCATCTGAACCCAACTCAGTGGGAATCGCAGCATACTGTCTCAGGGCTCCTTCAGTGTGCTGACCTAGCTAGTGTCTGACACGCACAGAACATGCAGGCCCCATGCAGAGAGTGCTGGGAAATGGCTAATATAGTATCACTGACATATCAGAGTTGCCACTTTCCCCCCTTCCCTACATCCCACAATCCATTATGCCTAATATCTGTCCTTTTCTGACTCAACAGAAGAGGGTTTGAGGCTTAGATTGTCCCTCTTTGGGTCCCTTTTGATGGTTCTTTGTGCCAGCCTTCCTTGGACCCTGTCCACTTTCTGGAAGAGCTTCCATGGCTTCTAACTTGTCCCCTTACCATTTCTGAAGGCAAAGTGGAAGCAAGAAGTGACTGTCGTTTAGTTCCTAGGAAGAGCTGAACTTCCCCCACATAGGTTTCTAAGAAGTTATCACATGACTTACCAAATCAACAAATGTTGTCTGAGTATTATAAGCAGAGTACCACACAAGCCACTGTGAAAGGTGAGGCTTGGGAGGGAAGGAGAGAGAAAAACCCATCGAACATGTGCCTGGTCTAAGGTGGAAGCGTTGGAAAGGAGAAGCCAAGAAGATTCCTGAATTTGAAGCCTGGCTGCTTGAAGGGCTGGTATTAAACATGAGCAAAAAAGAAACTGCCTTGTGACTTCAAGCTTCAAAGGAAGCCCTGGGAACCATGAAGAGGAAATATGACGTCCTTTGGCTGTTGCTCTTTCCTTACTAAGGCATGACTCTGGGGACACAGGACAGGGACATTGTGAGGAAAATCCAGTGGTTATCCTGAGGTAAAAGGAGACTTCTCAGTTGAGGCTACACGGTGCTCATTTCCATTAAAACAAGAATACATGATTCAGTATTTCCTCAGAAGTTCAATGATCATACAAAAGATTCACTTTGATCATCTGAAAAGTATTAAAGCCTTTCTAAATTAACTACACACACACAGACTCTTACCTCTAACCACTCACTGAGCTGGTATTTGGGGGGCAGTAATAATAGTTAATGTCACTGAGGCCATACTACGTGCCAGGTAATTTTCATCCATTACCTTACTGAATCATCACAACCTTGGATGACAATATTATCCTCATTTAAACAGATGAGGGAACAGAGGCACTGAGGGATTAAGTGTAACTTGCCCAAGGTCAAGGTAACTTGAGTTTGAATTTAGGTTTTATGACGTCAAAACTCATGTCCCTTATTGCCACATATACTGCCTCTCCTCTTACTGCAGCAACAAGGGACTTAAGACGAGACAAAGGAGGTGACTACAGAGATCGTAGAAGGAGCTGAGGTAGTCTATCTGCAAAGTGAGGCCTTTAACACGCAAGCCTCACACCCCTGTTCTCTTTCTGCTCCTTCCTGAGTTGAATAAACGTGGTCACGTAGAGGAAAAAAGTTATGTGAGTACTCACCCCCTAAGTGCGCTAACTCTAGATATCACAGAATATTTTTCATCTTCATGATTACTTATTTATAATGAAAAAGGCCAAGAAAGAAAATGACATCCTACATTAAAAGTGGCCATTAGTATACCTGGGATTTGTGCATTCATTCTTTGTGAATTTCAACAACAAAAGACCCATAAACATAAAATGAGCCTTTTAGTGATAAAGATGCTGAAGTGGTTAGGGGTGAGGTGTCTGCAAGCTACTTTGAAATGCTTCAAAAGATGGATTAATGTATGAATAGAGGGACAGATAAATGTATAAATATATGACAAAGCACGTATAGTGAAATGGAATACGAGAATCTAGATGGTGATTCTTTAAGCTTCTTATATTTGAAAATGTTCACAACAGAATGTCAGGGGGCAAGGTGACCACAGAGTGAGGCTCACATTTCTGGGCTGCTGGTTTCCCAACACACACTTGAGTTTTAGAAACTGGACAGGTGAGAAGAGAGAAACTACATCCAGGGTCAGAAAGCCAGCACGACCCAATAATTACATGCCCCTTCCAGGGAAAACAGCAGCTTGGAGAACAACTCCTTGACTACTTCGAGCCCAGATTCACAATCTTGAGAATGGCTCTCGGGCCACGAGGAAACAACTAAATAGCAGAGGCAAGGAGAAGATGCAGGATTTCAACTTCACTGCACATTGTGGCACAGGCAGAGCTGGCAATGAGATTTGGAACAGTAAACGGTCCTTTTTGGAAGGCTCGTCTAGCCTCAGAAAAAAATAGGTCCTTGATCAATGTTTGTCAAATGAAAAAATAACTGAATTAATGAAAATATTTTGTTGAAGGGTAGTAAAGAAGATAAAAACACTTATTTATTTAGAGAAAGTGTGCTCATGTGCAAAGGCCGGGGTGGTGCAGGGAGCAGAGGAAGAAGGAATCTTAAGCAGGCTCCATGCACAGTGCAGAGCCCAATGCAGGTCTCAATCCCATGACCCTGAGACCATGACCCGAGCTAAAACCAAGAGTTGGGCGCTAAAGCAACTGAACCACCCAGGCACCCCAAAGATAAAAACACTTACGCGGCTCATTATCTCTCTTATTAATCTCTTAATTTAACGAGGGAACTCTGCATATACATGATGTCTCTTTCCAACCCTTCTATACCCACATGTATAGTGAAAACACACTTTCACTCATACAGTCCTGCGTATTATGTAAAGTGCTAGGTGTTGTTGGAGATACATAAATGAATACACCACAATCTTTGTTTTAAGGACTTAAAGCCTAGAGAAACAGATGAACACCAGGTAGCTATAATATAAGGTCTGATACAGTTAAGTGCCATGAAAAACAGAGATCCCATCTAGTTTTGTTAAGGTCTGGCTTTACAATACGGTTCCTACATACTATATTCAAGTCACCATTCAAGTCAAGAAACATCACTGCCCTACAGGTAATGGCCCCATCCTAGAGAAGTTCTGATCTAGGACATCAGAGGCCAAAACTTGAACTCTGTACTACAAATCAGAGCCCTCTGGAGAACCTAAGGCCATTTCTCTATTTTTATCAGAAGGGTGGAATTATCCTTTTGTGTCAAGAATTGGGGATTTCACAGAGGGATCGGGAGGCCTGCCCTAAACAGCCCTGGAGTCCTGATCTGGATTGAAGTGGCCCCGTAGCACCCTTAGGTGCACTAACTAACGAAACCGGATATGTGCTGGTGAAACCAGATGACGGAAAACCAGTTGGGGAGCTGGATGGGGAAAAGACGAACTCCGTGCCTGTGAAGAAATTTTAGGCATTGAAAAGGAGGTAATGTTTTCCACCAAAGGGTATCCAGTTGGAGACTGGTCTGAGCTGGCTCTTGTTTTATAACCTCTCGACACATGTGTGTAGTCAAGGCTGAATTTAAAACCTATACTGTGAACCTTAGGAAAATAAACCACATTAAACAAGCACAAATTGAAAATATTACACAAGAGATTTCACAGGAAATTGGTCCAAATTTAGCCTCGCTCTTTATGTATTTAAGCCTCTTATTCGTCACTTAGAACTTTATATCAGGATTTTAATATGAGTCTGCCCTCCCCTCCCGCCCCCCTCCCGATCCGCCTCCACAATGGCCTGCTTAGTTTTACAAAACTGATTTTTTTTTTTAACTCCCAAAGAATCCTGCTACCTTTGGCCTGCTCTTTCAGTGCTCATTAACACATGGCCCAAAACGGTACACGGAGGACGCACAGCGCCGACGGCTAGCTGAGGTTAACGTATACCCAGACAACCCACCACGGGCCCAAGGCAGGCTTCACTGCTCCCCCAAAGTTTGTGACTCGTGCAAGAAGCGCTCTGCGCAGACTCAGACACGAATTTCACTTAAAAGATGACAGCAGTCATGACAAAGGTGATCAGCAGCAAACCATTTCTTTCAGTCCAAGAATTCTCTCACACTGCTTTCCTTTCTTCCACAGATTTTCGTGTTTTTAAATTTGTTGTATTTTCTTCAAGTCTCCTCAAGTCCCTTTTTTGGGAATAAAGCCAAATATAGATAAATAACTGAATATTTAGAAACCTATGAATTTAACAATCCACCTTTTACAATAACATTTGAGGTGATCCTGTTATTGGGGTTGATGACGCGCTGAGAGGCTCACTGCCAGGAGCAATGGCTGGACCGCTCTGTCCACTCCAGCTCTGGTCTTTTCCCATCAGGAATGCCCTGTGCGGGTGCTGCCAGACACTCTAGACGGAAGCCCTTCTGAGCCAGGCAGTTGCCAGGTGGGAAAAATGATGCCAAACCAGAGGCAGTTTTGTGGCATGGACAAACACGCCCCGAGGCCACCTTGGGGTGTCCCATTCTTGCCCACTTGTTGCTACCAGCCAGAATGTGATTATCACTGAAGTTTGCTTACCAGCCACTTTTCAGAAGACTTAGGGAATTAAAACTTACTTTGTATTTAGGCTGGATTTTTAAAAGTGATTTCAAAGTCTGAGATTCATGATGACTCCCTACTTTTCTTTATCATGCCAAAGGAAAAACGCTTGCCGGTGAATGTTATTCAATTATCCTGACGCTGTTTCTTCACCCTTATTGTTCTCTACTTCTTATGAAACCGAGAAAGCTACGAAAGGACAGAATAAGCCATGTGAAGGATTCAACGTTAGATCTCAGCTGGGGAGAGGGGGGGTTGTCAGAGGGCTGGCAGGGACAATTACTCTGTTGCTTTTACTGGGCTGAACCGCAGGACGTTTCTTTGTGGTTATTATTATTCTATGAAAATTATAAGAACATCCTGGATCCCTCCCAGAGTTCTGAGCTGCTCTGCGGAACTCCGTTTCCTCCCCTTCTCTGCCTGCCTGAGCCGCCACCATGCTCACCTATGGGGCTATCATCCGGACTCGGCACTCCGGCACTCCGAGAGAGAAACATGTGTTTGGAAAATGCCCAACCAGAGTTCTAACCAATAAGGATGGAGACTGCAAACAGCATGAGCTTTGGGAGGTGTCACTTCACATCAACTCAGTGGTTTGGCTGGGGGAATTGCTTCGGTTTTCTGGCTTATTAAAAACACTAAAGAAATCAAGGTGGCATCGTGATTTGATGAGACCATTAGGGAAAAGAAAACCCAGAATCACTCTGGATCCAAAAACACAAAGTTCCTAAGAGGTGAGAATTCCAACAAAAAGCTACTAAGGGCGGGGTGGGGAGTGGGCAAGAAGAGGGCTTTGTATCTATTATACTGAGGTGTGAACAGTCTTCCCTGATGGAAAACATGGAATTTTATAACATTCAAAGTAAGTGTTAGTCTAGTCCCACTTTTACAGGTGTCTGTAGCCTGCAGACCCCTACTCCACGGCAGCCTCACACAGGTATATGTCTACTTGCTTTTAACACCCTCCCGCTTGGGCTTTCGCTCTGGGTGGTCATCTCATCCCCCCTCGCCCCCCAACACAATTCTGGCGGTGGGCTTTATTGGATTTCTCGGAGCATTAGGTTTCTCAGAGCATATAAACTCCAGCATTTTTCCTTTAAATCACTCAGAGCCAGAGAAGGAGGCAGAAGGATGCTTCAAAAAGAATTAAGAAAAGTGAACAGATCAAAAGAACAGTGCTGTCACATAAGCTACTTCCTTTTTCAAAAACATGTACTAGGAGAACAGCAGCTAAAACCCTGATCAGTCATGAAAATGAGCACCAGCCTGCTGGCTGAGAGGCTAAAAGGAATTAGTCTGAAGACACACACACACACACACACACACACACACACACACAAAACCCATCACCCTCGTCTGTCCTTCTTCCAACCAGTTGGTGGTACCCTGGCCTTCAATGTTCAGAGAATGTCATCAGCTGCTAAAAATTTCTGGAAGGCTGGGTTTAAAAGCCCCCACACCTATGTGCAATGCTGATCTCTCATTCATTGCAAATTACGGGGGTAGACAGCTTAATCGACAAAAAGTGCATCCTTCAGAATCTAGCAGAGACCACTGCGCAGAGTAAACACGGCTAAAGAAAATCCCCACTCCCTTCCATTTACTTCAAAGTGGGTTTTTATGGCTGTGTAGGTTTGCAGCCCATGTACCATGCATCTCTAATGACATCCTTCACCAGAAGATATTAATGGTGGATCTGTTTGATTTAGAGCAGGCTTCTTCATTCCCTTTCTGCACAAACGGAGAACTGGGGGTATCCCACAAAACAGGTCCCAACTCAAAATACCAGTTCTCCAGAGTAGTGGTATTTTTATTCTTAGTTGGCGTTTTTTTCTCTTAATGTTTGTATCTGCACATCTGGTGCAGCTGAATAAAAGGAGAATAAAGTGATAGACTTTTCTTTTTTTTTTAACCACAATTCTGTTGGTGAAGCAAACAGGTCCATAATTACATGAAGACACATGTATTGGTTTCCTAGGACTGTTGTAACAAATTGCCACAGACTGGGTGGTTTAAAAACAACAGGAATTTATTCCCTCAGAGTTCTGGAGGGTATTTGTCTGAAACTGAGGTGTCAGCAGGTTTGGTTCCTTCTGGAAGCTCGGAGGGAGAATCTATTCCATGGCTCTCGCCTAGCTTCCGGCTGTTGCTGGCAAACCTTGTCTCTCCCTGGCTTGCAACTGCACCACTCCAATCCCCGCCTCTGCTGTCACACGGCCCTTCCCCTGTGTCTTCACATGACTTTCTGCTAAGGACACCAGTCACTGGGTTTAGGGCCTACCCTGATCCAGTATGACCTCATCTTAACTCGATGACATCTGCAAAGATCCTATTTCCAAATAAGGTCACATTCAGAGGTGGGGGTGGGGGTTAAGACTTCAACAGATCTTCTGGGGGACACTATGGTAGCTAAAGATAGAAATCACTGAGTCTTGCCTAGGACACAGGACCTGTGAAAGGGGAAGAAGTCAGGGACTGTCTTCTAGGGATGCCAAGTGGCAGAGTTCAGGCCAGATTGTGGGAAAGGTGAGGTTGTGAAGAGAAAAAAAAAATAATAGTGAAATCTTGGACAGCTCAACTGTAACGGCGCAAGAAAGAAGTCTGCAGATGGAAGACGGAGGGTGAGGCCCCCGCGTCTGAGGCCCTCCGTTCATGACGGTGCCTCTCCAGGCCGCTGGGTCTCCGCGCCTCAGACCTTGTGATCCCACACGTTAACGTATCCTGCTGGAACACTGAATTGAAACAATACGATTTCCTTTGTTGTTGTTGTTCTACCTTTTCCTGAGAGATTAAAATGTACAAATTCCCATGAAGGCTTTATGTCTTCCTTTTGACAATTTTCTTCCCTCCCAACCAGTTGCTGAAAGTTCTTTCATGTTTTACTTTACCCCCATCACTCTGGAAACCACGGCTGGTGTCCGCAATGCCATTTCTTTTCCACAATAGTGATGGTATCACTTCTTCTCCAGGAAGCTGGTCTTCAACGTGGTACCTATGTGAACATGCCCCCAAATCCATTTTTTCTCTCATAGTACATAAAGAGTAAAGGATCTCCTAATTCTATACTGTTCGACCTTTTTTCTTTCTGCAGGAGTCTTTATTCAAAGAAATGATTAGGTAGAAACGCAACTAGGTGAAAAAATGTGGAGCTGCTCTGGGTGAAGGGGTACCTGGGAGATGCGGTGCCTGCCTACCTGGCCAATCGATTCTAGGTGCTTCTGTTCTAATAACTCATCTTCATAACATGCACGTAAACATCACATTATAATGTCTGTTAGAGTAGGCAGTCAGCTTTTCATTGTTGTTTTTTTTTTAATGAAAAATCTCTGTGCAGCTGAGAAAACAACTATTTTCCTGGTGTCGTCATATGCCAGACTGTGATGTCACCTCTCCTCCCTTGGGGTCGGCCAGCTAATGTGACTGTCGTTTCTGATGGTGCCTAGTTCTGTTTGGAAGCTCCCTGAAAACTCACCACACACCCCATTCTGGAATGATGAATAAAACTTGCAAGCTCTTTTCATTGCTTGACTGTAGAAAAGGACCTAAAATTAAGTCAATGAATGGAGAGACAGCGTTCAATAGAGAAACATCGGACCCATCACTATGAAAACCAATTTAAAAATGCTACTTCAGAAAACTCCCACCTTCCCAGAGAAATCCATTATTAAAACACGAGGGATCAAATGCTTTCTACAGAAATATCCTTAAAATAAGCATCTCCTCTGGTAAGACTTGGTACAACAGGATCTTGGAATAAAAAAGGTAACAATGGGACTTTATTAAGGACTGACAGAAACAATACACTCCACACAGCTTTGTAAAGGTTTGTGAAGTTTGCCACTGAAAACGAACAAATTAAGGTCCCACCTTTATTGAACTCCATGCCAATGAAGACCATGTCCCTGGTCTTTCTCTCCCCTAAATCCCTAAAACAAAGGACAAATGAAAAAGCAGCAGTCCTACCCTAGCAGGAAACCTTACGAGGACAAACTTTACTACGATGAAGAAAGTGCTGGATTTCTTTTTCTTTACAGTACTATTTTGCCATCTTTTATGAAAACCCAGACAGGAATGCTCCTTTGTAAAATTTTCCCTCTAAATAGTTTTCCTACATATAATGTCCAGGATCACAAATCCCTGGAAATCACTGCAGTGAAACTTACTTGCTTCTTATTCACACAGGGGCGTTCACCCGAGGAGCCCATTTAATGATGTGTTATACCAGAAGTCACTTTTCAATGCCTAGGACAGGGGAGGGGATTACTGTTCCTCACCTCATTGGGGCACAACATCTGGGAGAAGGTGTGTACCCAGTTGCTTCCATTCCTGACCTACTGAGGAGTATTTATTACACAGACATGGCATCCCCCACCTGCCCAGCAAGGTCGCCCGGGTCTTCCCTCACCCTGCCTAGGAATCTTGGTTGGCTTTGGGATGGAAGGCAGACTGTTTGGGTGTCTGGAGAAACAAAGCTGACATTTACTCAGTTGTGTCGGGTCTGACGTGTCGAATGGAAGCTGTTGGGGATTTTTTCTTCTTCTGAATCAGCAGTTTTTGGGAGGCTCTTGAGGGGTCTGAATCAGCAGCTCTTGCTACAGCCACTGTACGTGCAAGAGGTTAAGGGGAAGGGACAGACACCCCACTTGAGGGCGTGTGCTGTTCTCTTTAAGTGCCCTCAGGCCTGTGACTGGTACAGACGTTGGCAAGGAACCAATGAAGTCTTATGGGAAAAATAACGTCTGGAAGAACATCTTGTCATGCTCTTCTTACTTTAATGACTGGGCGAGCCTTTTGCCAGGCACAGATTCTGTTGGGAGTGCTCTACTCGTTCAAAATACCTGGCCACATTCTACCTGCAATCCCTAAGGGGGGTATGCGGGATGCCCACGGCACAGGTGTTCCAGACGGATACGGCAAAGGGGAAAGGAAACCATACAGAATCTGGAATCTGGAGTTTCCACGCAAGGAGTGAAAACAAATCGGGAGAAAACAACGTTAGGTTTGTGACGATTCTGCGTCCTAAACGAGCTCGCCGCTTTTCCGTTGGGTGTTTCTCCTGCTCTTCCACATTTTCCTCTCGTACCATTTCCAACCCAGCCTCTAACTGAAGACTCAACTCGTTATTTATTTTTCTATTTTTAATTAAAGGAACACAGCAGCATGAAGTGAACTCTCATCTCCCGACATGAGAAAAACCAAAAATTCCTCATCCAAAAAAAAAAAAAAAGTTTTCTGAGCACGGGTGCTCATTCCTGCTGGGTTTGTATCTGATGAACTTTTCATTCAATTTGAAGCTCAATGTGTACGAAACCCAATGAAGTGAACCAAGAGAAGGACGTCGTCCAAACATGTTGAAGCACTTGTGGGTGATTGCTTGGTCCTTTGTGCGCTACAGCTCCTGTGAAAAGCCTCTGTCTCAGGCAGGCTCCAAACTGCCAACTCAATGAAGCAAATAATAATTATTCCTAATGGCACTAATAATTATGGAACGGGGTGGACCCAATATAAGGTTCGTTGTCTGTGGCTTCGGTGGGGCAGCCAAAGTTTCACACACTCTTTTTATAAAAATTTCTCTCCCTCTCTGTTTCTCTCTTTCTGTCTCCCCCTCCCTCCCTCTGTCTCTCTGTCTCTCCTTCTCTTTCTTTCCCACACACAAACACAGACACACACATATTTGCCAAAAGAGATCTGGACAAACTCACTCCTCTAGTTTCCTGCAAAGTGCTTGGCTACAGAGTTAAATTAAATAAATAGCAGCTATCCACACAATGAGGGTGGATTGGGACATGTCTAGTAATTGACACCTCTCTCTCTCTCTTTTTCTCTCTCTCATTTTTCTTTTAGTTAAAAGTTTTAAACTTTCTCCAATTCCAGACTTTTAGCCAGAGCCATAGTCAAATGGCAGACATGAATAACTTGATGTATCCTCCTTTCTTTCTAGGGGAGACAGGGAGAAAAGAGGGAGGGAAGGAGGGACAGAGAAAGGAGAGAAAGTCGGGGTTCTAGATGGGTACCCTCATACCCCCACTCTACTGGGACTATAAATTGGAATCTCTGGGTAAATCAAAGCCTTCTTTGGTGAAGCCCCAAGCCCATGGTTAGTATCACAGCCAATTTTCTATGAAGTATTCACCCTCCTCCTCACAGGGAGGGAATCACCACCTGAGCTGATTCTCCCTCCCCTGCTCTCAGATTTGGCTGTCGCCACCCTCCAGGGACATCAGCATTAGCACCTAAGTATCTCATCCCACATGCCAATGATGTCAAGGTGTCAGAGAAATAAAAAGTGGCTCCTCCTGAAAACATAATCCATCAACCAAATGGTCGTTTTCTAGATAATGAGGAAATTGTTTCAATTTTCTGAAAATTAGGTAAAGGGGCTAATGTGAATCTACATGAGTTTGTTTTTTTGTTTTGTTTTGTTTTTGTTTTTGTTTTTTTAATCTTCTTATACTTGTCAGTCACTGGGGCTATTCTTTAAAAGTGGTTCCAAGGTGCTGGTACAGTTTATTGTCATGTAAGGGGGAGATGGTAGGGACATTCAGGGCATTATGAAAACCCATGATATGTAGAATATACAGAATACACCCCGAAGAATTCTTCAAGGGTTTGGATAAGATAATATACTTGTCAAATGGCCTAAATTATGGTCCAGTAAAGCAAAACATTATAAAATGAATGTACACACACACACACACTTTTCATTTGGATATAACTGGATGTTAAAATTCCCCCCTCTCCTTTAACAGTGTACAGTTTAGTTGGGATTATTTTTATTTTTTTAAAGATTTTATCTTTAAGTAATCTCTATATCCAACAGTAGGGCTCGAACTCACAACCCCGAGATCAAGAGTCATATGCTCCACCAACTGAGACAACCAGGTGCCCCATTCTTAAATTCATTCTTCCAATGTTTTAAAGAGGCTATAATTTGGAATATGCATCTATAAAGCTGTATTTTTGTTTTGTTTTGTCATTAAAAATATACCTTGACTCAGCATAGGGTTATAGGAAGACTTTAGAGGTAGACTTTGGTTTCACTGAATTTACAGGTTCATCAAAATGGCTCCATTCAAACTATCCAAACAATACTGAAATGGTAGCAGCCTCTATTTCTCTTTAATCTAACAACTTATACTTTATCTCTTTAGATACTCAGTTTAAGCAAGACGCTGGGAAAAGTGAGAGGATATGTCATGCTACGCAGTGATCCCGGAGAGTCTGCCAAATGCTTGGCCCCCAGCCCCTACAGATTCTGAGAACACCACTGTGCATTTAATAAATGTTCAGTGGCTTGGTGACTTGATGATGGGTGTCTCCTGTTGCACTTGTCATTATGATTATTGTGTCAAAAATGTTTCCGGGTTTTCTGGACTGAAAATAACAGATTTGAGGTCAGCTGTGAAGTGCTGTGCATTTGGTTTGTGAATTACCGTATCTGAACCAATATACGATAGGTCTGTGGTTATTGGGGAAGTCATTTCTGGCATTTCAAAGATGTTTGGGGGCCATCTGTTCTCTGCAAAGTTCTCCAACCCTGCAAAAGCAACCCAAGCACATGCCGGCGTGTCTCTACCCCACACTCACAAGGGTCCTATCATTTTACAGACTTTACCGGCCTATTCACCAGCCCAAATGCACTTTGCCAAAGGGGGTGAAACTATAAAACTCCAAATTCTTTTAAACGTGTCTGGTACCATTAAGAATGTTTATTACTCTACAGGAATTTCACGTTAATATTTACCAAAAGTACAACATACAAGGCAAATAGATTACTAGACTGTCTACTAAATTTGAACGTATCTATTTTATGGAATTTCTGCTTCCACAATCCGTATCAGCCAAGCAGTGTTTTAGTAGAGTGTTAGTCATGGTAAAGAAACAAACTTGTTCCTAAGAGCTAGAAGAGGGCACTTATTGGACAATCTAGTTTAATTCTTTCTTTTTATGAGATGGAAAAGTAGGGCCCAGAGACGTCACGGGGTGTTTTCAAAGAACTTGTGAGTAGTAGAATCAGAACCGCCAGCCATGGCTTTCGGTCTCCAGCAATGGCTTTGCCCTGTGCCTCACTGAAATGGAATTCCATCTGGATGTAACTGAAACTTAATATCAAGGATTCCCTTTATATCCAAAATCCAAGACCAAATTAGATGTTTGTTTATGTGTTATTCTCATCCCACCAAAGGCAAAACGTCCACAGAATTTATGTAATCTTTAACTCAATCTTCATTAGAAAGAATATAAAAAATGATGGTAGAGAAAATCATTTGATCTGATATTATGAAAAATATACATGAGAGAACCTATTGAATCATTTATCTTTTGAATCCCAAGATATCCAATTATATAAATACTTGGTATATGCAACGGGCACCATGGGCTATCTGCACGTTCCTAGAATAGTCCCCTCTTAATTCAGAAAATACTTGTCAATCAGTTCAGATGAGAGTTAGTCATGCTTTAGGAGACATACAGTACTTGAGAATATGAAAAGCACAATATGATCAGAAACGTCCACCGAGACACTGCCACGTTAGTTGGAATGCTCCGTCTTCAAAAGACCAAAGTGTCCTCCCAGTTACAAAGGACCAGACCTGCTTTATCAGATTCATTTCTCCTAACACGCTTACCTTGCAGAGCACTGCAAAAACTAATCATTTCCCCATGTTAATACCCCTTTTGGCATTCACCAAGGAATGACTACACTTAGCCACGGACTCTCTTTAAACACCACCCATGTAAACCGACAGTGGTGAGCCAGCTAGGCATCCATGTTTCTGGTCCTGAAAACAGGAAATACTAAGCCAATCCCCATTAGAAACTACTACAAGTACAGAGAGGTACAGTTAATTATTGCATTTTGTATTATGGGAAACATATATCCTCAGCCCCCATTGTCTAGTTATTTGGTGCCCTATCCAAGGCTTGCCTCTAGGAAGACACTAAATATTGATATAAGCTAAAGCCCTATGTTTCAAGTCTTCCACAAAGTAACCCCCCAAATGATAATAATGACAGAAAAGAAGACAGTGAATTGCATTTTCCCACAGAGCTGCTTCTGGCAAGATCATTGTACAGGTTTCTTGCATTGGACTTGTTTCATATTTTTCACTATCGTGCTGTTGTTTGGGTGTTTTTCTTGTTAGAACTCCAACAGTAAGATACGTTTAGCAAAGTGACAATAAAAGAAAAATTTATTGATAAGATTAGTGCAAAGGAGGAAACTACACATAGCCATGCCTGTAGCACTATCCCCCCAAAGAACCTGCCTTGCCAAGTAGTTTTCAAAATTAAACTTGTTATAAAAATCATGACCTTTTTACTACTTAATAGGACTCAGGATTTTCTAGTGATACTCCCCTCCCCCCTTTTTACAGTTGAAGAAACCAAACACTGGGGAAGTCAAGTTCATTTAGACCTGTGGAACAGTGCAGTGTAGGTGGCCTGGCTTCTAGTTCTGGCTCTTACCATTCATTATTAGTATGACTTGGGGCAAGTCACGTAATCTCTGAACCTCACTCTACTCAAATGTAAAATGGGTACGTTCATTATAAAATTATTGTTCTTCACTCAGGAGTTGAGCCTGGAAATCAGATCTCTCTGGCTGCCTATGTTGGGACTCCTCTATTCGACTGCACTGGCCTCCTCCTCCCAAGCATTCCCAAGCCCTATTCTGATCTCATCCACAGCGGGACGGGAACACATCCGTGAGCACATAACCTAGAACTCTTACCACACTCAGTTCCTGGAAGAAAACAAACCAAAAGGGAAAATAAATTTGAGACAGAAAAGAAGCACTGCATTAGAAGTTTGCTGCTGGGACTGACTTGCAAAGCTGGTTAACCTTTTCATATACAGATGAAGGACCTGATGCCCAGGGAAGTGGAGCACTTGGCCAAGGCTGAAAACCCTATAAATGGCAGAGCCTGGACTATCTGAAACCTATGACCTCTGAAATCATGGCCAGTACTTTCCCAAGACTCTCCTCTGATCTAACACAGTTTAGCTCTGAGCAAGCTCTTGCTCTCCAGGCATATCTTTTCAATATGCTAGAGAAAAGAGCAGTTGTCTAGATTTACAATGGACACAAACCGAATGATCCTGGGCTATTTGCTCTAGAAGCAGACCCTCATCGGTGCCTATCTGCTTCTAAAAATGGGGTGGGGGGAGATACACATGGAGAGACTTATTCTGGAACTTTGTGAGCAGGGCTTCTGTTCGTAAGACCCGGAAATGAAATCCTCCTCCAAGAGGAGGTCACAGGCAAAGTCTCCTATCGGCAGCAGGAATCAGAATAAGTCTGGAAGTCATACTTCATCTGCGCCAGGAATAGGGGTCTTCCTTCAGACCAAGAAACCAAATGTGGAGTAACCAAATGGTTGAAAAAAGAGCAGTCACTCTCTGTGGTGACTTTGTTTTCTTACAAATGAAGGCATTTGGCCAGTTGGTTTCTCCCAGGAGAGACCAACTCTGTGCCTCTGTGCGCTCCAGATAGTCCCTGTATCCCTTCTTTAGGGGCCAGGGACCTCCTGGAGGACTGAAGCAGCTACTGGCAGCTCAAGGTGTCTCCCTCTGCCCTTAACCACCCTGCAGGTGTGTGAAAGCACAGAAACTCTTGACACTGGAACCAGACAGACTGAACATTATTCAAGCCCTGTGGGTAGATGATTCTCCCAAATCATCAGCCAAGCTCATGTGTCTTGCACAGCACTGGAATAGCTATGCATAGGAGTAGAGGGAAAGCATGTGCTTTGTAGTCCAACAGACTTAACTCAAAACTCTGCTCATCTCACTGGCTGAACGATGTTGGACAAGTTACTCCTCTTCTTTGAGCAACAAAACTGGAGCAAATAATGTCTGCGTCTCTGGGCTCTTGGACAATGATAGGAAACCAAATGCAATGCTAGATCAGTGCCTGGCACCTAGTAGATGTTGGATAAATGTCAGCTTCCTTGTCTTCCTTATCAGCCTGATAACTGAGAGCTTTTCTAACAAAAAGTTTGAGCCATTGAGGAGTGACCTCCAAGCTTCTCTTCCAACTACACTAGCTGTTTATGGGCTGTATGCTTGTGTACTCCCCAGATTCATATGTTGAAGCCCTAGCCCCCCATGTGATGGTATTAGGAGGTGGGGCCTTGGGAAGTAACTGGGTTTAGATGAAGTCATGAGGGTGGAGTTCCCATAATGGGATTAGTGTCCTTATAAGAGGATGAAATACCAGAATTTACTAACTCTTTCACCCCCTCCCCACCCCCACCAAGCATAAAAAGGCCAGGCGAGCACACAGCAAGATGGCAGTTGTCTGCAAGACAGGAGAAGGGTCCTCACCAAGAATCACATCTGCTGACCAAGGTCCTTGACCTTGTACCTTCAAGCCTCCAGAACTGCGAGAAATACATGTCTGTTGTATAAGCCACCGGGTCTGTGGTATTTTGTTTTATCCCTCCAAAGTGACCAAGATACCAGCCTTGCTGTGTTCCAGTGAGGAGCTGTAGCACCAAGATGCACAAAGCTTGCCTGAGGAATCCCAGGCAAGAGCCAGATTCAGAGACAAGAGCAAGGATGTTTTTCTGCTTCTTGGAATACGCAGCCATGTGCTCTGGTGTTCTGGCTCTGCCCCCTTCATCTGGCCACAATACCATGTGGTATTACAACTTCTGAATGTTAAGAAACCTTATATTTCCTCAAGTATCAGTACTTAATTTTTCGTTCCACACATAAAACTCTGTGAGTGGAAGGCTGCTGGCCCCCTTGTCAGAGGTAATTTCTCAAGGCTCTGCATGGGATTTAACGGGAGCCATATGGTTAAGTCCATCAACCCTCCCAGAAAGCATCCCCCTGAAGGGCCCTCATAAATGTTCTCGGGGTTGTGAAAGATCCAGCAACTTTCTAACAATAAAGCAATGTTCATAGCCATGATACTCAGCAAAACACAAAGCAGGAAGTAATGGCTTCTCTTCTGAATTCCTCAAGGGGGTCTTCAAGCTATCCTGGCAAAGGGCTGTGGGCCAGTGACAACCTGGGACCTGCTGGTCTGCTGCCTCCAGCAGAAAGAAGGCTGGCCTGGATGTCACTGGCATCAGCCTGTGGTGGGCAGTGACAGTCTTAAACACGCTCAGTTCAAGAAAGCTCTTAATAGTGATTTTTCACACCAACGCACCAACACACCAAGAGAGGATGAAGCACAGAAAGGGTGAGAAGAGGCACAATTTATGATGAGTACTGGCTTCTCTTCATTTTTACATAAAACAAGATTTCCTTTTATGGCATTTTATATAAATTTCTGGCTAAGTATTAGGTCTATACTGCCTGGGTACAACCCCATGCAAATAGGGTTTATGACATCACGTGGACATGGACACCTATGTGCCAGGAATATAAGTGATGTAAAATCAAGGAGGAATTTCATACATACATGGCTTTATAGATGCATGCTGGTGACCATATTTTCAAGTTTCCTGATATCTTCACTAGAATATTCCACAATGAGCCAGATAGCTTCTGTCCAAATATGAGCCTTGGGAGGAACACTTGTATATTTTGATATTAGGCATAGAACATTTCTGTATTGTAAACTATTGCAATCGAATAATTTTCACCAATCACCTCGCAAGCTTGCTTATTTGCCCAAATCCCTACAGAGGACTAAATTTGTAGAACATTTTGAATACAAAAAGAATACAGGAAGGAAATGTGTGGAGTACAGTGGCAGCGCCTCCCACAATCTAACAGAATTCTCTACTCATGTTCACCCTCGCGGATATCCACATTCCATGCTATCTTGATTGCATGAAGAATTACTGAGCCTGAATTACCTGCTCACACTTACTCCATAAAGAGAAATTGGCTTCTCTAGGAAAGCTGGGATCTATTAAGACTACAGCCACCTCCTCAACTGCTTATCGGCTCCTACAAAAACGTCTCATGTGGAGAGAGACAGAGAAAAAGAGAGAGTAAGAGACAGAGAAAGGGAATTTACGCGACCACTACATGCTCATCTACCATTTTCCCAGGTTCTGCTGACTTAATCCTGAATTAATGAGCCTGTTACACGATATCTAATAAAAATGACTGCAATAGAGATACTGCTTGGAATCTGCCACATATTTGGTCCAAGGCTGAATCGATTTCATCTATATTTAACACATACTTGTTTTCTGTCTCACTTGTCTCCCCCACAGCCCATGGCTCAACTCTTTTTTTTTTTTCCCCCATCTGGAAAACTTATCTCCTAAAATGCTACCATCAATCAGCCAAAGACACTCTTCCCGACACAGCGTCTGCCAGTCTGACTAAGCCCAAGTAGACTCTAGTTTGGGGATGCCTCCCACACTCTCTAGTGCCGTGTGTTTTTCTAGCCTGCCTAACCACACGAGTGCAATTTGGGATATTTATACTTACCTCCAGTTTCTATTGGGATAACAGCATTACTTTGACAGAACCGGGCATAGGGCATGGTGGGGGGGGGTGATATGGGATGGCACGGAAGATGCCTGTGTTACTTATCTACCTACTTTTACATTTGTTTCTTTGAATTTTTGCATTTCTACCCATTTTGGTCTACATTGGCTCAGTGTCTGCTCAAAAAGTATGAAAATCAAATGCTTACAAAAATGCATACATTTAGTCCCCAAAAATCTTACCCGAACAACAGTGCTGTTCCCATTTCCAAGCCCTTCCTTGTCCACATCACTACTAATACATTCAAGCCTCTAAGCTTAAATACAGCATGAAAGAAGGGGCAGAAAAGAAAGCAAAAGTAAGGTTGGCAGCAGAAGCCAAGCACCGTGAGAAGGGAAGGAAAAAGGGGGAGCAGGAGACAGGCGGCCCCCTCCCTCTCCCACAAAGTTCCAGTCGTGAACACACCCACTGGCCACAGCAAAAAGCACTGTGCGTGGGCACAGGTGGGTCCCAGCCTCCCTGCCTGGATGCAGCTTAAGCGCTGAGCCTGAATGAAGACTTTCATTGCTGTTTGCTGTTTTTGTTGGCCAGTAGCCATGGCAAACATTTGCAGGTGGCTTGGCCAGATTTTGACACTTAAATATTTGAGGTTGTGATAAAAATCAGAATATTACTACAATATGGTTCTGTGCAGTCTCAAAAAAAAAAAAAAACTATCTGCAATTTCAAATGCTCATTTAAAGACACAGTCTCCAGAGGGAACTCATGTTTTAAAATAAGTACTCATTTCCTCTTTGCTGGGAGAAATAAAAGAGTCAACCATCCCCAAATGTTACCACCTAGAGTTTCATTCTGAATCCACTGGTGAGATGGGTTGGGTTGTTCCTTGCTGAGCCCCCACAGCCATCCGGGCAAGGTTTTGGATGGGTCACATGGAGAAAATGGAAATGACAGGATGTGTGGGTTGGAATCAACATGGTAAGCACGACAGGGAAGGATCTGAAGAAAAGAAACAGCCTCCCTCAAGCCTGGCAATGAGACAGAGTCCCCAAAGTGACAATTATCTCCTAGAACACACCAGGAGAGACATACAACACCCCAGGATTGGGAGTAAATGAGAAGATGGAGTGGGTTGGGAGGTCACATGTACCAGAGAAACACTCCCACCCATCCAGGCACAGTGACACAGCCTAGAAATGTCACCCGACTGTACAGCCCTGGGCCAGCTGGGTAAATTATTGACAGAGTCAACACCCATCTTAGAATTGAGTGCTAACCCTTAAAAAATTGTTTCACAAAAACCAGCATTGTACTAACAATGGTGGAATACTAAGGGCCTCCAAGAGGGTAGCTGGGGTGGGGGTGAGGGAGAGGCAGGAGAACTCCAGGGGGGAAGGAATGTTATAAAACTGCTAGTAAACTCTAACACATTTTATGTTTTTTTCCCCTTGAAAGAAAAATAAAATAATTATAATTAGCTGGCCTAACTGTGAATTGTCTGCCCAAAGCCAAACCACGAGAGGGAAGGAGTCCCTTGAGATTTAGACGCTGTCTTAAAAGAACCCACCCCACCCTCTTAGCATATTATAGATTCTTGCTTTAGATGGTGGCAATATTTGCTCCCATAGTCATTTAAAAAGAAAAGAAATATTTAACAGGGATCCTAGCTAACTTAGTATTGACTTCTTCCAACAAAGCCAGGCATTCAAAAGGCCAGATTAATATTCTGTTTCTTAAATGGGAAACCAAATGTACCCATGACAGACTCACAAAACAGTCACTGCCCACAGCTCTCATTTGTTAAAATGGGTCTTCACAAATCACAACCCATCTGGTAAGCTGAGAAACATGAGAGATAAGGCGCCCTCCTTCTAAGGCATTCTAAGGAGGAATAAGCCAATGTTGTTCCTAGTGCTTACTCTTGGATCTGAAATTCCTACAGGAATTAAAAACAAAGGGGGATACTAGCTGGCTCAGTCAGTAAAGCATGTGACTCTCGGACTTGGGGTTGTGAGTTCAAGCCCCACGTTGGGTGTAGAGATTACTTAAAAATAAAATCTTAAAAACAGAAAACAAAAACAAAGGGGGAAAGACACACTGGCAAACTGTGGTTCAGCTTCTAGTGGTTTTTTTTTTTTTTTAATCACAATCTCCAATATTCAACTGAATAGTCACACTGAATTCTGAGGCACATACCAAACACCGCAAGCTCCCTTTCCTATTTTAAAGAGAGAATTCTGGGAACATACAGCAAGCAGTTCTCAGCTTCCAGCAATATAAATTTATCAGAGCTCTTTGGCTTAAGTTACTACCTTTTCTTCCTAAGAACCTGACTGCTCTTAAATCTTTTATTTCCTCTTCACTCTGCTCTTGTGAAGGTGGAAAGAAGACACACCACCATTATCCTGAAGATAAGGAAGCAGGCCAGAGATTCTGCATTTCTGAGAAGCTCGTGGGTCATGCCCAAGCTTCAGGTCCTCAGACCACACTCTGTATGGCCAAGGGCTAGAGCTGTCGCCTGAGACTCAGAAGTGAAAATCCCATAATACAGAGCGTCTGGGATTCTGACAGGACCTTTCTACCAATTTTGCTCCATAGCGCAGTACTGGTTTTTTTTTTTTTTTTTACATAAATGAGAAGGAAAGGACTTGCTTTGTTTTGTTTTGTTTTGTCTACTCCAGGAATGAGCCTGGAAATACAGAGGAAGGGGAGAGCTAATAAAGAGGTATTAACAAGCAAAAGAAGCAAGGAAGAATCATCAGAGGAAGGAGGACTGGAAATGAACGAAAGACCCAGGGGATGGGCTCAGCAGATCTTAGGAAAAAGGGGATACACTGTGTTGGGGAGAAAAGTGGGCTGGTGAAACTTCCCTCTACCATCCTTAAGCATTTGTCCTGAAAACTATGTTCTGCTCTCCATAACACCCAAGGCATTTTCCACAGTCACAAATGTTGTCTAAAGAAACGATGACACAGAATGACTTGCTTTGCCCCCTCAAAGTCCAGGATCAAACAGTTTCCACCAAATGGAGACTCCCCTCCCTTCTCCCATTAAAAGCATCACTCTAAGTGCCAGGTGATCTCACAGCAACCAGGAACACCAACTTCTGCCTCATCCAGTCTGAGCACCAGAAACAAGGAGAAAGTCCAGAACATTCTCCGAGCTCCAGCCAGGCCCCAGAGACAGCCGAGGAAGTCTCCTTACCCGATCTGGCGGTTGGTGGAAGGTGCCTGTGTGATGACAGAGCTGGACTGGGGTGACGGCATGGCTTGCTGAATCACAACGCTGGTGTCATGGTTGGGCATCCGGGTGCCGCCAAGCTGGTGAGCTCCGGGCCCCGCCATGGCCCCACCAACTGTGTTATGCATCGAGATATTCTGCCCAGAGAAGACAGAGGGGAAGGTCAGAAGAAGTCAATGTTTTACTGTACTCTCAAGCTCTCAGAGGACAAAATTGGGAATCTGGTTATGTCAACTAAATAAAGAGTTATGGCTTCTGGCAAGCCATGGATCCATCCATCTTGTTACAACTTACAACTATGAGCAGATGAAAAATAACTATTTACCCTAACAGTAAAGCACGTAAGAAAATACCTTGAAGTTCACTAATCACTCTGTCGCCATCCTGACGTGAGGGGTTGAATTTGGTGCATCTCTTCTCTGACTTGGTGTGATATATACCGCATTTGAAAACGATTTCCGCGGTAAGTGCACAATACTATGATTTAGTGACGAACTGCTTAGCTTCCCGCTTTGAATGACACCACACTGGGTTATTGTTTCTTTTTCAGTCCTATGAGAGTGGCCAACCACCTACTTAACTCCCCCCAGGAAACGACTACTTTTCCAAATCATAATCTGGGTACTCATGACCCAAGCCCTACTACCTGGAGAGTGAGGATAGATGACTGGAACAGATGACTAGGTGTCTGGAATCCAATGCCGACAGCAAAAGTTGCAATTTTCTGCTGCATTTCCATAAAATCGATCTCTAACAATTTTTATGGAATCATGGAATACAGAACAACAACTGCTTGCTCATTCACTTGTTCACTGTCTTCCTCTAGAAAGTAGTATGTTTGTCTTCGTAACTCTCTCATGGTGCTTGGAGCGCAGTAGGCCCTCAGTAAACTGACGTTGCGTGAATAAATTAGTGAAGGCATAAATGAGACATCTGAGTCACTGAAGGGAACTAATAACCTGTGCTTATTTCTGATGATTTGAATGAAGGTTTCTTTGTTTAAAATGCAAAAGGGAAGTAAAACATGCAAGGTAAAGCTATCTTAAAAGACAGCTCTTCCTAGAAAAAAAAAGTCACTGGGACAAAACAAGAGGATTCACAGGGGGGCAGAAGAAGTCTCATCATAGCAGAGCTAAAAGGTGAGAAACTCAGAGCCTAGAGAAGAAAGGGAACGTGCAGGGTACAGCCAAGGAAGTAAGTGGGCCTCTGTAAACAGCTAAGCACAGCTCTTCAGCCTAGAAGGGTAGTGAAATTCGAGAGGTCAGTTGGACAATGGGTTGAGGATGGCAGGAAAGAAATGGAGTGTCACTAGCAATTTACTAGAGGGAAAATATATATCTGTCTGCGCTTTGGGGTTAGCAAAGAAAAAAATAAATGTTACCCAGGAGAACCAGAAGTGCTTCTTTGAAGTTCTTCTGCAAAGAACAGGATTTCCTGCACTATGTGTTAAATGATGGTGATAACATATATGGTATTTGGGGTGGTTGTGTCCATCACATTGCACCTTTCCCAGATTTCTGATTTCTAAATCCTGACCACACAGTTTGTCAGGAGTCCAGATGGAAACTGGGCATCTGGCTTAGACTGTGAGCCGACTGTGTTATCGTGGGATCCCAGAGGCATGAACAGGCTTATATACACACACGCGGTCCAAAGGCTCCTCCTATACACTGGAAGGGTTTTCTGACACGGGGAAATATTGTGGTTGGTTAAAGCAAGATGAAAGGAAATGGTGATTTGTGTTGGAGGGGCAGTGTAGGGATATGCTTAAGTTCTTTTTATAGGATCTGGAGGCGTAGAGAATTGAACTAAAATAATAATGAAAATTATTGTGTTACTTCTTTTGAAAGTGAGCCTTAACAAACATATTTCCCTGAGTCTTAATAAGGCCTTGATGAAGACAACAATAAGAAACTTTTTTTTTTCTCTGTTGTTTGGATCCTCAGAGATACTCAACAATTTTTCATCTTGCTCACAGTCACCTACTTTGCCAATAATAAAGCTGAGGCACAGAAGGATTTCAAACTTTCTTTTTAGAATTACTTCTGTTGTGCTGTGCTATCAAGGATTATGAATAGAGCTACATAATCTAAAATTTAAAATAATCTTTATATTGCTAAAGAAGGCTATAAAATGTATGAACCCTCTTTGAGTTACCCTTGACACCTCTTTTTTATCACCCCCATATGCAGTCCCGAGTATTGCAAAATGCAACCTACACAACCTTCATCTCTTTCTATCTTTCCATTTCACCTCCCGCCAACCTACACCCAACCAGCACTGGTCTCCTAACCGGTCTGTCACTTGCTTCCCCTTCTCCTTTTGCCCATATACAGCCATGGTGATCTTTTCAAAAGACCAAACTAATCACCATCATACAAATCTCCTTACCCAACCACATCCCCCACCCCCCACCCTACAAGCTTCTCAGATGGCTTTCATGGTTCAGAAGACACTGAGAGCACTCTTTTTGTTATCTACAAGGCCTGTAAGGGACCCTTCCTACCTCCCAGCTCATCTCATGCTATACTCACTCTTGCTCTCTGCTCTTCACTCCACCTTTCTAGCACCTTCTTGCCCTCATACTGCCCATACTCCATTTCAGCACAGGGGCTTGGGATATGCTGTTTTCTGCTACCTGAGCCCTTCCCTTGACTCGACCTTCAAATCTCAGATTAAGCATCACATGAGGAAGACTTCCCTGACCTCTGCAGCGATGGGTACCCTCTCCTTCACAGTACTTTTTACAAGTTCACAATTGTTTTGGTTTGATTAATGTGTTTCTTCCTAGAGAACACAAGTACAGTGTGAGAAGAGACTAAATCTGACTTTACTCCCCATTGCCTCTGTTGCCTAGATCAGTGCCTGGCATATAATAAATGCTCAATAAAGACTGAGTGGGTGAGTAAACTATAAAATGACATTCCTAAAATAGTCATTATGAGGAGGTCTTTTATTTCCTGGTCAATTTTTGAGACTGCTAACTTATTATCTATTTACCTTGAGATCTCAAAGTACGCTCACAGTAATAGACTTTTAGATATTAAGGTACTTGTTTGATTATGGGCTACAGAAATAGAAAGCACCAGAGTTAAGAAGAAAGCCACAAACATGGAATATAGACTGGAAAGTAAAGCCTTTGAGAAAGTATTAAATGAGCCCGTGGAGGCAGATACCAAAAGGTGAGCTCTGAATCTTTGAGCACTTTGGCTCAAAGGTTGGCAACAACCATTCCTTATCTCCACCATGAAAACCAGGAAAAACTGATCTGTACTGTAGCACAAAGAAGTTGGTTTGATTTCCTCAGAGGGAAGCATGTTAAATGAAAGAAAGAATGACCTCTTTAATGAGAATCATTAAAAAGAATTTTAAAAACTATCCAGGACTATACCTCACATCCTCTCCCACCAACATTTAAGACATCTCTTTGTCTCTGTGACCCCCACCTGAGATGAAAAAGGCTCCTAAAACTTGTATTCTAATTCTTCAATAATTTCCTTTTTCCACCACACATGAAATCCACAAATTCCCCCCACTCTTTGCCCCAGACCCAGAGAGTAATTTCAAAACAGTTTGGGAAAATAAACAATTAGGCAAGCATTATCATTTCATATTAAGAGAAGATGATTTTTTTCCCTTAAGCATTACATAGTAACTCAAACATGAAATTATTTTCTGAGTTCACATTTTCCCAATTATGGGTTCAAAACCTGTCTTCATTGATAAAAGAATGGCATTTTATCTCTGGATAAATTAAATATCCAATTTCAAAAACACAACGAGTGACTACATCTTGCGGAGTTATTTTTGCTAGCATAGGTGCAGAGATTTGGAGCTGGCGAAACAGTGTCACCAAACCAGCGGATGGGTGTCAACAGGCAGGGAAGGATCAGAGGGGCTCCTCGAGGCTCAGCCTTTGGCCTTCTCTTGTTCAACATTTTTATCAACAGCTTGGATGAAGATGTAAAAATCATGCTTGTCAAATCCGCAGTTGACACAATGTTGGGAGGCATAGCTTATGTTCTGGGTAGTAGAGGCAGGTTTTACTTGAGCCAAATTTGTGATCTGGCCTCCAAAAACGCTAACATAAATCTAGGTTGCTGTAGGAGAAGTGCAATGTCCAGATCAAGAGAAGTATTTATTCCACTGTAGAGCATGCTGAACTGACCACATTTGGCCACCACATTTTAAGGGGGAAATTGACAAATAGGAGGGAATGAAAGCAATGAAGGCATCCAAAATGCATCACAGGAAGAACTGTAGAAGAATCAGGGAATATTTAGTCTGAAGAAGAAAAGACTTAGAGGGTCATGCTAACTGCTTTCAAATATTTGTGGGATTAGACATAGTCTATGCTACTCCAGAGGACATAATTTCAAAAAAATGGGATCATGATGATAAAAGCCAACTATGACTATAATTTGAGTTCTTATTTTGAAGCAACCACTATGGCAGATGCTTTATAAACTGCACCTTTAATCCTCTTAATGACACTACAGGGTCAGCATTGTTATCCTCATTTTAAGATGATAAAGAGAGTAAAATTCCTCACTATCACTAAAAATATGTCATTCACCACTTGCCACCCTCACTCCTTCTGGACTGATCCTTTAAAAATACAAAATTAACCTTTTGTCCAAAGACAAAACAAGCTGCCTTGTAAAGCACTGAGCTTTCTGCCATCGGAGTTAAGCCAGTAGAGACTAGTGGCCATCTGTCAAGGATGTCACCAAGAAGATTTCTGCATCACGAGGGAGATGGCACTACATGACCTTCAAGGTCTCTTCTATGGCTAAGATTCTCTCACTTGTGATCCATGGTTCATACTTTGGCTCAGTGCTTCCAAATGATTAGTAATGTGTGATAATGTTGGAAATACACTGGCTTAGGAGTTAGGAGGTCTGTTC
This sequence comes from Ursus americanus, assembly GCF_024610735.1. Taxonomy (NCBI): domain Eukaryota; kingdom Metazoa; phylum Chordata; class Mammalia; order Carnivora; family Ursidae; genus Ursus; species Ursus americanus. Next base: position 46,384,185 of record NC_142129.1, read on the forward strand.
TAGTCCTGGCTCTCTACCCTTCCTTCTAGCCATGTAACCTAAATCATTCAACCTCCCTTAGCTCTGTTGCCTCATTGTTAAAAGCAGGGGGCTGGACTACCTGGTTTCCATGATTGTTTCCGGCTCTGATACTCCACAAGTCTCTTTCTATGTTACATTTTATGAGGCCTTAAATATCCAAACAGACTTTTTAGACTCTGATTCATGGGCCTACAAACATTGATTTTTCTCCATAACCATAAGCTTTTGCAGAAATGAGCCTTCCGAAAATTATAGCTTTATGCCAGACCCAAGGGATCATGATTCAAGAATCGGATCCAACACAAAGTAAAATTTCTCAAACTTCAAAGATGAAAACTCCACAAACTATTTTCATCTAAATTGTTCACTCTTTGGTTCCAATTTCTCTGCATGTTCCCTTGACGTCTTCCTCCCTTCATATCCTGCAATATGTCTTGCTCTCCATTCACTGTTGTTCTGAGACATAAAGGGTGTGAATGGGATGAGAACCGGGGGCATAATGAGCCTTGATTGCATACTCAGTGAGCGTGAGGTAGAGTGGTAATTGTCTTTCTGCATGCATGGGCTTGGAATACAATATGCAAAAAAACAACCCGATGTATATGAATGTATGTTCTTACAAATACCTATAATTTCAGGGTGTGGTAATGAGGGATAAAGGGCAGTGGACCACAAATGAAAGTAAAAGTTGGAGCATACAAGGAAAAGGTTGTTGTTTCCCATAAGGTCCCAAAATGTTATCTTCAAATCTATATTCTGTCCAACTGCCAAGGTGTGGAGACTTTATAGGTTTCTCTGTAAAGAGCCAGGGTCATCCCGACACGCGTTTACAAGTCGAGTTGTGCAATCTTGGAATTGTCTGCATCTTAATGATGCCCGGGCAGTTATGAAGACTTTCAGAACTTCCCAGATGTAAACATCCATGAATTGCATCCAAAAGATGTCTGAGACATTCACAGGATAATAAAAGTTCTAACCTTCCAGAAGAGACGAAGCTTTCTGGAGGTCTAGGAAGGATTCCAGAAGGATTCCGACTCTTCCTTTCTGGTGCTCTCAGGAGATGGAATACCAGTGTGAATATTTTGAAACCTACTAAGGGGATAAGGTGCTCATGACAGAGGAGACAGTGAAGTATTAGAGGGAATATGGTGGGGTTGGGGAAGAGACCAGGGTCATGCCAGCTGCCTCTCTTTCCATAACATTCTCTTTAGTGTAGCCGCATAGTGAAAGAGGAACAACATAAGACAAGAAACCATCTCAGGCAACCTTTGCAAGGGGGGGAGGGGGAAGAGAGAAGAGAGTACAGAGCTCTATGAAAACCCCAGCTGTGACATGCACATTTAAATTCTGCTTTTTCAGGGGCGCCTGGGTGGCACAGCGTTTAAGCGTCTACCTTCGGCTCAGGGCGTGACCCGGCGTTCCGGGATCGAGTCCCACATCAGGCTCCTCTGCTATGAGCCTGCTTCTTCCTTTCCCACTCCACCTGCTTATGTTCCCTCTCTCACTGGCTGTCTCTATCTCTGTCAAATAAATAAATAAAATCTTTAAATTGTGCTTTTTCAGAGTTTTCTACTTATCCCAGAAGAGTCCTAAGGGGAACCATGGTACAGAAAGAAAACATGAGCACCAGAATAGGGCTCGAGTTCAGACTAGCTCCATATCACCTGGAACATAAGTTCGCTGAGCCATACCTTCCACATCTTTAAAATAGAGATAATCCTCTAATGGACAGGGTTGTAGTGAGTCTCATATGAAATGACAGATGCCCTGGCACAGTGCCGACTGCATACATGTACTTTTCCTCTGTTTACTATAGTGTATAGTTCCAAATGTGGAGCTCAGAGAGCAGTGCTCATTTTGGGTGGCTACTCCCTGAGACCAATTTTAATAGAATTAATACTAATAATGGCTACCACTTACACTGCATTGCCATATGTCAGAAAATTCATTCAATCCTTATCAGTCTAGGAGGTAGATAGGATTACTAATCCTCATTTTACAGATGAGGAAACTGAAGCACAGAGGTTACGTCACTTGCTCAAAGTCACACCACTAAGAAGTGGAGGAGCTCAGATCTAGGCCATTTGGCTTCAGAGTCCAGGCTCTTACCTACTAAGCCATCCTGCCTCTACAGTCTTGCTGTAAAAATATTTTCTAGTGGAAAATGACATGGCAAAAAATAAAGTGTACCTAACATCCTTTCCAGGGACATTAAAAGAAGTTATTAATGGTAAGAGATCCTGAGAATTATAGTCATACCACTAACTAGGGTCAATGTCATCACCACCATCTTCATACCTACAAAAGCCTGGGAATACACCATTAATTCATTTCAAAGGTGTCGATTAGTGATCCTTGTCTTAATGTCATGTTGCCTGCGTAGACTTTCTAGACTGATTTACACTGAACAGGGCAGATTAAGATTAGGGAAGAAAGCCGTAGTTCAAATACTGTTGAACAATACTTTTATCAAACTACCAAAACAAATAACCAACTCTCACTCACTCATTCTTTGATGTTAGTTCACCTTCTTCAACAGTTCCCAGAGTAAGGAAAAAGGCTGAGAAAGAGATCATTTCTCTGATGTTTGGATCAAGTTCAACTTCCAAGGCAACTTCCCTCACAGAGGGTAGAAAGGCAGCTTGCACACTGATGTGACCCTCGGTGGCCTTTAGCAACTCGCCCGTTTCCAGGAAGTAGGCAGCCCCGCCTTCGAGTGGGGTTCTAGACTCGAGTCTGCAGGATTCACAGCAGCAAGATCCGTCTGACCGGACTGTGCTCTCCTCCAACTCCAGACCTCTGTCATCCTTTCTAATACTGGGTTTAGACAACAGAGCCCTGAACCACCCCTGTAAGAATTTTATAGCTATTCATTTAATATTGTAGTAAAATGCTCAAGACAATAAATGTCTTCTCAGGTGCCACCCTTGACTGTGAGAAACAGTTTTTGGGTGTCTCTCAAAGATCCTGCTCCTTCCTGTTCAGATTCTTGGTGCCATGCACTGTCAGTGTCTCCCCTCTTACCTCTCGCTTTATTGTCTTGGTTAATTCTGCTAAATATAATCACATGGGTTAAAAGGAAGGAAAGGATGCCTCTTCATTCAGGTTGCTAGAATTACAGTTGAGCACATTTCTGTGGTTGATGCATCTACAGATATCTTGGAAGTTAGAAACTAGTCAAATGCCACTGAAAATATTGTATCCTCCCAGACCACTCCAGACCTCATGGTCCAATTAATTGGTACAAATCAGCACTTTCCCAATGCCATACCTTAACTCTAAAACCTCCCAGACCTCTCCATTGCTTACAATGCTAAAGCCCACTCTTAGCCTTGCCTTCAAAGGCCCTATATACCCAGTCTCATCTCTCACCCCTGTCCCCTGTGCCAACCCTCCATGCCAGCCACACTTCTCTACTCACTATACAACTCAGGAGTTCAAATTCTCCCCTTCACACCTTTATGGGTACAGTCTCCAGGCCTGGAATTTGCTCTCTGCGTAGCTAAGTCCCATCTTCCAAGCAACAACAACAACAAAAGGCTGATAGACAGATAGTGTTTTTCTCAAGTACGAAGGAGGATAGTATGGCCTTGCTTCCTTTGAACTATAAAGCAAAGATACAGTAATGGTTTGAAAAGAGCCCTAATAGCATATGGATTATCCCACCTCCTCTGCTCTTCTCTCCTTTGACATCCCCTCACGCTTGGAAACACTGCTTTCCTCTCTTCATTTCAGGTTCACCTTAAGTATCACCTTCTCAATGTCACCTTCCTAACTAAAGAAACTCCCCTATTACTTTCTACCTCAGCACCCCAAACCTTTCCTTTATAGCATGTGTCATAAGGTACAATGTTTATCATGATTATTTCCAGTGATATATATATATATATATATATATATATATATATATATATGTATAATTTATCATTATTGATTCCAGTTACATACATATTTCCCTTACCTGGAAGGAAGGGAAAGTGTCTGTCTCATTTTCTCTCCTATCACTAGCACCCAGCTCAGTGCCAACAATGAACTAGACAACCAATGACCGAATGGAGAAATGAATCGTGATTTCTGAGGTGATGATACAGGAATAAAGAGCAATCAATTTGCAATTTCCAGCCCTCCCGAGCTGGGCACACGGTCATCTTAAGCCTGAGATATAAAGAGATAGTATTTGCTGATTTGAATCCTCATAAGTCATATCAACGAAGGCCAGAAACAGAGCAACACTCTCCTCAAACTGCCCTGTGTTTGGTCAATTCGAATCACTGCTTGAAGTGAGGCAAGACAGGCCTCCCTAAGTAACCGGAAGAGAGACAGGAAAAGCCAGAGTGAAGTGCTGACAAACAAGGAAGGAACTGGGGTCCCAAGTCAGGGATGGGGAAGGACGTGCATGGCACCGATGGCATTACCAGGCTCACATTTCTGCACGGCACAGGGAAGAAAAGGTTCTTGAATACTGTGGAAGGGGCACTGAGCATACAGGGAAATGCTGAGGAGGCACACTAAGAACCTGGTATAGCCACACGAGAGGCAAAAGGCCCATTCTAGAACTGTTAAACTCCTCTCTCTCTCCCTTTCTTCCCAGGAAATGTAAAATTACTCAAAGTAAGAGTGCACCTACAACTGCCACAAGGACGCTGAGGGTCTGTTTCCTCAGTGTTTCAAAGAGAACCAAATACTTACTTACACTGATTTAATGACCAGAAATACAAATGTAGCACTCTTTTGAAAGCTGCTAGTGATATGCTGCAGATCTGAGAAGCGATTTTTTGCCTTTCCCTCCCCCAAGCCCCCCTTCCTCAGCTCCTCTCTCCAGGCCAAAAGAGCTGGAGCGTAGGGCTGGCCGCTAAGATGAATTTGCTTGAAAACTCCCCTGCCTGGAGCATTGGTTGGGTATCTGCATTCCTGAATATTTGGCAACAGCATGCTCTGAACATAAAATAGAAATGTGATCTTCAGTGGGAAGGAAAATGTGCTACAAGATAGACTTCCTCCTCTGAAACAATAGAGAATAAGAGTGCCTGCCCTTCGTATCACTTCTGGTGGAACCCGTCAGGTGGCTTGTCATGAATGGCCTTGCTTTGTAAATTGTTTGGTACTTTACAAACAGAAGTTACTGTTATGCTGTGCTAATGATCGATATTAATTAAGCAGCATATTTCTATCCTGGGAAGTGGATGTTTTATTGGAAGACAAGTTCACTTCAATCGCCATTGCTTCCAAGCAAACTGAATCATAGCTACCGGTGTTTGTTAAGTCTGAGACGAAAAACCAAATTACATAATGCAACATAGGGAATCAATGAGAGATTTAGTCTGTCTTACTTGATGAAATCCTAATAGAAAGAGGTAACATTTTTACTTTGACCACACCAAACTAAACAGCACTCGCTGTGTAGCATGGGGGCACTGGACACCACTGGACGCAACAGTCCCCCAAGAAGCTTCTGGAAAGAGCAATTTTTAAATTAAGAATTCCTACCAGTAATTTGGATTCTCTGGATCCTGAGGCGTCCAGAAAAGTGCAATGGGGGTCAATAAGATGGTTTCCATGTTTACAAGGCATACAAGGTACGTGTTCAAACCTACATGATACCACATATTGTCACTCCGATCTCATTTCCTATTAGTCCTTCCTTACCTTATTCATGCTGTTCTAGACATGTGCTGATCTCCCTAAAGTTGTGCTAACATACAGTAGCCTTGGCACTGGCTGCACCCCCACAACGGGAAGGTTGCTTCTCATTATCCTCACAGTTCCTTCTGTCACTTCTTCCAAATGTTTGCTCAAATGTTACCTCCCAATGAGCCCTACGTCTAAGGCTGGGCACTCTGAGATTACAACTCTGCTTCCCTGAATCCACATTTCCCTTACTTAGTTCATCCTTTCCCGTTTATGACACCGATTCCTCCCTCACTTACTCCGATGCAAAAGCACCAAACCACTTCTGATCCCTATGCTTAAAACAATGTGCAAGAAAAGAAAAAACACAGAAAATCCAATGACTCCATTTTTTTAAAAACCACCAGAAATCTCTTTTATCTCTCTTTCCCTGAGATGCCATGTTTTACAAATACTTCTTTAAAAGTCATGAATTCATTTCCCCCTACCAGTCTTTTGAAGCTTTCACATTCCTTAATTTCTAAAATCTCATTTCACTGTATTGTACCATCAGACACTACTGTCTCACAGCGTTGATAAAATTCTAGTCGAACAGAAAGAAGCTGATGCTTTAGTTAGTCCGGGCAGACTTGCTGCAGGACCATGCACAATTTCAATGAGAGAGTTTGACTGCTGTATCACGCCGGATGCCAGGAGGAAAGAGACGGCACACTCAAATTGCATAATTTGAGGCGTGATTAATAAAGGAACTATTCGCAAAGGTGTGGGCAGAGTGCAGGGAAGCCACAAGCCATCGCACAGTACCCTGCGGCCAATTTCAGTGGGGAGCTGTTAGCGTCCCTAGGCCTATGGAAGTGAGAGAAGGGAGAGGCTACCAGACCTCAGTCAGGGGAGAGAGAGATTAGCAGGAGACCAGGGAGGACAGAGCTGTGTGGATAGGGCACCTGGCAGGACCGTGGTCAAAGAAGACAACTAACCAAAGCAGCTGGGAGAACAGACACCAAAGCTCCCTTTTCTCCTTCTCTGGAACCTGCTATAGTAGTTCTGTGGCCGCTGGCCCAAATACAATAGGAAAACACAGGTTAAAGATCAGCATCTCAGGGCACAGAGCAAAGTGGAAAAGGGGAAGAATGGGCTTGGATGGAAAACATCTAGTACAAGTATGTTTTGATTAAACTTGCATTACTTTATTTCACAAGCAATATACTTGCTCATTAGGGAAAATTTAGGAGGAAAAAAACTAGTGGGAAGGAACAAAATCACCTAACATGCCAGAAAAAACTAATATTTTACTCTATCTTTCCAGATATTTTCTCTATACACAAGCACATACACACACATACATTATAGTATATAGACCCACATTATATAATATATATACATACATGATGATTTGCAAGAGATCCACAAGATCAGAAACCCCACTGGGCCGCAGTGACACAGTCTGCACTCCACCCCACCTACCAGGACTTTTAAAAAAAAATGTTATCTGTATGTTTATTTCCTTTCTAATTTAAACCACGTAAGGGCAGGACTGTCACCAACTGAACTTGCTCTGCATTTATCCATGTGCTTAACAAATCCTGATGAGACTGATAAAAACAACACGAGGCAGAGCAGAGCCTGTCCCACAGGGCACCCAGGCAACCTAGCTCCGCCCCACAAAGATGCGCTGGGCCAAGCACAGCTCCTCTGAACCCAGTTACGCACCCTCGAAACAAGGTCTCACTTTTAGGACACAGCTTCCAACTTGTCTACATTCCTCCTGGTGAAACAACCAAGCTTGGAATAAGAACAGCTTTATATGTGGGAGTCACAGAGGGAAGAATTTGGCACCTGGTGTACCATTGAGCCGGAACAGTGCTGAGTTCAATGCTTCTTTCCACCGAAGTTGTCAGATGACAGGAAAGTGAGAGCATGTGGAAGGTGCATTTTTCTACTCTGGACAGTCAGGATTTATGGGCTGGCTTGCTAAATAGAAGCACTAATGCCAATGAAATGTCTCTATCTAGATAAGCTCCCCCAGCAACCTCTCACTCTTGTATTAGAATGCCAAGTCTCCAGGTCCTTGCTCTTCGGCAACCTGAACGTCCTCTATTTTCCATCTTGACTTCATTTCCATCCTCTTGTACCACTGCTCTACTGACAACCTCAAGGAGGAACAAATCACCGATTATTTGATAGACGAAGAAATAATATTTCTAAAATAAAGATCGGATGAGATCTTAGAGGAGTCAGGGACCCATATAAGAGCCACGCCCATACTGCTGGAGCTTTCAGTGAGTGAGTCCTTGGACAAAAGCCTTCACCTCTTTCGCTATGTGTTGATACATCGATACGTCCATAAGCTGATAATATATATGTGTGTGTGTGTTTGGTTTTGCTCCACAGATAAGTTTTTGTTTTTTCAAATATATGAATGTTGTCTGGTTACTTTTAAAGAAGTCCAATGGCAGGCCTATGTATAAAGAAATGTTTTTCAGATGTCTTTCCACACCTATATAGTTTACTAATCACTTTATGAAATAGTTTTCAAACTCCTATGGATGAATTTAAAATTTTAACTCTGCTTTTAAACGTCACATAGAATCTGAGTATGAAAAGCCATTCTAAAGGTTAGTAACCACTGGTAAACGGCCTGTTCAGAACAAAAGATGAAGCACGAAATATTTGAATCTCTTGTATTATCTCCATCTTGGCTAAACGTCTTAGCCTAGAAGTTAGTTCTGCAATTACACATAACACTGACTTCTCTGGAGGGCACCCGGGGGGCACAGTCCATTAAGTGTCTGACTCTTGGTTTCAGCTGAGGTCATGATCTCAGGATCATGAGGTCCCCCCCTGCTTTGGGCTCCACGATTAGCGCGGGGCCTGCCTGGGATTCTCTCTTCTTCTCCCTGCCCCTTCCACTTGTGTTGTCTCCTGCTCTCTCTCTAAAATAAATAAATTAATCAAAAAATATACTGACTTCCCTGGGTACCTAGTTCACTCTCCATTCTCCTTTTTAAGAAACAAGGACAACATTTAGGCAGAAAGTCTGATCTCCCTTCGGCTGGCATAGGAGAACCAGTCCCCAAAGCCTCAGGGCCCTCATAGATGCCCTGTCTTATATGTGACCCCATACTTCCACTTTTGATAAAGGTTTAGGCTCCATGTCTGAAGAAGTGCTGTCAAGGTTAAAACACACCTCTTTCCCCTTCCTCTCTTCCCTTCCTTTTACTGAGGTTAAAATCATCAAGAACTCTTCTTGTGGGACGCCCAACTGACTGAACCACCTAGGCGCCCCAAGGAAAAGATTTTTTAAAGGAAGCTTCTGAGTAGCTACTCTCAGAACTTTACGTTTGAAAGACGTCATAGGGAGCCTTTAATCCCAACTCCTTGACTTGACAGACAAGAAAATGGAGGCCAGGGGAGAGTAGCCCACATCGAAGTGGAGGCAGAAACAGGACAAAAGTCTTGCTCTCTTGACTCCTCATTCAGTGATGTTTTGGCTATGATGAATGATTTTAGAGTTTTATTTCTGTGAAGTGAAGGGAGTGACTTTATCTCATGTTCAAATCAGACCTTGATATGTTGGACTAACAAGGTAATTATTTCATCTTGGGGATGCAAAAAACTGACAGGCACCCAAAAGAGGCAAGAGTGAGGGTCAAGTCCAGAGATGCCCATCTTCTCAGAATGACCACTCAGGGTTTAGAGTGAAGGGAAAGGGATTCTCTTTGACAATGGACACACCAGCGCTCAGGCCCCACCGACTAGTCTCCCTGCAACCGATCGGAATCTCTGGCAGCAGAAGCTCTGAGGACGCTCTTAACTGCATTGGAGGAACCCGTCAAGCCTCCCCAATGCACAGCACAGTTATGAGTCTCAACAAGTTGCTCCAAGTATTTTCTCAACAAAAACAAAAACCAGCAAAGAGCTCCTTTTGTCCTGACAATTCCTCCTCACACTTAAAGTGCCCAGCACAATTAGGACCATTTATTCTGTGCACACTTGGATAATACTCGGATAAAAAGCTGAGACTGCAAACCATGGCAGCAGGGACAGGAAAACACTATTGCTTCTATGGTTTCATACACAGATTGTGTCATACTTAATGCTGAAATCATAAACTATATATTTTTGCCCCCTCCAAGCTGCCTATTGTGTGCTTATAAACAGGAACCTGGCAGCATGTCAGGGGTGCAAACTGATTTCCTTTCCCAAATAAAATTTTAAAAAGCAAATAAACAAGGTTATGTTGGCTAATGAAACATTACATGCCAGGCTGGGGAGAATTCTTTTAAAATTATATTTTCTTGAGCAACACAAAGGCAACACAAAGCATCCATAAAAGGTTCTTTCATAAACAACGTGTTTACACAAAAATGCATTACTTGAAAGAAAGGAAAGTTATGGTGCATCTCCCGTGGTATATCTGGACTGTGTTTTAAGAAATAAATTAAGGATGGGTGAGAAGGGGTTGTCCTACACTGCTACAGATTTTGGAAATTAGCTAAAGCCACTCAGAAGTAAGATGAAGTTGTTCTTTAGACAATTGTTTGATCTTAGTGTTTTTATAATTTGTCGTCAAGATGTAAGTAGCTCACTTTGAGTGTATCCTATAGGTATGAGGAAAGCTGGGAAAGAAAACTGGATCATGCCTGCCATGCTTGGGGATATATGACTAGTGAGCCTGGATGGCTGGCATCAGTGGAAACTTCTTCTGGACAGTGACCTGTTTCCCAGCTGGAAAAGGTTTAGTAATCTATGTGTAAGAAGTATCTCCTGGATCCTGTTCACCTCACACTTTACCACAGAGAATGAACTCCCGACCAGAGCCATCCCGAGTGGACTATGAAGCCCAGATGAAATATTCCTGCATCATCTCCCTCCTTCCACCATCTTCTTAACACCTTCATGCTGATGAGCCCAGGCAGCAGGAACCCTGTGCATCCCAGAAGGGCAAAGTCCCTAGACAACATGGCATGGGGCGGAAGGATAGGACTGAAAGGGGGGAGGGGCAGGCTGAGAGCTGAGTTGCTACCTGGCCATGGTAGTGTATGAACAGAAGGAATTCTGCGAGTTGTTCTGAACCCCAGTGATGCATCTTTCCCTCACAGCTACTGCCTGACATCAGGGAATTAGTATCTCATACTAGAGCCCAAGGGCACAAAGTAGAAAGTCCCATAATCCTGGGATAGCCCTGATGGTAAAGAAAGAAAAGGAACTTTTTAATCTGCCTCAGGGGCTTGCATCCCAGCTTAAGATACAACTCAGCTAGCCAGTCAGAAATAAAGAACAGAACAGTTAGAAATCACAGAGGTGACCCTGAGATCACACAGACCTGTAGGCCCTACCCCAGAGAGTGGGGTTGGGCGGTGACAGAGTGTGGGGGCTAGGGGATGGAACAGTGACTGAGATGGCAAGTTCTCTCCTTCTCGCCCCCGACTCACCAAGCAACCTTGGTCAGGTCTCTGGGCCACTCGGAGCTTTCTTTTTTCCACCACTTTTAATATAAGGCAAACACTGTCAGTCTGATGGCTGTGTGATTAATGAGGTAACATTTGTAAAATGCTAAGAGCTTTCCAGAACTCAAATGCAAATACTTTAGACCAAATACTGTGGATAACAGTTAAAACACAAAAAGGGTTAGTCACCAGTTGGCTGAGGATATGAACCTGAGAAGGAATTGCAGAAGGAGTGTGTTCTGTGAAAGGATTTGACTATGGTTAGGTGCACATCAGGGGAAGGAAAAGGAAGGGGAAAGAAGTTTTAGGGCTTGCAAAATCTAAAATATGAATTATCTCGTTTCCAACAGAGGCCATTTAACTTTTAAAACTCTGCATCCTTTCAACAACACCAAAGATAATTCAATTACACAAAATATTTTTCTATACACATAATCCTATAGGGTCTAACCCAAGGTGGGACAGTAGAGTATACTGACACGCTTGTTCTTATCCCAAGAAAATGACACAGCATGAAGCTACAGGGGCCACATACCAACTCCCTTGGCACTCAGGAGCGGCCACTTTACTTCCCCCACTTTCTGGGGAAATGGAAGAATCATATTAATCACTGGCAAATTTGATAACAGATGTGTTTCCCAGCAAATCCACGTCAAGCACTCAAAAAGTAATTACCCCCTAAAGCTTGTTGTGTTCCTCCGTACATTTGGCATCAACTAAAGTCTTCAGCCGCTTTGTTTTTATCTGACGTGAAGCTAAAGCCTCGGGGTGATACTCCAAGTGCTGCTTTAGATTATGAAGTCTTCACAGCCCCTCGCTTTAGGGCACTGTGTTTATTGATGCTTTGTAAGCAATTTACAGTCCCTTAATAGCACATTCACCACAATGTTACAGTGTTTAACTTGTTAAATTATATTTAGAGCTTCAGGGAAAATTACCTCATTGGCTTCACTAGCGTGGGTTATTGATATCACACAGGAGTTATGGCAGTATCCACCTGACTGGGGACGGCGACAAGAACATTTTACAGGCTGGAGTCAAAAGTGGAATGCGAAATTCAAGTGGAGACATCGAGGTGGTACGGGACTGGTGGGAGAGAGGGAACGGGCTAGCGCTCCAGGAGAGGAGTCAGGGAAGGCAGAAGGGACAGAGGCGAGCGAACTGGGTCGGCATCTGGCAGAGTTATTTATTAAATTGGAAAGCAAAAAAATTCTCATGATGGCCATCTTGATTCCAACATTGATTTAAGCCACCTCCGCGAATGGGCAGTGCTCCTATTCCTATCCTCCCTGTCCTTTGGAAAAATGTTCTAGATCCAGGGACCTGGGAGACAGTGCTGACCTCCTGCTGCAGTAGCCACTCATCCAACGGCTGGGTGTTCACTTCTCTGGGGCTAAGGTATTGCAAGGGAAAGAGTGGACATATTTGTTTTTTTTTTTTTTAAGATTTTTATTTGTTTATTTGAGAGAGAGAGAGACAGCCAGAGAGAGAGAGTGAACACAAGCAGGGGAGTGGGAGAGGAAGAAGCAGGCTCCCAGTGGAGGAGCCTGATGTGGGGCTCGATCCCATAACGCTGGGATCACGCCCTGAGCCGAAGGCAGACACTTAACGACTGAGCCACCCAGGCGCCCCTGGACATGTTTTAAAGCCAGGTAAAGGAGGAGGAGGTGGCCAATAAAGGGGAAGAGGAGGAGCAGGAGGAAGAGGAAGAGAGAAGAAGGGAGACGAGAAGAAGGAGAAACAATGGCAAGAGCAACAACGGTAGAAGCAGCAGGAGCAAAATCTTTATGAGAAAATCGGGACATAAAGTGAGGCTAAGATATCATCAATCCTAAAGCTTAGTGATGTCATGAGACTTCTTCAGAAAAGCAGCCAAAGGCCAAGGTATTAAAATCCACTGCAGAGGCTGGAGCACAGGCATGAGAAACCAACCAAGTGGCTGATGCACTCTTCGGTCTGAGCTCATGTGACCTTTGCTGGCTCACGGATGGCTGAAGGCTGGAAGCAAACCATCAAAAATGACAAGTACCGCGGTGTGTACCTCCGTGAGAGAACGGCACTTGCTCTTCCCCATCTGGAGGTGCTGCACTAAGTTTCTCATGCTCAGGAGACTTAATACTAATTAATAACCAAAATAAAACAGACAGTGACATTGCAAAAACAAAAGGCATCCAGTGAAATAAACAGCATTGCTCACCAGGCAATGTTTTGGCAAATAGGACTGTTGACGAAGAACCAAAGAGAAACATAGCAAGTTGTGTGTATTTCAAAAGACAGAGAATGAAAAGAGGGGAGAAATGTTGTCCGCAACACAGGCATATAGTTTCCTAAGCAAAGAGCAGCTAGGTGCACAGGTATAAGTCTTAGAATGTGATCCCTTGAAGAGAAATTTCAGTCTTAAGTACAAATCAGAAATTCCCATTCCTCCTAGAGTTGACAGATTTTCACGTTTGATCCAATAATTCACACTTAACATCTAGAGTTGCAGTTCCCAAACTGTGCGCTTCATTGGCCCTGGGTGCTGCATAGAGCTTTTCAAGTTTGAGGGAAACATGGCAATACTTGACATCTATGGCATGCCGCACAAACTCAGAGGCGGTCAGGGTTTCAACATTAGGTCAAACTGCATTCCTTTGGATTATATCACAATTTTGCAAAGCTGGATTTTTGGTGGTTGCTGTGATAAGAAGTAAATACCATGCAAAAATAACTGTGGGACAGAAAACAAGGGTGGTGTTGTCCATTCTGATTTGACAGTTTGGGAAGGTGTGGAGAGCCCAATAGGTACACACATCCTATGAGCAAGTAATTATGGTTATTTTAAAATGAAACAAAAGTATTCTTTTTTTCTTTCACTTCAATACCTGTTATTATTTATTTCAAATAGCTACTGAGATGTTTATATACTTATTAAGTTGCTTGGAACTAACTACTTACTAAGCAGAATGATCTATCTCTTTTGGCCAAGGCGTCCAGTGAAAAAAATATTGAAACACAGACAGTGCCTAAATTCCGAGAAAGTTTGGGAGCCTCTGGCCTGGAGAAAACAGATAGCAAAAATAATGTGTGGTAATATTTAACAAAGAACTAAGTAAGAAAAAAAAACCACACAATTTGGGAAAAAGAAGAATCTGCTATGTTTTCCAAAGAGCAGTAGAAATTCAGATGTTTTGGAAGCTTTATCTCTTGAGCTAGTTAGCATCATGGGAATTTCTATGCTCTGAATTTTGGCAAGTTCCCAACACGTGTAAGACTGTATGTTTAACTCTCTATATATCGATTGGCCCCACCAATGTCCTGGCACTCAATTATCTTACTGTAATTATTCTTTGTTTTAGGGTGGCACCATGAATGTCATCTGTCACTGACAACAGTCATTTTATTGTCTAAGTCTGAGATATACAGCCTTAACTAGGAGACATTTCACCAATGGCTAAGAAAACCACAGAATTCAGGTCCATTGCACTTCACCCAAGTTAGGATCTAATGCCCCAAAATACACTGGAGCAGGATGCATTTAATTGTCAAGGGTCCGAAAGAGGAAGCTAGCAAAGGCTAGAAATGATGGAAATGCATGAACCAAAAGGAACCTTCAAGACATAAAATGTCCCACCAATGACCAGGTGTTTCAGGTGTGAAAAAGACCAAGAGAACAGCATGGAGTTCATAGACCAGTTTCAGACTTTAAACTCAAGCTGATTCCCAGAGGAGGGAATTGAAATGCTTGCCTGGGGAAAAAGTTGACTCTACTAAAATTCCAATCAAAAATTGTCTGGAGACTTTGTTGAGGTCTTTTGGTTTGTAACTAGGGAGTAAAAAGAACAGGACACAAAATACTAAAGATCAATTCTTAACTCTAAATATTTTATTTTGATGTTATTTTCAAAAAGCCACTTCTTCTGTCCACTCATTTTTTTTTTGACAAAAATTTATTAAGGGCAACATGTGTACCATCCCACTAGGTACCCTAGAAAGCCCATAAGAAGTATAAGATATGATCCCTGTCTTCAAGAAGTTTGCAAACAAACCTTAAACACTTAAAAAAAGTTAAATGTCAAAAGAAGATAATGCCAGAGATGTCATTAGCCTGTATATGATTATAGGCCAAATGAGTGGTTCAAGAGTCCTGAGGTGTTATGGTAAATTTTATGGTCAACTTGGCTAGACAATGGTGACCAGTTGTCTGGTCAAACACCAGACTAGATGTTGCTGTGAAGGCATTTTTAAAATCTTACTAACATTAAAACCAAAGACTGAATAAAGCATATCACCCTCCATAATGTGAATGGGTTTCATTCAATTAGTTGAAGGCCTTAAGAACAAAGACTGAGGTTTCCCAGAGAAGAAGAAATTCTGCCTCAAGACTGCAATATAGAAACCCTATCTGCATTTCCTGCCTACAGATCTTGGACTCAAAACTACAATATCTTGGACTTAAAACATACAACCACAACTGAGCACCTGGGAGGCTCAGTTGGGTAAGTGTCAGACTCTTATTTCAGCTCAGGTCATGATCTCAGGATCCTGGGATTGGGCCCAACATCGGGCTCTGTGCTCAGGGTGGAGTCTGCTGGAGCTTCTCTCCTCCCTCTCCTTCCCTTTCCTACCCACACATGCGTTCATTCTCCAATAAATAAATAAATAAATAAATAAATAAATAAATAAATAAATAAATAAATAAATAAATAAATAAAATCTTAACAACAACACTGTAACATCAACTCTTGCCTGAATTTCCAGTCTGCCAGCCTGCTCTATATAAGCTTCAGACTTTCTAGTCCCTCCCCGCCCCCATCTCTCTCTCTCCTCTCTCTGTACAGAGATAGAGACAGAGAAGTAGATATATATCTCCTATGGGTTCTGTTTCTCTGGAAGACCCTGACTAAGACAAGAAGATAAAAAAGTGGTTGTTGGTTAGAGCAGTCAGGGAGCTCTTCAACAAGGAACTAAAGAGGGGCCTTAGAGATCAGGTAGCATTTCCATGGGGATGAGATTAATCACTGCTGTACTCACTGTTAAAGGACGAAGCAATATAAACTAAAGCAAGATGTGGCCCCCTGACCTACAGAGAAAAGATAAAATGGGAGAGACAAACACTACAAGTAGATATTATTCCAAAAGGGGAGACTGAGGACATCATGTTGGCCAAACACAGAACTTCAAGATGTCAAAAGAATTCTGTGCATACGAAGAAGGGCTCTGTCTGAATTCTTGCTCCAGCTCTGGTCAGGTGACACAGCCACTGAAAACAGCTTCCTTGGCCTTCACTTTCCTTCCACCAATTCGAGAGAAGCAATGCCCCACAATATCCAATAGCCTCTTTGCCACCCCATGCAAACCCTCTCCCCTAACAGCAGAGAGAAAGAAGAGAGAGTGAAGGGGAGATCTCCTCCACACTCACATGGGTTTCAGGCGAGACGAGTCTCAAACCTGTTCCTAAGAAAAAAGGACATAATCTTAACTGAAACAGGCAGCAATCTAGAAAGATACATTCTGAATCTATGTAATTATAAAGAGTAGACTGCTTGAAAGTTATGTTGGAGACAATCTGCCACATATTTCTCATATAGGTATAGATGTAGATACAGGGTTGGTTTTTTTTTAAGTAACACTGACTTTTTTTTTTAGGAAGCTACTGCTTTTTTCTGACTCCATTACAATTTAAAAGTCATTGGCTTTTCTCTCACTCTCTCTCTCTCTCTCTATATATATATATAACGTGCATATATCCTGAGAATAAACAAAAAAGACGTAGTACACCCAGTAGAAAATGGATACAAAATACGAACAGGAATTCAAAAAAGAGAAAGCCCAAATGACCAAAACATATATGGAGAGCTGTTCAAACTAGTTTATCAGTAATCAGAGAAATGCAAAGTAAAATGAGAACAGCAAAAAATAGAAACATGGATTATTATTAGTGTTGGTGCTGATATGGGGATTTAGGAACCATATGCTATCATAATGTACATTTCTGTGGTCATTCTGGAAAACACCCAGGATCAACTTAGGGAAATTAAATATGCATGGGCTATATGTCCCTATATTCTCATGCAGGGCCATATAAAGATCATGGTCATGACCCAGGCCCCTTCTATTTGTAGGGTACAAGGCAAGTATACAAATGGAGGTCTACATCCCACATGACTAAATTGTTTATAGTTACAAGTCAACCTATAAATATGTTCACCTCCTACCTTGACAAATGTACGATCATAACGGCCTGGAAGGCCAGGTTTGAATTAACAATTGTCAACTCCTTGGGCTCTACCTTTAGCCTCTAGCTCTGGCCCCCAACCTGCTCCTCTTTTCTTCCCAACCACTAGAACTATCTGCACTAAGGGTGGTGCCATACACACGCATGTAATTTATAAACGAAGAAGCCAGAACCAGACAATTTACTGAGAAACCGAGTAAGTGGCAAAAGCAGAGCCTGAATTCATGTTTCCTGATTTCCAATCCTGAGCAGCTCAGTGATTTTCAGTGGAAAAAATTAATCAGACAACTACCTGTAAAATAAGCCTAAAACTGAGCTATTGAGATGGGAAAAGGTGACCCTAGATGAGAACTGCTGCCACATAGAGACTGAAGCCCACGTACAAGCTCCATGGAGATCCCCCATCTTTCAAATAACCAGGTCTTCACCACTGACCTCATGTAAGGTCAGCAATATAGTCTGTCGTTGCAATTATGGACCCCACGTGGAAGCCCCAAACTGTTAGGACTGTAAAACAGTTCAGCCACTTTGGAAAACAGTCTGGCAGATCTTTAAAACCTTAAACATAGAGTTACCATAGGACCCAGCAATCCTACTCCAAGTATATTCCCAAGACAAATAAGGACTACGTCCATACAAAAATGTGTACTCAAATGTTCACAATGGCATTATTCAAAATAGCTGAAAAGTAGAAACAACCCAAATGTCTATCAACTGATAAACAGATAAACAAAATATGGTATATCCATACAGTAAAACGTTATTTGGCCATAAAAAGTACTGATACATGCTACAAAATAGATGACCCTTGAAAACATCATACAGAGAGAAGTCAGTCACAAAAGAGCACATATTATATGATTCTCTTTATATGAAATGTCCAGAATAGACAAATCCATACAGACAGAAAGTAGACTATGGTTGCCTAGGACTGAGGGGATGGAGGATGGTGAACGATGGCTAATGGGCATGAGGTTTCTTTCTGAGGTGATAAAAATATTTGAAAATTGACTGTGGTAATGAATAAATAAAACGAGAGGGTTCATGCTATGAAATGCTATATAACAGAAGCAACAAAAAAGTGTGCAACAAGGATAGGTCTTTAAAACAGCGTTGCATGAGAAAAGGAACAGGAGAAGATTTATAGCACATTACCATTCAACAACACACATACACACAACTATATTTTTACAAGGGTACATGCAGATTTAAGAACATACAATGACGGGGCACCTGGGTGGCTCAGCTAGTTGAGCGTCTGACTCTTTGATTTTGGCTCAAGTCATGAGATCGAGCCCCGCCTAGGCTATGCACTCAGTGGGGAGTCTGCTTAAGAGTCTATCTCTCCCTCTCCTCCCCACCCACCCCCCCCCACCCCCACCATGTGCACATGCACTCTCTCGCCTTCTCTCTCCAAAATAAATAAGGGGCACCTGGGTGGTTCAGTCAGTTGAGTGTCCGACTCTTGGTTTCGGCTCAGGTCATGATCTCGGGGTTGCGCACTGGGCTCTGCACTCAGCCTAGAATCTGCTTGTCCCTTTCCTCCCCCCATGCTCACGCATGTGCTCTTTCTCAAATAAATACATAAATAAATAAAATCGTTTTTTAAAAATTGACAAAAAAAGAACATATGATGAATATTTTGGAGTGGGTGGCTATGAAGGAGAGGTGAATGGTGTGGGAACTGAAGACAGAGGAGAGAAAGTAGAGCAGACGAGATTTTCCCAAACCCGTGATGACAAAGTACTCTGACCTGAGAAATTACTGAATAATGTTGATTAACTCAACTCAGCACCTGAAGTCGGAAAGGAAGCTTTCAGATGAAGAAAGCAAATGAAAATTTTAAAAATATATGGCAGCAGCAGTGAATGGCCTTCTACATTTCTGTTTCTGAAAATCACACGAGCAGCCGAACGGCCCAGGTATAAACTGCTGTGGGAACAAGAAAGTGTTTCTGCCTCCTTTTCTGCATCGGCTGGTGTGATGCTTAGGTCAGAAGAAAAGAAATAGATCTTCGCTTCCCCCGGAAAGAACAAGGTAGTGCTTGCACAACAAGTAGGCAATGAGTGAGGTAATTTAAACAAAGTAATCACCCAGAGACATATCAGTCAAAAGATAACACGTAGTCCTCAAAGTTCCAGAAAAAACTTTCAAAAGTCGGTGGAGTAAATAGGTTACATTGTTTGATTTTGTTTGATTTGGGTTTTGGCTTTGGTGGGGGGGAGTGAAGTGGACTTTTCAGATTTGGTTGTGAAGGAAGGAATTTTTCAAAAATGGGAACTTCACTAACTTGAAGAATCCGGCTGTCTCGGCGATGGCAATTGATCTATGTAGTGCTGAAATGAAAGCTCCTTCTTCACCGTGACAGACAAAATGCTGCCCCCCAATCTTTTATCTGCTTCTTCCTACCATCCCATGGCTAATGCTCACAGAGAGGGGCTGACCCTGCCAACCAATTACATTATGCTAATTTGTCTGTTACTCTAACTCCTGCAGGGGCATTCACCAAGCAGAGCAGCTTCTAGATTTATATTGTGTCTTGCCGCCTCTGCACACCAGCTAGGTTAATGGAGCTTTCCGCCCCGCCCCCACTCCCTTCTCTGCTCCCAGTGCGGGCAGTATCTTCGGAGGCAACAGTGTACTTTCCAAATGACAGCTCTGCAGGCTCAGGGCTGTGCAGAGACGAGCCTGGGCATTATCCTGGATGTCTCCCCAGAGTGCACTGTTTATCTCAGAAGACCTATCCTCTGGAGAAACTTGTTTTCTTAAGAAAATATATTGCCACTTTTTTTTTAACATACTTTAAAGGAGTGGGCAAGTGTGTCAGCGTCTGCTGAGTGTCTGTGTTTTATGGAGTATGCATCACCTCGCAGGAAGTCTATTAGACCATAAGTTAAATTAAAAAGGCATGCATGCTAGGAAATCTGCAATGGACTGCTATTCTGTTAAAAAGAGAAAGTGCTAGAGTTTTGGAAAGTGAGTTGGAACACACATCTGAGAGTGTACACCTTTCTCCCAGAGTCAGGAATGCATTGAAAGCCTCCTATAACTAGCATTCCAACACAACATCCAAAGCTCGCAGATTTTTGGATCGACCAGGATTGCAAAACACCCCCATGTGCCAGGCTGCGAGAGAGAAAATAATGAACAATATGCAACTATAAAACAATGAGCCCCGTTCCTATAAGTCACCTTTCAAAGTCAATTCCATTACATTAGAAGTTTGAAATCTATGGGACAACAATAAACGCTAAGTCCGGGAAAGATAATAGCCATTAAAAATCCAGCCACCTCCAAGGAAAGTTACTTCATCAGCTAAAGATGGTGAAGCAGTCTTAGAGTCCTCATAAAACTCACCATTTATCAAGGCAAAAATAATCACCCTACTTAATGACCACAGCACCCATATGAGGTAGATATGACTAATCCCACTTTACAGGTGAGAAAACTGAGCTCTGATCTGTTTGAGTAACTTGCCCAACACGGCAATTCACTGATGGAGTCGGAATTTAAAAAACACCCATTCTCCTAACCTCCATTCACTCTCTATTAGATCTACCAAACTGTCTGGTTTTGCAGATGGAGAAACCGAGGCCTAGATAAATGACCCTCCCACACCCAAAAAAACAAAATGGAGGCCAGAAAGGCTCCAAGTTATATGACTGGTCTCCGGGCGCCTGGTCCAGAGTGCCCCCCTGAACACCTTGCACACTTCTTGTCTCAACTCCTACTAGTCACACAGGAATGTGGCATATTGCATGACGTTTTCGGAATGATCCACTTTTCTAGTAAACACAAAATACAGGAAGTCATTTTCAGTACCAAAAAAAATCCATTTCCTGTTCTTCTGGTGCATTGGATTGAGATCTGTCCTGACCAAGATGGGGCCAATGAAAGCCCCTCTCTTCAAACTTAGATATCCTTTACCCACACATTTTATGACCTAAAATAATATCTGAAAAACAGACTTTTGGATGACTGACACTGTTAGGTGGTTGCTACAAAGAGTGATGGAAAGCTGCTTGTAATGATGTGGAACGATGCCTCAGATATATAATTAAGTATTTTTAAATGACAAGGGGCAAACAATGTCCTTTGGATAAAGAGAAAAGGGAGAGATAGATAAATGAATAGACAATCAAACAAATGCATAATGTTTTTTTCTGGGATGCTATGAATTATGGTATACGAACAATTTTTTGGAATGATATAAAAGGAAACTATTCACAGGGATCACCTGTGGGAGAGGCGTTCTAAAAAAGGCAGAAGGAAAGGAAACTTTACTTCTCATTTTATGCCTTCCTGCACTGTCTGAAAGTTTCAATGTGCACACGTTGCTTTTATTCTTAAAAAACGGCCAACAGACATTTGCTCCATATAACACAAATAACTAAACTTCAGATGTTCCAGTGGAAAGAAGAAAGCAAGTACTGAGGTTCTTACGAGGCCAACAGGATCGTGTCTGAGAAACTGGTCCGTAAACGAAGAAGAAAGTTGTATGGACACAAGATACTTGTCATGATGCTGATCAGGGTAATTACCAGAATGAAGAAAATAATAATCCGAAGGAGCAGGCTGAAGACGAACAAATATCCAAAATCGTGGGGAGGCTGGGATGCCGCTATGAAGTGGAAATAGCCAGATGGCATCAGCTGATTTGTTTTTAACAGGATTAAACATTAAGTAATGTACCCCCCAAAATGTACACCCAGTAAATTAAGGCTGTAATTCCATCTTGGTGTTATGGTGACATGAAAATCCACTCAAGCTTTTCTGTCAGGGTTTATGAAGTTATCAAAGCCCCTTGATGGAATTACAACACTATTATGTACAGCTGGAGGGACATTACTCCTTATCTTAACAGCAGTTAAAAGCACAGTGGCACAAAAGGGCACTAAAATGCCAGTTCCTCATTAGCAGCAGAGAAAGGGGACACATGTACACACATGTGCTTACACACACACACACACGAGCATGCACTCATGACCGTCTGCATTAATGATTATTGGTCTAAGTGCATAATGCTGCATAATCTACAGCGTCTCTTTCTCAAGATTTAATAGAACTGCTCACAGATAACACAGTGTCTGCAACGACCAGTGTTCTTTCACCTTCTGGACATAAAGGAACATGGGCAGCTGGTCAGTTTTGCTCCCCAACACCCCTGCCTCCCAAAAGGAGCCATAAACAGAATAAGCAGCAACAATGACTTAAGACACTTAAGAACAGACAGTGCAATAGTTATGATATGGATTCGGTCTGAGTTAGAGGCCGGCTCTACCTTCTACTAACTGTGTTACTTTGGGCAACCTACCTTCCCTTTCTGTGCTCATCTGCCTCTTAAATGGAAATACTGATGGGACCTACTCTTTTGGTTGTTGTGAGGATTAAGGGAGACAGTATTAGTTAAGTGCTTAGTACAGAGTCTAGACACAAATGGAGCCCTTGTCAAATATTGCTACTGTTATAGTGCCAGCAGCATTATCACATTTAGCAGCAAATAAGTGTATTTGATAATATAGGCCAAAACTATCAATAGACTTAAGAGAGACACTAAGAATTTAAGAACTGTGCTTGTATCATAGGATTCTCAGGAGAAACTAGAAAGAAGGATCAAACTAAAGCCAACTTTTGAGTTCAACATAAAGAGAACAGCAAGGAGCTTTTTAACTGCAGTAGAAGCCATTGAGAGTAGTAGTTGATTAAAAAGTTGAGTAAGGGGGAAGGACCATAAAAATGACAGGCGTATACTTTAAGCATCTTGTTAACTTAAAATGTATAAACACACATGCACTGCCAATCTTCTGTAGGGCCAATGCCTTTTCTGAGTGTGGGTCTGCTGGGGGAGTTCGGCATATTCTTTCTCGCATAAACCACACCCTGGATGTATAGTCGAAGATTTCTAGCTTTAGACTTTTAACAGTACAGCAAGAGCTCAAAGACCATTAAGAAACAGCCTGAGTGCAGAATCTGTTTGTATTTCCATAAATAACTTCACAGTCTCTTACAGTTTTTGCCCATACTCAATTTGATAATATTTCTAAGAGATTCTCCTGTATTCTTTGCAAGCATTCCAATTAGGGCTTTCCTTTCATGCTCATATTTTTTTCATGTATACATTATTTAATTAAGTTATGCATTAAAAACTAGGCACAACCACCAGCACCGACAGTTTGAAAAGAAATACAACTGATGTCTGGTGCGCATACGAAAGAGCTGGGGGCTGCAAGCCTTCAAGGTGTTGTGGGCATCGGCAGATTTGATTCAAAGAGAGAACGAAGAGTGTCAGCTCGTCTGCCAGGTGGTCTCAGTTTGGGTCCATCAAGAGAAGTTCCACCACGTGCTCATGAGTATCATGGCAGAGGGAGAAAGAGCCATAGGTTCCACCATTTTAACAGCTCTTACTGACGTTCTTAAAATCCCACCTCACTTTCCTGTTCTCAACCCTTCTTTGCCATTAACACCAGATACAACCCGAAGAGCTATCTAAAGCCAGGAAGGAATACCTGTGTGCAACCGTCAAAGAACCAGAAGAAGAGCAGTTTGTTATATAAACAGAGAATGTAGTGACATGACAGGGATGGTGGTACTGCTAGAGGCTTACAACAATTATCTAACTAAATGGCATTTGGATGTGTGGTAGGATGTGGACAGTGGCAGCCCCCAGCAAAACGAAGCCTCCTCTGCTATCACATGCCCCGCCTCAGGACTACAGGATCCTTTCACCCAGCCCTTCCAAACCCAGATGCCCATTCTACCTATATCCTCCCCCTCTCCTCTGGCCCTTCTCAACCTAAACCATAACATGCTCTTAGGGGCCAATCCAAAACTCATTCACCTGCAGTACAAACATTAATGAAATCTAATGTTATCTTTCCCAAGGGATTGTACATTAGAAGCAATAAACAAAGTATCAAGGTGACATGCTAAAGGAATAAAATTACACAATTAAAGGGCATCCAAGGAGATTCAGAAGAATGATACCAGGGCCTATGAAATCATGCTAAGAGACTAGGTATTCCATATTATAAAATAGGTTGAGAAACTAGCACCAATAGGGTTTTGGAAATGTCCTTTATAAAATATGTTAAAGTCTTCAGTGTTCCTTGAAAATACAAACTGGTCTCTCAAGACTCGGCTTGATGTCAAATTTTTCCTGAAACACCCCCACATTACACGTGTACCATGCATCCTTGGAAACAGCCATAACAATTTATGCCCAACGAATGGGAAAGAATGTTGATTTCACTTGCTTTACGACTTGGGTGATGGTGGGCTGGTAACCAAAAATGTCTGTGCTTATTTTCAGAACGATACCATGACGGTCCATCAACCACCATTTGTTGAGTTCCCACAAGCTGATGACAGTGGGTTTTGCCTTTGGAGGATGTTAAGGGCTGGGAACCTGGACATATTTTCAGCTCACCGGGACTCTGCCTTTTCTCAGACTAAAACTGAGTGGCTGAGTTGAGGTTAACCTACCAATTGGGGAAGAGACCTACCTGACAAAAATGTCAACCACAAAAATGCTTGATTGCAAAATTATTACTTCTTTTATTGGTTTGGAATTAAAATATGAGCTAAGAATATAGATGTGAATTAGAGGACAGGCTCCTGCTAATATCTTGAGAAACAGAGTTTTCCATTCAAGTCTCTTACCTAGTTTGCACTTAACTTTCTTATTTGTAACACAGGTAATAATAGTACCTATAATAATATTACCTACCTCTTTGTAATGCTGTGAGACTTAAATACTATTCAAAACACATGCCTTACAGTTTAGCAGCAAATAAGAGCAGACAGGCTCAGTGCACTACAGACAGCCAGGGGATGTTTATATTAAACACAACAACCAGCAATAATATTAATTAATTAATAATCGCTAACATTTACTGAGTACCTACTATGGGCCAGGTACCATCCTAAACACTTTTAATATGCTACCAAATCTAATGTAAACCTCTTTGAGGAAGACATTACTATTATCTCCGTTTTAGAAACAGAAAACTGAGGCACAAGAGAGGTTAAGCAACTTGCCAGGGATATATACAATAACTTTTCCGGTAGGGGTACTAAAAGATAGCAGAGGAAAATTGTTCAAGTAAAATGCAATAGCAGGTTATTAGCTTCAAGCCATAAAGCAAGTGTCTGCAAATTTTAGAGAACTGAAATTATACTGAATACACTCTCTGATCACAATGAAATTAAACTAGAATCAATAACAGAAAGGTGAGAAGAGAATTCCCAAGCATTTGGACCTGAAATAATATGCTTTTAAATAACTCATGGGTTAAAGATAAAATCACAGTAAAGATTAGAAAATATTTTTAATTGAAAGATAATAAAAAATACAATATATCAAGACTTGCGAGATATAGCTAAAGCTGTGCTTAGAAGGAAATGCATAGTTTTAACTGTATAATTAAAAAGGAAGAATAGCTAAAAATTCAATGATGTAAGTATCCATCTCAAGAAGTTACCCAAAATGCGATGCCTGGGTGGCTCAGTCAGTTGAGCATCGAACTCTTGGCTCACTATTTCTCTCTCTCTCAAATAAACAAATAAATAAAATCTTTAAAGAAAAAAAAAGAAGTTACCAAAAAAAGCACAAATTACACTCAAAGGAAGTAGAAGAAAATTAATGAAAACGAAAGTGGAACTCAGTGAAATTAACAGATATACAATGAAGAAAACTGACGAAGCAAAAGCTTGAGTCTTGGAAAACACTGATAAAATTGATCCACTCCTAGCAAGACTATTCAAGGAAAAAAAAAAAAAGAAGGAATAAAATAGATCAAGAATAAAAAGGGGGACATTGCTTACATATGCCACAGACAACAAAAAGATAAAGAGAGGATATTTTCTAAAACTTTATGCCAATAAGTTTGAAATTTTACTTAAAGGGACAAGTTCCTAGATAATCCCAATTTATAAAATTGACACCAAAAACACAAAAAATCTTGACAGATGGAGACAGAAGATATATTCTTCCCCCAGTGTTTGGAGATGTTGTTTTGCCAAGGCGGGGTATAAATATACCCGGCCACTGCTAAAATATGATTATGGAATCATTATTCGAAGTAGCTGCAAGCATTTTCAGGCAGACAGAAACACTTATGATGCCCTGTCTGGGGCAAAATCTACCTTCGAATACTTGGATTTTACTTAAAAGGAAATTAAAATCCAAAGCCAAGTTTTCTTTTTAGCTCCAATGAGTGTAAATTAGTTTTAAGTTTTCTCTTAAATGTCAAGGAAAGACATGGCATCTAGATCCTTTAAAGTTTATAAGGTCTCAGAACTCTGATGATGTTGGACTTTACTCTTTTCCCTCAATCTCTGTAGACTATGGGAGAGATTTTAGAGTCTGTTTACAGAGAAGAGTTCTCATTTCATCTCCGGGTGAATCTGTGAAGTAGACAGAACTATTACTGTTGCCCACGTTATTGATACTTAACAATTTAGATGATCTGTCCACGGTTTCAGGAGGCAGCGATGGACGGAGTTAGAATTTGAACACAAGCCCTCAGGTTCCAGATTCAGTGCTCCTTCCAAATGCTAGAGGGGCCAAAGGCTCGATTATTCTATGAATTTGTAACCTATTCATAGTCAGCACGAAGTCTTTTAGAAAACTGATGCAGCCATCACCATGGGTCAGCTGAGGCTGGGGCATTGCTGTCTCCTGTGGGTTGCTTGCAAAATAAAATTTTCTTCAGTAAGAGGTGGCCCAGAATGATACAGGGGTCTTCTTTCCTTCACGGTAAAGACAGTGTCCCGTCTAGAGTGAGGCTCACCTCAGTTCAAATCCCAGCTCTACCACCAAGCAGCTACGCGACTCTGAGCATGCTGTTTCATCTGTCTCTTCCTCTGTTTCCTCATCTGTAAAATGGGGGTGACAGCAGCATCTTTCTTAGAGGTATTCTCTGTTGCTTGCTTTTTGTTTTTCTTTTATGAGAAGTAACACAAACGCGCTCAGAACAGTAACTGGCACATAGAAAGAGCTCTCGATAAAAACAAGATACACCTGTCAGGCATCTTTCTTTTTTCAGTCCATCATCACCTCTAACTTTATCTTGGCTTTAAATTTTAAATACCAAAGTCTATTTTTGCTCACTGTTCTTTAAAGCAAAACATTGGCATTTGAACCAAAATGTCCCTCTGAATACTTACACAGTGCCCAGAATAGAGGATTTACAGCTGAGCAAATGATGTTAGCTCCATTACAAATACTGTCAGGAAACAGCAGTGGGAGAGACTGCAGCAAGGACAGGGTCCATGGGCCTAGTCGAAATGAGTGCAGGAACCATGGAGGTGACATATAGATTTTTTTCCCTAGGATTTTTTTAAGTGACATTTAAAAATGTTTCACGTGAACTTGGCCACATTCATTTTCGGGGATTTATCAGTGAAAGGTCTAAACCTTCCCGCACATCAAGGTAAGCGATGCACGGTTAGAAACCCAAACTGCACCCCAAACGGCTTACCTGAAACAAAGAGTGAATGAGAAACAGAAGGATGGGAATATATTGAGTGTGACGTAGGAGGTTTGAAATTGAGATTCAGCTCTCCTTTCTGATGACAGACTGCTATCCATACTTTTTGTGTCCAGCAGATGAGTTGTGAATTCTCAAGATTTGTAAACATCACCCTTTTGCTGTGAGTTCATGTTTCTCTCACTAATCTTTCCCTCTTTTTCACTGGCAGGAACGTTAAACAGATCCTCAGTTCTGCCTCCGTTGGCCCACCCCATCCTTAAATTGTGTTTCAACCCCCTCCAAGTGACCCCAGCAGCCTGCATCTTCTCCATGTCCCTTCTGAGGCACCCACATCAGGTAAGCTGTCTCAGGGTATAATTTTCAACGACCATGTGCTCAAGATAAATGCAGACACTCTGCTATGCTGAAAAACAGAAAGTCTTTAAATGCATGTTATAGAAACTCCTTTTGCGGTTTGGTGGTGAAACTCAGGGCTGTTCTAAACATTTATTGGACTTCAGTGAATATACCAGAGTAGTCATTTTCTACCTCTCTAAATCTCAGCTTCCTCGCCTGAAAAATGGAGCTAATCCTCCCAACTTGCAAGATGATTCTAAGGATTAAATCGAAGTGTACAGGTTAAGCTTCCAGCACAGTCGTGACACACGCAGCTAGTTTGGGAGGTACAGCGACACAGGAACGGCAGTACTGGCTTCGGAGAAACACAAGCCAGGCTTTCTAGTCAGACTTCACATTTCTCTCCTTGTTGGTGGATGGACCTTAAGCAAGTTACTGAACTGCCCTGCGCTTCAGTCTCATCTGTAAAATGGGCATGAAGCAGCTACGTTTGAGGACTAAACAAGACTTTATGTGTAAATACTACTACATGGGCAACAAGTTAACACTCTCGAGCAATTCGTATATACTCCGCACCCGGTGAATGTTAAGAACCCAGTGGTAGGTACTCTTCCTAATGGTGCTAATACTATTAATAACGTTAATAATTTAAGATGGATGACTGTCTCTGAACTGGAATGCCGCAACTGAACCTTATTCATTAAGTGATTCCACAAACCTCAGGCTGGTGAGACAAGCTGTCAAATCCTGTTGCAAGGAACTTGAGGTCTGAGCCGGATCAGGCCTGGAAACAGCAGAGACAGAGTTCCCACTGCTAGAATTACTGAGCTTCAAAGCTGGAAAGGAATTCAGGACTTGGCAGGCAGGCAGCGAAGACAACAAGCCAGAGAGAGACGCACCTCACGATGGAGGTCAAGAGAAGCCAAGGAAGCTGCAGCAGACCCCCAGAGGGGCTCAAGAAATACGGACGCCATGTTGGAGAGTCTCTGCAAAGTCTACAGGCACACATTCCCCCACTCTTCTCTTGAAACTATTCTGTGTCTTTGAAAAAAGAAAGAGGGAAGCTACACAGAGTGCCCCATAGGCTCCAGGTGCTTTCCGAGTGCTGGCCTGGTGGTTTCTCCAACAGGCTGCCTGTTAACACAGATGGGAATCAAGACATTCTGTGAGCAGTGAATCGTGACAATAAACACTTTGGCTCCCAGAAAAAAGACTCAGGATGTTGGAGGGACCCATTCACAGCTCTGGGCTTGGAACCTTGATTAGATCTGACGTGTCTCATGGTTTGGTTTTTTTTTTTTTTTTTTTTTCTCATTCCTTCTTTTTAGATAGAAAACCTAAAGAACATGACCAGGCTTCCAAATGTAAAATCTCGGTGGGACAGAAGTTAGTATGGCCCAACCCAGGAGAGAAAGAAGCATGCTACAGAAATGACCAGGCATAGGAGGGCAGAAAGAAGATCCTTCCTAAGAAACTCATGGTTACCATGTCAGGGACTATTCTTTTCTTCCTTTCTTCCTTCTCTCCTCCTTTCTCTTTCCTCTTCCTCCCATACTGTTTGCCTTCCTCCCTGTCTCTTTTTTTTTTTTCCATCCTCTGTCCTTCCTTCCTCTCTTTTCCTAAAGAAAACAGCTTGACTACGGAGGCAGCAGGGGACAAAGCCTACACCGGTTAGCCCAAGTGTATGAGTATTCCTGCAGAGAGCTGTGTGTGTGTTATCAAATCAGAGTGACCCAGCGCTCCTGGCAGGGCTGCTGCTGCGTGACTGTGGAGAGGGGATGGACGGGGGATCCCAGAGGCTTCACAGCATCTCACTCATTCACCCCGGACTGGGAGGAACCTCAGATGGGAGCTGCAGCACAGAAGCCCTCGACGAGAAACAAATTGTTAGGGAAGAATGGATTTCTAAAAAGAAATAAGTAAAAGGGAAGTGACGTGAGACATCAGGGGCTTGAGAACTCGGACTCTGACATCAGACCAGTTGAGCTCAAATGTGGACTTTGCCACTTAGGAGCTGTGTGGCTCTGGGAAAAGCACTCGGTCTCGCTGTTGCTCAGTTCTCTGATCTCCAAATTGGGGGAAACAGTAGCACCAGCCTCATTAGGGTTGTTGTGAGGAGTAAATGAATTCATACGGAAGCACTATGGAAATGGTGGTTGTGATGATAATGAAGATGGTGTTGGAAAATCCAGGCCTTTTCCTTAACATTAAGTGAAGAAAAGCAAGAGAAGTGAAAGAGGAAGTGGACATGAAGAGAAGAAAGTATCATCTGAGAATTCTACTCTTGTTTGAAAATTCTCGAAGTTGGAGAAAAGGGGGTAAAGAAGGAGTACCCCCCAAATGCCTTATACTGGAACGCACGACTGGAAATGTTACCTTCCTACAGTAATAGTTCTGTGAGAGGCCCCCCAATTTCTGGAGGGATTACCTTACTTGCTAGTTAGCTTACAGCAGCATTTTCGCTTCCCCTAAGTAAAAGGGTCCACACCGTCCTTCCCCTCCACTGGGAGAGGGAAGGGCCTGGAGAGGGCTCTGGAGGGGGGAGCAGGGCGGGGCTATGACAGGGAGGCCACAGCATCCGTCTGCCCTTCCTAGAAGCCAGGACCTCCCCATTCCGTTTAATAAAGAGTTCCTTGTCTTTCAGCATACAGAGTAATCTCTGAAAGACTGCACTCCAATTTGAGAACAAGCCAAGAGCCAGTGGGAAATTCTCTAGCAAATTGAACAGGGAGACAATAATATGAAGGGCAACTGGATCAAAATGCCTTTTTCCTCTTCTTCTCCTTTTTTTTTCTTCTTCTCGAAATTCCTATCCCTGAGGGCTGAGGCACTGTTGGTCTAGGATTCTTTTCACCGGAAGTTGTCAGGATAATACTGTTCACAAAGCAGATATAGATTGGCTTTTCCAGGGTTGAGTGACAGGATCTGGGTCCCCAGAACGTAACTGAAAAACCCTGTGTTAAAAGCAAATGTTGAGTCCCAAATGTGACCTGTCATTGTGACTCATAAATGTTTACACTTGTTTTTTTAATTTTCAAAAGAGATATTGTCCCAGCCTATACAGTACCATCATTTAGGAGAAGGAGGAAGAGGAAGGGGAAGAGGGGGAGAGGAGGATAAAGAGGAGAGAGAAAAGACAGGGAGGAGAAGGAGAAGAGAGGGAGAGGGAGGAGAGGGAGGGGAGGGAGGAGCAAGAGGATGAAGACAAATCTCTTGGGGCTCTGACTCAGGATGGGCACCCCACAATATACTCAGCTTTGGTTATTTTATCAAGAAGTAAAAATAGGAGTAGGAATTTCAAAGTCCTTTAGAACAGAAGAGGAGGCTGTCTGCCCAGTACAGGACCAAGCCCATTGAAGACTCCTTAGAAAATGTCATGTAAAAGGCAGAGCTCAAAATCCTATAGAAATATCCTTTAGCCTTTTAGAAATTATGAATGGGAAACTTCTTTATCAAGTGGAGTTTAAGACACGTTGTCCTTGTGGCACTTTCTGATAGGAATTCTTGACCTTATGACTTGGGTCACCATCTCCATGTAAAGTATAGGTATAATTGAAAGGAAAGAAAGACAGACACTTTGTAGGGACTGATGTGGCAATTACTGTTTTCTCATATGTTACGGCCTTGAATAAGCTATCTAGTTTCAAGATCTCTTGTGTAACAAGGGACAGTTACTTTTCCTCCTACTGTTTATTATGTTCATACATTCACCGAGGTTGAGGAAGGTGGGTTATAAAAGCCCAGTCTTACTTTCATTCTGCAGGTTCTGAAAGGTTGCCCCTTTCAACATGCACCCTAATTCAACTATAAGACATTTCATGTTCTAAGTGTTATCTTCCCACCCCTGTGTTCTCAAAAATAGGAAATTAATCTTACTACATGCAAACGCAGTTCTAAATTATTGTTCATATTAACTATTTCCTATGAGGTGGGTATGATTATTATTATTATTCCATTTTACAGATGAGAAAACTAAAGTTGAGAGGTATAGCAACTTCCCCAGGAACACACAGCTGGTAGAAGCTGGGATTTGAACCTAGATAGCTTGGCTCACAACTCTGTGCTCTTAGCATTATACAATTCTACTTCTCAAGTTACTGTTCACCAAGTAAATACAGTTTTGTTTTTCCAGGGTTGGGGTAGCGGGTACTGTCTTAAATCTCTACTGCTGCATAGCAAATTGCCTCCAAACTTAATTTCTTTAAACAGTAAATATTTGTAACCTCACAGTTTCTCTAGGTCAGGAATTCAATAGTGATGTAACTGAGTAGTCTGGCTCATGACCTTTCATGAGATTACAGTCAAGACATTGGTTGGGGCTGCTCTCTTCTGAGGCTCGACTGGGGCTGGAAGATGTTTCCAAGATGGGTCATTTATACAGCTGTGTTGGCAGAAAGCCTCAGTTCCTGACCACATGGATCTTTCCTTAGGACCATCTGACTGTCCTCGCAACATGGTACTGCCTTCCCCCAAACCCTACAATGCCCTGCTTCACAAGCAAATACTGGAGTCTCAAATTAAAAAAAAAAACCAGTAATTTTCCACCAATAAAATTTGTTTTGTTTTTATTTATTTAAATAATCTCTACACCCAACATGGGGCTCGAACTCACAACCCCAAGATCAAGAGTTGCACGCTCCCCCAGCTGAGCCAGCCAGTCACCTCTCCACCAACAGAGTTTTAACCTCAGTTTTTAGTTAGTGTGTACACACCCCTCTTTATTAGACTACTTTCAGAATTCCTATGTAAAAGAGAACTTGGATAAGTCTGTCAGATGGTGTTACAGGTCAAATCGTGCCCCTCCCCAAATTCATTTCTTGAAGTCCCAGCCCCCCATCTCTTAGAAGGTGACTTTATTTGGAAATAGAGTCACTGCAGATGTAATGAGTTAAGATAGAATAGTGTTCAATATGATTAGTGTCCTTATAAAAAGGGGACATTTGGACAGAGACACACCCACAAAGAGAATCCAGACGACAATGAAAGCAGAAATTGGGGTGATACATCTACAGGCCAAGGAACATCCCATGAGTAGAACAAACCACTAGAAGCTAGGAGAAAGGCATGCAGGAGATTCTCCTTCACAGCTCACGGAAGGTATCGACCCTGCTGACACCTTGATCTTGGACTTTCAGCCTTCAGAACTGTGAGACAGTAAATTTCTGTTGTTCTAAGCCACCCAGTGTGTGGTACTTTGTTACAGTAGCGATAGCAAACTAATGTAGGTGGTAAGAGAAAAAAAAAAAAACCAGACATCTCCAATACCAAGAGATGGCTAAAAGACAGGAGATGTGGTTATCCTGCATCCATGGATGGACCATGGGGCTTTCCTCAAAATATTATATTGTTCTCCTTTCCTGCCACGCACTAAAAAAAAATTTTTTTGACCTTCCAAAAGTACATTCTCAAGTGAAACTGGCAAAAACTGAGTGGACAGTCAAGGTTTCCTGATCTCACCCAAGGAAGCGGAAATTTTATTACTCTTTCACGACCACAAGGTATTTCCTAAGCTCATTAAGCACATATTCCCCACCCCCCCCCACCCCCCACCCACCCCCCCCCCCCCCCCCCCGCAGAAGATCTTGTCTTAATAAGGCCACCGCCACCCTGTTCCTCCAGCCTCTGTCATCAGACAGGATAAAAGGCAAAAGTGCGGGTGGAGATGAGAAGGGGCTCTGGAGAGTTCCCACTCTGCTTGTTTATTTTGAGACACACTTGTGCTCCGACACAACTGTGGTCAAAGCATTCAGAATCTGAGGAACACAAACAAAGCTAACATGGCCAAGGGCCAGGGTAAAGTTTTCTTCAGCATCATACAGGGAGGGCAATTTTGCATAGCCTTTTATATGATAATCACAGCTCCTCTGTATGTATTGAACTTTGCAGCAAGAAGGAAAAATAAATAAATAAGGCTGACTAATGGCTTGTTTCCCCAGAGGCGGCTTTTTATGGGATCATATGTTTTTTCAGCTTTTCAGTCACAGTTTCCTGCTTGGACGTTAGGAGCCCTTGACATTGGCTATGGCTTAGTGCACTCTGGACAGCAGCCCGAGCCACCCCTGAGCGGCCAGAGAGGGGTCCAGCTGGACCACAGCACCTTCCCAGGTCACAGCAATGGTGAACCCTGTCCCCTTCGATGAGCTGCACGCAGTGGCAGGTCTTTCAACACCTTCCAGGTCAAGCACGACCCTTCTTATCCGGTGTAGTGAGGAAAACAGGGTTGGGTGGATTGGGAGCCCGTGACAAACAGTCTGTAGGCATTCAGGAGCGGTAACAGCAAATCTGAACTGCTTTTGTTCCTGTTACCTTCACCACTGCTCCTTCCAGCATCAGAGGGGACTCTGGGAATTCCACCGTCTTGATTTAAAATCCCTGCTCTCCCACTGGGTGACTAAGAACAAGTAACTGAATTTCTGAGCTTCGTTTCTTATCAGTAAAGCTTGTGGACCTCTTATGGGGTAAGAGATAATGTTTGTAAGGCACCTGGCAGATAATAGTACTCAGTGAGCAGTAGTTATTACCGAGTTGTTACCAAGCGTTCCGAATGTCCTCACCATCAGGGAAACCTGCTAGCAGATCACCGTAC
Organism: Ursus americanus; assembly: GCF_024610735.1. Classification (NCBI taxonomy): domain Eukaryota; kingdom Metazoa; phylum Chordata; class Mammalia; order Carnivora; family Ursidae; genus Ursus; species Ursus americanus. The sequence goes on from NC_142129.1 coordinate 46,418,916, forward strand.
GGAAAGGTAATACAAAGTGTGCTGAAATCAAACATAGCTTGAAGTTGTTCACAAACAAGCAGAAAACCTTAGTCCTCCAGCTCCCTCTATGTGGCTCTCACTTTATTTCACTACTTTGGAGAGGGAGGAAATTATTCTGGAATGTTTTCTGTTTTGCACCCCCCTCCCCCTTTTAGAGGGCCACGGATCAGGGGGAGTCAGGACGGAAGAAGGAAAAGAGACAATTTTTGTTCTGTACTTTTCCCCACCTTGGATTGGGTGGTTAAGGGAATGAAGAAGTTGATTAAAATGCACCACCCTCTTACTCTTGGGTAATTACAGCTTAATTATACTTAGAGTCGTGGTTTTATCATATTAAATTTGGGGAAAAGTCACAAGATGAGTCATGGAAAATTTTTTGATAAAATTGTGGAAACTTGGGACATCTGTGATTTTTTTTCCCCCTTGCCTCACTTCTTTCCTACTTTCCTGATCCACCCTTTTCTTCCTGCCAACAGGGATCCCTGCAGGGAGCCACGCTGAGAAGTCTCCCTTCCCACCCTCGGCATCTACTCCCTGGGCCTCTGGCTTCACTGAGCCTCGCAGTCTGTTCATGCCTTCCCTGCATTCCGGGGAGGAGATCTCTTTCCAGGAGGCTAGCTGGTCACACAACGCAGTCACAGAAACCAGTTGCATGCTCCAGACCATAGCTTTAGAGTCACTCCCATATGCCCATGTTCTTCACCAGGAATCCGTTGCTTTTCCACATAACTCACATTCCCCCTGCCTCCAGGTTTGTTGCCTCAGAACTACTGGACTGTTTCCTTGATTATGGGGACTTACTGCAAAGTCATTTGATGCTCTATCATCTCATTGCGCCCCCCCCCCCGGGGTCCAACCTTGAAGTAACAGGCCCAGAACAGCCCTAAAGTTATGGAGGCCCCTCCCAAAGAGATTCTCAGAAGGAAAATGGTCAGAGGATGATCAAAGAAGGGAAAGAAATACCATATTCTTCCTTGGAAAGTGAGAAACACCCTATTCTGCAATGGCAAGCCTCTTTTTTAAATCTAAAACGTTTTTACGGTATAATAATTATAATCAGTCACTCATTTTTATAGCACATTGAAGCTTATAAACGACTTTCACATAATTTAGAATTGAAATGCTAAACACTCTTGATGTCACAGCATCCTCAAAAACTATCCTGCTGGTCATTTTTCTTCATCATGAAAACATTCCCCTTGATAATTACAGAACAATGAATGCTGACTCAATTATACCCGTATTAAGAAGATCTGCTCACTTGAAGACAGACAGAAACTAAGGGCCTCAAGTTTCAAGAAATCTTTAGACTCATCCAAAATGTCAAAGAGAGTGTGAGTGGGGCAAATGTCAACATAACTGACTTGAACTAAACAAAGCATACTTTCCATTTATTAAATATATTCTTTTTTTAAGAGCAGGGGGGAGAGAGGAGGGGGAGGGACAGAGGGAGAGCAAGAGAGAGAATCTTAAGCAGATTCCACACTGAGCACAGAGTCCAATGCAAGGCTCAATCCCACCACCATGACATCAAGACCTGAGACGCAATCAAGAGTCAGACACCCGGGCACCTGGGTGGCTCAGTCATAAGCATCTGCCTTCGGCTCAGGGCATGGGATCGAGCCCCAGATCAGGCTCCCTGCTCAGCGGGAAGCCTGCTTCTCCCTCTCCCATACCCCCTGCTTGTGTTCCCTCTCTTGCTGTGTCTCTGTAAAATAAATAAAATCTTTAAAAAAATTAGAGTCAGACACCCAACCAACTGAGCCACCCAGTCACCCCTAAATATATTCTAAGTGCTAGAACCTTTACATGTAATTATGCCTAATTCCTGCCACAACTTTGCAAGGTAGATAGGAATGGATGCTTAGAAAAGTAACCTGGCAAGGGCATATGACCTGCAAGTCTAGACATCTCAAGCTCTTTCCGTAACGGTCATGCAAAGTGGGTTCCAATGGGTCATGGCTTTGTGGGATGTTGACGGCTATTCCACACAAAGAAAAGGGTTCTGTGTTCAAATAATAAGTTAGAAAAATAATGGGTTGAACTAAGTTTCTTTCTTGCAAAATTTTTTCAGGCCTTCAAAATGTCAATGTATATTGTGAGTCCCCAGGAGAACAGGATTAAACAAACAGTGAACATACCTGACAATGGGAATTCTTAGAACAGTGGTTTTCACAGTGTGGTCCCCAGCCCAGCAGCAGCAGCAGCAGCACTTTGGAACTTGCTATACCCTGACTTAGTGAACCAGTCTAAGGTGGGGCCCCAGAATTTGTATTTTGAGCCAGGTCCAAGGTGATGCTGGTGATGCTGATGCAGCATATTTCTCAGAAGAAATTTTCCAAGGAAGTCATTCTGGTGAACACCGAACTAGAAGTACTCATGTGGCATTGACCTTTGGATACTTGGTTCCAGTAGCAAAAGGAAAGACAAGAGGACAGGCTTTTACTGGGGCGGAAAGTTGCTCTTTCAGCTCTTACTTAGGAAGGGATAATAGCAGTTGTGGTTGTGGTGGTCCCAAACTCATTCTTGAAAACTGGAAAAGACCCATGTAGGCATGCCTCACTGCAACTAATCAGATTTTCACAAAAGGGCAGGGTGTATGACATATCTCAGCTCTAACTTCCCGATGAGTTGCCTTCATCTGATACAAAGTGAAAAAGTCAATATTCTGCCACTATCACAGATTTAATATTTCACAATTTTCCCATTTTGGGTAAGAGGTGCAGAGTATGTGTCCAAATGTCAAGCACCTGTCATCACAGGTGTAAAAAGGTATGGATGATTTAGATACCACAAGTACGGAAGAGAGGGCTTCCTGGAGTCTGTAATATTTGCAATGACAGAGAAAACAAGAATTAATGAACTGTATGGTGCAAGGCCCGTGTTCCAAGCTAGTGTAGACCTGTGCATGGACCAGTATTCTCCCCTGGATCCCTGGGACTAACAGGCAAGCAGAACCTCTTCCGTGCATACCTGGCCTTGAAACTCCCTGTGTGGCCAGCCCACATGGCTGCACAGACTCTCTTCTCTGATCAGGCCAAATTTGCCTAAACCGTGAACTCAGCCTTGAGGGTGGATGTGCCCAAAGAGAGAGCTTATTTTTCTTTCCCAACAATGTTCTGTAGTCACCAAAACTCTGGTAGTCCTAAACACCCCAGACTCCGGAAGAGGCACGTCTTTCCCGGAAGTGACTCAAATGCCAAAGAAGGCAAAATGAGATGGTGTCAGCCAGAGACGTAACTGAGGAAGAGGCGAGTGTGCTCTGAAGATGTTAAGGTTTAATTTTTAATTGTCCCACAGGAATTTCTATTATATGGCTCTGAAGAACTCATTCTTGGACTTTTTTTCTGCCCTGGAAGTCGGCCTAGCCAACATCTGCCAAATCTCCCTAAAAATAAATAGCGGGTATCCTGCATTACCTGGGCTGTGAAAGGGAATGCTGGAGAAGCCCTGAGACTTTTGATTTATATAAGAATCACCTGTAACAACAGAAAGACTATCTCCTGCTGCGTATGGATTGTAGACCCTAAACCCACCTCTGAGTTGTGACTAAAACCTTTGGAAGGCTTCTGTCTCTTGGCCCACTGCAGTGGTGAAAGGGACTTCTGAGTCACAACTGCCACCTAAAATCCAGGAAAAATTATGGGCGTAGAATATTTGCTTACTTTCCCATTCCAGTTTGGCATCAAAGTCTCAGCAGCCTCTGCTCCTTTGGTGCAGGCATAGTGAGGAGGAGAGGACAAGAATCATGGAGCACCACTGCGTATACAGTACAGCAAGTTATATAGGAGCTTTGCTTTATCACCAACAACACCCCAAGAGTTGGGGTAATCATCATTTTACAGATGGTAAGACCAAGGCTCATAATGTTAGGTTACTTAACCGAGACCTGTCACTGATACCTACTACTCTCCCAACCACACACACACACACACACACACACACACACACTAATGGGTTAGGAAATCCTTAGTTTATCCCTATTACAATATTACAGCATAAGACGTTTGTTACGCTTGATTATAAGTGCTGGCATTTTGAGTGATATCTTATTGTATCCCAATGACTGACATATACAGAGCTTTGTTGAATGAATAGATGAACTTCTCATTCAAAACCTTCTTGCTTTCAATTCAAGATTCTCTGCACAGGGTGGCTATTAACTAATAACCATGTTATTGGATACTTTGTATCCTCAGTCATCATGAAGGAACAAATTTCCTGAAAAGAAAATGGATAATGAAACGCTAAGAGCCATCTCTCCTTGGAGGTAGGAGGTACAAAGGCAATGTGATCTTCTGTGTAGGGACATCCATTCACTCAGTCATCCACCCACTCTGACAAGTCTTTATGAGACTTGTCCCTTGTGTGTGTAAGGTGATGGTGCTGGGCGTCATACAAGGGGGCAGGGAGAGCCATGCAAGACCATGGCTTACAGTCCAGGGGGAGACAGGAAAACCCAGCAAACACCAGAACACAAGACAGGCAGCTGGAAGTGCCATAAGAAGCATATGGAAAGCAACATGGGGGTCCGGGGGGGCGGGGAGGGAGGTTGCAGCAGGTGAGGGGAGACCACACAATGCTTCACAGAGGTGGTGGCAGTGGACACAGACTTTCATGGCTGCGTTAGATTTGCTCAAAGAAGAGGGGAAGGGGAAAACCTTCCCAGTGGACATAACTATACGGGCAAGCACACTGAGGTGGGGAAGCCACAGAGAGGTTTAGGGAAGGGAAACTTAGTCCATTTTCCTAGAGCAGAAAAGACACAAGAGAAAAAATGACACAAAAGAGGAAACAGATAAATTAAGTCAGGGTTATATTATGCAGAATATGCAGCTAAACTGAGAAGCCACAGTCACTGCTATTTCTACTGTACACACAGTCACAGAGGGGCTGAGAACCTCTCAAGAAAGCCCACCATTCCCCCAGAACCCAAAGCTAGCAGCTCCCCCACTAGAACATAGCCTTGGCACCCGGCCCATCTAGCAGAGCACCTGGGACATATTAAGCCCTCAATAAAAGTTTGTTGGATCGAATTGGGAGGACATAATAGAAACATTTCCAGTGATGGAAGTTAAGGGCGAAGAGAAGGTGTGCAGCAATGCTGTCCTTTAAAATCCAATGTTTAAATACAAAATATTGACCACAGCCTATATCCCAGCAATTACTTTTTATCCTACTGCCAAAACTCCTAGGACATCAGAAATAATGGCATAGCAACCCCTGAAACTCAAAGCATGCCTTGGGAGACCACAGCAGCATTCTAAGTGTGCTCTCCTCAGAGGCGGTAGTTCAAGCGCATGTTACTTTATTAAAATCTTATATTCCAAGTACATCTCCATGTGACAAATGTTCATTTCACTCCAGAAAAGCAGTGGTCACTTGGACCAGGCATGGAAGGAAATGTCCCACAGCAAGAGGACGTTGCTCACAAAATCCTAGAGAGGAGAGGACTGTCGCATGCCTGGTTTAGAACTGGAATGATGTATTTTGGTGAGTAGGGCATTCACAGTGGACTACGTGCCTTTGAAGTTTCAGGGCCAGCCTGCTGTCTGCAGCCATAGCACATGGGAGAATCTGGAGCTGAGAATGGAAGTCTGAATTAGAATATTCAAAGACCAGGATATAGTGAGTCCAGTCCAGTTTTGTTCATGTATTTGTGAAGGTCAAGCACAGCTTGATGTTTTGCAAAGCTCCCACTGAACAGCTTTCAAACAGTAAATTAGCATGTATATTAAAACATACATGTACCATATGGAAATAAAGATGGGAGGAGGAGATCTGAAGTAGCAGGAGGCATGTGAAACTTTCCAGCAGACAGTCCTATATACAAATACTGGATCTGTAACTTCCTAGCTTCACGGCTTTCTGCAAATTATTTAAACTCTTAAGCTTTAACTTCTTACAATGTAAAATGAAGGTAAAAACATCTATCTCACAGGATTGTTGTAATGATCAGGAAATAATATAAACAAAACTTCTACCACTCTGGGGCGCCTGGGTGGCTCAGTCGGTTAAGCATTCGGCTCTCAATTTTGGCTCGGGTCATGATCCCAGGGCCATGAGACGGAGCCCTGCATCAGGCTCATGCTAAGTATGGAGTCTGCTTATCCCTCTCCTTCTGTCCCTTCCCCCTCTCATTCTCTCTCTGTCTCTCAAATAAATAATCTAAAAAAACAAAACAAAACAAAAAACCCAAAAAACTTCCAGCACTGTGCATGACAAACAGCAGGAACTCAATGAATGGTGGTGATTTTTACTATTACTAGTTTCTAATCACCACCACTAAAAATTTGGTGTCAAATTTCCCCACTATTTCTAAATTTGTATAAAATGGGATTTTCAACTTTCTCTATCTATAAACTCTGTTTTCATAGAATCATGGAAACTGTGAGTTGGAAAGAAACTTAGGAGACATACAACCCAACCTGGATGTAATCCTTAAGGATAAATTAACATCCTTTCCTAAAACATCTTCCTGGCGCACAAGCGCTCTCTGTGCACCAAAAAAACAGGATTTATTTATACAGTCAGAAAGAGGATTCTGGAGGAGTACCATGGACATGCTTTGAAGAATGCCGAGTGAGATACACAAATACATGACTTCTCCGTGGAAAGTAAAAGAGATCCAGTCACTTGGTAAAAGCTATTGCTGTTTTAAAATCTATTAAATACAGCGATTGATGCTGTAGAAGGGATTATAAATAAACAATAAATCATGCAATTATGACTGTTTGAATTTTGGCAAGATAATAAAAAGAGCAGGGGTATAATCAGGAAATAATAGAAAAGATCTGCAAGGCACCCCTGCAATTAGTGATAAACAGAACTTGGCTCGAAGCTGGAGCCCCAATATGGCTCTCATTAAAGAGCCTTGGGACCTATTCCTGGGGCAGACCTCTGCTAGCTTGGGGAGAAGTGAGGTAACCAAAATGTCAGTGTGTGTGTGCGCGCGCACACACACACACGCACATGCACACACACACCCATATTCAGATAATCTTTTACTATAGTATTATAACCACCTGGGCTGAAATGACTACCTTATGCCAAGTGAAGACCAATGCACGGTCTTCCGAAACTCTAATTGAGATGTTTCCTGTTCTCAGCTTTTTGACTCTTTCCTTTGTAATACCATACACACACACACACACACACACACACACACACACACACTCTCACACGCACGCGCACAAGCACGCATGCGCACACACACATAGGCATTGTGTGAAGGGTGCCTTCACTCATTTCTCCTTCCCCCTTTCCTTTCACCTTCTTTTATTAATGGTACCTCTTAAAGAGATAAATGCTCCCACACAAGTGATACCACTTAAACAGATAAATAGTCCACACTGGAGAGACACAGAGAGCATGCGAGAAAATCCTGTCTTATTAGACTGGAAACAGACACACTATATTAATGCAAAAAATCAGCATATGGTTCTAATAGGCTTTCTTAAAATGATTTATCAGCTGTGATTAAGCCCTCAACCAGCATGTCTATCTTCATAAATAAAGCAAAAGTGCACCTTGCTCTCAAATGTATCTGCAGTATCTTATTACCCAGCCCTGTGCAGTGCACTCCATTTACAACACGGCTCTGGGGAGCCAAGAATTTGTGTGCAATCACAAAGTGTGTGCTCTAAAGAGACTGCCAAGATTTAGGACTCTTATCTCAGAGATAGTCTTACTAAAAATCCATTACAATGAAGGCTTATCCCCTCTCTCTGTGCCACGGGGCTCGGCATGGCTGAAATATGAACAGGTAATTAAAAGGATATGCCTGATTTTACAGTGAGCCCGGTGACACGGAATCACCAAACAGCTGTTGGGAAAGGCATCTGGCACTCAGTGCAGGTCACCTCTGCCAGGGGGCTGTAGAAAATGAGGACCCCTTTAAAAATCAGACTTGGTCTCTTTCTTCTCTTGTATGGAAAGGAAAGGCAAATGCAAATATTAGTCATCTCGGTTCCAACCTCATTCTCCGGCTGGCTGATATGTCAAACGGTCTCAGCGGCAGACTTGAAAGAAAAAGTCTTCACAGACGCCCAGCGCAAGGGGATGGGGAAATAAGTGCCGTGACTTCGAAACGAAGGAGGAGGAACTGGGTCAAAGCATGTGAGCGCCGTAAGTCAGAAATGGATGTTTGAAAACTATACTGACTCAATCATTTTATACTCACAGGGCATGGCTCTGTTGGAGTGGTATTTACTCTTTGATAAGAAGCCAGTAAGTCCAGGAGGATGAGCTGAATAAATCCCACAAAGCATCCAAGCAAAGTGTTTTAGTGGCTAAGTCCCTTTCAAGCCATTCCCCGCATGCACACAAAGCGCCATTCATGGCCTCCCTTCTCACCCTGACCCGTACACAGAGATGACAGACGCATCTGCCCCCGTTCCGTCTGAGCTTCCCAGGCACCACGGCTCGACATGTCCATTTGCAGGGTGGCTGAAGCACAAACGTGAGACCTCAGTACTCTTTACCACAACAACCACTACTACGTGATTGAGGCAGGTCTGCTGCAGCGGCATGAGACTGTGTCACACAGCAGCAGACTTCAGGAGGGGCAGAATAAAAAATCCCAGAAAAGAGAAGGGTGTTTGGACTGTTCCATCGGTGTGGTAAGCAGATTGTTTTTCTCTAAGTGCACCAGCTCATTGTATCAAGAGTGCGGCCTCGGTAGCCGGAGTCTGCGCCCGTGGCACTCTATTAGAAGAACAGCGCTAATGAGGTCAGAGCGGCTCCTCTCCCCTGCAATCACGGCCCGCACCCCTGGCCCTGGCCAGCTGTCTGGCAATATGCGCCTCTGCTCACAAGGGGGTCTGAGGGAGGGCATGTGTGTGTGGATCTGTGCAAATCCATCACCACGAATGGTCAATCAACTCTCAAGTTTACACTTGGTGGGCGACTCAGTTGTGCCATTTTCACAATCAGAGGGCAGCAGGTGGCCCTCCTTTAACACTGAATGTCTGTAAAACCTGGTGTTGGACACTGTAGGCAATTCTAGCTAATGGTCAGAATGACGAGGAATTATTCACAAAGCCTGGGTTGCCCACTTTTGTCTAAAACGAGTATACATGTATGTGTGCATTACTATGATACAAATAAAGACAAAAAAGTCCAGCAGAGATCTGGAACAAAAAACTACCCTCTCCACCCCACTGTGCAGGAAAGAGATGATCCTTCAGGAAGCCATGTCACGGCTGCGGTGCTGGCTCTGTGAATGTGGAGTTTGAGTATCTGTCCCCAGGACCCTTTTTTGACCACTTACTTTAATCATCATCAGAAAGAATGTTCAAGGGGAGATGCTGTAGTGACATGTGCATCTAACACCATCTACCTAGAATGGGCTTTATTTTTTATTTTCCAGACCTTTATATACAAACTGTGTGTGTGTGTAATTCCAAAGTTGTCAAAATGCCCAGTTTAGCACTGAGAAAAGGAAGTCATGCACGACTTTTAGAGAGTGATGGAACAGAGTCGGGATTTCTTGCCCCCGTCCTGAATTCACTAGTTCTGCACTGCCCACGCCTGGGCCGTTAGCACTGGAAATGTTGGGAGGCCATTTTCAGATAGACCAGCAGCACATGGCCACCACACTACACACCACACTTTGGCAGATCATACCACAAGGGGGCCACCAGAATTCCGGGCTGTCTTCTTCCCTTCTGCCAGTTGGGGACCAATCAGGTGGGGTAAGATGCCAGGCTTACCCTGGAAAAGACAGGAATGTCTGGGCCCACCGTGCCAACAAATCCAACAAGAGCCTCACGTTCGTAAATCCTCTGGGAAAGTTCCCAAGCTCTGTGCATAACAAATTGTACCAGAAGCCAGGAAGGAGACGGGTTCTCTGAGAGCGGCTGCGATTCACAATGCCCGGTGCTGCCTCATCTGTAGTCAATCAGCCCGACGTCCACACGCAACACGACTGCTTTTCTTCTTTGGGGACCTGACTGCTTGCAGAGCCCAAATAAGCCTCCACCCAAACATAAAGCCACAGAAAAAGGTGGTGCCTGGCACTGACTCAGGCGGGGTTTGGACAGCACTGTGATCAACTTTCAAAGTCTTCATATAACAGATGCTGTGCTCTGCACATCACTCAGCTCCCAGGGATGGCTGTGACTGCAGCCACACTAAATTCAAAATGTGGGGTTCACCCCCACTCCACGGAGAGACCTGGGGACACTCCCCACAGTGCCAGACAATGAAGAGAGAGCTTGCAGGTGGGACTATCCCTTCTTCTAGCTCCAACACTGTCAAATGAAACAGCTCACATTCGCCTTCAGGTCAAAGGTCAAAATATCATCGACATACGCAACAGTCTGATTTTGCCAATGCGAGTGCATCTTGTTAGAAAATTCGTGCTCAGGGGAGATGCTGAGGGTAACGTCTCTCAGCATTCCATTTCACTCTGGAGCCAAATGAGACAACTGGCCTCGTCACACAGAAGAGTCACAGGTTCAAACAGGCTAAAAATAGCCTCTAACATCCCAGAAAACAAAAAAACAAAGTGAAGCCCAGCAATGTTCTGGAAAAGATGGCAGCTGATATCCCGTCATATTTGGGGTGTGAGGATCACCCAGCCAAATATCAAGGAGCAAGCAGGGGACATTGTGCGTGGCTACACAAGAGAACAGGCTGACTGCGTCTCCAATCCAATCAGCTTATGGCCCCTCCTTGTGACCCCTGAGGTCCCCAGAACAGCTAGATCCCAAAAATGTAAGAATGTGGTACAAATAATTCAAGGGGGAAAAAAACCCCACTATTTCCTAAGCCTTTGGGCTTTGGTGATAGTTGGGTAAAGAACAAAGAAAATGTCCTTTTAGGGGGTTGTGAGGCTAAAATCAGTAATTGCACCCCAGGCTTGAGTTGACAGCCAACATGCTGGAATATGGACGGGAGGAATGCTCGGAATGCCACTTCCTGGCCTCAGCCTTATCAATATGGAAATAACTTAACAACACACAAATGCTGAAGCAGGGTTCCCAGAGTAAATCACTCCCATACCTGCTCCAGACCATACTTAATGTTCACCTGGATTTATGAGACGATGGAGGCAGAGACTTTTGCAACTATTAGATTATTTTCCTATTCTCTTTTTACAATGTCAGTTTTTTTTCTCACATCTCTGTGAGAGGCCCAGGTAGGTAATTCTTAGCTACAGATGCACATGGAGTCTAACATTTGGGCCAATTTTCCAAATGTGAGTGCTGTTTTCTGCCTAGAACGGAAGCTTCATCTTTAAGTCATTTTGTTTTAATCCAGCCCTGAAAACAGATCTGTTTTCCTGCCTGCCTTTGGGAGCATTAATACAGGGCCTCCCAGAGGACAGTATGAGCTTCCTCTGCACATGTGGAGGCCCCCTGTGCCCAGGTACACACCGCCTCCCCGGGGCCTGTGTGGCGGGGTGGCAAGGCCTGAATTACTCACAGCTGGAAACGGATTCCTTCGGAGGAGAGCTTCTATTCACTGTTGTGATTCCACTGGGTTCCTACCTTGAAATCCCAGCCTGGCTTGCCCTCCTCGGGACAGGTAAGGAGTGACTTCTAACTAGCTGAGAACCCAACCCAACCTGGAACAGAAAAATCACCCTGTTGAGAAAGTCTCCTGCTGGGAAAAGGTCCTTTTCTGGGCCCTTAAACCTGAACTTCAGAATCATTTTAGCGAGGAGCCTCACAGCCAAATAATTCAACTGGGCTAATTTTCAGCTATAGGAAGGCTGCCGAATGGGAAGGCAAGCCAAACAAGTGGTCCTCACGGGCTGAGTCTGGGCGGATGGTGGTGCCTGGGGAACTTTGGGGCTCCGCTGTGTTTTAGGCTATTTTTGGTGTCCTTTTCTCATCATCCCTTCAGAGCTTCCCCATCCCTGCTTTGGTCCTTTTAGATGCATTCCATGCATAGAATGTCATAGAATCAAGACTATGTTTAACAACTCCCAACGCACTCCTTTCTATACCTATGATATCCCACACCAACTCCGCTCTCTCTTAACAATGACAATATCTGGAGAAACTTTGGATTTAACCACAAGTCAGAAGAAAAAGAGCTGCAAGAACAAATTTTTTTGACTTGTAAACATTTCGGTTCGTTTTTATGTATTAAAAAATGCACTCAATATTGCAAGATTTAATAGGTATTTCATCAAAGTTAGGTTAACAGTCAAAAACTTTCTTGGAATTTGCAGCAAAAACCCAGGAGAAAGTGATGATGGTCTAGACTTGAGGAGACAAAAAGGGGAAATAAACGGAAGATAGGAGGTCTCTTTCCTTAGAAAGTCCCTGGGACCTAGTGAAGGGGGCAAAGGAGGGTGGGAAGGCAGAGCTGACCCCTGCGGCAGGTGAAACGTGCCTCTGACTGACCGGGCAGCGACTTTGCACAGGAAAGCTCTGAGCACAGTCTGGGGGCAGTTGGGAGTAGCAGAGGTGTATTAGATGGAAATGTGGGCAGCAGCTGGAGATCAGAGGCCAATATTCAAGGCTGAAGACTAGATGTATCATTGAAGGAATTGTCCGGCGGAGCTGACTGTTATAGAATCAGAATTTATGAGTTTTCTCAAGAGAAGGTGTAAACAGAAACCACCTGGGAGTGGATACAGCCAACAGACAGGAGGCAGCGACAAAACAGGGAGTTAGGAGAAAAGTCCGACCGCTGGCCCTCCACAGTGAGGGCCTAGCAACACTCTTTCTCTCTTGATGGTTTATCCCTCTGCACTTCAATGGGAAACGTGGTACTGGTATAATCCCCTGTAATTATTTCCTGTGTACTAAAGACCGAAATCAAATGATCATTAATAACATGTTCAAAATGTCCTACGTGGGCCTGAATATACTTCATGAATATATAAGTACTTTGTTCTTTGCTGTACCCTGTCACAACTGAACAGAAAACAGTGGTACAAGGAAATACTATTTTATTCTGCAATATTCCCAACACAAGTAGTGGTTCTCAAAAGCAGTGCCCAGTTCTCTCTCGTAACCTTCCTGTTATATCTTAAACAGGGTCTGAGCCTCCCAATCTCTTCCACTCTGCAGCTTCAAGTGGAAACATAAGTATCTCATATGAGACCACCCGTCACAGCACGGAATGAGTGTAAACCCTCTCTCATTCAAACTTTAGCCTCTGGAAACCTTGTGATCGGTTCTCCAAAAGATGTCAGGCAAAGACCTCTATCTTGCCGGGACACGTGTCATGGGATAGCAAGTATCAGTAAGACCTATGACAAAAAAACTTAAATGCGTAATACTGAACTCAGAGAACAATAAAACCTGCCATTCACAGGCTGAGACATTTATCTGCAATTCCCCCCACTGCCACAACCCCCTTTTAATTCTGATTAGAACTCTGGCTGGAGGCAGATCCATGAACTGCCAGATAATTTAGCTTTAGAGATTAGATCTTCAGCTTTAAGAGATAACATATTTTTTCCTCAGCATGAAAGTTAGGTGGTGAGGACTCGTCCATTTGAGTCCAAATAATCCAAATATACAATTTCTCCAAGGGAGGAGATGACCAAACCCCTGGCACCCCTCTTGGTCAGTATTCCTCCAAACCATGGTCCTTCCCTCCTCATCCACATCAAATATACTTGACATGAGGTGCTCATTCTTTGGAAGGCAATAAACAGACAATGAATTTTGCCACTTGGAAGATACCCTGACTCTCCTTCAAAAATTTTTTTGAAATAAAGCAAAAAGACCCTATGAGCTTAAAAAAAAAAGATTTATTTATTTACTATTAGAGAGAGAGAGTGGGTGAGCAGGGGGAGGGACAGAGGGAGAGGGAGAGGGAGAGAGAGAATCCTTAAGCAAACTCCCCGCTGAGCACGGAGCCCAAAGCGGGGCTCGATCCCAGGACCCTGAGGTCATGACCTGAGCCAAAACCAAGAGCCAGCTGCTTAACCATCTGAGCCACCCAGGGGCCCCTGCAAAAAACCCTATGAATTTTTATTTCCCACTCCATTTTAAAATTGAGGTATAGCCTCAGATCACATCTTGATTTGCTGACATATATGGCAGCGATACCAACTCTTAATAATCTCCAGTAAGATTATTGTACACATTGGGGCGCCTGGGTGGCACAGCGGTTGGGCGTCTGCCTTCGGCTCAGGGCGTGATCCCAGCGTTCTGGGATCGAGCCCCACATCAGGCTCCTCTGCTATGAGCCTGTTTCTTCCTCTCCCACTCCCCCTGCTTGTGTTCCCTCTCTCGCTGGCTGTCTCTCTCTCTGTAGAATAAATAAATAAATAAAATCTTTAAAAAAAAAAAAAAAAGATTGTTGTACACATTAACCCTAAATTCCAGAAACTAAAACACATGAAATAGCTTCTGGTCTTTTCCACTGGTTTAGTCATTCCCCCGAGTGGGATGCAAAGACCAAGCCAACGTCTCTTCCAGGGTCAAAGTCTACTCAAGCTGAGGGCATAATGTAAACCTATAAGGAGAAAGCTAAAAAAAAAAAATTAAAAAATTTTTAAAAAAGCCTTATGTTTGTCGTGTCCTGAGATAGGGGGACAAAAATAATCCTTGTAAGATAAAGGTTAGGTTTTCCAGTCATTGGAACGGGGGAAGAAATAGACTGTTGTCTCTTCTAGCTTCACTAGTGGGTGTTTCCTTTCAGTCATGCTGATTAAAAACAAAACACAACAAAACAAAACACACAAAGATCAAAACCAGTTTCATCGTTTCATCTCCTGAGGATTTAGCAAACATGACGACATTTTCAAAACCAGAATAAAACCAAGTTTTTAAGTTTCGGAGATTTTTTTTTTCTCCAGCCTTCTGCAAGAGGGAGGGACTGTTTTACCCAAATATCGTAGAAGCAAGATGCTAACAGAGCAGCTGTTGCGAGTTTGCCCCACTCCCTATCTTTTCTATCTTTTCTTTGCCATTCGGCGTGGCTCATGCCTTCCCCAGAGGGCAGCCGTGCCCACCAGGGGCTGACAGAGCGAGACTGTGTATGAAGGCAGAGGGCCTCCCTCTCTGCACCCTCTCTCCCCGAGTCACTAGTGGTGTCGAGTAACATGATTTCCAGGTACAGAATTTAATCAGATTGAGCAGCCTACGTTTCTGAGCTGAGGCTGACCTGGCCATGCCCTGCTCTGTAACTCCTACTGAGCCGGGTCCAAGATCTGAAGATTGTAGCTTGTCCCTTGTTCCCGAGTGTTCAACTGTCAGTGCCCTCTGGGAATAGACTGCACTTGTCATCATTTGGGTGGGAATTCTAGAGCATGGAAATGTCCTCATTTGCTATTGCTCCATCAGCATAATGAGTCAAATTTAGGTCCTATGGGAGAAGAGCAACACTCAGCACGTACACACCGTGCTTTTCATCTTCAGGGTCCCTAACCACGTTAGGCTGTAATGTTATATTTCTCTCAGCAAGACAAAGGAGTTCATTCCTAGTCCTCTCAACTGCCCTTCCTTTCTTATACACACACACACACACACACACACACACACTCCCACACAACTGCTATCATATGATGAAGCTATATCCCACTTCCCGGACAAGCATTATTCTTTCTATTTTTTAAAAATCAAATGTAAAAGGTCAATTCGCCTTCCTCTTTTTCTCTTTTTAAAAATGTTTTTGTTTTTGTTTCTGTTTTTCCGCTGGTGTGGAACAGGAACTCGGCATGATGACTGCTGGTTATTGGAGTCCGCTGAGCATTACTACTAGCGTCCCCACACTTGGCCTGATTCTTCATGCCTCAGGATCTTCTGTGTCATCTCTGTACTGAGGAGAGTTGAATACTCTCGTCTTGGAGGTTCTGGAGGAGTCTGCCAAGTTCCACGCTCAGACCTCTTTCAACTTCCTCCCCATTCATTCCTGGCCCAGGTGATTCCGTCAAGTCTCATGTATTTAAACACCACGTATAAGCCAGTGACTCCCAAATGAATATCTCCAGACGGGTCACCTCTTCCTGAATTACAGACCACTATATCCATTTGCCCACTCAATATCTCCCCTGAAGTCAAAAAAGTCTCCACGGTTTTCCCCTCAAACCTGCTCCTTCCACAGGCAACTCCATCCTTCTTGGTGCTTAGGTCACTGGCTCACTCTTGATTCCATCCTTTTTATTACTCCCCAGATCTAATTCATCAGCAAATCCCGTCGGTTCCATCTTCAAAATAGACCCAGAATGTAATCAGCGCCCCCATCTCCACCTTGGACCAATCTGTCATCATCTTCAATCCAAATTCTTCCATTAGCCTCCTGAATTAGTCTGTCTCTCTCTGCTACTGTCCCCCAACAATTTTTCTTTCAACTCAGCAGCCAAAGTGAACTTTCTAATGTGTAAGTCAGATCCTACCACTCGTCTGCTTGAAACTGTTTATGGCTCCCCACCTCACTTAGAGTAAAATCTGAAGGCTGCAGGCCTCCCGAACTCTGCCCTCCCGTGCCCACTCTTAGCATTATTACAAACCCTCCCCTTTGTGATTCCTCCGACACTCAGAGCATCCTCCAGCCTTAGGTCTTTGCACTCATTACTCTCTCCACTTGGAACACTCTCTTCCCGACACACACCTGCTCTGACACAGAGCTCCGCTCTCCTCCTTCCGGTCTCTGCTGCATGTCCGCTTACTGCCAACATCCTCCCTGACCACCCCCAGCACTGCCTCTGCCCCTTCCCTGCTAGAACATGCATAGCCTTCTGACATGTTATATGTTTGAGGGTTTTTACTTGTTTATTGTTTGTCTTGCCCACGAGAAGTAAGCTATCTGAACACAGGGTTTTGTTTTCAATGAGCTTTAGTCCACAGTATATTCCTCAATGTCTCGGACGGTGCCTAGCACGTGATGAACACTTAAAATATTTACTGAATGAGTAAATGATGAACACGAGTTTCTCACCTGTTTCTGGATATGGACTAGCTTGACTTCTAAGCCATAGGCAAACTGAGATTTGTGATGCCTGCTAGTGATGGATGCTTTTCCAAGGGAAAAACGTCTCTTATTCAAGAGTTGTGAAATCACAAGCGTATACTTCTGTGGAAGACTGAGGTAACTGTGGAATGTGTTGCCTTCTATATGTAATATAGATACAGATATTAGGGCTTTTTCCATGGTCATGACCTGCCTCTAGTCTGTCCTCATGCTATACATACATTGGGATATACTGAATAAAGAGCTTGTATTCCTACTTTTCAAGCAGGGGATGAAGAAATGAAGCAGGAGCTGGGTGTGTCAGGTTTAGAGACAGTCTGTAGGACAGAATTGTCCCCAGTGGATAGCCAAACAGGCTAAGCGAGGATCAGTTCTCTATTTGCTCCTGAATAGAATTTTCTAGACCAAACTGCAGCTAGAAAGTTAAAGGTGGAGGGAAGGACAGGCCCAATTTTTCCAATATTTTTGGTAAAAGTACTTAGACTCACAGGAAAAGAAATTAGAAGAAAGTTGGAGATGTAGAATTAAAAAGAAATAATTATCTGAATGCAGAGCAAAAGGAAGGAAGGAAGAAGACAGCATTCAATAAAAATAAGGTATGCAATGAATAGAGAGCTTGTATTCCTACTTTTCAAGTAGGGGACGAATAAATGAAACAGGAGCTGGGGGTGGCAGTGTGCCAAGGATGTTGGTAGTTAGAGAAATGTGGTTAAAAGTTTGGATGAAGGCATGCAGGTAGATTGGAGAGCATCTTCTACCTTTCATTTACCCAACTGTGACTTCCAAAGAAATGCTAGGCAGAAGCCACCAACACAGCCCACTTGGCTGCTGGATACGTCACTGTGCATTAGGTCTCAAGAAGCCAAGGCCAGCCAAGGCTGGATTTGACTGCTCTGGTTTGAAAGAGGCAAGGGAAGAGGATACCTCAACAGCCTGCATGCTGACCAGCTTTCAGTGCGTGCAAGTGAAGTTGGGGTTTGAGAAGGTGATCTCCAGAGACGCCCAACCCAAAACCATGAGGGAAGCTGACTAAGATTCCCCATCCAAATACCCATCATAAAACCAGCACATGGCGAAAAGCAACATTCAGGCTAAAATTAACAACACAAGAAACAACATGTGTTGGCAGGATGCGGAGAAAGGGGAACCCTCTTGCACTGTCGGTGGGAATGCAAACTGGTGTAAGCGACTCTGGAGAACAGTATGGAGGTTCCTCAAAATGTTAAAATAGAACTACCCTATGATCCAGTGATTACACTACTAAGTATTTACCCAAAGGATACAAAAATACAGATTCGAAGGGGTACGTGTACCCTGATGTTTATGGCAGCATTATCAACAATAGCCAAACCATGTGAAGAGCCCAAATGTCCATCAACTGATGAATAGATAAAGAAGATGTGGTGTGTGTGTATGTGTGTGTGTGTATATATATATTAATATATATCTTATGGAATATTACTCAGCCATCACAAAGAATGAAATCTTGCCATTTGCAACAACATGGACGGAGCTAGAGTGTATTATGCTGAGTGAAATAAATCAGTCAGAGAAAGACAAATACTGTATGATTTCACTCATACGTGGAATTTAAGAAAGAAAACAGATGAACATATGGAAAAGGGGAAAAGAAAAAAGAAGAGAGGGAAACAAACCATAAGAGACTCCTAATGACAGAGAACAAACTGAAGGTTGGTGGAGGGAGGTGGGGGGGGTGGCTTAGATGGGTGATGGGTATTAAGGAGGGCACTTGTAATGAGCACTGGGTGTTGTATGTAAGTGATAAATCACTGAATTCTACTCCAGAAACCAATACTGCACTGCATGTTAACTAAAATTTAAATTAAAAAAAAATAAATTAAAAAATAAAAGCAACATTCTAAAGATACTTTTTAAAAATATTTAAAATATGTATTATTTAAAATATGTATTTCTACAACTGTAATCATCCTCTTTCTCAACGTTGCTTGCCTGATTACTTTATGAAGTTTACTTATACTCTTTCTCAACCCACAAGGACTCAAAAGCAATTCACACACACACAAAAATGTATATCATAAAAATGTTTTTTAAATTAAAAAAATCAGAACCAGAGGAAATATAAAAACTAGAACTGAAAGTCTAGTCTGGAGGGAAGTAAAATATGTTCATCACATTGTTCTAAAAAGTTCTCAAAGTTAAGCAGTAAACTTGGCTTTCTGTTAACCGAGCAGTCAAAGCGAAAAGAGAAACAGAACCAGTTACATGATTCTCACGTCCACACGGAGAAACTATTTCAGTTCCTTAGGGAAAGCAAATGATTTCCTGGAATTCGGATCTGCAAGAATTTCCTCCCATGGGGCTTCATATAGGAGACCATGAGCACTACGTAAAGGAGAACGTCTAAAACCACACCCCTACCGCGGGCTTCCTAAAGCTGTCCTTGGTAAATGTCTGTAGGAAAATCAAGGACACATACGTCGGTTAAAACCATTCTCTAAGAAATGAAGACAATATAAACCAATAGGAGCCACTATGCACCTTTCTTACAGTTCAGTTTAATCTAAGAAGCCAACCTTGACTATCTTGAGGAATGAACGAACTTAATCTCTGTTTTTTTACATATGCCACATCTACCAGGAGAGCTAAATGTAGAACTCAAACAGAGGAAATTTACTAGACGTTTTGGTTCTTCTTTGCCCTTATAATTTTCATTTTTAAAAAAAATACATTTCTATCGCAGTGAAATACAGAATGTATGCCTTATTATTTTTTTTTCTTTTAGTTAAATTTTTAAGCGCTCCGAACAGTGCCTGGCAAATAAGTGTTAAGAAAGTACTCATTTAAAACGGCGGGGGGGGGGGGGGGAGCCTTTCATGTCACTTGAGGGGTAGGGGAAGTGGTTGTGTAAATTAATTATACATAAATAAAATGAGCTGATTGAGATTTTTATGCCTCTCTTGTATCCTCCACCAATTATTATGATTTTCCTGAAAGCAACACAGACTCAGTGCAAGCCCTTCGTTATTTTAATGTGAAAATGTGACATGAAAAATCTGGTGGAGGGGGGATTATTATAATTTCACGTAGAGGAGAATTCGAAGGTTTTGAAATATCAGAGCCTTTTAAAATATCTTCTCCGGATGGAACAGCTGGAACTTCAGAATCCATTACAACCTAGCCAGCCCTTCCTTTCAACCCACTTCCACATTTTAAGTCTCTGCTCATGGAATGTGTCTAATTTGTTGTTTGGTACATTGTGGGCATTCAATAATGCTCTATCGTAACAATGGAAAAAATGCTAAAGAGCTTCATTATCACATTTACTTGTGACCCCGTTTCCTTTCCTTAATCTCACAAAGTGATTTTAAAATGCAAGCACAACATTACGAGAAACTGAACATATTCTAGAGGCATGCATAAAGTGGATTTTCTACATTTGTAAGAACAAATAATCCACACGTATATTTAAACCATTTGTCTCAACAATAACAGATGTTCAATAATACGACCGGGAAGTAACTGAAACGGGCGGAGGTCTACCAGGAAGATTATGGAAATCGGACAGTGAGAACCTGGGACAAAAATCAGACGAACCCCTCTCTTACTGCTACAATTATTCTTTGACTCTTGTCTTCTGCGTGTAAAACCCATGTAAGGCTTCCTACTAAATATTTAGCAAAGTAAAACAGCTAGTTTTGAATACAAAAAGTCTGTGAGTTTATCCAACTCAAGGTTCAAGAATCAGGTAATTTTTTTTTTGCATGAATTTCCTATTTCAGATGTCTGTTTCTCCCATGATGAATTCTACCACAATCAGGGATTCATCCTTTTTTCAAAAAAAAAAATTAGACAAATACTTGCAAATGGATAAAATACTGTTTTAGGGCCACATCCGCACGATCTGCAGTGCCATCAAAGTTTCCACACAGAAGATTCTCATGGGGGTTGGGGAGGCACCTGCCAAGGTGTGCAAATTAAGCAAACCTACCCGCTTGCTGCTCTCCTCCTCCTGAGCCTTCCTGAACTCATGCTCGAGGGAGCAGTCCAGCTCATTGAAGAGCCCCACCTCCTCGCAGTTCTTCAGGAATCTTGTTGGGGTCGGAGTCTGATCTGAAAACAGAGACCAAGTGATCACACGTGGGTTCTTGTCCTCAAAAGCCAGGAGCAAACATGAGCTCAATGCACGAATCCCCTCCCCTCGCCTTAATTAAGATGCCAACTGGTCATCCATAATCTTCCACCCTTTTAAATAAGATGACAACATGGAAGAAAATAAAACCACAAATCTCACAGGAGGAACAACGTGTAGCACGCTGCATATGCGAGGGTTTTCCAAATTTCCCCCAGACAACCTCCAGAGATGCCACCGTCAACTTTCTGGGGTCCCTATCACTTGAATACACAACACCATGTGTGGGAAGACTTTTGTTTCTAAACTGGAAACAAGAAATGATTTAGCTAAAATCAGGCCCGAAAATCTGCTGAGCTTGATTTCAGGGGGCTGGGAGGAAAAAAAAGGTTTTGTAAATGTTTATATCAAACAAAAAGAAACAAACAAGCACGTTAATTCCTTTCTCTTAATGGAAAAGGAAAATACAGCAATTCTCTCTCTCATTTTGAGAGTCACAGAGGATGATGAAAGTTTCCAAGTCAAACACATTCAGCTTTCATCCATTAAAAATATAATTATTAATTTTATTTTCCTTTGCTATAGCCAAAGGAATGTTCTGAGAAAACTCTTTAAAAGGAATAAAATTTCTTTCATATTCTTGACTGTCTAGCGAGCATACTACTTAGGAAACTTGAGGATCCGAAGCCACTATTTGTGGCTTAATATTTATATAGCCTTTGCGTTTTACAAAATGTTTTCACACACGTTCTCTATAATCGAGATCGCACAAGATCCTAGAAGGGAAACAGGGTAGAATTACACCTTTGTAATCACTAAGGACAGTCATCTCCCCTAGTAAAGGTGTACTGGAGTTGACATGAATGCAACTATACACTGTCCCTTTCTCAGAAACAGAAGATGGCCAGGCTAATTATTTTGCAAATGAGGAAAATGGAAGTTCTGAGTGATTCAGGGTCTTGTTCAAGGTCTCCCAGGTAGATGTGATGACACCAGGATTATAACCAAGACCCCAGTACCATTTCCAATATGCACATGTGTTACGCCCACCTAAGCCGACAGCACACACCCTGCTAGACTGATGATGGCACTTGTCCACCTCGACCCATACTCAGTCCCCAAATCTCTGTCTGCTTAGTTCTCGAACACCTCACCACCAGGCAACTGAAGAGTGCCCTCAAGTTGAAACGAATGTGCCATTTCTGCATGCTCTTTATAAATTCCTGTATGATAAGAAACTAGAATAGTATATACTTTCCTAATTCATACAGAGAGCTGTTAATCCCAGTAAATTATCCATTGAGATTCAAAGATATAGCTTAATATTCATGAGGCTGAAAATTAGCTTGATATCCCATACAGTCAGCCCTTCTAAGACAGGTCTCCTGACACCCTGTGGCAAGGGGCTTTTCTACCTGTTAAGCACCCAGCTGGTTGACTTGGATTTTCAAGGCAGCAAAAATCCCCTTCTGCATTCTTTCCCATTCATAGCCCAACATCCAAGATACCGAGCTCTCTTTACAGTACAGAGAGCCCCTACCACAGACGGTCATAAGTGGGACATTACAGATAGAAGCCATGCAAAAGGTGGGTTTGATTGAAAATGGTTTTATTAGCACATTAATTTATTAAGATTTACACATATATACCTATGTCCCAATATACATATAACACGTATATGTATATATATATACACATATATGTTTATACAGTGTGTTATGCACTTATGAAAGATAAAATTGGTATTTACAAGCATTTTGCAGTTTACAAACATTTTCACCCACATTGTCTAGAATCTAGATCTCACAAGATTCTATGAGGCAAGTAGGTGCATATTATTTTAGAAATGGAGAGATAAGTACCTTGCATAAGGTCACAATTTGTAAACATTTTATCACTATTAAGTCCTCTTTCACCATCAGACGTAACCTCTTCTCAATCTACATCCTGTGCTTTACCCAGAGTCTCCTCTGGGTCCGAAGGACTCTGTTACATGTGTAAAAGACAATGTTAACAGCCCAGAAATCTAGACTTGAGAACTGTGTGATTCGGGGGAAATTACCTACATTCTCTGGGCCTCATATTCCTCGGCTTTCAAATAAATTCTAAAGTTACATGGGTTCTGTGAATCCTAAAATCACCACCGTAATGGGTTCTCTTCCAAAGTCACTGTCAGTAGGTCAAAAAACATGACCCTTTAAAGGACAGCTTAATGGGAACATCTGGAACAGCTGGCTAGACACTAGAAATTAGGCCAGAGGTAAAGGCCAAATAGACAGATAAAGAAGTTTCCTGAACAGAAGGACTAAATAGACAAGACCTGACAGTGGAAATAAAGGGAGGGGTGTGTGTGTGTGTGTGTGTGTGTGTGTGTGTGTGTGTGTGTACACATTCTTCCATTCATTGGGTGCTTATTCCATGTCAGGCATAGTGCTAGTGCTTTGTATGATGCACCATCTCATTAATTTTCACACCAACCGCCCTTGGTAAAAAATCATTTTCCTCCTTTTACTTATGAGGAAACTAAAACTCACCCCAGGCCCCATTTAGAAACTGAGTCACATAATTGCATCAGTAATTGACAATCCTAACCATCCCTGGTTCTTTTAAAATATCTTGGAATCACTTCTATCCCTCAAATAACAGCACCATGCTACAATCCTACAGACTTTCTACTATCTTGCAAGTCATTTTGTGAGCCCTGAAAAAACAACACAGGATGGAACTGAAACATGAGATCATCAGTAGGAATTTAGTTCGCCACGTTTTAATTTTCCTTCTGTTCCTCTATATTTCTCTACTGGAGATTTACAAGCTGAGGGCCATGATTCCAGGTAGAGAGAATAGTCATCCTAGCAGGAGCCGTATGACTTTTTCTTGTTTTTTAAGATTTTATTTATTTATTTGACAGAGAGAGAGAGACAGCCAGAGAGAGAGGGAACACAAGCAGGGGGAGTGGGAGAAGAAGAAACAGGCTCCCAGCAAAGCAGGGAGCCCGATGCGGTGCTCGATCCCAGGACCCTGGGATCACGCCCTGAGCCGAAGGCAGATGCTTAACGACTGAGCCACCCAGGCGCCCCAAGGGATCCGTACGCCTCCTGAACTCTGAGATGAGTTCATGAGATGGGCCATCAAATTGAATTCAGACTGACATTTGGAGGCCAAGCCCCCAGAAAGTTGAGAAATGTCTTCTGTCTTCTCTCAGCAAAATTACCCCTGGATTCCAGCACACACACATGTACACAGGTACATCAGCAAAGGAGGTGGAAGGAACATGGCACAGGGATAACACAGGCAATGTCCACCATCATGAGCCTCTCAACATCCACCAACATGAGCCTGTCTGCAGCAACAGGGAAACAAATGTATGAAGCAAGGGGAGCCATGGGCCCTGAGAGAGAGTTGCTTCCCTCCTATCTCTAGAGCAGAAGACCCAGATGGAGGAGGCCACAGCATTGGTACTAAATGTGACTTTCTTTGCTGTATGATATAATGAGGGAAAAGCAAAACAGATATCTAAATCCACATTTGGAAAAGATAAGGCACGCTGTTCCTAATTTTTAATTTATTTTCTTCTTGTGAATGAGCTATTCTTTCCAGTTACAACAGGAACCAGAATATGGAGCTTAAGTTTTATTTTAACATTTATAGAATTAATACAAGGTCTCTAGCTGTCTTTGATCCCACATGGCACCAGTTCCAAGTAAGCCAGGAAATGTGCAAATCTTCAAAAAAGGGACAGCTAAATCTATCAGCAGCTTAAATAAGAGTCAGTTTCTCAGCCACACAAATGCTTTGTCAAATAAGTATTCCAGCTGAAATTAGACCTGAAGTAGGTGAATAACATCCATGGCCATAAATTAAAATTCTGATAAACCACATCTTCTTTGGAACCAAGGGCATGCACCAGCTATGGCAGCAGCAATTTCTATATCATGAATAACACTGGCTGGTGCTCCATTGGTGGAAAATATCTAAGGTGTGTTCAGTAGTAACAGGCCACACTCCACGGACTTATAGGAACTGGCTCCAATGGGAACTCAGAGCTGAGATGCTCATTGGAGGACTTCTGCTCCCCTTTCTTTCAGTGTTTCCACCTGAGGGGGGACCATCTGAATGCGAGAAAGAAATAACCCCAAATCCCAAACAAAACTAAAAGTTAATAACTTTTGAGTTTGGGCTTTCCTTCAGTCGCAAGTATTTTGTTGTTATTACCTTTGCAAATCTGAATTGTCCCTGCATAAACACCTGCAGCTGCTTTCTCGCAGGGACTTTGCAAAGAGCACAGCAGCTTCTCAGGCCAGCCAGACAGCTGGGACCTGTGTAAGTAAGGCATCTTAGCCACTTTTACCTGCCTTATATGTCCTTGGGATTTCTTTACCACTCGGACAAGACTGGCACCAAAAGGGATTTAAAAAAAAACATTCCTTGTAAAGTTGGTCATATTTCAATATCTGGTTCCCCTCCTGGAATGAGGAGTCTGTGCCTTGAAAAAGGAGCCCCTTTTCATAGAATTGCTGTCTCTGTAAATAGCTAGGTAGAAGATTCTTGCCATGCAGAGACCTTACTTTTGTATCCACCTGAAAGAGTGCCACAGCTTGACATTATGATTCAGAAATTCGCCCATCAGCTATGCGACAGAAAATCCTGCACCCCACTACACCTGGGAAGGACAATAAGTATACAGCTACAACTATTGGGGGGGGGGGGGAAACTCACTAAGTTTTCCAGTCAGTACATAGTCTGCCTAGCATCAAGTGTTTCAGCCCCAGCAAGTATGATTATTCCAAAGTCTAAATGACAAGCACAAAGCTAAAGCCTGAAACCTGATTCTTCTTTTTATAAGTGTTTAGTCTGCTCTACATTTAATAATAGGTTGCTACCTTATTCGGTTTCAGAGTTGCATTTGAGTTACATGTTTGTCTATGTTTCGTTTTCCTCAATGATAAAAAGGCAAGGCGACAAGTCATCAATTTAAAAAAAAAAAAAAAGTAAAAGCAGGGTTCCCATAATATACCAGAGAAGAAGGATGCAAACTTCCAAAGCAAAATTTTCTTTCCCATTGGTCTAATATTCTCAGCTACGGTATCACTAAAGGACTATACGACGTAATTTTACATCATTTTGTGTTAAATTGACAGTGACTGGGAATATTATAAAAGCCCCACTAATTCAGACCAGTTACAAGAAAGATCAGTTTGACTTGGTGACCATTCTAATTATAGGCTATTTTTTTAAAGGTAATGCATTTTTATTATTTGCATGACTCAGAGTCAACCAACAAAATGCAGCTTAATGGAATTCCTCAAGAATGGGGCTCAAATCAATAGAGAAGGTATTAGGATTAGCATATCTATTTTAGTAAGAGTTGGGGTTCTCAGAAAAGGCATTTTTCTCAGTTTTAATATTCTTTTTGTAGTTACATTTACCCTGTGAATTTTTCAGCAATGCTTTCTTTAAAATACTCTTACTTCTTATCCCTCTGTGAATTTTAATAAAGTCTTAATCAGAACAGTCTACATTAAGTGAATTTTAAAATACACAATCCTTTATAAGAGCCACAATCAGTAACAACTGAAAGAATTCCCTGAAATTTTAGACAGGCTCCTTTACAATAAATGTGCCTTTTATTGAGTGTGAATACACAAAGGACCAATAGGGTCCTCTCCATAACACTGATGTTACTATTTCCCCGCATCGGTCCCAAGAGGCAGTGCTTACATGGGACAAACCAAGGCAACTCTGGGTTTTTAAACAATAGTTGTGGAATGCTTAGGGGTTGCCCATGGTGTGGGTGAGCCAGATCCCTGAGAGATGAGACACACTGGCAGAACTCACGAACCGAATGCTGCAATCCATTGGTTGTCAAGATGGAGAGAAGGCAGACTAGATGCCCTTAGGAGGGCCTTGAATCTACTAGAAAATGCTCTGACAAGGGCATCTCCTACAACACCTGGCTCCAGAAGACACAGATTCAGATTTAAATGAACGAAATAAATAATCCACCCCTACTCACTGTCAGCCATGGCCTACCTAGACTAGTGTTCCAACAGCAATCAAGCCACAATCTTAATTCACGTTAGAGGAGCTGAGCTGGTGGAAACAGTTATGAACACTGAGATCATGTCTCTGCAGGCTGGGTGAACAGAAGGCATCCAAGGTGAGTCTCTTATCAAGCCCTGCCCTGGACTATGGAAGCTAAAGCTTCACATTTCCACTTATTCACCAATTGCCCGAGGTCTACAACCTTTGTCAAAAAGGATTGGTTTCCACATGGAATAGACTGGAAGCCAGTTTTTCCTATATAAAAAGTACTGCAGATCAAGGCCTCTGAGATGTGCAGGTGAATTATTCAAAATTCAATTTTACTTGACCAGGTAGAAACATGAATGAGAAGCTGACAACTCCTATAAATGCCACTTGTCACAATGGAGGGGAAAATCTGATTTAAAAACACTTCTCTGTTCCTCTATATGCTAATGTGTCAGTATAATCTCCTTTTGAAAACTTTTGACCGTTTTCTCCATTTGATGACTATTGAAGAAATAAGCCAGTAATAGAAGAAAAACAGTTCATAGATGTATATCCAAACACAAATCTAACACCAAAACATGTTCTTAGTGTATGCAGCTCAACAAATCTAGATGTATAATGAGAAAATTATAGACAGACAGGAACTTTGGACAAACTGCTTATCCTCCCAATCTTGTTTCCTCATATGAAAAGAGTGGTCAGAATTAAATGACATAATCCATATAAAGCAGGAGGCACAATTATAGGCATAAGATAAGGCAATAAATGGTAGCTACAATTATCATCATGCTGCCCTCTGGTGTGAGCCATTTCCACCACCCTCTGTTCCATAAAGATCTCACTAATTCCAATAGTGAGAAGTCACTATGTACCTTTACCATCAATGGAAGAGGAGGTAAATATGGTCCCTGTATATATGTGTTTGTGTGTGTGTGTAAGAGAGAGAGAGATTTATTTACTTATTCAGTCGAACAAACTTATTTCAGTTCATTCCAAAGAGAAAGTGGAGTGAGCTATGTCACCTTTTCTCTGACTTCCCCTTTAAAATGCCCACGGATTAGGGGCCTCTGGGTGGCTCCGCTGGTTAAGTATCCAACTCAGTTTCAGCTCAGGTCATGATCTCAGGTTGTGAGATCAAGCCCTGTGTCCGGGGCTCTCTCTCCTTCTCCTCTGCCCCTCCCTGCCCTCTCTCTCTAAAACAATAAAAAATGATAAAACAATTAAAAAATAAAGTGTCCATGGATTATTAAGTAGGTTTGTAGCAAACAGCCATAAGCAATGGCTCTGGGTTCTGAGGTTATCTGATTAATCATGATCAATCTCTTGGAGACCAAAGTTCTACTCCACTGAACAACATTCTTGCTTAGAGCCTGGAACTAGAGATGGTCCCTAATTCTAGACTTGATCCAGGGACACAATTGGGTTCTGAGGGACTATGTTGTCATTTGTGGTAGGTGCTCTGCGTCAGATGGGAGTAGGAAGATGGAATGAGGAAGCCCGTCTCTCCACCCCTCTTCTGCATGTCAGCTGCCCCACATCTGGTGGTGGGGTGTCACCACTTTCGGCCCCACCGTATTCCAGACAGGAAGAAAGGACATTTGAGGCCACAGTGCTGAGCATCAGGTCTTGGCTAAAATGGCACTAATGCGGACGGGACTTTTCTGACCTCCTTTAGCAGCTCGCTGGCCACTTGTTGCACATTGTCATGTTCATCTTCATCAGAGCACTTGTCACTAACTCATATGTTCTTGTTTACTAATCTGGGGGGAGGGGTGTTCTGGATTATCTCTACGTTCCCACCTCTGGTAGAGTATAGTAAGTTCCATGCAAGAGCGACCTCATTTGTCTTGGTCAGTGCAGCAACCCCAGCACCTAGCACAAGGATCTTCGCAGACGCTCGGTAAGTGTTTGTTGAATGAATGAATAAGTGCGGGTGGAGGGACAACTTCAGCCTCTCTTCCCACACCTCGGCTGGTGCCTGCCCTCATTTCCCTCCAAGCACACACCAGCTGCCTTCAGCATTAATTGGGCTGTGATGTCTGGTGTGAATTACTAGGCATTGGAAGGCATGGTTTCATGCATCTCCTTCTCAGGCTTCCCATCTGAGATGCTGACTGGTTTTACCTTTTGAGGAAAGGTGTGCAACACTCTTGAACTTCACTTCCTTTTCATGAAGCAAAATTCATCACCTTCTAGGTCAATGTTTCCACCATACTCCCCCAACACACACAGGCACGCACGCACATTCTTGTCATTTAGATTATTTGCTCGTCTGGCTTTAAATAAAACTGCACTTTGATTCCCATTCTGGTTTTTTCCTGTACAGAACCTGGGAACTCTATAAATAAGTGGGGGTGGGGATTTCTGACAGGGCAAGATGTGGCAATTCCTGAATACCTAACCATAATACCATTAAAATATACCCAAACACCATACTCTTTAGCTCTAATACTAAAATTTGATCATAATTTTCAAACGAAACAGATCTTTTGTCACATTATAGCTAATAATTTTGCAACCTGTTTGTGAAAGCATATTATCCTCAATGGGTTCCCCTTTAAACTTGGCACCTAAAACCTCTGATATCACCACTTCCCTCACCATGAAATTATCTTCAATCACAACAAGAACAGCTAAAGGGAAAGACTCAAGTCCATCATCATATCAGGACTCTGGAAATGTACCACGAGGACCACATAAGGGTGGAAGAACCAAGGTGGGAAGGGCTAGATGTCTTTGCCCTCGGAATCCACCATCACCACCCCATTCATGTCCCAACCAGTACAGTCCCTTCGGAATGAGGTTTTATTTTTACTGTCTATCCATAAGAGCAGACTCATCTTACTAAAACATCATGACTGTCACTTTTACTACTCTGCCTTATGGCATGTCAAAGATCATTTACAATCATTTTGAGTTGTAAATTGTACCTGGTCTAAATAAAATGGACTTTACGGCAAAGCTAGGAAATTGTTTCAGCTCTTACAACTCTTTGGACACTTACCTTCAAAAAGTCTATCTGTGGCATCTTAATAATTTCCCTGACGGTAATATCTGCAATTAATGTAGGACGAAGTAATTTTCCAAAATACAAGTTAACCAGATATCCTGAAATTAGTCATGAACACATCTACCATACTTCATCTTCATAATATGTGTCAAACTCCAATTCATCTGAAATGAAATTTTGTGTAATTGAATATTGCTTGGAAAAAAAAAAAGTGGCCCAAGGGGGACTTGAAGACTTTTGCCCTCCTGATGCTTGCTGATTTCAGATTTAACTTATGGTATTTTTATTGCTTCTGTTACTATATCTCAAGCTGTATGAAATCATTCACCCTTAAGATAGGCCACAAAATAAGCTTAAGGTAGATTCAGAAGTAAAATGCTAATAGATATTTTAGTAGATTTTGGAGCCTTTGATAAATTCAAATCTAAATAAATCAAGATATAAGACAAGTAAAACCTCAGTCACGTTTGCAATCACAATCTTATATGCTAAAACTAACATGAGGTTTGAGATAAACATATCGAAGTCTTTCATGGAAAAAAAAAAGTAACAAAGCAAAAATACCCAACAGACAGCCTATTACAAGGTAGTGTGGACAACACTAGCCTATGACATATAGTAGACCTCAGTTCCCTAAATGCAAAGTAATGAGCTGAACTGGATAGTTCTGTTTCTGTTCCAGCAAGAAAATTCTCTGACACTATAAGTATGCAAGGTGGATAGCAAGTTTAAAAATACAGCACCTAATTTCATTTGGAGTAAAAAATAGCCTCGTACTAGCTTCAACACAAAGCATGAGAAAGCAGAAGAAAATACACCAATATTTTATTCATGCTATTTTCCCT
Source organism: Ursus americanus (assembly GCF_024610735.1). Lineage (NCBI taxonomy): Eukaryota > Metazoa > Chordata > Mammalia > Carnivora > Ursidae > Ursus > Ursus americanus. The sequence goes on from NC_142129.1 coordinate 46,449,823, forward strand.
CATATTTATTTCTCCCTTTATTTTCCCATTCCAAGTTTGACATAATAAAATTAGAGAGACTTTCATCTCAATTATTTTCCACCGGGCACTGCCAATTATTGGCAGCAATAGCCTCAAGCTAACAAAGATCTGGTAAGAACAATTGAAAAGCTACAAGAGCTTAATCAAAGCCTGTTTACAGGCAACATATAGAAGTGTTCACACATCCTTATCCTTGTTTTCAGACCTTTGGATGGGGCTCCTTATAGAGCCATCCCAGCCGCGTACCTGAAAGATACTACCTGGTACTTAACCACTAAGCAGTAATATCTCCACATGATTTAACACCCACCTCCCACTCTCCTACCACCAAGGAGCCTATTTCCGGAATTCTATTTGGGAAAAATAAAAGGCAAACTTATAAATTTAAATACCGGGAACTGCAAAAGTCTATAGCCCTGCTGCTTGCATATATATATATATGCTCGTTGTTTAACTATGAAGTTACACCACATAATAAATGATAGAACAAACTAAATGATAAAATAAAAGAACAGACCATCCTTCCTGACCTCCTGGGCTTTCATAATTCTTAGACTGAAGTTCCTGCAACTCTGTTTCTAGACATAAGGCAAGATAAAACTATTTCTGAAGAGCCAACTAGGTCAATCAAAACAAACAGGCTAAGAGGTGGTAGGTGGTGGTGGAGGTAAGGAAAGAGGCTGTCTTTGAACTAGAGATTCTTCCAAGCCACAACACATCTGCACTATGAACAAGTCACTGGCGGGTTTGTGAAGACGTGTGGATGGCTCTGTCCCCAGGAGTATGCAATCCTGCATATTAACTGCGGAAGCCTGACAATGCAGCAGCCGTGCAAGTCAGGGGGCTAGGAATCAGCATCAAGGACCCTCATCTTTGCCTGTGTGGTCAGCTCCGTCTCCCTACGCCCCTTCTTCTCTAGCAGTAAAATATGAGTTGTAATAACAACCTGCCTGACAAAACTCTTACAGGATTTACTAATAATAGGGATAATAAAATACTTGTAAAATTTAAGTGCCATAGAAATGCTAAATTATATGAGCTGGGCCTGCCAGGGCAGTCCATTTCTCTTCTGATATCATTTAAAGCATGTTTATGGGCGTATTATCTCTTTCATGATGCCAAGGAGACAGTGGCTTCAGTGAAGTATTTCCAGCCTAAGAAGGGTAACAGGAAATGCTTCAATTACCCTGCCAGGGATTAGGAAACACTTTCACTTACATTCTTTCACTGGATCATCACAATGAGCCTGTGGAGTAGACTGGACAGACAAAATCATTCCCATTTTACGGAAAAAAGAACTGAGGTCCCAAAGGGTTCACTAACGTGGCTCAAGGTCATCTGGCAGAGAGCCCATGCTAGAGTTCAAGGTTCCCCACTCCTGACCCTGCCCTCTGTTTTTGTACCACCTATCAAAATGGGAAGAAATGGCAATTACTTGATGGATTAATTGTAATGTTTATTTATTTCTGCTCACATGTGCTGAGCACTTGCTGTGTTTCCATGGATTATCATCTCATTTAATCTCCCACTTAGGAGGCAGGTACTGTATCTTTAAAAAAATTTCACGGATCACCTCCGTACAAAAGAGAGAGTGAGAGAGGGAGAGAGAGAGAGCTCCTTCTACTAAAGCCACATAGCATTTTCCTTACAATACTCATGTGAAAGATATCTTAGACAGTCGTCTAGTTTGGCTACATTTTCACACGTACACTACACTGTGGTGTCCTCAAGAACAGGAAGTATACCAATCTTTGCATCTCCCGTGGTACTCTGAGCAGCACAGTATGCGTCATAGACGCTCAATGAAGATGTTTTGCTTGAGTGATTACAGGCATGTGATTTTTAAAAATACTTATATGGAGCCAACTTCCACAGTCATAAATATTTTACATTCCTGAAAATGAGAAATCACAGCTCTTTGGTTATTTGAGTGAACACCACATTAGCTGATTACATTTCTGCTTACCATTATTTTAAGTCTGCTGTACCTTAGAAATATACATCTTCAAGGCACAGAATATGCCAATGGAAATCATCCTATTGTAAGAACAAGTATCTCCCATGCGGCTGATCCGTTCACCCAAAGCCTTTTTGCCTGATGGCTCCTTACCTGATAACATATTGTCTGTTTTTATTGAGGGGAACTTCAAAGTCATTTCATGCTTGTGCCTATGAATCATCAGATGGTCCTCTGTTGGGAAGCGCTGTCAGACAAATAGAAAAAAAAGAGGGGGGGAGAGGGGAGAGGAGCCATTCAGTTTTATAATATATATTTGCCATCACAAGAAAAAGATGTATTCAGCATTGCACATGTGACAGGCAAAACAAAAAATTAGTTCTGAAAAACTGTGAAAGCATGCTAAGTTAAATGCCAAATTATTTTTTGCAAGCAAATGTGCTGAGATGTTCCTTTGAATTGCACCCAAATATATGCATCATTATTTCCTTTATAGTTTACCAGGGGTTTAACGAGGTTGCAGTAAAATCCGGCTGAACAGTAATAAGAAATAGGAGACCTTTGCCTGCCATCATCTCTGACTCCCTACACCTTCCCTGGGAATTCCTTGTAAAGGCTTCTACTTCCTAAATAGTCTTTTAATATGATCAACTGTGAAGACTCATCAGGCAACTAGATATTTCCTTGGGAACTAGAAGTTTGCATCTAAGGGAAGACTTTAAATTTGTGTTTAGTTAAAGAATAAGTGAGAAAACGGTAATGAACAATGCTGAAAGTGTTCAAGTAATCTATACAATAGAAATATGCTGTAACTTCAAAGAATAAGAGCGTTTGAATGAACGCTCATGTATATTCACAAAGAAACTAACTGTGGCAGCATGACAAAGTAAATTCTCTTATTTCTACCTATATATGAGAGGAAACCATGTCCAAAATAGAAAAATGAATTTAGACCTAAGTAGCACTGGAGTTCTGCAAAACTATTTGGAACTTTTGTCTAATAGTTACTGTTCTACATAATAGTATAAAATAGTATACTATCAAATAGTATAAAATACTCTAAGGCATAGTAAGTATGCTAGACGTTATCTATAGATTAACCAGAAGTAGGAAAAATGCATGAAGTAGGAAAAGAATTTTGATTCATGTCAGACATTGGGAAAGAATTACATGTCATGCTTAACTGTTTGACATAAACACCTACAAATGTGCATGTGACATTTGTATAGTATGTTTCTGTTTATGAAAGCCTTGCACGCTGCATTCATTATGTGATCTTTTATAAGTATACAGATGACTCATGGTCACATGACAAATCATTTTTAGTATTCCATACTCTGTACAGTGTAGTAAACCAACACTTTAGTTTTAATTTTCAGAGTGATATTACAGTTATTAAAAAGGCAGTTCCCAAATGTTTTCAGCTGTCTGGCTTCTGGTCACACAGTGGGATTGGATTTCCTGGCCCCCTTGTGGCTCGGTGGGGGGCCATGTGACTAGTTCTACCCATGGAGTCATAAATGGAAGTGACAGGACACTCACATTCCAGTGCCTAATTCCTGGGGCAAGACCTTCTCTCCTTTAACATGCCAATTCACAATATTAGAAATAGTGACCCCTCAATTATCCTACATCTCTGAAGGATTATGAAGAGCATTTTTGAATTCTAAAAGGTTATGAAGAAGGTCCGGCCATACATTACCGTAGAAATGTATGCGTGGGCAACTGAAGTAAGCCTTTGTTGTTTTACGCCGTTGAAGCTTTGGTGTGATTTGTTATTGCAGCAGATCCTAGCCTCTCCTGACTCAGGCTGGTAGGTAATAACCGAATTTAGCAGGGCATCTGCTTTATCAAGGTCAAATGAAAACACGACAAAAGACAATAAACTCTGCTCAACATTTCTGAATCTTTGACAATTTAGACAGTCTTTCAGAGCTTCCCAGTTCCTCAGGATAGTCATTAAAAGTTCCAATTACCATTGTATACTGTGGTAGAAATCTTCTCTGCAAATAGTACAGATTTGTGTCCATGAGAATGAGGGAATTCACTGGGCTAAATCGTTTGGAATATTCTGAAAGTAGTTTTGGGAATAAATATCACTTAGTTGTGATTTGTATCATATAAATTGGAGCATATAGAATCTGCAAAGCATGGTAATTATGTCAGAGTTCTAACTATACAGAAGTCTGATTTATAAAGATGTGGGGTTTTGCTGCAGCTTCATCTATGCTCTTATAGTGCTCTTATAACACCTTATAGAGACTACATCCAACATGGGACACTACCATGTGTGGTTCAGAGACAGGTTAAACTACTTAGTCTTTCCATTAAAATCCATATTATAATTTTTAGTGGGATATATATAATCAACAAACAACATGGTAGTATCCTACTTTCGTATTTGTAAGCCATTTTTTGGTTCCGTAAAATAATAGCCTAAAATAGAATATTAACCAGATTACTTACTAAATAACAATAATTTCCATAATATGTCATATTAACTATAAATACCTCCCCAAAGAGACAGTACAGGATATCATGGGGCTTTTTTAATTTAGCAGGAAAAGAGAAGCAAACTGTGTATAACCAAGATGTACAGTCTATGGCAGATACACAGCTGAGAGAGGCCACTGGAACTCAAACCATGGTCATGTTAAGGGCAAAGGAGCAGCGAAATTAACAATGGACTCTGTGAGCTCAGAAAGAGCAAGAGAAGCTTGTTTCTCTTTACTTCTGGGACAAAGTTAATCTATAAGGAGCTATAAAACTAAAAACCTCCCAGGTATTGTAGACCACTCCTAATAGAGCAGAGCTTCTTTCCAGGAGGGAAAAGGGGGAAACATCCTTCCATCACTGCCAGTGTAGCACAAGCATTGATAACTCACATTTTCTCCCCTTTCCAATCCCCAGCCATCCTCTTTTCTCCATGCAGGTCCCCAGGCTCTGGAAGGTCACTATGGTAAATGCCATGATCACAACAACAGACTTGACTGTGATTTTCTAAAACCCCACCAGGAGACCCTTGGGATCACTAGCCAACTACCACATTTCCTCAATTCTAGTATCTCTTCAAATGAAAGATGCACATATTTTTAAAACAACTTATCAAGGAAAAGAAACACTTTCACCTTAAATAAAAACATCAAGTTTTAGGTGCAGCTTTGTAAGGGGTTGAGGGGAAAAGTTTGGAGTTCTTCCTTAAAATCAAGAAACTATGGAAATCCTCAATTCTCGTTTTGTCTAACCAGTTCACTCAGCCTTCTCAAGGAAATGAGCTGCTCCTTCCCTGAGTTCAAGGTCATTAGAAATGCACCCCTCAACCTTCACTACCTCCGAATTTGCTTGTAACTTCATAGTGCTACTTCCATTCCTTCCTGCCTCAGAGGAATAAGCACCCCCTTCTTCCTCACAGGATCTTCTACACCCTTGTCTTCTAGGGGCTGGCGCTTCAGTTGTGGTTCTTCAATCCAGCGTGCACACTTCTCCTTGCCCTTGACTAAATCCCGCCTGGCTAGCCTTTCATTTAAAAAGAACCTCTCTCGGGCTGCTTCCTTCTCAGGCTACCATTATATCACTCTGTTTCCCATCATTACCTAGCACTCTTGAAAGAGTCCTCTATGCTGGCCACCTCCACTTCCTCACCACCCACTCACTCATTAATCCCTTCCAACCTGGCCCCCACCCGGACTCCTCTCTCATAGGTCACCCGCCAGAACCCAACTGCCAAACCCAACAGCCTCTGCTCAGCCTCTCACTGTCCCGGCTCTAGCAGCGTCTGACACCAGTGACCACATGTCTGTGGCATTATTTATTTATACCCTGCCTGATTCCAAAAAGGAGAAAAGACGGCTTACAGAAACACATAAAATGGAGTGGGAGACCATGAGCTAGAATTAGGGGACCCCCAAAAGGGAAGGGATTAAAAAAAAATGTTAAAGCCAAAACGCAAACCATCAGGCAGTCATTCTCAACTGGGGGCCACTCTGACCCCCACGGGGACATTTAGCAATGCCTGGAGACACTTTTGGTTTTCACAACTGGGAAGTGGCCACTGGGATCTAGTAGGTAGAGGTCAGGGGTGCTGCCAAACATCCTGTAATGCACAGGACAGCCCTTCACAGCAAAGAACTACTCAGCCCAAGTGTTAACGGTGCCGAGCTTGGGAAATTCTGCCACACAGCCCGTAATTATAGCAGCCATAAGAGTAACAATGGTGAACATTAATTGAGCATTTATTATGTGCAGGCCTTATACTAATCACATGTAGTATCTCATCTAATCTTCACAATAACTCCACTTGATGGGAGCCATTGGAGGCAAAGAGGTGTAATCTGGCACAGCATGCCAACTTCCCCTCTTAAAGTTTAGATAAATGGAAAAACTGTGGGTTCTAGAAAAGTTATAGAAGGTTTACTGTACTCAAAGAGGAAAACAAAATAGAATTCAGCTCTGATGGTGAGCTATTTCACCAGTAATCCAAAGGCCCCGTATCAAGTGACTATTGTAAAAGCAGCATCCTCCCTCCCCTTTCTGAAATAACAGTCTCGAACATCTGGTGGGCAGGATGCATCTGGCTTACTTCCAGGGGAAAAGTTAAGGATGGAAATGGCTAATGCTGATGTATTTCTGGGGCTGTGAGGGAAGTAGTTCAAACTATTCAAAGTAGAAAATAATAATAATGAGGAGAAAGATGATGATGATGATGATGATGATGATGATGATAGTGATGATGATGATGGTGGTGGTACTGGTAATGGTAAAGGGGGCTTTGACAATATCTTAGTGAAGAAAGAAAGCCTACAGCAGGCATGATTGCCAAGTGAGAGCTGTTTCCCTGTCAAAAGGCAGCTACATCCCGGCAGAACAGACCAAAGGATCCCCACACTCACCTGAGAGCAGCCCGGGGCACTGCAGACAAACGGCCTCTCCTGCTCCAAATTCATCTTGGATTCCTCATAAATCTGTAGGACAGGGGAGAGGGAGGAAGGAAAACAGAAATCCATGAATATCTCCTGCTTCTACCTAAGAAACATGAGAAAGGCAATTGCTCGGAGCCCCTTTCTATGCCAATCTCCAAATTAGACAAGATAAACATTAACGCGAATACAGGTCCCGCCTTGCTGAAGTTCACAGGCTTTCTGCAGTCTGAGCTCCTATTGTTTGCTTGAGTGCATATTTATTGTACTTTGAAGAAAAATGCCATGGGGCTGTTGCAGCAGAAATTCTGCCTCTGGAAAACCACCTGGACTGTGTTATTACCCAGTAAGACCGCACCCGCGCAAGAAGATGGCAAAGCAAAGTTCACACCTGTCCTTTGGAGTTGGCCACTTAGAAAAGCGAGAGAGGGGCAGTAAACAGGGTTATCACCAGTGTGGTGACCAACCCTGAGCAGCGGTCAAATAATTCACCCACGATCACCCTGCCAAGCTTCGGGATGACTACAGGATGCAGAGTAGCCCTGCAGCCAGCTTAGCAAATGTCCCCAGTGGTGAGCCATGGTCTTAAATTCCCTTTCATCTCACTCATTCACAGATGGCTCAACAAAAAATATCCGGGTCATGCAGGGATAAACAGAAATAAGAAAATGCAGAAAACATTACTTTGGATATTTTGTGAATTTGGTTTTACAGGCTAATTTGAAATTAATATTAGATGAAGGCCATTGCCCATCTGATCTACAGAACTTATCTGGAGTAAGGTAGCTTTGTGGGGAGAAGTCTTCTGCTATGGTCTCAGTCACATGTTACATTCTAGTGTGCTCTTTTCTTATGTAGGGATTAGGTTCTAAGGTGAGTTTATTAGGCAAAAATTGAGCGTAATCAAAATTACTTTTACCAATCCTCCCTAACACCGATGTAAGTACATACATATTGGTTTCATGGTTACTAACCTACACAGTACCAAAAAACAATTTTTTTTGACAAAACAAGGGTGTTTATTATAGGAACATTCTCAAATGACACCAGAGAAGTTCACATTTTTTTTTTTACATAAACATTTTTTAAACATCACAAAATAGTATGTGCAAATTTAAGTTTCACAATTTAAACCATTTTCTAAATCATACTCCTCTTTTTTGCCAATTTTAGAGTTGAGTTTAAATAAGTAAGCTACATGTGCTGCTGGTGGGACACAGCTCGATCCAGGGATAGATAGAGCTATCCCGACGGCTCTAGCTCGGAAGCACAGGAAGGAATTTGCTTCCTTAAAATGATGCCTGTAGGTGCTACCGGAGGAATTCCAAGTCACCTTCACCCTTGAAAGAGGGAACCCTGCTTCTACTCAAGAAATAGTTACCTTTCCTCCCAGGAAGCTTTATTACCTTGCAGAAAACCCCAACGCTATTCTGTCTGTCACTATACCCTTCCCCCAAACACTAGCAGACTTTCTTTGGGGAATAGGTTCAGGCTTTCACTTTCCTGAAATGCAAAGCAAAAAGACTTGCCTTAGATAACACTCCAAGTCAGATATTACAGAACAAAGCAAATTTACACACACAAACTCTTCTTCACGCTGCCTCCTCATTATACAATTTTCACTAAGTACTACCCTTTCCACTCTATGTCTGGAATGACTTCCCACTCACTGGTCACCTACCAACACGGTAACTTAGCATAATCTTACAGCTTTCCTGGATCAGGCACATTGTGTAAATTACTTTATTATATTTAGAATAAGCAAAAAACACAAATATCTTTAGAAGCCTTTGCACTTGTCCTTGTCTGAGGAAAGTCATGAGCCATTAAAATCACTTCTCAAATCTCATTATTCATTTGAGTTTGCCATCACTTATCACAGGGCATCTCTCCTCTCCCCGTGAAGGCTGACTTACGGCTATGCCTCAAAATAAAGGGTGAGAAAGTGGTTTTGGTCCAAGTCAGAAAAAAAACAACAGAGTAATTGGGTTATCCATTAATTAAATATGCCTTGTTTTTCTAGTAAAAATTTTTTTTTAAAGGTTTTATTTATTTGACAGAGAGACAGTCAGCGAGAGAGGGAACACAAGCAGGGAGAGTGGGAGAGGAAGAAGCTCCCTGCTCTGCTGGGAGCCCGATGTGAGGCTCGATCCCAGGACTCCAGGATCACGCCCTGAGGCGAAGGCAGACGCCTAATGACTGAGCCACTCAGGAGCCCCTTTCTAGTAAATTTTTAAATGCTTTCTTGGAACTTTTCTGTCTCTGTGACCATGATCTACTTAACTACTGCCAGGTCATTCAACTGCTTCAGGCCTCAATTTCCCCTCCTTTACAACAAGCCAATGAATATAATCTCCAGTTCCTTCATTTCTATATCACACTGATCGGTTAGGAGGCCTGTAAGACATGCCCGAATTATGGAGAAAGGTCTTTGCATTTAAGTGTGTAGTGTTTGGAGGTGGGGCAGGGGAGGTTCTGTGAGCAAGTGTTACTGGAACCGCACTCTAACATTAAATATTCCCTATTATAAAAGAGAATTTGCTATAAGGTGGGTCTTTCTTGGATACCACATAAGAGCCTTAGTTGCTAAGGTAACAAAAGAATGCCAAGATTAGTAACATTACTAACCAATATTAAGATTACCTGACAGTAAAATGGGAAAGCACCATATAAATACATTTATGGCGTACATCTAAAACTAGTAATTAGTGATAATAATTAGATTAATGTCTAATTAATAGAAGTGGTCAAGATTGGAAATGCCACTACTGAAGGTTAAAAGAGATTCATTAAAAATCCAAAGTGAGGAGAGAGATCAGCCAAGCCCTGCCAGGTAAGTTTGGGAGGAAAGTATTTTTCTACCTTAATCACAACTCTACCCTAAACCCTCCTTCACCAAAATGCTGACTTTCCCCATAAATGCAAACCTTAATGGTAATAGTTTAACAACTCTGCTTGATAGCAACATTAGCTGCTGTATCTTAATTATTGGTTACCATGTGCTGTAACCAAGGTGTAACCGCAGCAAATACCACCAAATTATACGACGGTGTTGATGCTTGAAGAAAGAATAAGCTCCAGCCATACAGATTTACTCTGTTTTATTGAGCCCTCGCCGTATGCATACTGTTTAGAGGAATATGACTCATCAGAGACACATAGTCTGCTTTCAAGTAGTTTAGATTTCAGTCATCGGTATATTCCACAGAGTGACTACTGTCATTTTACTGTTGTATTTTTTAAACATGAATGAATTGGTATCAATTTATTATATGCTATGGATGCCATGGACCAAATGCTTTGGCAACATAGTGTTGGAATAAAAGTCCTAAGGTAAAATGGCAGTGGCTAAAATAAAAGAGGCTTAAGTGATTAATAAAGTATGAGATGAGTGGGTGTGTATATATAAGTGTGTGAACCTCAACTGCTTTATTTTGATGCACTGCGGTTCCCACATTTAGCCCTCTGCAAACAGCACGCCCTTGCGCATTCCTTGCTGTGTGGGTGTTCGTGACAGTTTCACTAAATGGCACCACTCTACCACACAGGTTTCATTACTTTTATCCACTAGTACGATCTGGTCTGATGTATTAGTGAAGGACCACTGGCCTATTTTTATGGCCTATTATTAGAGTTCTTTCTTAGCAAATAGTGTAATAACTATTCTCTCAACAGACTCCTACTAAAGCCCTGCAAATACTCTTGCACCGTCCATCAAGTGGGGCAAATCACTCAGACATGATCTTAGCCATGTTGTTCTGCATTAGGTCCGCAGAAGTCAGGCCTCATCCTCTTATTTCCCACTCTTGTTTTACCAGCTGGGACATTTTAATGAACCGAGTTTTGTTTGGCAATTGCCATACCCCAGGCTCCACTGCATCGAGCTGACATGGTAGGCGTTCAATAAATATTTGTGGAATGGATAATGAATCCTGAATCATCATAATAAACCACCCCAAACAGCTTGCCTTTTCTCCGCTCCTAAGGCAATGGTTCTCAAACTTTTTGGCCCAGAACCAAGTTTTCAGCAAAGCAAGAGGTTGTGAAGACCACTTATTCCCCCCATTCTCGGCTATGACCAGGGAAGAAATTTCACCAGAGTTTGGGGGCGGGGGGGGAGTCGAAACAGCTTTTGGTGAGAACAAGGAGATGAGACTAGTTTTCATTAAATTTCACGTGTAAATGTATTCATTCATTATAAATTCAGTCTGTTAATATTGCCATAGACAGTGAAGCCACTGAAGTCCGGTCTATTAGCGATGTGCTGGCTCCTTATGATCCCCACAGAGCACCCACTGAGAAACACTGAGTGACCCCATAAATTTGGTTAGATACAGTCATAATTGTGGCAGACACTGTCTAATCATTTAAGAGTTTCTAAATAGTTCTATTTTTTTGTTCCTCTTTTCCAAAGCTCAGATTCAATGCTCACTTAGAACAAATGCCTTACGAGTCTAATTTCCCTTCAAATTTTTGGAAAACAACACAAAACCCTAATAACAAACCCTAATAGTGCATAAAGTGAGTAGAGGTTTTTCCTAGTTGACAAGGAGATGACAGGCTTGATTTACAATTCAAACCCTCAACTGCCACTGGATTCCTCAGCCTTGAAATGAGCAAGAATCTCTTTCATTGTTCAGCATTTGACCCCACAAATTCCTCCTGGTCTAAAATGGGAAATCTTCCACAATGGCTGATGCAATCCATTCAAATGCTCTGCCAGGCCTTTGGAGATATACTTGGAATTACCATTTCATGAAAGGCAAATATTGCAAAAAACAAATGTTACTAAAAACTTGGAGAGTCTGCACAAAATACTGTAAATATGTATTTTAAACAAGGGCAACAATGGAGCTCAAAGGGAAAAAACCTCCATCATCTCGGTTTGCTGAAATCAGCCAAGAGTGCTGCTTCCCTGTCTACATCACAGGAAGCCATTACCGATCGTTAGTCACCAACCAACTCCAATCTCTGATCTCCCATCTTGAATGCACAAATGTCTTCCAATAACAATAAACAGATTCACACGGTGATAAGGGACTTGGAATATTAAGACACTAACAATGTTGTTTTCACCTGAAAATCCTCGTGCACTATTATCAACACGGAAATTTATGGGAACTTCAAAGCCACAAACTGAAGTTGTACATATAAACGAGCACTAATAATAATATTGATACGTCTCCATCAGCTATGACATTGTTAATCTGACCATGAATGCATGATAGATCTGAAGGCTGGGGCTTGAATTTTAAGAATGATGTTAACAACATCTGTCAGCATTTATTGGCCTGCTACGAACGTGGAAAGAGCCTGCTTGTCAGGACTCATGTGAAAGAGACCTCACTACCTTGCTGAGGTTGCGAGACTGCAGAAAGGTTTCTACAGGGGGAAACACATTCTTCCTAAAGTGCCAAGGACAGCTCACAAACAGGAGCATCTGGAGTCAGTCACACTGTGTGAGAGTCCAGATCAGACTTTGTTTCTAGAAATGAAAGTTGCTTATTAACTAAATTAGTTAAGTGCATAGCAAATTTGTACTTTGTGTTTCTGGGGGAGAAAAAGGCAAATATTTCTCTCAATGTATTGGTCAGAAAGGCAAACAGCCCACACGATAATAACAAATTCACCAAAAACACACTCTAAATTATTTTATTCTAAGATGCCTGATTCTACTTTAACAGCAAGGAGGCCGGATGGTTCTCCCAACGCATGGCTAGCTCCTGGAAGGGAATTATATATTCATTCTGGGGGTAAGGCTTTCTTTCTTTATGAGGGATATTGTATCTTTCATTACCTTATTCACTCATCTGTAAAACAGGACCATTTTAGTAAAACGCTGAAAAATCAGACCATTCAAAGACACATCATTTGAAAAAGTAATCCACGGAAGCTAACTTCAAAATGACAGGAAAGTAAATCCTTTTATTTCAAATATACCTTTAGTTTTCTCACCTTAATATCATAACTTCAAACAGAAAAATAAACACCCTTGAATTTTAGTTCAAGAAAAGCAATTATTTTGTGTGTCTTTGCCACCCTCTCTGCCTCTCTGTGTATCTCTTTTTTTGTGTGTATCTTCGCTCTCAAAAACTCTCTGTGTGCCTATTGCTCTGTGTCTCTATTTGTCTTGTTATATATGTCTTTCTCTGTCTTTGTGTGTCTGTCTCACACACACGTGAACACACGCACACACACACATTTTATCAGATGTGTTCTTACATAGCCTTACTGGTAAAAAGATCTAGTAGGCTTGTTTCCTGTCTCAGTGTTATTCTTGAAGTGGGCTGCAGCTAGAATCTGAATTTCATTGGGCTATTATTATTTGCAGCTGTGTGACCTTTTTAACCCCCCCCACCCGCTTTTAAAGTGACATTTCAGCCCTCAAGCTTGAAACGCCTAGAATGCTGCAAAGTTTTTCAACCAGAGATTTTACACAGGGAACAAGACCAACAGTGGGACCATACCTTCCACGTGAAAATGTTAACAGAACTTGGCGAGACTGGGGTGTGTTCCTGGGCGGTTTATAGCCAGTACTCTTCCCCAGGAAGTCCTAAACTTTACACATATCGCCCCAGTTACATATTACTCTTCCATTCAAACCAGAAAATCACCGTCCTTAAAAGATGTTCACCATCCACTGTCCCCCCAGAGTTCGGAACCTTACAACCTGAACCAGAGACTTCATTAGGATTATTTCACACAATTCTATGCCAAGGGACTGTCCAAAGTCCCCTTCGAACTAGGTCCACTGTTCCCAGGCGGAAGGATTTCCAAGCAGCTTTTGTCTCTGGAAACTCACCCAGGGTTTACTTCCCAAAGGAGGCCCTACCAGGAGAGTGCTGGGGGCTCAAGTCCTCTCATGTACTTCTGCAGAGGTTTGTGGTTTTATTTATGTGGCGTTTATACTGTGTATGAAAAAACATTCCAGTGGGATTGGGTTTTCATATGTTAGATTCCTCTTTCTTTTTTCTTTTTTTTTTTTCAAGTTTTCCATATGTTTCTTTGGATATGAGGCCTCTTTTCAAAGTTGCTGGCTAATTTTTACTTCTGTTTTGCACAATCCTGTCTTACAGCTTTCCTATCTATGGGTTCAATAGTTCAGAAGGTATTTGCTAAGCATCAATGTTGGGCATTAGACATCAAGAGCTGAATAAGCCACTGCAGTGTGTGTGTGCCCAAGAATGGGTATTTAGGTCCTATTCATCTTCTTGCTCCCATGGAGCACAGTTCATGTGTGTGTGTTTTCGTTTTTGTTTTTTTGCAGGACATACTTCATCTCTAAAAAAAAAAAGTTTATTTGGCATGCATGTGGTTAACAAAACACTAGGATAAAGATTCTCAGGAAATATTAAATGTAACCAAACCACTTGACTTATTTCTAACTAAGGACAACCTCGCAAGACATGCTTCCTTTTTACCTGCTCCCAATATGAACGCACTGAAGAAAAAAGCAACGAAAGAAAAAAGGAAAAAAAGTTAAATTGGAATAAGAGGTGATCCAGGGTTTAGCTGACATTGTCATCTTTACCTTTCCAGAAAGTCTCCCACTGCTATTTAAAACAGTTGCCCCCTGAAATCCTGAAAGGAAAAACTCTAACAGCAAAAAGATTAAATGCAAAACTGAATCTGTTTTTTCTATGAGTCAAAAACGCCTTGCCTGTAGAAAATCAGAAAAACGTCAGCAGTATAATTCTTTCTACTCCTTTCTTGCTTTACTAAGTAAAATCTGCCTTTTTGGAATTACAATGCATCCCAAATAATTCTGCTCTGCCTCAGGATAATTTTTAAGACATTTTGGGTACATTGGTTTTTAAACTTTTTATAAACAATAAATATTTTTAAATAGTCTGGAAAATCACAAATTTCTAGTTGGTTTTCTTTGCACACATTCAAATGATTTTTATGGGGTAGAACAGTTTCCTTTGTATCTCTGTTCTATGTAAGTATCCTTGCATCTCCAAGCAACACTACAGGCTTAGTCCACCTGAGGTATGAGCTGATGTAATACTTGAAATCTTGAGCTTCCTTCTTGTGCATGAATCTGAACCACAAAATGTGAGACTGTATATAAATACATTGGTGGTCACGCCAGACCTCTCTACTTTCTGCGGGGCCCGGCAAGAGGCTATTTCATCCTAAGATTACTATTACTGACTTACTACTAAAAGACATTGGCGAATGATCATACAGAACGAGGCACTTTTGCCCTTGACTCCAACAGAAAGCCAGGTGTTCCCCAGGTCGGCAGTTGTGCTCGGAGCCCGCTACATCTCCCGGTGTCAGCTGAATACGAGGTCAAACTACACTCAGAGATGTGATTCAGATTCCTAACACACTATGTTTCAAATGTCAAGCCTGTGAACATTTGACGTCATTAGCAGGTCACTTAAAGGCCACATGAAGGCAAAACCCTCATGTCATCTGAAGATGCTGCCATCACTCTAATAGGGGTCCCTTTCTGAATACTAGCAAAAGACACGCTCTTATCTGCTTTCCCAGAGAAGGCATAATTTCTTTGCATGGTCCGGTAAGGGGATGCAGAAAAATGGGAGGCCCATTGTTAGTTGCCACGGTCCCTGAGTGTCCCCACTGTCCCTGGGGGTCCCCACTGGCATTTAACAGGTGGAGGGCAAGGCTGTGAGATATTCTGCAACGTGCAGGGCAGACAGCACAGTGCAGTACTCATGTCTCCTGACCCTACACCGATAGTGCAGCTTCTGAGAGAGTAATAGCCTGAGCACCACTGCCCCCTGGCCCATGGCACCCGGTTCACAGATAAGAGGTAAGAGGAAGAGAACAGTTAAGACGGAATGATAAAAACAAAGCCAGCACACACTAGAGAAAATGAGCACAAGGGACTAAACGCATATCCACTTCTCTATACTTTCCAAAGAGCTCTAAAAAACTCGAACACAGTTATGCTTAGGATGAGGCTAAATTCATTGCCAACGAAAACGTTATGAATATTCAAAAAGCGTGTGAAATTCTCATTCCCTCTCCGAGTGAAGCAGGGGTGGGGGCTGTTGCTGAAATTTTAACGAAGCATAAGCATACCCTTTCAGGTTCAATCCACAGAGACAGATGAGTAAGCTAGTAGAAGCTATCTAGATTTTTTTTTAAATAAATTACCTGGTTTGGCTCCCTACAGTCCCCACTCTCCAGTTAACTTACCACACCGTTTTAAGCAGTGTTGACTCAACAGAAGCAAAATAAAGCCTTGGCCCAAGGTGGAAATAGGGCTCTTGCTCAGATGCCTTTTCATTCCTGATAATTGCCTGTTGATTTTATATTATTGCTGAGGATAGTCCCATCAAAAAGAGCATGTTTTTCTTTTCTTTTCCAAATTTAAGTACAAAACACCACAAGCTTCTAAATTCTGTTTTCACGTTGCTGCTACCATCAGCATCAGCTCACAGCACACTTATGAGGGAACACTGGCCTCCTAACCAACTTCCCAATAAGAAAACATATTTAGAATAAGCCTAATACATACACACACACACACACACACACACACACACACACACTTAGCTTTTTTCTCTTGGCCTATTTTCTTACTGAGAAGTTGGGGTGTGTGTGTTTATATGTATACATTCATACACACATTACAGAGATGATTTCATCCCCATAAACTAGCTCAACCCTCAAAACTGATGCCTAGTCCCTAATGTAATCCAGAGGCGAATACTGAGCTCGCAAGGGGGCAGAATAAGAAAATCCGGGTCCACCTCTCAGCACAAGGCCACCACAGTTAAGGATCATTAAACTTGTATTTTAGAAGTACAGAAATAAGCTGTATTTTTGAGGATCACTAAATCGTTTCCATTGGCTAGAAAAGTCCTTAATGCCTTTCTCAACTTCCTATTAAACAAAAGAGTCACTCACTAAAGCCTACAAATCCACTAAAACTCCCTGGAAAAAGGACACGGAAAGAAAAGGCCTTTTCCTTGAACCACCACCCACGAGAGGTTAGCTGTACCAGACTCCCAATTCATCAAAAGCTCCGAGCCATTCACAAACAAACGCAGGGGCCAGCTCCTTCTATCCCCCAGGGCTCGGCCCCCAGACAACAGCACCATTTTTCAGTCAACACTCCAAATCAGCACAGAAAGGGAAAGAGGATTTTTTTAAATGCCCCTGCTCTCCAAAACTGAGGACCCCTCCCTAAGCATGAATGAGGTCTCTTTGCTCAGGGGGTGTAGGTCAGGCCCTGGGAAATACCCTGAACCTGACTCTTCCAAGAGAAAAAGTTAAAGGGGGGAAGGGTGCAGGCAGGACCCAGAGGGGACTTGGAGGGAGGCCTATCAGACGTTTCCACTGCAAGCCTGGGTAAAGGGGAAGGGAAGGGGCAAGTCCCCAAATCCACGTGGGTAAGCTGCAGTGGCTCAGGAGGGAATTCAGGGATCTTCACAGAGCATTGTTCACAGGCTGCTTTAGGGAAAGTGGCCTGTGGACAGTGATGGATTACCTGTCACCGAGGACTTGTTCAGAAGTGATTCAATCTTGGCGCACTTCGGGGGTAGGATCAGAATCTGATGACACTGGTCTCATTCATTCATTCTCTGCTCACACAGCCACTGAGCACCTACCCTGCATTAAGCCCCAAGCTAGGAGCACCAGGACTCCACCAAAATACCGTCTGCCCACTGAGCCCTGACCACCCAACAGGGAGGTGAGGGCTGCACGGACATATACAGGGGAAGGTAGAATTAAAGGCCAGAAAGAAGTTTTAGCAAAGTTCTCTGAGAGTCCTGAGGCCATGAGAAAAAAAGGCTATTTCATTAATTACATCAAACACCATATCATCTCCTTTCACAGCTAAATATTTCTCATAATAGAATGCCAATTAAAGGTGCATGTGCATTCACACACACACACACACACACACACACACACACACACCTTGGAGCAATCTCCTAACTATACTAGAAATAAGGTTTTTGTTTGTTCTTTAAACTTAGGCTTTCTTTTGTTTTTAATCTTGATGAGTAAGGTTGTATTATTTGTGGTAAACCTAATAACATGGCCAGGGGACCAGATTTCACATTAGAAAGTTAATCGTGAAATCTCAGTTCTGTTGCTCGCTAGCTGGGCGATCTTGGGTAACTTAGCATGATACAAGACCAGCGCTCTAACCCCCGAGCTATGGAGCCAACCAAGTTATTTAACATTATTCTGAATATCTGACTAATATCTGACCATTATTTTCTCACTAGAAAAAGAGACTACAGACAACATCAGCATTACCTGCCTCACAGGGACATTGGGAGGATCCAATGGATGCTATTTGGGGAAGCGGTTCATAAACTGTAAAGTGCTATGCCACGGCAGTTACTGTTTTTATTAGAAAGTCACTTTGTAGTAAGCACACGGAGCTGCTGGAGTACTGGTCGGTGCAAAGTTACATTGACACTTGACTGCACGTGTAAAGAGATTAAAGATTCTGAAGGGTGTTGAAAGTGATGATCTTTAAAGAGAGCCTGACCTTCTGCGATTCTCTGATAATCTAGCAATTATCAAGCCAAACATTATCTACTAGCCTTTTACTTGAAGGCTCCCAGGCAGAATTATTTTCTTTGTCTTCTAACGGAGACATGATGCTGAGAAACGCTTTGGAGTCTGGTCTGTGTTCAAACCCTAACTCTGTGACATACCAGCTGACCTATAAGCTTGAGCAATGGGTCACTTGACCCTGGGATAAATTTGGCTATTGCTGGCTGAGCAAACCATCGGACACCTTGCCCTGGGCTTGGAGGAGCCAGAGTCAGACAGCATATGAATTCTTTGTCTTCCCAGAACATTGCTCCTGGCTGCAGAAAGGCAGGTAAAGGCCTTTGCTGGGCAAGTGCACCCCTTCATCTGTGCCTGGCTATGCCATTCTTGTGGTCCAGACTCCACTCACACTGCAGGTAGGAGAGTAGAGTCTGGAAGGCGCCCAGGGTGAGCCAGGAAACTCAGCACCTTCTTGTCAGTAGGTGCTTATAGGCTTACCCAGAGTCATTACAAATAAGACCAGGGGAGATTACGACATCATCCCCTCTCCACTTGGGCTATCAAAAGAGAAACTGAATCTTCCTTTTGTTATTAAATTTCCTTTAGCAAATTATATACTTTTCATCATCTTACTGCTTATTCTTAGTCCCTCTTTTCCTTACTTTTTTTCTTTTCTCTCCTTTTCATTCCCAAAACACTCCATGTGGTATTTAATAGAAATACTTTGACTAGGGCATAAAGCTGCACAAGTTAGCTGTGAAAAAAAGGGAAGTCAGAGCACAATCAAACATCTGCTCATTTCATCCGGTTGGAAACGTGGAGACCTGATATCTCCATAATCACAACATTTCCTATAGGACACTGGGGAGTTCAATAGGAATAGCCTGAGACCTCTGTCCCTGAGAGCAGGTGGTCACCTCCCAATGTGGAAAGGTCTATATGTGTAGAAAACCTAACACATTTTGAGTTGTTTAATGCTTGGGAATAGTCAAAATTTTATTGAATGAAAATCCCTCTTCTGTGTACCACTACAAACGATGGGTCAGGCATTTTTTAATCTCAAAAAAGCATTCTCCATCAAGGTTGAAAGAAAGCCTTGATTAGATACAGCTTTGATTTATCTTCTCCACTGAGTACCTCTGTAGGAAACACAGCCAGGTAAAGCAGTTCGAATATGAGTCAGGATGGCAAAATTCCCAGTTATTTCCCAAACCCTCAGTTTTCCCATCCACCTTTGTGATACCTACATCAAAGGACTTCTTGTCTTCTTGAAGTGAGGGCATTATTTAAATAGTGACATCAAGCTAATGTTTGTAAGATGTCTCAAAGACTGCGAACACAAGTTGAAAGTAATAGTATCATCATAATTTCTTTATCTGTCCTCTACTGTTTCCAAAGAAACAGAAACAGCCACTTACACAAACATACACACACACACACAAAATCCCCCGGACACCCAAGTTAACCAACATCTCCCTCCTTCCCAAACCGCCAATCAGCCAGTCACCAGGCAAACAGCTCAAGCACCAAGCAAGGAAAACATGTTATTTTTCTGGGCAAGCCTTAACTTCACTGCCTACAAAACACAGCCCCACGGGGCACATCCCACACATCGTGAGATTAAGGCTCTCCTCTCTCATTGGAAACCAATAGTTACTCATCAATGCCCGCGGACACTGAGGTCAGGATTCGCCAGCATGTGCCCCCAAGTCCAAGCTCATTGATTCTTGAACTTTCCTACCCAAACCAGTACTCATAGTCAAGCCTTCCCTGCAATGCTTCTCCTTTTAATAATATACTCAAAGAAAGCTCAGAGAGGAGTAGCATAAGAGAGGAAGCTCTTCAGAGAGGCTCCAACCCCTAGCCACTGAAGAGCCAGTGCGGACTTTGCAGAACGAGAGAATTTGCTCAAAGTCAGCGCGAGGCAGTGAGTCAACCTGGATGTCTACATGTCCCTGAAACAAGTGATTCAGTGAGCTAAGGCAGGAAAAGGAAAGCGAAAACAAACAGCAAAAGCAGGCTTCAGATAGCCCCTTAAAAATGAGGCTGTTGGGAGCCAAATCCCATAGTACACACGAGCTACTTAAAAGCACACCCCAAAGCACTCGTTAGAAATCTTCAAAGTGCAAGGGAGGTTCCCCTGCCACGGGCCAGGGTCATGGATCCTAAGGTGACAATGAGACACTCCCAAGAACATCTGGCCTAATAAACCAGCGCTGGGCCCTTCCAGACAATGGACAGCGGCCTCTGTCTTCCCTCATCAGCTGGCCCCAGATTCCTGTCCCAGGTCTGGCTGCTTCACGCAGACCGCGGAGCACAAACCTTGTTCTCCCAAGCCCAGGGCAGGGGTAGGGTTCTAAGGCAGCTGGAAGAGCTACCCTCTTTCCTTATTTCCCTTGTCTTCCTCCAGGAGACTTGTCAGTCTTCCAGCAAATGCCTCTGGAGGACCTCATTAGGTGTGTGGGTGGGGGAGGAGTGGGAATGGAGCCAGATGAGGTCCCTCTGCTCACAGAGCAAAAGTAAGCAAAAACCACAAGCACACAAATCAAGTACGTGAACAAGAAAAACAGCTGCACATTTTGGGAAGTCCACTGAAAGAGACAGAGAGAGTGATCTGGTAGAGAAATGTGGGCAAAGGAAGCTTTCCGGGGGGAGAATCAGGTCCATCTCTCAGAGCAGGCCACCTGAGGCCTGAAGAATGTCACAGAACAGCCTGAAGAGAGAAGCAGAGGGGAGATGCAGGTAGAGGTGACCGCAAAAGCAAAGAACTTGGTGAGTCTGAGGGACTGGAAGAAGGCCCGTGACGCTGCAGGCTGGCGGGTGAGGGACAGAGGGGCCCAGAGTCAATGACAAGCAGACGGGCCTCAAATCATCCAAGAGTAGGATTTATAGGATTTATTCTAAGAGTTAAAGAAAACCACTGAAGAGTTCCAGGCTGTAGAGAGAAGGCCTCTAAACAGTTAACTTTTCTGCTCCTCAATCCTCACATGAAACACGAGGATCCTAACAACTTACTTTGGGGCTGTCGAGGGGGTTAAAGGCATCCCAGGACAAGACACAGGCTGAAACAGTGTAGACACTCAGCTTCTCACAGCCTACCTAGCTCGTGCATAAAGATGTAGACTCCCCTCCCCCAGATAAGAATGTTGTCCTAGCAATGACAGGTAGAGAGAACACAAGAAAAATAAAGAGCCCAATTTGGGATTAATTCTTTCAGTCACCACTTTAGTTGCAGTCTGAGGTCACTCTGCCTGGTTTCAAACCATGGCTCTGTGACCTTAGGTAAGTAACTTAACTTCTCTGTTTATCACATTTCCTCACCTATAAATGGAGATATTACCTACTTCATAGGCTTGTTTTAAAGATATAGATATAACATAAATATAGAATAGTTTATTATCCTATATGGAATAAAGAACACAGAATAATTTCTGGTATGTAGTGAATATACATTAGCTGTAATTATTATTATTTTTTTTATCAGAAAATAATTTTTTTCTATCAGAAGGGACTCTGATTTGTCTTTATTTTTTTAACTTTTATTTATGTATTATGATTTGTCTTTCAAACTAGACATTGAGTCCTTTTCAATCCCATGCAGCCAAATTTAGGATAATCTCAACTACTTTATTTTTTTGCTTTGACTACTAAATACCATACTTTGTATGTATTGGTTTTACATTTAGTAAAATGGATTTAGTGGTTAAAAGAACATTTTCATTGGGGTGGAGAAAGTGCATCAAATGTAATTTTTATCTCTTAGTAGGTTAGATTTATTTTGGTTGGGTTTGGTTTTTACAGAGCTCAATAATTATCTTAAATGTAAAGACTCGGCTTATCCATTGAAAGCTGGTCAAGAAAACTATGGCAATTGACAAATCATGTTTTATCTCAAGCTTTTATACATAAAATACAAACACATACATCTTGAAGGATATATGCTAAAACATTAATAGATTAACAGGAGTTGCAGTTGGCAATGAGTTTATGAATTTTTTGTATTTTTTAAAAAGATTTACTTATTTATTTTAGAGAGCGAGCGAGTGCAAGTGGGGGGGGTTGGGAGAGAGAGAATCCCATGGAAAACTCTGCGCTGAGCGCAGACCC
Source organism: Ursus americanus (assembly GCF_024610735.1). Taxonomy (NCBI): domain Eukaryota; kingdom Metazoa; phylum Chordata; class Mammalia; order Carnivora; family Ursidae; genus Ursus; species Ursus americanus. The sequence continues at coordinate 46,472,320 of NC_142129.1, forward strand.
CAACATGGGGCTCCATCTCACCAACCTGAGATCATGACCTGAACAGAAATCAAGAGTTGGCCACTTAACCAACTGAACCACCCAGGTGCCCCCATGTTTTGTATTTCTATATATATTTTCTATCATGAACATTGGTTGTGTACAAAATAAGTCAAAAACTCAACGTAAGGGGCACCTGGGTGGCTCAGATGGTTAAGCGTCTGCTTTCAGCTCAGTTCCTGGGATCGAGCCTCACATTGGGCTCCCTGCTCAGCAGGGACTATGCTTCTCCCTCTGCTTCTCCCCCTGCTCATGCTCCCTCTCCCTCTCTCTCAAATAAATAAATAATATCCTTAAAAACAAAAACTCACTGTAAGGCAATATATCCGGAAGCCTGTCACGATGACAAAGATACTGTAAGAGTCCACGAGCCTGCCTTGCCCTTTGCAGCTACCTGTTCCATCGAGGGCAAATTTCTAAGCCTCTCTGGATTTTAGTTTCCTATTTTGTGAAATGGACAACACTTTTTACTCAGGGTTGTGGTAAAGACTGAATGAGGCATACAGTGAAGATTCAGTAAATCACAACTCATAGCACGATGTAATCTTTAAGAGTATCTGGGTTCAGATCTTGGTTCTTTCATTAATTAGCTGTGTGGCCTTGGGTAAGTCACTTAACCTCTCTGCACCTCAGCTTCTTCATATCATACAATAATGGCACTTATCTCATAAGAGTGTAAGAATCTATGAGGATTAAAGGAGTTAACATACATAAACAATTCAGAACAGTGCCTGGCACATGGTAAGTGCTATGTAACTGCCAGTTCTTATTACTATTATGAAATCTGAATCTAAAACTTCTGAAAAGTATATGGTTACACAATCATGTAAATATGGTTTACTTTATGGTGATAAAAATAACAAGCAAGAAGAGCATGGCATTTTAGTATCATTCATTGGCAGACACACTAATTTTTATTCATGTATAAACTTGTTACATTTATGTGTCAAAAAAATCAAGGTCCTAATTTTTTATTTGTTTCCATATATTTATACACAAGCTATCATTTCAGGACTACTCAGCACACTCTTAATTGCCTGAGCTAATTTCTCCAATGAGCATTTTCTTTGCCATCGTTCTGTCTTGATATGGCTCCTCCAGTGTAGAACAGGACTAAGTCTGCACGCATACTTGTTAGAGTGTGTAATCACACAGTGTGGCAAGCATACAAGGGGGGCTCGGGTCATCTTATTTATCAAACACAATGTTTTTGGAAGCCTATCTTGCCTGGAACCATGCGAAGTACTGGAGAGAACTGGATGAAAAAATGCAGTCCCCAAGCAATAACATAGTGGTCAAAGTTCAGAGCAACACAGCAGAGAGTCTGATCCTCCCCCCGTCTTTCTACTCTTTACCACTAATAGCTCAATGTCCTTGGACACATTGGTAATTTCTCTGAACTTCAGTTCCTTCATTTGGAAAATAAGGAATAAGTAATAATAACTACCTTATATGTTTGTTGTGAAGATTAAATGAGAAGCTGTAAATCATTAAGCGCATGGTAAGTTCTCAACAAAGTTAACTATTGCTGTATGGTCTCAAAAGAGACAGACACAAGCTGATAACTACATGTCTATATAAAAGTGAGATCAAGTTTCAAGGACAACTCTGAGAGCACAGAACAGGCAGCTATTCAATTTACCTGTAGGAGTCAGAGCTTAGGAAAATGGAATTAAGCTCGTATTCTTAGCACCTTCTGTTCCCCACTCTGATGGCTGTCCAACTCACTGCCCGAGATCCTTGGTTGAGTGGATGTGCTCCTGTCTCAGGCTCCTGACTCCATGTCTCCAGACCCAAAGCCAATCACAGCTTACTTGAATCTTCACTGAATGAGATGGTCATGGTTATCTTGTCTGACCATACATCTGATGCTTGAGTCTATTCAACAACACCCCAAAGATCTCATCATCCAGATGCGGCTGGAGGACCTGCAGTAATGGTGAACTGAGGGACTGGACACCATCTTAAAGATGCCTGGCAGCATTAGCAGACAGGTGCTGGCCCAGGCCTCTGGAGCAGAAATGAGCCCAGAAATGGGCTTCCAATCCCAGAAATGAGCCCAGCACCTCAAGCCGATCTTCTGCCTGCCATAGCAATTCAGGGGCCTCATTCTATCTGATCAGCAATGCATGACTTCTGTTCAGGACACCAGGCACTGCCTCCCACTCTGTTCCCAGGCTCTGGATCTGGATCTACTCTCTGCCACAGCTTCTTGAATTCTAACGCTTGAATTAAACTGCCCCTCGCACAAGCACCCAATGACCTTCTAAGGCCACTTGTCCATCTTCATTTGCGTTCATTGCTTAAAAACTTCCTCTTCACAGGGAACGAAACCCATCTCCAAGGAACTTGCAACCGCTGGGTTCATTCCCATCCTAGGGGCCATGTGGACAAAGTGTAATCTTTAACGCGGTGGTTTCACATATCTGCAGGCAACGCAAAGCTGCTCACCACTCCCTCCCTTCTTGAACAGACCAAATATCTCCATCATTTCTGCTGCTTCTCTTGGGACGCTGTCTTTCAGGATGCCAACTTGATATGGGCATCAGGTTGATGAAGGCTTTTCCCTGTCACTCATCCTAAGGGACATTCACATTTGCACAACAGCTACAAGAGAGTAGCCCCAAGAAGAAAGCCATGTGGGGAAACTCTGACAGATGGGCAGACTGATGTGAGCTGCCGTGACTTCTGCACATCTCGTATCATCCCCACAAGAGCAGCTCGTTGTCTGTCTACAGAAGCAAAATAAAGAATTGCAAGCATCACCAGGAGCAGTAACTCCTCCATTTTCATAAATCCTCAGTGGGATCTTGTGAAGGGGCTGTCTCCTGACATATGTCCTGCCAGAGTTATGCCCAAGAATGCACAGCAAACAGTAAATACAACTTCCTGGAACCAAATCTGGGACATGTTATATCTTTTTCGTTTCTAGATGTGCAAAAGGACGGGGGGAAAAAAAGCAGAATTAAAAGCTGTGTTTATGTGTAGTGCCCTCGTCCTGTGGTTCTAAGGACTGGAGATAGTCTGTATAATGCCACGGCCTGTCCTAATGACCCTCCCTCACTGAGAGGACAGTTCTGCTGGATGATCTTCCTCTGGCCCTCCAGATCTATTCTCTGCTCCCCTGTATGTCCTAGGAGGCTGCCTCCACATTCCTTTGACTGGAGGGTGGAAGAGGGGAGAAGTCGGGTGTCCACTGCCTGTACCGCCTCTCTGTTGGGGTTTGAGTGGCAGTGGCTACGTATCTCCATATAGGGTGGGCCGCCCCCCTCCCATATTAAGTCCTCTCCAGTGGGTTCTTCCCCTTGGCCCCCTGGGAATGGCTCCCTGCTATGGCTAGACCCTAGCTGGCCCGCCCACAGCTCTGAAGTAGTTCCTTCATTACATTTTCTTTCCTTATCCCTTGGAGGGTGTCATCTGCAGGGACCCAGATTGATACAGTGGTCTCAATTTGAGAAAATCTTTCATCATGCTCATATGCCTAGAATTTCAAGACTTTGACCTAGGGCCTCAGAATCCTCTAGGGGAGTCAATAGGCCAGAGATGTCATTCAGAATCTGAATGTTCCTGGACAAAGAAAAGTCAGACTGTTCAGGACATATTTGGAATGAGGTGGAAGAACTTGTTTGCAAATGTTTCCTAATTAAGAGAAGTTGGCCTTATGATATGGGAAAGCCAAACCCAGAAGAAGCCAGGGAAAGCAACAAAGATTTACTGCTGTTTATTTAGTCCTCATCACAACCCTATCAAAAAGGTATTTTATGACCCCAGTTTACAGATGAGAAAATCTGAGGTAAACAACTTTCCCAAGGACCCAGCTAGAAAAAGGGGAGCCGGGAACCAAACACACATCTGCCAACCCCAATGCCTGCAGTCTTCCACACTCTGACCACTTTTTTCTTTCTGACTGAAAGGTTCCCAAAATAATCAGTGAAAATTCCCTAACAGTCCATGACAGATCTGAGTTCATCTTGAGAAACGTGATCGTTCTCGATTTTCATGAGGTACCAAACTAAAACCTTCATGTGTTTTTTTTTTTTTTTTCTCCTTCAGTCATCTATTTAAGATAAAACTGATCAGGGAATCACTAGATGGAATTTATTAGGAAGACCACAAAAGAAACATAAGAACCTATTGATTTTACTAACACTTGTTATAAATGAAGGTGCTATTATGCCCTTCAGGTCTGTTTTTATTTCATTTCTTCAACTCGCCCGAGTCTGGTTTCTCAGTTGTCCTTATTTTGACTGCTTCTGCCCCAGCGAGGTGCTGCGGGTTCTGTGAAATCATTGCCTTTACAGCTGCGCTTGCTCCATTGCGGGGGGAAGAGAAATACAGTCTCTCTGCTTCCTTTTTAAAACCTGACAGTCACACTTTCTCCACTTCAAAGCCGCACCATATGACCTCAGCAGGCTGACATAAATGGACACTCATGCAAGAGATTATTCATTCAGTGGCTTTTTCCAAATGAGGAAAAAAAGAGCTGTTTGTTAACCTTTGTAGAGTTTAACAGTTTACAAAGCCATTTTCCATACATTAATTTAATTTGGTTCTTAGAATGATTTATGAGATGAATGTATTTTTTTTTTCTCATTTCTGCAGATGACGAATCTGAGATTTAGAGAGGGAAAGTAATATGCCTGAGGTCACACCACTTGTGAGAAGCAGAGCTAGGACTTGAATTTGGGGCCCCTACTCCTAAACACTAGGATATTCTTAGAACAGAGTGGAGCGACCAATTTGCCAGTGCTTTGGGATGTTTCTACACCTGGGGGAATTAATCTAAGTGCCAGTGAGTCCTAAAAATACACTGGTGACACAATACGCAAGTATTGCTCTAGAAGGCCCTAGGCCCTGGGTGTTTCCAAAGATGGGAAGTAAGTTGTCTTCTCACCGTGGAGCCTGAAGAAACTGCATCAAGTACCTTTCCAGAACCTTCTGCCCTGGACCAGGCTGCAAAACCCTTTGTGCAATATCCCCAGTCCAATGAAAGAATTAAAGAATACCTAAATATATGGAAAGACATTCCAAGTTCATGTATTGCAAGGGTTAATGTTATTAAAAGACTACACTACCCGAGTTGATCTTTAGATTCAATACAATCCCAACCATAATCCCAGATGCCTTTTTTGCAGAAACTGAGAAGCTGATCCTAAAATTCATATGGAAATGCAAGGCGCCCAGAATAGCCAAAACAATCTTTTAGAAAAAGAACAGAATTGGAAGAATCATACGTCCTGCTTTCAAAACTTACCACAAAGCAGTAGTAATTAAAACACAGAGATCAATGTAATAGAGTTAAAAGTCAGAAATAAACCCTTACATCTACGTTCAACTGATTTTCAAGAAAAATTCCAGAACCTTCCAACGGACAAAAAAATAGTCTTTTCAACAAATACAACTGGGACAACTGGACATCCACATGCAAAAGAATGAAGCTGAACCTCTACCTCACACCATATAAAAAAATTAACTCAAAATGGATCATAGAACTAAATGTAAGAGTTAAAACTAAAAAAAAAGTTAAGATCATAAAACTCTTGGAAGAAAACATAGGTATAAATCTTTGTGACCTTGGATTTGGCAATAGATTTTTAATATGAAACCACAGTAGAGCAACAAAAGAGAAATAAATTGGACTCATCAAAATTTAAAACTTTTGTCCTTCTAGGGACACCATCAAGAAAGTGAAAAGATGACAACACGATGGGAGAAAACATTTACAAATCATATCTTCGACAAAAATCTAGTATCCAGAATAAAGAACTCTTTCAACTCAACAATGAAAATTTAAAAAAAATTACCTGATCAGAAAGACGATAAATGATCTGAATACACATTTCTCTAAAGAAGATATCCAGATGGCCAAAAAACACATGAAAAGATGTTCAATATTATTTGTTACTAGGGATATCTGAATCAAAAGCACAGTGGGATATCACATCACATCACACACAATCTAGAGTGGCTAAGATCAAAAAGACACCAAGTGTTGGTAAGGGAAAAATTACAGCCTCTCACACATTGCTGGTGGAAATGTAAAATGAAGCGGCCGCTCTGAATAACAGTTTGGCAGTTCCTCAAAATGTTAAACATGGAGTTACCAAATGATCCAGCAATTCCATTCCTAGGTCTACACCCAAGAGAAATGAAAACATGCGTCCACACAAAAACTCGTACACCCATACATGAACGTTCATAGCAGCCTTATTCATAGTTGCCAAAAAGTGGAAACAATCCAAATGTCTATTAACCGATGAGTAGATAAGCCACATGTGGTATAACCTCACATTGAAATATTATCTGGCCATGAAAAAGAATGAAATACTGATACATGCTATAGTGTGGTTCAACCTTAAAAACATTATACTAAGTTAAAGAACCCAGATCCAACAGGCCATGTATCATATGATTCCAGTTACATGAAATATCCAGAATAGGCAAATCCATGGAGACAGAAAGTAGAGTCATGGTGGCCAGGGGCTGGGGCAAAGGAAGAATGTAGTGACTGCTAATGGATACAGGGTCTCTTCTGGAGGTGATGACAATGTTCTAAAATTAGATAGTGGTAATGGTTATGCAATTCTGCGAATATACTAAAAAAGTTCTGATCTGTACACTTTAAAAGTTGTACACTGAATATATGTGAATTATATCACAATAAAGCTTAGTATATATTTTTAAAGTCTACAAGTGGGTTCACTACATTTTACCCCAGTTTTTCAGCTCGAAAAATGGCAATGGGTTTACTAGTTAAGCTTTCTAAGGCCGTGCTTTCTGAAACAAAATCGGGACACATTCTAAGACGAGAGGTGTCTGCTTTTATATTTATTTACATGAAAAGGTCTACCTATTTAAGGACAGCAAACCATTTTACAAATCTGTTGGGAATATGTTACAACGACACAAAACTGGAGCTGTCACAGAAAATCCTAGAGGTAGGGGCTCATATAGGTCAACCACCAGTCCACATGAAATATACATATTTCACTACTCAAAAGACACACTAATTTCTAGACTGTAGCCATGATGAGTTAATGGAAAACTGTGACGACCAAAAGGTGCTTATGCAGGAAAATAAATATCACTATTTTCTACACTAAACTCAGAGCATGAACATTTAACAAGCACCGAGTCTAGAGTAAACACCCACCCAAAACACACAGTAACCAGAACATCTTGTTTTGTTGACCAGTGTCTAATATGATAGGTGCTTGATAAGCAATGGTTGAATGAATACATGACTATTTCCCTCATCAAACGCTAAGTCTTCCTTCTTGTTTTTGTCTTTCCTTTGTAATCTTCTCCTGTGATTATACCTCAGCTAACACTAAGTACTTTTATAGGACCTGCATCTCCCTGATACCCCTCCCTCCACTCCTTTTAGGCCGCCTTCTCCTTTCTCTGACACTCTCCTCCCTCTCCACCTCTCTCTTTCTCTCCTCTCCCCAACCCCAACTGATTCATGGTCAAATCCTCTCAATTCCACTTCTTTTAAATCTATCTACTTTTCTCCACTCCCATTGCCACCATCTCAGACAAAACCATCATCTGCTTAACGGTTTTTTTGGAACAGCTCACAGTATGAATAGCTGACCTTTATGAGGCACCTACTGTGCCAAAAGGCTCTCATTTCATCCTCAGGGTAACTCTACTGCGTAAGGGTTATCATAGTCTCCATTTTAAAATCAAGACTCACACAGTCTAAGTCGCCTACGCGCGCCCCCAAGCTGACAGCTGGAGTCTCTCGACTCCATGGACTTCAGCACCACCCATCTCACCATCCTGTCCCAGCCCTGCCACATGGCCAACACGGATGCCAGAGCGATGCTTCTAATATCAAAGCTGAAAGTGGCACTCCCCTGCATACAACCTTTCATTGCGCTCTAGGGTAAAGTATGAGCCCTTTAATAACGTTCTATCTGATGATGTTCTTCCTTAACCCTCCCATCTTATTTATTACCAATTCCTATGAGTCCTTTGGAAATCACCATAGCTGTCACCACCTCCATGATAGACACTCCACCTGAAAGAATGAGGTAAGAAATCCTCCCGTGGGTTCCCTAGACCCTTACCCCCGTGAAAACCCTTAGAAGGCAGAACATCGAATCATCAGAGTTAAACCTGCAGGCTCCGACTGCTGGTCTTTTATTCCAGTTCTGCCACTTACCAGCGAAGTGACCTTGTGCAATATTCTTACCTCTTTGTGCCTCAGTTTCCTCATTTGTAAATTAGGGGTAAAAACAGCACAAGCATGTACCTTACTGAGTTGCTGTAAAGTTTACATGTGAAGCAATTAGACATGGTAAGCACACATGTTAATAAGTAAAACTTTTCCTTATTACCCTCTCTAACCCTTTTTTTGTTTCTGTCTCTACTATTCCTGCAAACTTTCATTTTCTATGTATAAATGTCATGATATTAGTATGATTTCCTTACATTTGTAAAATGCTTAATCCTCAAAATTCTTCGTCCTCAAAGCAATTTCATGAAATAGGCAGAACAGATTATTTTACAGAGAGGTCAAATGTCTTTATAGGTCACATGAATGTAGTGGGACCATTGTAATTAGCAGGTAGTGAGGCTTCGTAAGTGCAATAGCAGTAGAAGACGGTATCAGTGACAGAGATGACAACTATAGAAAAATCATTATCTTCAAAGTGCTACTGGAGCCACTTGATTTGTTTCTCTGAGCCTCATTATCCTTACCTATGAAATGGAGATAATGACACATACTTTATACGACTGCAATGAGGTTTAAACAAAATAACATATATGAAGTATTTGTTCAGTGCCAGGAACATACTGAACACCCAGTAAATATTAGTTCATGACAACAGGACCCCAAAAGGACAAGGTCACTGAGCTTGGTCACAGGGAGGCCAAACACAAACCCAAGTTGGACTACACGCTTCCCACCATGTCAGCCCGCCCTCCCACCTGAACATAGCCCGGCCCCATTTTCAGTAGAACACATCAGTCAGCTCATCCATAAATGTGTACCCTGCTTGCCCTCTGCTTTTCCTGGAAAGAGAAGAGGGGGATGGAGGGACAGGAGCACAGAAGAGGGGATTTAAAGCAACCCCTGATGATAAGATTTCAGGACCTAAAATTGCCCACAGGCCTTGCCTTTATGGGCGACCTAATGAGAAACACCAGTGCAGTGCTATGACTCTGATCCATCAACGAATCTCACTTCTTTGAGGGCCCTGGCAAGAGGAAAACAAAAGACCCCTTTCTTCATTCTTATTTTCAGTGCTTTCTCCCTCTTCTGAACAGACAAAAGTATCATGAAGATGCAAGCTCAAATTCTGACCGATGAAACAAGAAAACTGGAAGCCTGGACGTGGGATGAGAGGGGTGGGGTTTGCAGAGGCGGCTGAATGCCAGCTCCAAAGAGGGACTCCCTCTCTAGAAACGTGACCACGGCAAGACACCCATGCTCATTTTTCTAGGACGCCAATAAAGCCCAATTCCACTGGGGTATTCACAAGGAGCAGTCAGCAAGGGAGTGGAGGCTGGAATGAGTACAGCCCGTCTTGGCAGGGAGGGTGACAGGGTGTGGGTGTCCTGTCATCAGATCTGCATGACATCGACCCAGCCCATTACCTCAGCAAGAATCGCATCACTAAGGGAGCATAAGGACCAGGCCCACCGGGGTCATCAAATCCCAGAGCAAAGCATTAAAAGGCTCTTGCCTCTCTCCTTCGCGGTTCCTATAGGCCTTCTATGGGAATTGCTATTCTCACGACCACTGGGTCTCAGGCACCACCTAAGTATTTAACGTAAGTTAACTCCCTGAATTCCCACAACATCCTTTCCAGGAATTCGATAGCATCCATATTTTACCGGTGACTGAGTTGAGCTCAGAGAGGTGAAGTCATTGTCCGTGATCACACAGTTAGTCCTAGCAAAGTTGATATTCAAACCCAGGTCACTCTGAGACCACAGCCCATGTGTTTTTTTCCACCAGGCTACCCAACCTCCAAAATAAATTCAGGACTCCTCTGTTGATACTACCCTTTCCCATCTGCCTAGGTTCAGGATTATACAATCTCAATAGGAGTGAAAGGCTTTTTTTTTTATAATGTTCCTGTAAATCTGAATCCAGCTTTACATAACTTTCCATTGCTTTGATTTGTTTTTTAATTTTCAAAACATCACCCATGCCACCTGCATTGTAATATTCACTTAATGAATACTACACAGCCAGGCATCTTGCTAGATGCTAGAGGATACAAAATAAGTAAGACATAGTCTCAAGCCTTCCCCCTACCACCCAAGACCCAAAGCTAAGTCTGACCTGATGCAAGGGTTTTTTAAGGAGCTATCCCCTGAACTAAGCATGACTCATTAGTCTCACTGCTAATGTATTTATCTTCCATCCCAGTTTATATACCAGGGCATCTACATGCCCAGAAAGCAAGACTTCCAACTCTTAGACTTGTCTAGGTCTTGTCTCCCTGTTCTGGTGGCCCGATTGGTAACACCGCTTCCTCTTAAGGCCAGGGGCCTTCGTGCTCTTCCACGTCCCCTTTCCAGGCCTGGAGTCCTGTCCAATGGCATAAAATCTGATGCAACAGCCACCATCCACTCCGCAGTCTTAGTCTGCCTGTTTGTTGGGAAACCCTGCCCCCAGAGGTTGGGTCCCCATTGCAAATCTCTCATGACAACGGTAATCAGTTACTGCCACGGGAGCCAGGCTTCCCGTTCACTCAATGGGCTGGCCAGAGATTCTGTTAGGAGGCAGGGGGCAGCCCCTGTTCTAAGCCCACTTGTCACCAAGTGGGCTTTGCAGGTGACTAGGGTGCACACAGCGGAGTCCTGGGGCAAGAAGAAATAGTCCCTTTGTTTCTCTTTCTGAAAGCCAGTCTTCTACAAACAAGCGTTTCTGCATGCAACTAACAGACGAAGGCATATTCACATAAAACCCAGTCCCTAGCATGATCCATTACAGGGATTTTTTTCATTCATTTTGTTTACTTTTTGTGTAGCACCTTATTGAATTTAAAAACAAATTTTGGGGGCACGAGACAGATAGAAACTACTTTCAGGTCAACTACTCCCCAGTTCCACAAAGGTGTATGAATGGCCTGCCATATGTGGGACACAGAGGAGGACCTTCTTGTCCCTTGGACACTGAGCAATCTGCTAGTCAGCAGATACAGATTTACGTTCCTGAGGTTCGTAGAGCGGTCCAAAATCTAGTGATCGTAAAATCTAGAAAGCTTTTACTCAGCAGCAATTATTCTGACTGGAGCCAAACAAGAAGAGAGTATGTTCCAGGCACAGTTCTGTACAGAGAGGCTGAGAATAAAAGAGGTGAGTTTTGACCATGTGGACGAGAGCAGATGCAACATCCATATTTTAAAAAGACCTGCTAACCTGCTTCTCTGCTAAAGGGACATGATCTTTAGAGTTTCTTCCCTTTCCCTAAGAACCCCACAAAGACTTTGAAACTCTACCATCACCCAGGGCTCTCTGCTGGGGAGAATTATTGTGTTACCAAAAGGGTCTTTAAAAGCAGCCTCTTAGCTCAGGGAGTAGTGCCCCCATTAGCAGGCAGTCCATCATGGTGAGGCTCCCTCAGCCAAGGACCATGGTCGCATGGCTGTCAGTGGCCAATCCATAACCATATGTGAGAGCATTAAAACAGCACAGGAGAGATTTGTTTTCTGAGAGCGAAGGAAACAAACTAGGAGACAATTCTCCAAAGACTGAACATTCACAACCAGCAAATGCCTGCTGGAAATTTATATGCTGTGGGTGTAAAAGCAGTGAAATTCAATAATCTCAAAGCCACAGATTTGTAACTTGCACTTATGTAAATATTTATGGATTCTTTGGAAAAAAATCAATCCTCTCAGCCTTTCTCTTTAGTACATGCTTCAGAGGGAACTTTTTTTTTTCCCCTCAAGATGGGGATGTAAACTCTAGCTATTGCTGAAGAACATTAAGTCAGCAGACTGCCTGAGAACAACGTGAATTTCACTTCTGATTTTCCTCTACACACACTATCCCATTCTCCTCCCCAACACCAGTGAGAGTGTAGAGGAAATCGGGTCTCCTCTGTGGCCTGGCCTCGCTGAGACTGGGGAGGTTCAAAGTTGACCAAGTCAGTAACACCCCTTACATAGGTATCGGCCATCCCTCCACTGTTACTGAGAAATAAAAGGCACATCGTTCCCCAGTGTTGTCTGACACAACCCCGTAGCCTCTTGGCCAGAGCTATTACAACAGCCTTTTAACCATCTCCTTCCTGGCTGCTGACCTCCTGAATCCCTCCTTCACACTGCCCCAGGACGATCATCCTAGAACCCTGGCTTTACTGTGTTTTGTTCCTTCCTCAATGCCCACCTGCAGCATCAAAGCCCCAAAGCTAGTCTGAGCTCTTTAGCAGGACAGTCAAGGCACTCTGCTGTCCAGCCCCGACCTTTAGCCCTGAAGGCTCATAGCTGCATAAATCCTACATCTCTGCAATCCTGAATCTCTTGCCATGCACTTTTAGCAATTAATTTACAAACAGCACTTTTCTCATGCTTGTAAGCAGCACACTTTCTCACTTCAATGCTGATTACGATCCTGTTCTACCTTCAAGGCTTGGTTCAAATGTCACCATAAGAAAACGTCTACTCCGCGTGCCCCACCTTGTCCACTCCCAAATCATAATGAAATGCTCCATCTACCCACCTGATTCCCCCACCAGATAGGAAGCACTTTCATCCTTGTCTGTCTCTGTGGCTCCACGGAGTTAGTCCACATAATAGGCACGTCCAAATATGCCTGAGGATTGACATATGCTTACTAGTAAGCGAACAATTTTAACGCCTCAACACACATAAATGATGACTTGAGGCAGGTTTACCTCCCATGTGCTTCCTCTATCAAATGCTATGCTTAAAGCTGCTGTTCATTATCTGATTTAAATAACTAAAGTAGGGGATGCCCGGGTAGCTCAGTCGGTTGGGCGTCTGGCTCTTGGTTTTGTCTCAGATCATGATCTTGGGGTCCTCGGATCAAGCCCCAAATCAGACTCCACACTCAGCGAGGAGCCTGCTTGGGGATTCCCTCCCTCTCCATCTGCCCCTCCCCCGTTCATGCACACACACACTCTCTCTCACGCTCTCTAAAATAAATAATCTTTAAAAAAATTTTAAAAATAGAAGAACTGAAGGTGGTAGAAGTACTGTCTAAATGCATGTTAGTGGGGTAGTCAGGTGCCACTGCACAACTACAGGGGAACCCCATCTGAGGACCAGTGAGGTGGGGTGCTGAAGCCACTATAAGGGCATCTCTCCAGCACCCATGAAGAAAGGGGTGTGGAAGTGGGGACCAGTATGGTCGGTCCTCCATGGCCGACCCACCCTATGTCCAAACACATTTCACCATAATGGGCCAGATCCTCCAAGGGATGAAGATACCGTTGAGGTGGCATTCCAGCTCTTCCAAACTATAGCACTATTGGCATATTGGCATCTCAGTCCTCTAGAAAGGGACTGTATGTGCCTGACAGCATACCTCAGGAATAATATTCACTCCAGTGGGACTGGGGGCCCAGACACACAAACACTGACAAGTGAGCGTCATAGTAATAAGGGGAGGGTGGAGCCCCAGGTAGACTGGTCATGGCACATGTCCAATCATGACATACACTGGCCCATCTGATTAGGCTCAGGCACAGATGTGATAGCCACAGATGTTATGAGGTGGCAGCAGGGCAACAAGGCCAACACAGATGAGAAGGGAAAATGGCAGAGAGCAGTTGTGGGAGAAGCCAGGGAGATGCTCATAGTGACAGAGCAGCAGGGACTCCAGCGCTGGTGCCTGTCATCACCAGTGTCAGGAGTCTACCTTCGGGCTGATCTAATGCCCCAGAAGCAGTGGCGGGGCCACTTTAGCTACAACCACAGGGGAACAGCATGTGGGACAGGAACACATTAGGAGAGAAGTGATCAGGAAGCTTCTGCAGGAACAGGAACTGGAGGAGAGTCTCAGCCACTAGCCTGGCCCATATCCTCTCCCAGTAAGGTTTACAAAACCCCATTCACCTCAGCAAGGTGAAGAAAGCAGCATTTTCATTTACAGAGATTTGTTTGTTTGTTTGTTTTACTCCAATTGCACTGGAGGAAACCTGCACCTCTAACGGCTTCCTGGGTGATGACATAGTAAATGGCAGCAGACAAGCTAGAGCAATGGCTCATAGCAGGATAGGCTCTACTCCAAGAGCGTTTTGAAAATTGCTGGGTGCTTCAATTTTGTTTTTTACCATGATTGTAGGAAAACTGAGGGCATTTACTGGGTGGGGGTCAGGGATGCCATCTGTCCTGTAATGGACAAGACACTCCTTGCCCTGCACCCACACACCCAACTCTCAAATGCCATTCATGTAGGGAAAAAAGACACTTAAAATTATGTCAGAATCTGACTCAATTTTATATGTATAAACTAAATGTATTTTTGCATGATTTTATTTTTAAAATTTTTTTAAAGATTTTATTTATTTGTGGGAGAGAGAGAGAAATAGAGAGCAAGAACAAGCAGGGCGAGAGGCAGGCAGAGAGAGAAGCACGCTCCCCATTGAGCAGGGAGCTTGATGCACGACTCCATCCCAGGACCCTGGGATCATGACCTGAGCCGAAGGCAGACACTTAACCGACTGAGCCACCCAGGTGTCCCTTGCATGATTTTAATATATGCTGAAATTTTTAGAAATGCAACCTGGAAAGAAAAGACTGTATTTGTTTTCATTTGGAATTTTACCGTAAGCTGTTCACCACCTGAGAACATCAGAGTTACCAACCCAAGGCAATACCTTTGTCACATTCCCCTACTCACAGGGAAATCTTACACGAAGATGCAAGGACTTGACCCTTCATTAACTAAGTCTTCCAGAGTAGCAGCACCTACCATAGGCATACCGAAATGCTGTGCTGCTTTCTCCATTTGCCCCAGACCTCCATGATACATCGTCCACCTTTCTCTGTTCTGTTTTCCACATCAGGAGGATGAACTCTATGGACTGCATCCCCCAGACTCCCTTGCCTCAATGAGAGGCAGTGGCAAGAGATCAGAGGGTGAGAGGAGCGGGGCGCCTGGGTGGCACAGCAGTTAAGCGTCTGCCTTCGGCTCAGGGCGTGATCCCGGCGTTACGGGATCGAGCCCCACGTCAGGCTCCTCCACTATGAGCCTGCTTCTTCCTCTCCCACTCCCCCTGCTTGTGTTCCCTCTCTCACTGGCTGTCTCTATCTCTGTCAAATAAATAAATAAAATCTTTAAAAAAAAAAAAAAAAGAGGGTGAGAGGAGAGAGTACACATTCCCCACTCCCCTCCCTCCTAACCCTAAGGTCCAGATGCTGTTTCCTCCCATCTTCCAGCTCCAACTCACAGGACTTCTGCAGGCTTAGGGGTGACAGCTTCTAGCTGTCCCTAGTCTCTGGTCCCTCACTCTCTTTGGCTGGTTCCCATAACCCTGCCCTCACTTTCATTCAAGTCTTTTCAGTTTAACTCTTTACTGTGGCATCTGTGGCATCTCCTTCCTGTTAGGATGCTGAATGCTATAAATACATATTATTTTATTAAAATTACATTTATTCATGTCTTTATTATATTTAGGGCATTTTTAAAATCATGTGTCTGGGGTAGGGTTTTTTAAGTTTTTAATTTTTAATTTTTTTCCTAGAGAGAGAGCACGGATGGGGGGCAGGAAGGGGCAGAGGGAGAGAGGGAATCTTAAGCAGGCTCCACACCCAGCATGGAGCCCGACATGGGGCTGGATCTCATGACCCTGAGGTCATGACCTGAGCCAAAATCAAGAGTCAGATGCTTAACCAACTGAGCCACCCAGCCCCCCCCCCCAAGGTAGGTTTTTTATGTGTAAGATTCATTGCAAGATTGTAACAGTTTATTATAAAATACTTTTCTAAAGAGGGATCATTTGGATCTGATGGAACTAGAGATAAAGAAGACACGGAATGAGGAAACATGACTGAGCAAAGCAGGCAAAGAGCTGGGACTATGTAGAAATGCTAACATCGATGATGGGAAGATATCACCAGTCTAAGATGGGCTGGAGTGATTCCGAGGGAGACCAACAGATGATGCAAGAAAAGCAGAAGGTGGGGCCAGAGACCTATTTCTTTGTTGAGAGGAACTGGCAGCTAACACCAGAACACGCAGCAATGACACTTACATATAACTTGGAATTGCTGTAAATGCGTGTACCTCAAAATACATGATCTGTTTGGGAAACCCTATGGAAATTAGTCAAGAATGTCAACTCAGGGATCCTCCCACAACCATCAGCTCTTTTTAAAGTAAGGCAACTGAATTGTATATAAACTCAATCCTTATTTACATTCAAGTTCCCAGGACCCAGGATGGAAAGACCAAGTATGCAATACTCTCTACAGAGTGGTACTCAAATAAGGATGCTCCTGTAGCAATGTCGTACTTCTGTGCACACACAACACTGACCACCCTTGGACCCCTCCCAGTACAGCCATGGTACGCATGCATACACACACACACACACACACACACGCACCATGCAACCTCCGGGTAAATTCAGATCTCACTATTTTTAAGCTGCAGCCCCACCACCAGCTTCACCTAATACTAATATTTCAGACACACACACACATACACACACACACACACACACACACACATTTTGGCAAAAGAACAGAATGGCATCCCAGGAAAGTGGCTAGAATCCAGTCAATTGTCAAAGACCAGAACAGCCTGGGTCCTCCTTGTCTATGCCCAAACCATAGAAAGGCTTACAGAAAGCCTAACAGAGCTGGTATAACTTTAAGGAATGTTAGATGCCAGCCACAATAGCGACTAGTTACTTTCCAATAAATATAACTTAATAAATGCACAAATTAAGGGGAAGTTCTCTCAGGAGACAGCTTCCCAGACATGGGCCCTCCCAACTGTATTTTTTTCCTCTATTCCCTTTGTGCACCACACACCCATGCCACAGACCCCTATGAAGTTCTCCTGATCACGGCGAGTCCTAGTACTTGTGAAGCATAATGGGAGAATCACTTACTGCTTTTGTCCAAATCATCTTGATTGGAGGCACAAAGAAAAAGCTTGGTTCTCCCTTAAAGACCTGACATTCCCTATAGACCTACGAATGGTGGATACTCACCACAGAGCAAGGACGCCCCGCTCCCAGGTTTATAATACCTTAGGGATCTCCATCTACCTCATCGTCCATGACTCCAAATACCCCATCATATCAAACAGAAAACTACTGTTTCAAAAGGCCTGATTAATTGCAGAGGACAGATGTTCTAACCCATTTTCAACACTTTGCTAAGACCTGAACAAATTGAGAGCCAGTTTTCATCTCCCACTCCCCACGTTTCTCTTCCCTCGCCCAAGGTCCAGAGACAGACAGGGAGAAGGGAAGGACAGCAAGGATGAGATGGAGCATCTGGCTAAGGAGATTCAGTTCCCGTGGCAATCCACTGTCTGGGGGAAATCATGGTTTAACATCAGCCAGCCGAGTTGCTGCAAATACCCTTCTAATCTACGTTAGGCATTTCCTAACTGCATATTTTCTTCAGCATGAGCAATTGTAAGCTTGGTAAAATTATCTATTTTAATATTTCACATAATATACAATTCAAGTATCAGAACAGCAGTTCAGAACAGCAGGCACCACACTTTTGAACTAGGATAATTTTTGAGATATTCCAGGCTCTTCCTTAAGTAGCTGTTTCTGGTGACGTATTATATAAAGCCCTCAGATACCCACTAATTGATTTAAAACCCAGTTAGGCACATTGCAAATACCCTTGGGCTTTTTATTATCTTGATCCAAAAGAAAGCATCAGAATCATTATTATCAATCGCAACAGGATCCATCAAACAAACAACATGTATTATACTGGCATCCTCCTTTGGGAAGAGAAGACCAAAGATACATAAATAGACAAACAAAATTAAGCTCATCAGCAATATCAACTGATTCTCCAAAATAACAGCTTCTTTTATTGTTGTGGGGCACATAGGATTTCATTCCAGTGGTCCAAAGGAAGACCAAAGATGCAGTCTCAGGCTGATCTCACCTCATGGACTAGATCTTTAAATTCCGACAGTTCCAAAGTCTAAGGAAACTCAGCAGTATTTGGCTCTATATCACTGTGAAGTGTTAGAAGGAGATAGGAGAAAGAAGTAGGTGGGAAAAGGACAGAGGAAAGGCTGACAGGGACATTCTTAGGAGAAACTGACAGAGTTACTAACCTTGGTCAAACAATTTAAAGCAACCAAGGAAGCATTTAAAAAAGGCAATCATGACCTTGATGTTAGGAATACTGTGAGACAGCCCTTGAGTAATGATATTAAGTCCCCTCGAGAAGGAACCTAATATATAATGTGACCAAGCAATAAACAAAAACTGCAGTCATAATATATAGATGCTATTCATTGGTTTTCAACTTTTAACATTAACCAAAGACACAGAAGACGGAGCAGTGGTTGCAAGACAAAATAAAAAGGTAAATCACCCGAACAGCGTGAAAGTACCTATGGCACTGACAAAAGGTGGAACGTGGAAGGGAGTAGGATAAAGAAGGGGTCCTCAGAGGACTCAGAGCTTCAACCTAAGAAATTGATTGAGGGGTGCCTGGGTCGCTTCATCAGTTGAGTCTGACTCTAGATTTCAGGGTCATGGGATTAAGCCTCAGGTTGGGCTCCACGCTCAGGGCAGATCCTGCTTCTCCCTCTCCCTCTGCTCCTCTTCCTCCCCCTTCCACCTCCCCCCCCCCATACTCTCTCTCTCTCAAATAAATAAATAAATAAAATCTTGAAAAAAAAAGAAGAAATTGATTCAAAGTTGATGGGACACAAAGTGAACACGCAAGTTACAGTTGTTTTTCTTCCAAGTTTCTGTTTAAATTCCAGTTAGTTAACATACAGCGTAATATTAGTTTCAGGTGTAGGAAGCAGTGACTCATCACTTACATACAACACCCAGTGCTCATTACAACGCAAGTTATAATTTAAAGGCAGGAGCACCAACAGGAATAAATGTAATAATGGGACATTGAGAGAAGACAGGGGCTAGAAAAGAATCAGGGCAACTGAGCTAAAGCCCCATTTTCAAAGCAGAGGCTCAATAGATGTTGTAAAATGATGACAGAGAAAGAAACATGGATATAATCGTATTATTTAGAGTTTGGCAGCCACTTCCAAAAAAAAACCAAAAACCAAAAACAAAACCAGTTAGAAAAGATTACCTCTGGTGAGTGGCCAGAAATAATCATTTTTAACTTAAGTTCTTCTTTGCTTCCATATACACATATTACAACAAAGAGGAGAAGGAGGGAAGAAGTTCAGCTAAGATGGAGAGCAGGAAAATGCCATTTTAAAGTAAGTAAGAGGTTTTGGGGAATGGTTAAGAATTGGTTAAGAAGCCAGAATTTCAGGGCGCCTGGGTGGCTCAGCGGTTAAGCGTCTGCCTTCGGCTCACGGCGTGATCCCGGCGTTCTGAGATCGAGCCCCACATCAGGCTCCTCCGCTGGAACCCTGCTTCTTCCTCTCCTACTCCCCCTGCTTGTGTTCCCTCTTTCACTGCCTGTCTCTCTCTCTGTCAAATAAATAAATAAAATCTTTTTAAAAAAAAAAAGCCAGAATTTCATTTTTGCCTCAGCCAACAATAGGTGTGTGAGAAGAGACTAGCAGAAAGAAGCCCAAAGAAGGGATCACAAGGCCTGTGTCCCAGCCATGGCTCTGCTCCTAGCATGTTATTTAACCCCTCTGGGCCTCAGTTTCCACGTTTGTAAAATGAAAAGGTTAGCCTAGATCATCTCTAATGCCACTGGATCCCAGGGCCCATGTTCCTGGGTTCCCATTCAAATCCTGAAAACAGAACGAAATAATTTTGAAAGTCATACTTCACACGTTGTTAGTTGGGTTCTGGTTTGTTTTTGTTTTCAGGATATGAATACAAATCCAGTGATAAACTCTACTGGTTTATCAATCCCCCAGCCCTCTGGCTCAATCAACCCTCCCAGAAACGAAAAGATTCAGGGCTCTCATGTTGTGAAAGTCACAACTGGCAACCAGTCAAGCCATCCAAAGAATTTATAAGGTAAAGGGCCCACTTCAATATCTGAAAAGTCCTGCAGAAGACACATGAAGGAGGTGGCAAAATCCCACAGCTAAACCCACCAGCTCCATATCACTAACAAAGGTCCCTGGGCCCAGATGGGAAGTGTAGTCTGGAGAATGAAATGCCTGGGGGCCAGAGAGCTTGTCAGAGCCAAACGAACTCTGAGGTGTCCAACAATAAATTAAGCAGATCTGAAAAACAGTTGGAAGCAATAAAAATGAAACCACACATACACCACCCCCCCAAAAAAGTTCACTCACTGAAGTGGCTTCTTGCTGCTTCTTG
Source organism: Ursus americanus (assembly GCF_024610735.1). Taxonomy (NCBI): domain Eukaryota; kingdom Metazoa; phylum Chordata; class Mammalia; order Carnivora; family Ursidae; genus Ursus; species Ursus americanus. The sequence continues at coordinate 46,492,769 of NC_142129.1, forward strand.
TCTCTTTGTTTAGTAGATTCCAATCTTTATAAATATCTTCTCCAAGTCAAAGGAAGGAGCCAATGGGAAGAAGAGAGGCCTGAGGTGTACCTGAGGTCGGCTAGGAATGTGAGCTAGTTGTGTAATCAGAAGCTACCTTTTGGAAATGCCAGGGAAAATAAAAGACCCTTGAGTCATCAACTTCTCTATCTTGCTCTCCCAGCTGTGACACCCCCCTCCTGCAAACACACACAAACATACACCTTCCACTCCCCACCTCCAGCAGGGGCATGTGTGGGGTCCATGTTCCAGCGACAAGCTGAGTGAACATTCTCGGGCACTGCTTTCTCTCCACCATAAACATGGTGAAGGATCACTGAAGTTGGGTTCAACTGAAGCAGATGGTTACATTAAGGGGATGAATGTCTTAAGACACTGAGTTGGTTGGTCCACATTTCTCCCTTTGTAGGTTTACAGCAACAAAAAGAACACACACATACGACAGGACCCTTCAGAGTTAAACTCCCTCTGGAAGAACATTATCTTCCTTTCTTAGGATCAGTCCCAGTGGAACATGCCATCATAACTTGTCATATCTGAATGGGAAGACTTGTCAAAGAAGGGTTACAGAAAATGGAGCTAGCATTTGGTGAGCATTTACTATGTACTGTATTTCAAAAAACAGATATGTGCCGGGCACCGAGCTTATACAGACAGAGATAACCACTGCTGGCATTCATGGAGGGCCTTTCCAAGCCCTAGGCTACATGTGTTTCCTTATTTGCTTCTCAGAAGAACTCCATGAGATAGGTAGTGTTGCGATCTCCACTTCCCAGGTGAAAGGTTAGTCACTTGCCCAAGGTCACAGAGCTGGCAAGGAACAGGATCGAGATCCAAGCCCAGCCAGTCAGACTCTACGGTCTGACCCATGTGGGAATAAGTAAGGGCCTTGCCTTTGAGGTGCTCATTGTTCAGTAGAGGAGCTGCGGCCACTCACACCATCTGGCATGTGGCAGGCACTCCATCAATGACTTTGTTTAACTCCAGTGGCATCCTTTTGAAGCGGGGAAAACGACTGCTATTTTATAAAGAATTGCGCTCAGAGAGGTCACTCGGCTATTAAAAGGCAGAGCAAAAACCAAGACCCAAAACTGTCTGGTTCTTTCAGACTCTCTGCTCTCAGAGAGAGGCGTGATGAAGACTTCACACCCTCGCATACAAGGAACATTTGGTTCATATTTTCACTGGTGTCATATTTTGGAAGCTGCCGGCAGCCACCTCATCCTGCCAAGTCAGCCCCAAATGCTCCAGTGTGTGTACAGCTTCCTTGAGCTGGGGGGGGGGGGACCCAAAACAAACAGATCAACCAAAAACAACAACAAGGAAACTGTGGGCAGAACCGTCGGAAGGGAAAAAGTGGGAGGGGAAGATGGTCTGCACTGAAGGTTCCTTTGGAGCCACATGTGTTTGCGGGCATCTTTCATTGTTCCCTCAAGGAAAGGCGCCCAGGCTGCTCTAAGGGCTCCAATTGGGGGAAAGAAGCAGAACCCAGGGATTAGGAAAGTAACGCTTCACATGTTTTTGGTGGGTTTTTGTCTGGTTTTGCTTGTTGAGGTTGGTATGCCATTGCCATGCAGAAGCCTCGGATAGTCAGGGCAAAGCAGCAACCATTCCCTCACCCCAGAAGTACACTGGGAGACTACTGACTTCTGAAGCCTACTTTCACTCTTAGATAAAACCTTTTCCCCAAATATTCTTATTTTCTCTTCTACTTGACTTCGCTGTTAAGGTACACAAAGTAATTTCCTCTTTCTGCAGCCCAGTCTAGAATCAGATAGACAGAGCCTGTCTGAAGAAAGAATTCTTTTGCAAGATAAATGGCTCTAGAATCATCTGTTGTGAAAGAGGCCTGGCTCCATCACAGAGAGTTTATGTATCACCTTTTCTTCTTGTTCAACATTTAAGATTCAGAAAAAAACCCTTGACAGTGATAGCCTCACAGGGAAGAATCATGTCCCCACTCTGCTGTGGGTTTGGGGTGGCAGAGTTCTCTCAAAAATTCTTTCTCTCAAATTCTTCACTAATTAGATTTTCTCTGGCATCAAAGGGAGTTGAAATAAGCTCAGGAACCAGGGCCAATTGCTTCAGGGGCTGAGGAGTAGGCCAACAGGAGAGAATTTCTCACCATGCTATGCTAATCCATGAACAAGGTGGCAGGGCTAAATGAGCTGAAGTCAGGCTTCTTTCCTTTTCCTCCATTTCCTCCTTCTTTCTTCTTCTTCTTCTTCTTCTTCTTCTTCTTCTTCTTCTTCTTCTTCTTCTTCTTCTTCTTCTTCTTCTTCTTCTTCTTCTTCTTCTTCTTCTTCTTCTTCTTCTTCTTCTTCTTCTTCTTCTTCTTCTTCTTCTTCTTCTCTTCTTCTCCTTCTCCTTCTCCTTCTCCTTCTCCTTCTCCTTCTCCTTCTCCTTCTCCTTCTCCTTCTCCTTCTTCTTCTTCTTCTTCTTCTTCCTCCTCCTCCTCCCCCTCCTCCTCCTCCTCCTCCTCCTCTTCCTCCTCCTCCTCCTCCCCCTCTCCCCCTCCTCCTCCTCCTCCTTCTGCTGCTGCTGCTTCTTTTTTTAAGGTACAGCTTCTCCTCTGACAGAGATGTCAGTGGAAGAATATTTCCCCTGAAGACACTTGGTTGAAAGGGACAATGGTTAACCAGCTAAGGTTCACTGTTTCCTTACCACAGCTCAAAGCTGGCTACCAACCCTCTTCATTCCATGCCCACCTTTATTATTTTCCTCATAAAACTGGCAAACTGGTTCCCTGCTGAGAGAGGAGAGAATCTGTAGCCTGGGAGGCCTTTCTGTAGGGTGGAGAAGACCTCTTTGTTTTGAAAAGATACTTCCAGTCATATTGTTGCCAAGATTTTTTCTTCTCCCTAGATTCCAACTTCTTATTCACTGAATATTTCCTGATACACAGATTCAGGCACATTGTCAAGAAGAATCTCACAAACTAGCATACGCACTACAAAAACCTTCCATAAGTCATTTAATGTATCGTTAAACATAAAAGAATGCTGACTGACTGGTGGAAGGGGCAACCAGGAAAAAGAATCTTCTGGATTTTGTACAGAACCCAATTTCCAAGTTATGAAATTGAATTTTCCAGAACAAAATTATTCACATTGAATCTAACTTCTAATGACCCAGCACCATTGTCTTCTGTGTGCTGCTAATATGATCTCAAAATGTTATTCTGACTCTTTTGGGATCTACCAATACCACTCCCACATCACACGCAACCCTGCTGCATTTGGGTATCTAGGGCTGGGTCAAAGCTGCAGAGAGAGAACCTGATGGCTGGAGAAGCACCTGTCCCAAAAGGTCATTATCATCTTAAGTTCACTTCTGTTCTACATCATCCGTCATTAGGTGGAGAAGCAAGATGGACCATAGCTGAGGCGGTAAGGGTGGAAGAGGGAAGGGTACAAGTAAACAGCTTGGAGCCTGTGTTGACTCACCTCTCCTCGACTTTCTTAGCTATGTGACCTTAACTTATGCACATGCTCAATAAACATTCCTGGAGCGAATGAACGACTTAACTTCTCTAAGTCCAGATTCCTTATCCGTAAAGTGGAGATAATAACTGTTGGGACAGAACTCTCCACAGATCTCTTACTATTATATATGTCCGAGAAGCAGAAACCTTTGTTCCAGAACCTTTTCAAACATGTCTGTATAGTGAACAGTCTCAGAAGATAGACATAGTGTGTCCCTCTGAGACAGAAGGCAGGTTTGCTTACTGTCCGGTATATTAAAATAATCTCTCCCAAAGGGGCAAAGGTCAGGCAAGGCTGCTTACCACAACAGAGATTAGGATTTCTAAATTCATAGTGCCTCAGCCATCACACACACCATGGCAAGCTCAGCAGCCACCTGGGCCACTCCACGTCACCTTTGCAGGACCTGGGCCAGGGAAACTGATGGAAAGATGAAGCCACCACTGCTTGCCTGACTTAAATGATAGAAAACTTTGTTTCTGACCCAGAAATCTCATATCTTCTACCAGCCTCCAGGAAACTTGCAGGCTAACTGATTAGTTTTCATGCAGAGTAAAATCCCAGATCTTCATAGTTCTGACAATAGCAATCTCTACCTCATATGTTATGTACCTTAAATGAGATAAGCATATAAAGAGCTCTGCAGTGTCTGGTCCAAAGTAAATATTCAATTAAAAGTAGCTTCTATTACTATCCTATGTAATGAATTTATATATATATATTCAAACAGCATATCAACATATATGCACTCACTCTAATTATTCAATAAGAGAATATAATCAAAAGTATGAGTAAGTGGTCATAACAATATAAGGAGACTTGGTTATGACTCAAGATAAACTTTGATACTGGGTCCCACAGTACAGTGATTAATATGGCTTCAACCACACACTATGCAACTTTGTGGTTAAAACCCATAAACAGCTGGATTCATATTCTCGTTCTTCCACTCACAAACTATAAGACCTTGGGTAAACTATGCAGAGGAGTTTTATCTTCCCAAATGCAGAAATTAAAAGTATCTACCCTTCGCCAGGTACTATGAGGACTAAACAAGATAGTGGCTTGTAAAATGTTGAACACAGTGCTTGGCACATAACAAACACCCACCTGTTATTTTATTCAAAAAACAACGACATCAAGAAATGAGACGTGATTCTATTTGTAGAGCTTTTTGTATTTTCCAAAGTACTTTCATATTAGCTCTCATAGCCCTCCCCGTAATTCTGGGAAGTAGGCAAGGCAAGTATGAGCCCAATTTTATGGATGGGAAAACTGAAGGTAAGGGAGGTTAAGTGGCTTTTCCGAGATCAAATATCTAGCAAATAGCAGACATTTTATTTTTTAGAGTTTCTTTCCATGTGCACAGTCACTAGAGATTATCAAAAGGTAAAGATCTCTCTGTGCTTTTGAGTAACGGAGCTCACACATTACCAGGAGCTGGCGAATGCATTTGGCCCAGCTTAACAGCTATATGGGCTTGAAGCTCTCACCCAAATGCAAACTTTTGGTGTGTTTGCATTTAGGTTTTGCCAAGAGTAGATGGCTTTCTATTTTTAAAAAGGAAGGGAAAAAGAACATTGGAAGGTATTTAAATCAAGCTCTAAAGCCTTCTTGGACACCAAATGACTCTTAGAAAACAACATTTTGATGAGTTAAGTATAAATGAATCAAAAACATATGGACTAAATTTCCCTTGAAACACACAAGGGTCTAAAAATTAAGGGGGAAAATGCATTGATAAAATACATTTGGGATTTTATTGAAACCAAAACATTTACAAAACCATTACACATCCAGATTCACCCAACCTTGGTGTGTTCTCTTCCGAAGGCCATGGCCAGCCTCCTTGGACCTCCCCAATAGGCTGCCAAACATATCCTTTATGCCAAAAAAAATCACTGGACTCCAAGCCACCCCACAGCGAGGTTTGGATCCTGTCTTCTGTGTAGTTGATGGACCACCTTTAGCCCAAATGGTACTAACTCCAATTCTCAGTATTTTGAAGAATCAGCCTCAGTCAAACAGCTCTGTGAACCCCATCATATGGAAGGCCTAGTAACCAATTTTTGCCTAAATGGTTTTATAAGTGGCTATTAAATTAGGCTTCCAACTTGCAATCCTAAAGCTAGTAAACCATCAGATTACTTTCCAGGCTTGTAAAATTAGCTAAAGATGAATTTAGAAGCCCAGGCAGGGGCTGGCATAGAACAGGACTACAATATGTCATGAAACTGTGGGCCCCACTGCAGCAGCTTCCTGCAAACTGGAATAATAAGCATGTGATATTAACTGAAGCCCTTAATTTAAGGAAACAGAATCAACCAACTAGTAATTAACAAATTATTCTTAAACAGACTTCACTTAAAAATTAAGTTCAACTACCATTTTTCTATAACTTGTCAGGAAAATGCTGACTGGTACTTCAAGTAAACACAACTTACGCAGATGGTGAGATCTCACAGAGCACCAAACCTATACTTAAATAAATCAGCATTGTCGGACTGAAGTACTACATGGATACTCAGCACAATTCACGGACATCTCTGCAAGATTTGGAAATGATTTACTGTCACGTGAAGATGACAAGTGAGAGCTCTAAGTTTTCATGTTGGAATGTTGTGCACCCCTGAGACGGGTAAAGTCTACCTACTGGAAGGAAATGTTTTCCAAGATATCCCCGAAGTATGCCACAGAAGGAAAGATGGTCCCAATCCATCTGAGTACAGACGAGCGCTTCTGTGTTTGTTCATTCGCTCATTCATTCCCTCATCCAAGAAATATTTACTAAATATTTACCCAGTAGCAGGCATTTTGCAAGGTCCTAGGTATATGAACCTGAATGATGCTCAAAATTACTCACACAGGCACAGAAAGACAGAAATAATAATGCAAGTTGCTAAATGTTATTACAAGGATGCTTTAAGAAGCACTTTGGGAATCCTAAGAAAGGAAGAGCTAACACCACTTGAAGAATTCAGGAAAGCCTTTGCCTGTGGGGGTGCCATTGTAAGGGAGAGGCTGTGTAGGGGGTTAAGAGTATAGGTCCTGAAGTGACAGGCCACACAGGTTCCAATTCTGACTCTACTATTTACTGGCTCCGTGACTCTGGGAAGTTCACTTAACCTCTCTGGGTCACGTTCCTCCTCTGCAAAATGCGACTGATAATGGCACCCACCTCCACTGTAAAGATTAAATGAGTGCCTGGTACATATTGAGTGCTACTATCTTAGCCAGATATTACAGGAACTTACCCAAAAGAGACTGCCGCAGAGAGAGTATTCCAGTTAGCAGAACAGCATGTGCAAAGAGTGGGATTCATGAAAGGTCCAATAGTTGCAATTATATGAAAAAGTCGGTATAGCAGGTTCACAATGTATACGTGGAAAGGGATCAGGTATAGATTAGGGTCATATTGTCAGAGACCATGTACATTAAGCCAAAAAGGGACAGTTGAGACCCAACAAAAATTTGATACAGTCAGCTTTGGTTTTCCAAAGCATTCTGCTTGTAATGTGGGGCCTATGCTAGAGGGTGGGGTAAGGTCCATGTCAGATGTGGAGACAAAGCATCACATAAAGGGTCTGGTTTTTGTTTTTGTTTTTATCACAAGTATCACTGTCTGTGGTCAAGGATGACAAAGTAGACATTGCTACTTTTAGTTGCTTACCAAGAAAAATCGTGGCGCACACCCAAAGGACAACTATTCCTACATCGTTAGGCTGCTCTCCAAGTTTGGGGGTAGCTAAGTTTGCCTCTTCCCCCATCCCCACAAAATGCTGGACCTGGATTTCAAAACTCACTGTTGGAAGTACATTTGTAACCAGTCAATTGTATTAGCTTTAATGGTGTTCACAAATTACAATGTTAGAAGTCGAAGGGAATTTGTGGCAATTGCTAAGTCCAGTTGCTCCCCACTTGGGGGTCTCTGGATTTCTAGGTAGTCTGTGAAAGTAATAACAGAGATCAGTTCTATTTTCAGTATTTCTAAAAGCTAACCATATATTTAAACATTTAGTCATTCACAAAAATGCTTTCACATGCCAAGTAAAATGTCGACTTTCTTCTGCTAGAATTTTTTATTCAAGATGGTCACATCAGTCACCTCATGTTTATCAGAAGTTCTGACTGACAATTACGAATGCCTTTAATTTAAAAAGAAAATGAATTAAGTAATATTTATCTAGTGAAAAAAAGATTGTTCAAATGTAAAAGGAAAAACAAAGAGGTCCTTTATGGTGTAAGGGTGGCAATCAGTGGTCTCTAGTCCATCCTCACCAGCCTCCTCCAAAATCCTCCTTTAGTAATAACCTGCTGGTAGGGTCTATATCCTCATTCCCATCCCACCTCCTGCCTGTTTTTAAAGTGTAAAACGTACTCTTTACTGGGAATGTCTATTGGAAGAGAAAAGACAAGTCAGCATGTTTGGGGTTATCTAAATGTCAAAGGAAAGCCTGAACATCAGCTCTCAAGAAATGGATGAGTTAAGCAATATCTACTCTTAGGTGAAATTCTGTTACATAACGGTCAATGTGTCTCTAGATAGTAAGGCCTTTAGGAAGGGTTCTTGTGCTCTGTCTCTTGCACACTCCACCCCGTAAACACTTAAGGCACTGCATAAATGATGCATCACAATGCATCCCAACCACAAATGGATCCTGAATAAAAGCCTTTTTGGATAACTGGAAAATATCACACAGGGATGAATGCCAGTGTTTGTAAATGCACCCTGAGCCTGAAAGTTATCAGATTCTAATCTTGCAAATGTCTATTCTCTTTTCTGTTCCAGAACAGATTTAGGACTATAATTCCAAAAACAATCATACAAAGAATACAGAACATGTTAATCCTTGAGTGACTGCTCTGAAGAAGGAGGGTGAAATGGCGTTGTTTACAGTTGACAGGCATGAATCTCTAAATGCAACTATTAATAACATGACCACTAATTGTAACAGCAGTTACAATTTCATTTAGTTAGATGATATTACCAACCACACCTTCAATTTCCTATTGCTAGGTGAAATGACCTATGCTTTTATTATACTTTTTGAAATCCATGGCCACTAAAATTAGGATTTGGGGTGACAGACAAAACTAAAAAAAAAAAAAAAAATCTCGTGTTGGTAGAAGGTGATGGACATAAGATCTATGGAGCCAAGAGTTCCATGGTATTTTCTCCATACAGATAGCTTCATTGAAGAAGATGGCATGGTGGTTTCTCTTGGCAAGTTTTTCAAATTATGTGTACAGTACAATAACTAGGAACATAAGGAATGGAGGCACCCATGACAGAAAGGCTGGCTCTGCCACTTAATAGCTACATGATCTTGAGTAAAATCTTCAGCCTCTCTAAACTTCAGCTTCCCCGTCAGACTAAAGACAAACCACTTACTAAGTAAAACAATGTAAGTAAAGTATTTAACACAGTGCCTGTCACATAGTAAGCATTAATCAAATTAATTTATTAATCTATTTCCTCTGCATGAACAGGCAGTAGAATGAAGTCTTTAGCCACGCCCCTTATCAGGTGCTCATTTATGTCATTCAGGCTGGGAGAATCCTTTCTGCTGATTACGTAACCTTGTGAATAAGATCTGAGTTCTCCAAGTGAAGCTGTCCTACTGACTCAGTGACATCAGGCCAAAGGGAAGACAAAATCATAACTGGACTGCACCAATCTGAAGACCTTCTGATGCTTCTCTTCTTCTAAAACTGGGGGAAGCACAATTAGGAATAGTTCATCATTTGCTCTAACACAACCTTTGAATTGCCTCAAGAGCACAGCACACAATTCCATTTTTGGAATTTTATGTAGCAGAATAAATGCAACCTGCTCCCAGAAACCCCATCATCTTGGTTACACATTTTCAAATCTCATTAACATTTGCTGTGAAAGCTTGGGCTGGTCCCATTTATGAGAGGCCATGATTAGTTCAAATAGAATCTAGAGAATCTCAGAGTCTATCCACTACTTTGGGAACTAATCCTAAAATTCAACATTTGATTACTTCCTAGAAGAAAACTGTGATGGAAACTCCACCTGGTGAGGAAAAAATCACTACCTCTAAGTTCAGGCAAATACTTGGCCATCAAGAGTCAGACTCTTTGTACTGGGCAGATTTAAGATAGTATAATTTAAGTGTGAACTAACTCAATGGTTTAACATTTTGCTACCCCTCCAGAAACCCATCTTCTTCAGAAGTTCTTGTTACCGCCAACCAAAGGAACAATATAGAGATAAGTAATAAGCTGGCCACGTTCTGTGCCCACTCCCCAAGGCAAACATCGGGGGGGAGGAAAACACACCCTCTTCTGTTCTCTATTAAGCACACAGGGAGACTAGTCACAAGCCAACAGATTGTTTGTAGTGGCGCTGAGGTCTCAGATATGTTTCAGAAACATCCGAAAACACGGGTGATGAAAGGCCATATGCACAAATGCACACAGCGCACACAGCCTACAGAGTAAGACCTCTGCAGCTCGCACAGCAAGGGCAAGAAGCATTGATTTTCACTGGAGAGGACAGATCAGGTTACAGGAATGCACACATTTAATTTTTATGAGACTGAGCACATGGCAACAACAACAACAAAAAAATCCCACTTTGTGACACATTAATGTAGCCAGTAAGGGCAACTTTCAGATAAAACAAAGAGAAAAGCTTAACTGTATTATCAAAGGGCCTTTGAAAATAAACTGTAATGCCACAAGCCACTCTGACATGTTCCGTGACGCTTCTAGTCTCCAGGCTGGAGAGATGCTGGACCCAGGTCACGTCCCCAAATCCTCCTTTTTATATAAATACATAGAGATGCTATTACTTACCCCTTTCTGGTTTCTCTAAAGAACACTTTTCATTTTCTAGGTAAATCCAAGAGTCACCAATCCTCCAGCTCCCAGCCCTAACCCAAGAAGGGCAAGTAAGCAAGGCAGAAATGTGGTTTCATACCAGAGCATCTTCCTCCAGCCAAATGTAATTTACAGTGGAGTGTTTGGTTCATCTGTCACATGAGAATTATACAACCTCACCACTTACCCTGAAAATAAATATGCGCGCCTCATTCAGGTAAATAAGATCGTTTCAGAAGTAAATTGAACTCCACCACTAAAACTTGCCTTTTGCAAAGAAAATAAATGTTTGAACTTTTTCTCCTGATGAAGGTGATGCTACTGACATTAAATTGAAGAGGCTGGTTCCATGGCCCTCATTCATAGTGAGGCCAGCTCAGGAGAAGCTAGAGGCCGCGGAAGCTTGGAACAGCTGATATTAACTCCTTCTAAATCAACTCTCAGCTCTTATCAGTATGCAAAATCTCCCTGGCAAAAATGGAGGGGAAAGGGTCAAAATGCACATCTCCACTGACAATCGTGCCTCTGGAAATAAAACCACCTTAGAGAATGACACTGAATGTTTACCAGCCCACATGAAGCTTTTAACCATCCACTCCCACCCACAGAGGACCCGTCATCTGAGCTTCACAACAGCCTTGTACATTTGAGAAAATAGCATTTTTCCCATTTATAGGTTGGGAAACTGAGGCAGCATGTAGTTACCCAAGTAACCAGAGACTCACAGTTATAGGTTGAGTCAGGGTAAAGCTGCCAAGTGATCTAGGTGATAACGCCAGCGCTCATTGAATCTCTCTGTTTTTAGAGGACTTACAACACACGGTTTTTACTCTTAAGGTGGTTATGACCTCATTACAAAAATATGATGCTCAAATGCTAAATTAAACAATGCCATTGAGGAAAAATCACCAATGCTCACTGTACGTTCTTTTCACTATTTTCAGCTCAGAGCCACACTAATTTTATAAATTTACAAGCTGACAAAAAGATTCCTAATAAGTTAGTACACAGTTACAAACCTAAGACTGCACACAGAAAGCCAGGGCCACTGTTCAGAACACATCATTTGTTAAATCATCTGTGCCCACGTGACCCTCCTGCTGAATACCTAGGTAAGCTATAATGCCTAGTCTTAGGTATAATCATTTACCAGTGACCAGATGATATGACTCTCTTTGAAGGAAAAAGAAGTTAACGTGGTTTTAAAACCAACAGTCTCAAATACTACTACTGAGGTACAATGATCTACGGGGATCTAAAATTTTCTAAGTTTTTTGGCATTCCCACTTCTTGGAACTCCAAAATTTCTAAATACTTTCAACAAACTTTCAAATTTCTATATTTTAAGGAATTCACTTAGCATGGGCTAAAATAAGCATGAAGAAGCTATGAAAAATAACAGGCGACAAAGTCTCCACAAATCCCTGGATCGACACCGGGTGCCGAATTTGGGCAGATGATTACAATTCTATAAAAAGGAGTGAAGAATTAATGGATCTAACAGTTATAATAATTAGCAATTATATTTTCAGAGTCTCTAAGAGTAATTAATTAGGGCATACCTTTGAGGTATGATGACCTCCATTATAAAACGAGGCAGCAGAGATGGAGCCGAGATGAACGAGTCGCCTCCGGCCACCGGCAGGAAAAGAGATCGGACTGTCAGATACCTGGAATTCCTGAGCCCCGCTGCCTCGCTCACTAAGCCTGCTCACTCTGAGTTGGCATCGGGAAGTTCACTTTTCACATGGCATCAACAAGAAGCTGTCTTTTTTCTCTGTCAACTACTCCCCTCCACTAGAGCTACTGACCCCTTCAGTTCTCACATGAGATTCTTTTCAGACTGTGGTTTCCTTGGTTGGCAGGCTGCCACTTAAAAGCGTAGTTGAATAAAATGAGATAAGTAGAAGTCTGGCTCTTATAAGATTTTTATTACGGTAGACGAAAGGGAGAGATGCGCAGAAAAATGAAGGGAAAAAGAAAAAAAAAGGTAGGGAGGATTGCTCTGACCGAACCTGTAACAGCGGGAATGCCCTGACTCTAAAAGTAATGTGTTTATGCATTTGCAGACTCATAAACTACTACGTCAGGAGTTAAGAACCACACAAAAGAAATGGTTTTTGACCTTCTATACTAAAAGTATATAGCTGTACTTGTGCCTCTAAGCTTTAAGGATAAAGGGTGCATAACCTTCTGGTTTTTTTGGGGGGGTGGGCTAGTCCAGTGAAGGGTAGTAAGGAGGGCACGTATTGCATGGAGCACTGGGTGTTATACACAAACAACGAATCATGGAAACAACATCGAAAGCTAATGATGTACTGTACGGTGACCAACATATCATAATAATTAAAAAAAAAAAGAAAAAATGGCCAAAAGGCACAGACAGACGTGAACAGACAATTGACAAACTGCCAGCAAAAAAATGGAAATAATGTTCAATGTTCCTTTTACTCAAATAAAAGCAAATTAAAATAATTTTTGACTAATAAATTTGCAAATATTTTCTTTTTAAGGACTATCTAAATCCTGGTTAAAGGTCAAGTTTGATAGGCACTCTGCATAGCCTTGACGATGATAAGGCAATTGGTGTAAGATGTTTGAAAGCAATTTAACAGAATGTATCCAAATCTACTTGTTGGAATAATTCCTTTGGAAAAACGAGAGATGCAGATGAAAGGTTATATGTGGAAAGGTTTACCACAATATTATTATTAGCAGGGAAAAATTCAAAATAGGCCATGTGTCCAATAATAAGCAGAATGGCTTAAGGACATTATGACAAACAAAAGATTATACCATCATTAAAAGTGTATTTTCAAAAAATTAATCATGACCTCTGGGAAACGTTCATAAAATAATGTTAAGTAGAAAAAAAATCCAAACACGAATCTGCAAATAGTCTGTGAATTATAACTAGATGATACAGACGGATAAAGCCACAGATTAGATGAGACTATACATCAAAATCACCAACGGTGATTATCTTTGGCTAGAATTTCTTTCTTTATACGTTTCTGTATTTTCTCTGAGTTTTTAGAATCAGGAAACAGTAAATTCCTCTTCAAATTTTTTAAAAAAGAAAAGTAAGGGAATCCTTAAACTTGAGATATAGTTAACATTTTTTACCATGTTTGTGCAAGCCAGCTAAAATTCATCTTCACTCAGAAAGGAACACACCAGCAAGCAGATTTGAGCATTAGGACTGGTTGATTTCCCATGTTAAAACTCTGAAACCTTCCCTGCCTAGCTACTCTTTCAGGAAAAATAGATTCCCTTTTGTTCCTCTTTGGGGTATTCTTCTCACAAGGTCAGCTTCAGGGGCAATTCAGAGGAAAGAGAAGTTACCAAGACCACTATTTTAAATGGTGTGTTCTAATTTTAAAATCCTAGAAGACACTGCCAAATTGCCCGGGTGCCTGCCGGCTTAGAAAAGGGCCCCAGGACTACACAGAGGCAACAGCCATAAATGACACAACAGAAAAATGATGGCTGCTTGTTTGAGAAAATATGCACAGAATATGCCAAAAAGACTCCTACACTGGATGTTTTTCTGAATGAATTTCTTGTAAGTTCTGTCACATGAAACTAATGTAATACTAGGAATCCCTATGCTATGAGGACCTCATTCCAAATGCACCCACCCCACTGCCTTTGCCATTGGCTGGTAGAAATACACAACTCTTCAACTCTATTAAACACATTGTGTAATTATAACATCCCATTACAAAGCTTCCATGTTTGTTTTATCTTTGCCCAAGCACGGCTTTTAGTTAATAGATTTCAGAGTATTTCTCTCAAAAAACAAAAACGAAAACAGCTAGATGCAATAACTAATGCAATCAGAATCACTAAAAAAATAATAATAACTCATGGCTGTTTGCAGTCACCCAAACCCTGTAATGGCTCTCCACTGCATTTTGAAAGAAATTGAAACCCCTAACCTGGCTCAGCACACCTCACCTCCAAGGTCATCCCATAGCATTTGCCCCCTTGCCCACTACACTTGGGTTACGCTGGTCTTTTTCCTTTTTTTCAACCACGGCAAGCTTATTCCCATAGCACTAGGTCTCCTCTATACCTGGAATGTTCTCCCCCTTAATCTCCAGATGATTGAACCAGCTTTGTTTTCAAGTATAGGTTAAAAGTAATCAAGATGAGACATCAATCCCATTAAATGACAAATTTAAATTAGCATTTTTAATTTGGTATTCTTCTTAGGGGAGACCACCCTTGGTTTACCCCCAATATGTGGAAAGTGCCTTACAAATGCTTTCTTGAAAAACAGAGAGGTTGTAAATATCCAAGCATGAGCCAGTGCCAAAAGTAAAAGAATGAACCAGGATTCTTTACTGGTTACAACTCAAAATCTAGAAGGCTCTAACACCAACTTCCCTTGTCTTCCCCGACTGTGGTGCCTTAGTGGAATAGTGGTACTTATTTCCCTTATACTTATTTCCCTTCTGTGTTTCCTTTCAAATAGTGTCCATTATTAATGCCATAGATACAGCATTAACTCAGAGTATCATTTACAAGTACTGTGTACCAGGCAGTCTCTGAGATGTCCCCCAGTGATCCCAGTCTTCTAATATACATGTGTGTAATCTCCCCTCCTGAGTACAAGCTGGCCTTAGTGATTTGCTTCAAATGAACAGAATATGGTAAATGTGATGGGATGTCATTTCTGAGATTAGATTAGAAAAAAAGACTGATTTCTTTTTCTCACTTTCTACCTCTTGGAACCCTTGCTTTAGTCTTAGCCTGCCAACAGCCATATAAATGAGCCTGGGTGTGCACCTTCTGAGACCTGCAATAGCCACATGAGTTTAGAAGTAGATCCTCCCCTAGATGGGGCTCGAGAGGACTATAGCTTTGGCCAACGTCTTGATTACAGCCTTGAGAGAAACCCTGAGCCAGGGGACCCAGCGAAGCCATAACCAGATTCCTGTCCCACAGCAATTCTGAGTTAATAAATACATGTTGGAGAAGGGCGCCTGGGTGGCTCAGTCAGTTAAGCAACCAACTCTTGATTTCTGCTCAGGTCATGATCTCAGGGTCGTGAGATCAAACCCCACATCAGGCTCTGCACTGGGCATGGAGCCTGCTTAATATTCTCCCTCTCCTTCTCCCTGCCCCTCCAACCCCACCCCACTCACATGTATATTCTCTCTCCCTCTAAAAAAAATAAAAGTAAAAAGTAAAAAAAAATTTAAATAAATATATGTTGGGTACAGGGGGCCTAATGTGTTACACAACAATAGCTAACTAACACAACTGTTTATAACCCAAGCTACATACCTCACATTTTCTTTCTTTGTGTTAGGACTGTACTGAAAGAAAATTTTAGCTCCCTAAATTGTAAGAACAAAATCTTAGGTTGTATAGGGATGAAGGATATTCAACACCAGAAATAATGAATGAGGATTTATTCCCAAAGGAGACAATAACTATATTTGATACATCAATCATAATAGCCACTCATAATTTACATACCATTTTTCAGTCTAACTGGCGTTTTCACATAAATGGCCATTTACTCCTCTTGCAAAGGCTATGAAGTAGGTTATTGCCATCTCCATCTTACGGACGAGGAGACTGAGACTCAGCAGATTTTATGACCTCCAGGAAGGCAAAGACCTCTCTCTTGCTCCCCATGCTTCTCCAGTGTCTCACCCCATGTCCAGCACTGCAAATGCTCAACACATATTTGCTGAGTGGATGCTTCACACCACAATGTTATCTATAAAGTCGGGGACCTTGTTTCACAAAGTTCCCCAACTGACATACACATCTATCGATCTCTATATAGACCTGTGTAACACGCACAGATGTATTCATGAAACCAGTGTATGTGCTTCTCAAACAACACAGGCACCTCTGAAAGCTCAGTCTAGCTTTAAACACCGTAAAAAGATCACCCTCTAATTTAATCCTGTTTTTCACACAGTTCTACACTGCCAAAGACAGAGACCTAGAGCTCTTTAACGAGCTAACAACCCTTTCTCAGTAAATCAAATCTCTTCCCTCACATATCATTTCCTACACTGTCCCCAATGAGGCTGGAGACAACAGACCTTTCTAAAAGTCAACCAAGGGAAGTCATCATCCAGCTCAGATCCCCTCATCCCCCACCACACTCCCACCTCTCCCCTGCCAGCCGGGCCTCTTTCCCCGATAAACATGTCAATAAACATGGTGAGGAGGAAGTAATAGGTCTTGTCAAAGGTCACTATAAAATAACCTCAGGCGATGTTAGATAGAGGTGTCCAAAGAAAAGTAACAAAGCTGCTGACAAGGAAACAGGAGGTGGGGGGATTTTGATTAGGAAGTTTATATAAGCCTTAAATTCCTCTTCATTTCAAAGTTTCGCAGTCCAGTGATCATTCACTCTAACCACAGCCCACTCCCTCCTATTACCTAATAAGAAAGTGTTTGTTCACAAAAAAACACATGGAGCTATTAAGTAATCAATTAGTCTATGTTTTAAGAAGATAAGAAAATCATGAGGTATGATTACTCGAAATCGTATGCTTACAAATAGAAGAACTGCAATATATCATGTATAAAGTAATAAGTTAACAACAGGCATCCATTCATTCAGCAAATATTGAAGAACTGTCTGCTATGTGCCAGCACTAGATGTTGGGAAAATGATGATAAGCTACATATGCACGATCAGAACTCAGATTCTAGTGGGACATATGGATTTCAAATTTTAAAAAATTAAAAATCACATAAAGAAATATAAATCTAAAAAGTAATAAATGCTACTAGGAAGGAAAAGTTCAGGGCAGGAGGAGTATTTAATAGGGAAACCTAATTTAGATTAGGAAACCAGGGAAAAGCAGGCATCGCCTCTGCAGGAATGGTCAAGGCAAAAGGACAATAGACACAAAGGTCCTATAGCTGAGAAGGGCTTGGTGCTTTTAAGGACCTAAAACTCCAGGGTGGTTGGGGTCCCCTGCATGAGGGTTGTGTGTTGTGAGATACGGCTGGCCTATCTGATACCAAGACTGTGATCCTGACTCTATGCTTGTAGCCCAAACCCCTTCCCTGAACACCAGACTCAGCATCCCCCATCTACTGGACATCTCACATATAACATACCCACAGCTGGGTTCCATTTCTCACCCACCAAACCTGTTGCACAGGCCATCTTCCCCATCTCAGCTGATGTAACTCTATCCCCCCAGTGTCTCAGGTCAATAACCTTAGCATCCTCCTCCCTGATGTCTCGCTGACCCCCATGCCCAACCTGTCAGCAAGTCCTTTCAGCTTTACCTTCCAACTAAACCAAATGCCTTCTCACCACCTCTCCCACGATCGCCCAGTCCAAGCTGCCATGGTCTCTTTCATCCTAACACATCTCCCGGCTGCCACTGTAGCCTATAAAAGTCCACTCTCTGATCACAAAGAAGGTCTTTAGAAGTGACGGATTCTCTTCTCAAAACTCCCCAGTGGCTTCCTTTGTTGCTAAGATTAACATCCAACATTCACAGCATGCTCTACAAGCCCACCCATCACCTCCCACTCGTTCCTCGCCATCTTCATGTCTGCCTCCTTGCAGCCCTTGAACATACCAGGGCCTTTGCACTAGCAGATCCTTTGTCTATAAGCGCATTCTCCACACCTCTGCAGGAAGGGTCCCTCCCTCCAGCCTCTCTACTCACATGTCACCTTCTCAGAAAGGCCTTCCCTGACTCTCCAGCTGAAGGAGGAAAGAGCACACAGTATCTCCTTACCCGGTCTCATCTTTCTTTTTAGCACGTACTGCTATATGATGCATTATATATTTACCTATTTGTATAGAGATTTTTGTCTGTTGGTTCACTGACATATCCTCAGAACCTGGAAGAGTTCTAGCTAAAGAGAGCAAAGGCACACCTTTAATGATACATTTTGTTGGGCTACCACATGGCCATCTCCAGAAGTCCTTTTGTAGTAAAATTACAAACTCCCAGGAAATAGGTTAATATCTTACCAAGATTTGAGAAGCAAGAGAAGAAGAGAGAATCTGGCTAGGAGGAGGTGAAAGAAGGGCAGGGATTGTAGAAGACAGATCAGTGTTGGGGCATAGGAGGGTAGCACTGAACTCCTGTGACAGGCACTGGAGTGGAACAGAATGTGCTGAGAGGAAGAGGGGCAGAAATGAAAGGGATAAAAGTGTGGCCGTGCCCAAGACAAACTGGAACTCTGTCACATTTTTGCCCAAGCTCAACCCTAAAGAAGGTTTTTTCAGCCAGCGTAAGAGGAAGGAGATTAAGGTCTTCAGCATATATACTTCTCCTGCCAAAAGATTGGTCATGTGTTTTTTTATAATCATAAAAAAGAATCCACAACAAACTTAAATGTCAAACAATAGGGGATGGTTAAGAAATTATGGTATAACGACTCCATGGAATATGATGCATAATCATAGTTTTGAAAACTATGTAGCAACATGAAAGGACGCCTGTGGTGTAGTTTTAAGTGAAGGAAGCAGCCTTTCAAAATGTGTCTATGTTCTGATTAAAACTATTTAAAAATTATTATCTGGACCAGGTATGGAAGAGAATATAAAAATGAAAAATCAATGACACCTTGGGGTTGTGAAATTCTCTGTCCTTTCCTCATCTCACCCCATTTCTGAAGTTCTGAAATATTACTACAATAGTTTTTTATGCTGTAGGGACATCCATCAATATACCTAAAGAATCTCCCTGGGCTGGTCTTCCCAGGAACCCTCACCAGACATCAAACATCTCCCTCTGGTAATAGGAAATTCATGACAAAGAACAATGTCCGAGTAGTCCTACCACCAATTCACTCAAGATTAATTATCTTCTCCATGTAAGGAACTATATGCTAGGTTTCTGTGGGAGAAACCAACAACACGGAGCAAGAGTCAGTTCTTGTTGTTATAGAGCTTATAATCCAAGAGAAGGAATTTATGACAAGTTTAAAAATAACTATAATAGAAGATATTTTTTAATCATAAGAAAAAATATTAAGTAAATACTAAGGAATTAATTCTGCATTTAGTTTTTATTTTGGGAGATCAGGAGATGAGTGTTTGCATAGGCACAAGGTGAGGGAGTGGGGGGAAGGGGTGTGCTGGATGAGGACAGATATTCCAGGGAAGAGGAGCGTCTCAACATGGCAGAGAGGCACTCAACACAAACAAGAGTTTATTATAGATCTGGCTTGAATATGGGGTATACCTACAGGGATGCTGGCTGGGGTTGCCTAGGGGGCTTAAAACGGATGTTGGTGAAGGCTCCCGAGCAGAGAAATGAGACATTCAGAGCCATAGAGTGGAAGGATTTATTCTGTAGTCATAATGGAAGGAGTCTGAGCTCAGGGACCAGACAAAATGGTTCTAAACCCTAATTCCTTCATTTACTGGTCACATTTCCTTTGTCCCATTAACTGGTTTGTCCCTTACCCTCCAAGCCTCACTTTCCTCATCTATAAAAAGGGGTAAATCCTGCTCCTGGGTAGGTTTGTCATGAAGGTTGACATAGATAGAGAGAGTAGGGTCAATAAAGACTAGATAAATAATTCTGTTCCCCTTAATCCTCAGTTCACAGAAGGAAGTAGTTGAGAAGGAGACAGGGCAGAGGACAAAAATCACCGGACTTTGCTCCAAGGGGTCTAGAAGACTTAGCAATGACCTGTTCATGATGGCCAAGGGGAAAGGCAAAGTCAGCAACTGAAGTTCAAGCTGCGGACCCAGAGGATGATGGTGGCCCCTACTGAAATGGGTGTGTCAGAAGGAGACATAGTATGAAGATTAGTTCCTATTGGAACAATTTGAAAATTCAGGAACAGCAGCAGTCCATCTAGGAGGAAATGTCCAGAGTGAACCTAGAAATCAGGGCTCCTGGCTCAGAAGAGAGGTACAAGCTGGAGACACATGGCACATGCTGTAAGATTTTTAGTAGTTGACCGTTCCTATTTCCAAGAGCTGTAATGCTCCTATCAAACTTTCTCCACTGCTCATCTTGGTATATTCATCCCAGACATGTAGAGAAGTTATTGGATCAAAATGCCCTATTTGGCATATAACCTAACTACATCTAGCATCCCGTATTTTTTTTCATGATGTGTTATCTTTTAACAGCTTTCTTGAGATATAATTCATATACCATACAATTCATCCACTTATAGTATACTATTCAATGGCCTAGGAATATTCACAGATTTGTGCAAATAGCAACATAATCAATTTTGGAATATTTTCCTCATCTCAAGAAGCAACCACACATGCCTTAGTGGTCACCCCCAAGTCCCCAGCCCCACCCTCAGTCCTAACAACCCCTAATTCACCTTGGCTCTCCATGGATTTGCCTATTCTGGACCGTTCACATAAATGGAATTATACAATATGCAGTCCTTTGTATCTGACACTTTTTCTTAGCATAATGTTTTCAAGATTCGTGCATGTTGTAGAATGTGTCAGTATTTCACTCCTTTTTGTGACCAAATTATATTCCAATATATGGACAGACCACCTTTTGTTTATTTATGCTTCAGTTGATGGGCTTTGGGCTATTTCCACATTTTAGCTATTGTGAATAACACTGCTATGAACATTAGTGTACAAGTGTTTGTGTGGACATATATTTTAATTTCTCTTAGGTGTATACCTAGGAGTGAAATTGCTGGGTCACAAGGTTTATTGTTTAACTTTTTAAGGAATGGCTGAACTATTTTCCAAAGTGGCTGTGCCATTAGGCAATCCCACCAGCAATGTATGCGGGTTCCAATTTCTCCACATCCTCATCAAAACTTGGTATTGTCTGTCTTTTTTATTATAATCATCCTACAGGGTACAAAGTGGTAACTCACTATTGTTTTGATTTGCATTTCCCTGATAACTAGTGACACTGAACATCTTTTCATGTGGTTACTGGTCATCTGCATATCTTCTTTGTAGAACTGCTTATTCAGATCCTTTGCCCATTTTTAATTGGGTTATTTGTTATTTATTAGGATATGTTTTTAAAACACAGAATTTTCTCTTCTGTGCTTTCATTGTGTAAAACAGAGGTAGCACATAGGCATAAATTATTCACAACTAGAAAAGTTGAATTTTTTTTCCCTGCATTGAAACATCTATGTTCAACTGTGTGTGTGTGTTGTGTATGGAAACTGGTGGCTATTGTCCTTATGAGTAAATATTATCACATCAAAACAATGATTGTTTAACCTGGCAGGGTGACAAACTAATTGTATTTAATTCTTTGTTCTCAAGGTTAAAAGTTGGTGTTGCCCTTTTAGCATTGCTCATTCATAAACCTTGAAGACAAATTGAAAGCCAAACCAAGGACAATGTCCATATTAGCAAATTCACTAATCAGTGCAATATGTATATATCTATTTTAAGGCATAGCCTTGTTTTGCTGGTTTTGTCCATACCTGGTAATGTGTGTACCCCCATCTCTGAAGTCTTGTTCCAAGTTTTGCTGGGGGTCCATCAGAAGTTTATTTCTAACATGTGCTAAAAAATGTCCGGTTATGAGCCACTTCACCCCCAATCTGCCAGCTCCTGTGGGAACCCACTCCTACGTGCCACGGGTGCTACTTCTTGAGAGGCTTACCTACTGCTATGGGTTGAATCATGCCCCCCCCAAATCTCCAGTACCCTAAAATGTAACCTTATTTGGAGATACCTTTACAGGTAGTCAATTAAAACGAGGTCCTTAGAGTGGGCCCTACTCAAATATGACTGGTGTCCTTATAAAAAGGGGAAATATGCACAGAGACAGGCACACACAGAAGGAAGATGATGCGAAGAGACACAAAAAGAAGACATCCACCTACGACCCAAACAGACTCAGAATGATTTCCCCTCTCAGCCCTCGAAAGGAACCAACCCTATCGCCACCCTGACTTTGGAATTCTAGCCTCTGAAACCGAAAGAACATAAATTTCTGCCAGCCATGCGGTCCGTGGTGCCTTGTTAACAGCAGCCGGAACGCACCTAGCCGTGCACTAGACCCCACTGTGTGCCTCAGCGGTGCTCATTTTGGGAGGCAGGGGTCTCTCTCTGCAGAGGCTGCTTTCCGAC
Organism: Ursus americanus; assembly: GCF_024610735.1. Lineage (NCBI taxonomy): Eukaryota > Metazoa > Chordata > Mammalia > Carnivora > Ursidae > Ursus > Ursus americanus. The sequence continues at coordinate 46,515,191 of NC_142129.1, forward strand.
AGAAATCACCAGAACTGCAATGCCTGTGACCCAACAGCTGCACCACAGTTTTTAGTTAGAGCTGCTCTCCGAGTTTCTGCTCACAGTTTTCTGTTCTCATTCAAGAACTCAGGCACATGCCCATGGGCAGTAGGCCAGAAACCCTCTCCATTCCTCTACCACCACAAAGGACAATCCGGGCTTCAGTACGGGGTCAAATTTTTCCTACCAGGCTCCCTCTCCCCTCAGAATGAGAAAGGCTCTCTTCCTTTCCCTCATCTTCCAGGAATCAATCCCCTCTTCCTATTGATCTGTTTTGTTTTTTTTAAATCTGGCACCATCGTAGCCAAGCCACCATCACATCTTGCCTGGACAAACCACACTAGCCTCCAGACTTGCACCATCACAATATTCTATAGCACTGACCTATTTGATGTCTCTCCTACCAGTAAGTTCTGGGAGGCAAGGGACCGTGTCTGGCTTTGATCATGTGTCCCTAGTACCTGGCACATAATAGGTGCTCAGTAAATATCCGATAAAGGAAGGGAGAAAGGGAAAGAGAGATGGAGGGAAGAAGGAAGCGGGGGGGGGGGGGGGGCGGGGAGGGAAGTGTGGGCTTATATATTCCCTTACATAAACTACAGGTCTATCTTTTTTCATTTGAACATATCAGTTGAGCATATCCTTACACTAAGGCAATCAAGTCAATACAAATAGACATGTTCAAATAATGCCAAACGGTATGTTTTTCAAATCAAATGATGCAGCTTTCTATACACAGGGCCCATCAAGATCCAAGCCAGTCTCCAGAAAAAGAAGGCATTCAGTGCTGTGTGCTTAGCTACTGTCTTCCCTGGATTATCCTATGGATCAGAATCACCTTACATGTCACCTCTCTGCATTGACCGGAAATGCACAAGTCCTCTTTAAATTTTTACTCTTGCCATTAAGATACTAAAGCTGCTACACCTGAGGTTGAGTAAGTTGTCTATGCATTCTATTGCTCCATCTGGGGAATGGGTACATGCAAACTTTATCCCTCTCTTTTTAAAAAATTATGTTAAAATACATATAACATGAAATTAACTATGTTAGCCATTTTTAAGTGTATGGTTCAGTACTGTGAAGTATATTCACACTGTCATGCAACCAGTCTCCAGAATCCCCTATTCTTTAAACAAACATTAAAAAACTAAAACTATATAAAGGAATATAAGACTTCCAAAGGAAACCTCCTAAAATATCTGCTAAATGTTAAATAAAGATAAAGCATCCCGTTTACAACCTTCCTTTTCAAGATGCTGGAGTTTGGGGCACCAGGGAGCTCACTTGGTTGAGCATCTGCCTTCAGCTCTGGTCATGACCCTGGAGTCCCAGGATCGAGTCCCAGGATCGAGTGCCAGGATCCAGCCCCACATCGAGCCCCGCACTGGGCTCTCTGCTCAGCGGGGAGTCTGCTTTTCCCTCTGCCCCTGACCCTGCTCTCTCTCAAATAAATAAATAAATAAAAGTCTTTTAAAGACACTATAGTTTTTATGCTTTAGGGAGGAAAAAAGTGCACATTTCCTGGAAAGGATAAAAATACCCTCGGGTTAAAGGGTTAACCCGTCTGTCTTAAGAATGTCCCTTCCAAAAGGCATGCCAAATAATTACATGTAATTTTTTTTTATCCCTGATTTTTGCAAGTGCTCCTCAGGCACATGAAAAAAATGTGCATCTTTGCCAGTACTGCCTCCAACCAATGAGCAGACATCACTGTTCTGTTTTTTAATGTTTTGAATGATTTGGAGATTAGCATGGGTACTTAACAAAAAGTACAATTTCAAATTACATGCTGCTTCATGGTGCCAAAACACTGTGCACCATCATCTTTGATGACGTCCACCATCACGGCACTAAGAATGGTGGTTGTTAGTCATCTGGCTTTGCAAAGCTGGAAGACAAAATTGTAAACAATGTGTGCCTAAACAGGCCATATTAGAAAAAAAGAGTGTCTTAAATATGGTTTCAATTTTTTTAAAATCTAGCAATATCTTTTAATCAACAATGTGTGTATCTAAATCAATGTGACAAATAGATACTTGCTCAAAAGGAGAACAATTCATCCATGGGCATCCTAAAAAAGATGATAATCACATTTGCAAATATATATATACACATACACACACACACACACACACACACACACACACACATGCGCTAGTAACATCCGGGTCCTTCCCTGGTCGAGGTTTTTATTTATATACAAGCTTAACCACCATAACCACATATATATATGGATACTAAAATTGCTTTAACTTTAGTATAATGCTTAGAAGACTCAAACTAACCCATCCCTGGCACTGGTCACAGATTGCATTATTAATCATGGCTTGTAGCTCATGCATGGAAAACCCAGAGGTGCAGACAGAAACTGCACATAGCTAAGTCCAACCCTAGTCATGATTAGGAGAAAACAAAAACAAAATACTCAAAAGCAGATGAGTCCAGGCCAAGTGTGAAGACAGTACCTCGGTAAAACAAGAGCTAAAATGTTTTCCCGAAGATAATTCAGGAGCTCTCTATCTTGCTTCATGAAGGAAAACCCCAAACTCTTTACTTTCAGTCTCTAAAAGAGTTGAACAATTTACATCTTTAATCTCATTGTCTTTCCACCAAGTCTTCAACAGTCAATCACAAAGTAGCCTTAAAGAAAGTTTCCCTAGATACCACTAAAAACACAGGTTTGTAACAGATGTCTCCATGCAACTTCTAGAATAGATCCCATGTGAAGAGGCTGACAGACCCAGATGTATTTATTCATCAACCCAGGTACATGTAGCCTGGAGCTGGGAAGCAAGAGTTATTAGCAGAGAAATCATTTAAGTGCAAATAATGTATGCAAAAGCATCAGAAAAAAAATGTTATTTGTAAGTTCAAAGACAAATGCAATCGTACACACGTACACACAACTGGAAAATCCCCACCTGGAAACCACCCAGAGTAGTGCTTATCTTTAGGCACTAATAAATGGGAGCCCTTGTCTCACACTCTTCTAATTAACGAACACGATGCCTTGCCTTGTCAATCCCTCAGGTTCTTCTAATACGTGGAGATAAAAATTTTTCCAGTGAATAACATGACGGAAGACACAAATATATTCACCACAAAATGTAGAGAAATGTCCCATTCTGTACTTAAAAATGGTTGTAAGTCATGTTTAAAAAGCACATGGCCACATAGACATGTACTTGGAAACAGACCGCTATGCAGGGGATAAGGAGAGAGGTTCAGGGTGGAATGACTCACAAATTCGGGAATGCAGAGGCTTTCAGCAGCACGAAGTCACAAGGGACCATCCTTGAGGTCTCTCCTCCCCTCCACAAACAACACTGTTTGTTGACTTGGAAAGAAGATGGTGAGGAGTTTGGAAATCATTGTTTTTAATTTTTAGTTCTTTGCATCCTTGTATTGAATGCACAAACTGGCATATTGCTAAAAATGTATTAAAGGAGCACGTTCTGGTGTGCATTGAGAAATACTGATTCTTCTAATATTTTATAGGATGACAAACGGAATAAACACGCTAAGTCAAGGAGCTATAACTAATATCCTGACGAGAGCAAAGGGCAAGTCTGTTCTCTGCAATGACACAAAGCTTGTTAAAAGCTTAGAGGGAAACGCAAGGGGATCCAGCTGTCTTAAACACAGTAAGATTTTTCCCTCCGAAAAGAGCTAAAGACAAGTAGTACACGGGGCAAAGAAGTAAACCAGTAAAATAACCAAAATGTGGTGATCTTGACCTTTTTCAAAATGGAGGGTTTCTAAGAGGCTGCATGCAAACCAAATTGAATGTTAAGATTTGGGGGGAAGCAAACCATTTAAAACCATTTCAAATATTTGAAACTTATACAAAGCAGAGTTCATCTGAGGCACAAACAGTTGTCTTCCAAATTATTCAATCGTGCATTTTAATTTTTATTGATTATATTTCCTTAAATACGTTTTGTAGCGTGCAGCATGCCTATGTCAACCACTCGCTGCTCTTGAACTCTGAATGCTTGCCTGCAGTCCCCTTCCGCCAATAGACCATAGAATGTTAGAGCAGAAGATACCATAGAGATCAGGTAGAATTGCAGTTCGCAAACCCGGCTATATTTTAGAAACACTTTTGGAGCTTTTTAAAAATACAAAGGCCCAGGTCCCCACCCCAAACCAATCAAATCGGAATTAGGGGTGGGAAGGAGGTACCCATACTTTTAACAAACTCCACAGGTGGTTCTACTGGGCTGCCAGGATTAAGAACCATTGAAACAGAGTGTAGATTTGCACTGCCTGACACCACTGTCACTTGGCAGTCATGTGGCTACAGAGCACTTGAAATGTGACTGGCCTGAACTGAGACCTGTGGTAACTGCAAACTACATACCGGATTTCAAAGACTTAGGACCAACAAAAAAAATCACAAAGTCTCTCCTCAACATTTTTATATTGATTATATGTTGAAATGATACTATTTCAGATACCCTGGGTTAAATAAAACATGTTATTAAAATTAACCATTTCTTTTTACCTCTTTAGTGCGGCTACTAGAACACTTAAAATTACTGCATTTATGGCTCCCACTGTTGGACAGTGCTGGTCCAGACCAACCCTCTTTTATCACACACAAAGAAACTGAGGCAGAGAAGCATAATTAGTTGAAGGCAGCACTTTGGGGATCCCTTCTTCCAGTCTTAGTCTTTTCCTGTGGCCATGAACCACATGGTTTTGCAGAGCTACGGCAGAGCCTGGGATGCCATCAATCGGATTTCAAACTTTTCTCTCTTTTGTCTTGCTAATTATTTCTTCTACCATTGGATATTAAAATCTATTTTTCCTTATGGAAAAACGTCCCCTCTTCCGTTAATGCACACACTTGTGATTTGTTATTGTAGGGTTACTCATAAAAGCAGAGTAACCAAAATGGACGCTTAAAAATAAATCTAGAAAAACATTAGCATAAGGAAAATGCAGAGAATGGATGAAGAAGACCATTAAGGCTTTTAAGTTCCAGCTTTGTGACTGTTTTACCATGTTGTAGTTTAGTAAATAACCTCAGAGACCCTCTGCAGCCCGAGAGCCATCTTCAACACAGTCCGTGCTCGGAATGTGGAAGTTTGAGAACTGAGAATATTGTCCTTCCTCCCAGACGGCAGTGTTTTCTGGACAATGTGGTCATTGCAGGAAGGCAGATCAGGCTCTTCATGATGGCCTGCCACATCACACCTAGTCACCCTGGTGGAAACAGATTTTATCCTCAATGCCTTCTACCCTCCAGGCCAAGGTTTAGTACCTGGTCATTCAGAGGCCAAACAGCATCATCGCTGACTTAGAGAAGAAGATCTTGTTTTGATAAAGTGAAAGGGTCCTACCAGATCTGGCAAATGGAGATGAAATGTATTTCTTCTTATAATCAGCTAATTCAAACAAAAACAAAGATGTTTTTTGTTGCATGTGGTTTTCCCCCTTGGGAAGCCGGCAGAGAGAGAATTGCATAAAATTGGCTGAAATGTGTTGTAGTTGAGGAATCATGCAACACAGGGGCTCTTCAGTGTAATAAAAGAATAAAAGAGACCTGAATTCTGATATAAAGTGTTCACGCAAAGAGCTGGAAAGGAAACCTACAGCTCAAGCCAAATAACACATACAGTAGATGCATTCAAGATTTCTATTGAGATATTCTTGTTCCCCATCCTAAACACAGCATAACCTAAATGTCATCTTCAATCATATGTGTGGTGCTCTGGAGCCCCCTATGTCGCTTGTGTGATTTCTATCAGCTATGATTAGTCAAGTTTTGCCAGTCAAACCTCAAAGAGCATACTTCTAGACTCAACGCACTTCTGATGTAGTAACATTCACCTCCAAACACTCTCGTATACACCGACCTGGAAAGATAATACACTAGAGACAGATTCTGGGCGAAAGTACATTTGCCAGAGTGAAAATAGCACTTGTTGCTCTATTCAACACAAAGAAAAATGACTTTAACTTAAAATGATTTTTCAGATCCCTTCTTCAAAGGTGATTAAGAAAAGTAAGGAAGTAACAAAAATTACTACCTTATCCTGCAGGGGTGTTTTAGAACATCTTTAAGTTCTGCCTGGTTTTTAGTCTCAAATGAAATCTAGAGGGTGCTGTTTACAGAGCGTGTCTAATAATAATGGTGAAGAATAAGAAGAATGGCTTTCCAATAAGAAGGTCAACATGAAAAAAATTAGCGTTACAAATATATTAGCATACACAGAATAGAAACTACAGTTTTATGGTCAGGGGATTCATTCAAAAGATCTGATAGAAATTGTCTTTGAAAGGTTAGTGATCAAAAGGCTTGAAAAGAGCAAAGCATCCAAAGCCATGGGTTATGTTTCATTCACGACCATTTATGGCAGCCTGGCTCATGGAAAGAGAACCCGACCTGGAGGCCGGGCCCTGGCTTTTCGGCTCAGTTTGGCACTCTCTAGCTCTGGGCCTCGGTGAGCCAGGGGACACAACCAGGCCTTAGGTACTCCTCTGCAAAGTGACAAGGTTGGTCTATCAACGAGAAGACCTCCCCAGCTCTGGCTCTGCATAGGCTATAGCAAGCCTTTCTATCTTGCCATCAGAATCCCTGGTCCAAAAGGAATTCTTCCTCTCCGAGATTAGTTCAAGCCAAACGCCAACATGGTAGTTTTCAATGCTTGTTAATTTTAGGGTAGAGATTAGAAATGCAAACCTTGAGAAAACAGAAGGAAACAACTAAAATATGTGTTTTTAAAGTGTTAAATTGATTCTGATCTATTTCTCAGAAAACAGAAATGAGCAATAGAGTAAGCTTGACAGAAAGAAATACAGAAATGCCAACGTCATGTCTTGCACGTTCCGAAATTTATCCAAACTGTGTAAGTTTTATTTTGAATGTCCCAGAGTCTCAATACGAACTTCAAAAATTTTACTCTTGTTTCTGGCATACTGTTATCACTACCTGAAAATTTGTAAAAGCCTTCTCACTCTTTTTTCTCTTATGTTAAATCCATGATTTACGATTCCCAACAATGGAATACTAATGGACCCTCAAAATCACTAATTGCCCATTTTTTCCCTAATTACAAAATATAATAACTTTTTAGTGAAAACATTAAACATGATGTCATTTTTAAAGTGTCAGAGTTTCTATTTAAAGCAATGCCACAAAACAGATAGCTTATTTCGTTTACAAATAGCAATACAAAAAGGTTCTTTAAGTCTCTTTAGCATATCTGAAAGTGCTTCTTTCTCACACTTAAATGTTTGAGGCTATTGCCCCCAGTTCATTACCTTATCTCAGTTGCATAATTTTCTTAAATAGCATTCAGAGAGACAGTACTAGATATACATTTTTAAACACTAATTTACAAAAAGCATTGGTAGATTCCCATAATACAGCTGGTAGTCAAACTGGACAAGATAATGAATTGACTGAGATCATTGCTCCATCTTCATCCAAGAAAGCTGCCTCTAAAAAAAGATCTTAAATTGCTGTAGAAATCCAATTTGTAAGAAGCAAAAGAAGCGTATAGATGGGAAACACCAGCCATGATCACATTAATTTTGTGACTAACAGCACTGCTTTGAAGTGAAGAAGCAGGAAAAAAAAAAGATGACAAACATAATAAGTCTACTCAAATCCCCAATTTTAATCTAACAACACAATCAGAAGAAAACCAACTACAAACACAAAGTTCACATCTTGAGGATATAGCAAATGCCACCTTCTCACAAAACAATTTTCAGCTTAATAAGAAACAAACTCCAAGGCTAAGGAAATACTATAGAAAGTGATGCATCGTTGCTAAAAGGCAAATTATAGTAAGAAATCAGGACACCAGGAACTTGACATTGGTACCAACAGCCATGGAAAGTCCATGATCAACTGGTTTGTGAATCTGCAGGTGTGGGAAACTGACAATTAGTCGTATGAAAATCTTCAACCTACAGTAATTGAAAAGCTATACAGGAAACGTCTCTCTGGCACACTACCATTCATTTAACGTCCTATTCAACTCAAAGCTGCAGTGTCACAGAGATGGGTCCATGTTTTTGTGGGAATGTTCTAATAAACTATCTACACATGCAGAAACTTATTGACAGGAAGTTTATGTAAATTCAACAATTTATATTCAAAAACAGCCTGAAGGTATTATCAATTTAAGCAAACATGTTTACCCCCAGTAAAGTTGAAAAATACAAGTCATTACGCATCAGTCAGGATTTTAAAATAACAGATCTATATAAAATGATGCAAAGGAAAATGAGGACATTTATATGGAGGCACCAGTGAGTTCTATTATTGTTTTCTTTTTAAGTTTTAAAACTAAAGTAATAGCTGATATTCAGTCAACAACATCCTACTTCAGGGGAATACATATTGAGGCTTGGGTGCGGAGAATGGTTTTTTTATTTTATTTTCATTTTTAGTTTTCTCTTTTAAAAATGCCTTCCTTATTAAAACTTAAGTACTTATTAAAGTGATTCATGAAGGCCTGTGGAAAAAGGAATTCTTACCTGACACATTATTTAACATGCTTCATAGCTCCCCCCCTGCAGTTCACACGCCCATGAACATTATTTTACCCAGGAAATAATGGTCTTATTCACACACACACACATACACACACACACACACACACACACACACACACACCTTCCACACAAAATGCTACCAAGTCCCAGGAAACTGACAAAGGCAACATTAAAATTCGGTGTGAAGTAAGCATTCCATTTCTGAATTCCATCCACAAAAACATAAGATCGGCCTCATTTAACCAACTGCAAAGTTCCTTTCTGCTTCATAAGCATAAGAAACATCATCTTACCATTATTTGTAGAATAAAATCAGCAACGTGTTGCTTCCTGCAGTCACCAAATCAGGTTTTTTTCTTCCTTTCTTTCTAGTAACTTCTTTTTCACCAGCAAGATTAGGAAGAAATTAAATCTTTGAGTATTTGCTTTAGAATTTCAGACCACAAGATTGTGAAACTAGCTCTTAGTTAAAAAAAAAGAACGAACGAACGAACGAACAGGTCTGGTATTTTACAATCACTTCTGCAACCCAGAGGTACCTCCTGGACTCCGGTACCTCCTTTCCTCCCTCGTTTGCTAAGTTTCTTTTAGTAATGAGACTAATTTTTCCAGTAGCCTTGAACTCCCCAGATTTAACTGACATGGAAAATGTGACTAAAAACTTGTAGAACTGTCTAGCCTCCAACCCTACACAGAATCAACTTTGTTGGAAGTGTGGAAGAACACCTCGCAAGCAGCTACTTGCTCGTTGAGTCTCCTGCACTACAACTGCTCAGAACACCAAAGAACAGTGCGCCATCTAGCTAGCAAGTTGCACTCGCCATTCTAGAAGGGGGGACACCTTCAAACCCTGGGAGTTAAGAACTTGTCAGGGTTCAGCTGCTCTGAAGGTCCAATTGTTTATTTAAATAAAAAAAAATATCGCTACTGAGATAATCCACATCGAGTGGATATGGGAAAATTTAGGTTATAATGGCACTACAAACTTTTACTTCTAACTTTGATTTACAAGATAAAAGCAAGTTTTAAATTAAAAGGGCTTTCTGTTAATAGAGCTTATTATTCTGAAGACGGGGAATGATTTTCTTCGAAAGTTGTCCCTGGGTGCATGCCTATTATCTTTGCTTTTCCCCTTCCACTAATGAGCATTTATCTAAAGAGCCTGTTAATCCTCTGATGTGTGCTTCTGGTCAGAGGTAACAGTTTGAATAAAACCACTAATCACTGATCACTAAATCACTGATCATTAATCACACTCTCCAGTGCTGGTGACCCGGACCATTTTTTCCTTTAGGTCTATGCATCACAAACAAGAAGTTTAACGTTTGAGATGCACGTGCATTCTGCAGGGGTTATACTATTTCATCTCTAGATGTGAATAAATAATAAATACTGCCACAAACTTGGGGAAGGATGTCAATTAGACCCCAGAAAGAAGTTTCACAAATGCCTGCTCTACAGCAGGGCTGTTTCACTTGGAAGAAAGTAGATCTGATTATAACAAAACATGTGTTCTTCACGAAATGCCCACATACTCAGAATATAAATGTTCCTTAATTTAGCTTCCGCCAACTTCAAATCAGAGAGCACCCAAATCCTCTGCCCCACTCAATCCGACACTCCGTCAGTAGATTTTTTATTTGATTTCTGCTGCACGCACACACCCTCCCCCACTAAGAGTTTTTACTTTTATCCCTTGAACACGTCACACAGTGTTTTTACGGCAACTGCCAGATAGGCAGATTCTGACTCAATTCTATGACTTAAGTACTCAACCTCTCTTTAAATATAGAAACTTAAGGTTAAGAGAGAGAAATACATACACCAATTTATTGTAAGGTGCTTTGGGTTCAACCATTCACATTCCCTCACTTTGTAAATCAAACGTTGAATCTTGATTCTTTCAGCTAAATTTGATTTAATCGGCATCCTCACTTCTTGGGTCTTCCCTCTTCCGCTAAAGAGTTGGAGGAAGGCGCTATGTAAAATTAAGTACCTTGTTTGCACTGGGTGTGTTGCTTTCCTAAGTCACCACAGGGACACAGGATTATCATAAGGACTCTAGACGTTTCCTGAAATGCCTTTTCTATCAGGACAGAGCATTTTCGCCCTGGAGAAAAGGGCTCGCTGGTGCCTTTCTTAAATAATAGAAAAGGGCAGATTGTGTGCCTTGATCAGGTACCGCGCTCCCCTCAGACACCAGAAGCTCTTAGGCACACTCCAGGGATGGTGATCGCCCCAGGGAAAGCAATAAAAGGCGGAGGCGGGGCCAGAGTGATAACGGTGTGGGCGGGAGAGGGGGTAAAGAAGGAAGGGTAGGGGAAGGAGAGGGCAATAAAGATGCCCAGGGAACGGGAGTTTGTACGAGTATGTTGGGGGTGGGATGGAAAGCGGAGTTGCTTTGTCAGCATTTCTAAACCCCGAACTCTTGAGTATCTGAAGCTGTTAATCAAACACTTACTGGCCTGCAGAATGACGTAATGGACCTGTATCCAGCCTTTATTCCTTGACACATGTCAGAGAGGGAGGGAAAAATAAAAATCAAACACCACTCTGAGAACTCTGACAACGCAATATACAAGCGACCCACTCCAGTTCCTGGCCTGGAACAAACATCAAGTGGGGGTGGCACCCGTTCAGGCACAGTTGGGGAGGGGGTGGACAAGGTCTGAGGCTTTATCTACCGTATACCCACTCCCCACGGAAATAATTCTATGGCAAAGAAGCGGGATGCAGTTGCCGGGAGAAAAGGTGTCCTTGGTTCCTTCGCGCGTCTTGCCCCTCTAAGAACTTCGTTAAAAGTTTAAGCGGTTGCGTGGAGAATCTGTCGGAGAGGAAGGCTCCGCCACCGGGTCCTGGGGACTGCCACCGCGCTGCCGCGGCAAAAGCGGGAGCTGTCATTTGGGGCAGCGGCGGGGAGGAGGTAATGATGCCAGCGAGAACGGGACGGAGGCAGGAGACGGCTGCAGTAGTGAAAGCGAACAGAGCCGCGACACTCTCGAGCTTTCTGCGCCTGGAGCCAAAGCCAAGTGCCCTTCAAGGGCCACGTCCCCTCCCCGGGCGCGCGTGCCCACCAGCTGCGGCGGGCAGCCTTGCGGGAGAGGTGGCAGCAGCAGGCTCGGCACCAGGAGGGAGCGAGCCCCCCGCACACCCGCCCGCCCGCCCCCTAGGTGACCCGGCGTCCTCGCCGCGCCCGCTGGAAGTTTGCAAACTTTCTCCGGGGGTTCCGCCGCATCACCGGGAAGTTGGGGACACGGGGGGAGGTTCCTGGCTCGCCGTCTCCGCTGCCACCGCCGCTGCCGCCGCTTGACCGCACTTCTGGAGGGTTCCGCACCTTGCCAGGTCTCTGGAGGCAAACACACACCCCCGATTCATAACTGTTCCCCGTGTCAGGGAAACACACGCGCGCTCCCACACACGCACCACGCCGGGGAGGACACGGCGCTCGCTCCACTTTAGCATCCCTCCAGTCGCACGGCGTGGCGGCCACCGAGACGCGCTCCGGAACGGACACGGCGTGGGGTCTCTGGAGTGGCCTCAGGACACAGCAGAATTCCACAGTCCACCAGCATTTGGGGCCGGACTTTCCTCTGTTCCGCCAAAGTGTTTACAAACACAGATCACCCTCCAAAGAAATGCATCGCATCTTCCCTACTCCTTGCCCTGTGACCTGCCCACTGGACCAAGTAATCTCGCGGCTGCTGCCGAGAACCAACCCCTGCAAACCAAGTACGCTCCCGAGATGGCTCCCGCGGCAAGTGCAACAAAAGTAGCTAAATGCAAAAGCCCCAGAAGTGGCCGAGCCGTATTTTTAGGAACTTACCAAACAAGTGTGGAGAAGGCAAGAGCGGAGCCCGGGTGAAGGGACCACGTTGGACTGAGCAAAGATTACAATACATTCTATTTAGAGTGCATTACATCACCCCCCCGGTGACGTCACGTGGGATTCCTGAACTTCTAAATCATTGCGGTCCGCGGGGGAGGGAGCGAAGAAGGGGCGGGGCCGCCGCGCCGAGGGGGCGGACCCCACCCCGGCCCCGCCCCGCCCCCCCGCCCCAAGAGCGGACCCTGATGCACCCGCCGGGGAGCGGCGGCCGCGGCGGCGACCGCGCAAGCAACAGCTTGCAGAGCCCAGCGCCGTGTGACACGGCTCCCTGACATTAGTGGTGTGAGTCAGCTTGGAAACAATCCTTACGGTTTCCGACAGGACCACGGAGGAGGCAGGGACACGGGCTCTCCCCCAAGCAAGGCTGGTAGTGTTTGAAAGGTGTGGGGATGGGGACAGGGGGTAGGGGGCTAAGGGGGTGCTAAAGGGTGCGGGATGAGACTTTCTGCAAACAGAAATGCAAGACGCTCCCCCCTTCCCCCACCAGCAGATGTCCAGCTCCTTTTCGCCTGCGACAGGCGTGACCTCATTAGAGTGTTCCCTGAATCCTAGCTTCCCAGAACATTCATTCAGCACCTTTTCACCGTCCCCTACCCCCACCTCACCTCCATGGGAATAACTTCTTGACTGTGCACCCTTACATGGAATACACAACCCCCACCTTTTCCAAGACCCCTGCTTCATGAGTCTGAGAAGCTGGAGGGGAGTTTCTCCAGGAGGCGAAAGGTGAATTACAGCTAGAGCCAAGTGATGAGCCTGATTTAGACTCAGCGTCAGAGCCGGAAGGGCCCTTGGCGATCACTTCCAGAGCCTCCTCTGTAACTCGCCCAAGCTCACAGGCTGGCAAGTGGCAGAGCCAGAGCCAAAATGCAGGATCTGGGCGCCTGGTCTGCAGTATCTTCCTGACAGCTCCGTGAGCGAAGAAGTCTGGCGCTTTCAGCATCGGCCAATCACCACCCCGTCCCCAGTTTAATTTCCATTCTGATTTCTCCTTGTGAACAGGACTCAAAGGGAAGGCATAGGCTAAATTCCAGCCGATCCTAGATGACCACTGTCCTCCTTGCAGCGTCTCACCGTTGACAAAGCACTCGCACCCATCTGAATGCCCTTGATTCTCACAACCACGGAGCACACGAAGGAGAAGTAGGGCAGGTGTTGTTATTATCCCCATTTTACAGGTGAGCTAAGGCAGACTCCAGGAGGTTAGGGAGCTGGCCTGAAGTCACTTGGGCAAGTGGTGGCACTGGGACCAACCCAACCCCTGTTTTCAAACCCCAGATCCCAACTGGGCTCCTTTCTAGAACTCATGGGTTATTTGGTGGTTAGAATCTCTGCTACCACCCTGTTGGCTGGGAGTCAGAGTTTTGCTTAGGAACAGTTTAGCCCCCATTAACAAACAATAATCATTCCTGACATTTATGTAATATCTAACATTTATATAGCACCTCTTATCCCAATGCATCATAACCATGACTGTGCAGTTTGCCACAGAATCATGACTGGGCTGGCTAAGAATTGTAATGCTTTGCCCGGATCATCACATACTACTTCTGAGCTGGTTTTGACCTACTAAATATTAGAATTTTGTATTTCCTTTCTGCTTTTAAGTGTTTAAACAACTCCCTGCCCTTCAGTGTTCTTTGAGACCAGAGGGACTGGCAAGTTTTTGTTTCTTACAGCCTTATTCAGAACTCATCATTGAGTTTTCCATTTGTTCTTTTCTACATGTAGCTCTGAAGGAACTGCAAAAGAAGGGCTCCAGTCCTAACTTGAAATCTTAACCAATAAAACTTCAAATATGACAGCCCAATTAGCTGGGTTTAGAGAAGGAAGCAGTAGCCTACTGAGGAATGGTCTTCTTGCCTGCATTCCCACTCAATAATGAGGAGAGCCTTTTCCATCTAAAGCACGTAGTCTACCTCCTTCTCTAGCAAATAAGTGTGAGCCAAACAGGGAACAAACTTGAGACAGAAAAGGGATACAGCTTAATATATCAGAGCTCAAAGAGCTAATCTTCTTTCCAGGTGACAAGTGTGGACCAAAGGAATAAAATAAGAATTGAATAAGCAAAGATGAAGTGATAAAATCTTTAAAACCCGCTAAGCAGTTAATCAACATATAAATTTAAAACATTTAATTCCCAGTATTCTCTAAACAGAAACATATACATGAGTTTTAATGCAAGTAGCTTATCAATTTTTAATACTATCCAAATAATTAGTTGATCTTTAAAAATGATTGCTGAACTTTTGTTTGACATGCTGCTACTAGTAAACAATTCCCCTGTCTGAGCCATGACTGACATAGAAATACACAGGGAACTTTCCCAATGACTTCCCCAGTATCTTGATAATCATTAAGTTATATGGAGTCTCAGTAGGTAGAGAATTTCTCTAAATATCGGCAATATTGTTCATGGTGCAGACTCCTCTCTCAGCATCTGCTGAACTGACAGCAATTTCATTCAAAATGTTTCCATCCATTGTATTATAGGGTGTGTATATGTGTGTGTCTGTGTGTGTATATACACAAATCTCTGTTACCAACTAAGTGACACATAAAAACTTTCTGAATGTAAACTGAAGAAGAGAAGTGGTGTTTTCAGTTTGGACTCTAATGTCAGACTGCCAGAGTTCAAATCATGACTTTGCTACTTGAGTTTTAACTAACCTCTGGGTCTCAGTTTCTTCATCTATGTAATATGGTGATAATCATAGTAACTCAAATGAATTAAGAATTGTGCTTGGCACAGGACAAATGCTATGTAAGTACTTGCCCTCACTTTTATTAATGAAAGCAATGTGGCTAATGCCATGATAGTAGGGCATTCAGTGATTTTAGCAAACTTGACCAAATAAATGGAAAGAGAACCTGTTCCCCATACTTCTCCCAGCCCCCACACTAAACCAGGCATGCACCGTCTGTACCAAACAGGCTCTCCTCTGTCAAATCGTGCCCACAGAACCCTCATGTATGTAGACTAAAATTCTTGCATGGCTCGTGCTCACCCAGTCTCTTCTGGGATCCCTCAGAGTTGAAGTCCCATGGAGGCTGCAGTTCCCAGAAACAGCCATGGAAGAGCCTCTCTAGAGGTAGGCGCTTCAGCTGGTGGTGGCCATAACCTGGGGCATTTGCCCGCTCAGGTGCTAGCAACGCCTCCAGGAATGTCATCTCCCCCGATAGGACTCCATCCATTATGGCCTCGTGGATATGCGAGGAAGGGCATCCTGATAAGAGAGTCAAGGTAAACTGGCTGGGGTACCACCCACCCAAGGTCTTCCTTCCCAGTCCCACCTCCCTCCCCAGGGTAGGGGCACAGGCACAAGCCCACTGGTAAGGCACCACATTGGTTGGACCTATAAGGCGCTGACTGGCATCCATTCTGGCCAGTGAGAATAGATGAGACCCCATGCTAGACAAAGGGTTAATCCTTTAGTTGGTGGATCAGAGGACAGTCCAAGGGAGAAGCCTAGGCAGCTGGGCCAGTGGGGTAGCACAGAACCCAGAGCAGTAGTTATTTACTAACCCTTATAGAAGAATTTTAGTATTTTAATAAATTTACAGCCTTACCAGTGCTTACCTCCTGAATATGAGGCCTGAATAGAACCATCTCAACAGTCCTCAGACAAGAAAAAAGTCTTTCAGCTTTGTGCTATGATTTCAGTCACTTCTCCAACATTTAACAAAGGGTGGCAGGTCTTCGCAGTGCTAGGGATTAAAAGAAGAAAAAGGTCTCCTTCTTCTGAGTTTCTAGGCTCCCGAAGTTATCAAACTTAGTAGCATAAGAAGCACTTGGACAACTTGTTTTTTGGGTGAGATTTCCCCAGGGGTTTCAGTTCAAAGCTCTGGCACTAGGCTCAGGATTCTTCATTTGTGATTCTGATACAAGCACCTTGGGACCCCACTTTGAGTGATTCTGGTTTAGTGAATTCATAGACAGGCAGTGACACAGGAGAAAGCTGAGGAGGGAACAGAAGAGTCTGCCACCTGCAAGGCTAAAAAATAGGTCTATGACTCCAGCCTCATTTACTTGAGATCAATCCTGTAGCTGCTTCCCATAAACACACACATACTCCTAGAGAAGGCTTCACCTCGTCCCTTCTACAGACACCCACTCGGAGGGACCTTTCCCATTTATATTTTCATTCATGGTTTTTTGGTTTTTTTTAACTGAGTTAACAGTGGTCGTGGAAAAGATGCTGGGTTTGTGGTGAAACCCTTAGCTGTGCTCCTCTGGGAAGTTTCTATCCCTTCTAAGATGAACCTTCACCAGGTTTCTTCATTATCTTTTCTTTTTTAAAGTAGGCTCCACACCCAGCATGGATCCCAATGTGGGGCTTGAACTCACAACCCTGAGATCAAGACCTGAGCTGAGATCAAGAGCTTAACGGACCGAGCCACCCAGGCATGCCTTCATTATCTTATTTGAACGGGTGAAAATTTTCAAACAAATGGAACTATAACACAAGCATAACATGGCTAGCTAACACTTACCAAGCATTTACTATGTGCCATGCCTTGGGCTAAGACCTTTAGGTGTATTCTTTCAGTTATTCCTCGCAATAACCCTATGAGGTGATTGGAATCATTGTCATTTTGTGATGAGAAGGTAGTTTTATTTATTTTTCTAATTTAAATTTTAGTTAGTTAACATACAGTGCAATATTGGTTTCTGGAGTAAAATTCAGTGATTCGTCACTTACAACACCCAGTGCTCATCATAACAAGTACCCTCCTTAATATCCATCACCCATCTAGACCATCCCCCACCCACCTCCCTCCATCAACCCTCAGTTTTGTTCTCTATCGTTAAGAGTCTCTTATGGTTTGTTTCCCTCTCTCTTTTTCTCCCCCCCTTCCCATATGTTCATCTGTTTTCTTTCTTAAATTCCACATATGAGTGAGATCATATGGTATTTGTCTTTCTCTGACTGACTTATTTCACTTAGCATAATTTACTCTAGCTCTATCCACGTCGTTGCAAATGGCAAGATTTCATTTCTTGATGGCTGAGTAATATTCCATTGTGTGTGTGTGTGTGTGTGTGTATATATATACCACAGAGAGGATAGTTTTAGAGCAGTGAGTAACTTGCCCAGGATTGCACATCTGGGGTGTGGCCAAGCTGGGAGAGGGACCCAGAACACTGGTACAGTACCAGAACCTGCTGAAGCCTGATGGGACACGGTGCATGTGCAGAAGCAGAGATTCAGCAGTGTGCCCACTGTTCCCTCCCACCTCATTTGCATACAGCACTACTGATGCTGCATGGGTGTTCAATGAGACCCAGAGTGAGTGTGAAATAAGCCTGTTTCATCTACGGTTGAGTGGCCTAGGGAGAAGTGGGCACTGACAGCCCTGAGAGGCCATACTTTCCTTTCAAACCAGAACTTTCTTGGAACACAGAAAGGAAAGGCCATGGCATTCGAAGAAACAAAAGAATAAGGAACCCTGTCTTACTCATGTTACATCGCTGTGCTGGCCAACCAATCACATACACTGAAAATGATGATATAAAAGAAAAGGGAAAGATGGGGCAGCCCTCACTTCCTTTTCCTTTCAGTCTTTCCTTACTCATGAGTAAACAGAAGGCAGAGTTTGGGCAGAATGTGTGCACATGAAGAACTGTAATAAAGACAGCTGAGTTCATTTTGTGCAGTGTTTCCACCGCTCTGGTAAGAACAAAATACATGCACACACCGGAGCCGTGAAATACAAATTGTGTGAGTTCTGTGATTCCACATACAAGTTAACTTATATTTACATCTATAACTGACATCGCACAATATAAAGATTAATGGTAGAATGAATGCTAATAATTTAATATTTAAATTTTGTGTTACTTAGAATGACACATTAAATAGCAAATTAAAAATACCACCAAGACAAATCGAGAGATTAGTTCTGAAAGAGAGGAAAACCTTTTCTATTTAATGTTTTGGGGGCTTTTTTTTTGAGAGAGAGAGAGAGCGCAGGGAGAGGGGTGCAGGGAGAGGGAGAGAGAATCACAAGCAGACTCCACACTCAGTGCAGAGCCCAATACAGGGCTCGATCTCAGGACCCAGAGATCATGACCTGAGCTAAAATCAAAAGTCAGACGCTTAACTGACTGAGCCACCCAGGCGTCCATCTATTTAATATCTTTAATGACTTTTTCCCCATCTTTGAACAAGGGGCCTTGCGTTTTTCATTAGCACGGGGTCCAAGAATTATGTAGCTGGCTCTAACTACAGACAAATAATTAATGATACCCATCATGCCCCCAGGTCCGCGCTCACTATGCTGAGAGTACAGGCAAGCAGAGAACAAGGTCTAACAGCCTCAGCTTTGTCATTACTAGTGTTGTGACCATGGCCAGTCTCTTAACCTCTCTGAAGTTCAGATTCTTCATCTGTAAAATGGAGCTAATACACCTGCCAGGATATTACAAGGATCGAATGAGTTAATATATATAAAGTGCTTAAAACAATGCCTGGTACACACTAATTACTGAAAACAAAGTTAGATGCTATTATGCCTTATAAGGTTTGGGGGAGAATTTAATAAAATAATCTATGTCAAGTGCTTAGCACTGTTTAGCATTTAGAATGTGTTCAGTAAGTCTTACATAAAATTGCATGGAAACTATGATACTGAAGTTCTACGGATGAGAATGGAGGAAGCAATCTAATTAGTCCTCAAATTAAGGGCCTTAGTATAAGCCGCTTGTATTTGAAGGAGAAGGTACAGTTACATTAACAAATCTGCCCTGAGCTTGTGGGCAATAGAGCAATTTTATACAAGCTGATGTTCTAGTTGAAGCGATCACAATTTTCCCTTCTAGTCTTGACCTATACACGCACGTTATACCAACAGTTGTGTAATTACATTAACTCTTATGTGGTTTAGATTTCCTAGAATAATTCCTTAAAATCCCAACAGGTATAGCTTGAAAATGCCACGCTTTTGCATTGGAGGTGAGGGTGCATATCAACTCTGAAATGTTGCTTAACAAGGGACAGCCTGGTCACTTGACTCAAGCTTCGGGAACCTCATCTGGAAGGTTATCGGTTCCTGATGGCTTGACCTATTCCTATAGGGAATTATTGTATTCCCCACCTTATAAAACTTAATGTTTTCTTTTGAACCTGGCTGAAAATCAAAAGGCTTCACCTATCCCAAAGAATAGTAGAGTGTTAACATCCCTATAAAAGTTACACTTATCTTAATGTGTTCCTTTCTCTTTTTTGAGAGACTTGATTAAATGAAATACTTTTTTTTTCCATCTTGAGATTAAGTGAAAGAGATTGACACCTGCTCTGAAAAATGACCCAGAATAATAGTGCTGTGTCAGCACACTCCAAAAATTTTAGTCATTTCCTTAAGATCAATGGTAAGTGGAAAGTAACGGTTTTACAATAATTAGGAGTCTTTTATATATAGGGAAGGTTCATTTAGACTAAAACATTATTGATATCACATAAATTAGTATTGAGCGTCACCTCACATGAACTGATATTTCACATACCACCTCTTTTTATATCATCGTTAACCACATGTTTAACTCATGTACTGCTGACGTGGAAGGTTATTCTCGTCTCTGTCGGGGCATCCATAAGTACCTTATTTAAATGATTCTTGAGAATTTCAGTAGCTTTTAAACCTAATTGATCAGCGATTCCTACTCATTCTTACATGATACAGAATGTTTAAAACCTGGACAGTTACTCTCAGCCTCATTTGAATCATGAAAATTATCCACTGAAGAAGACAGAAAATATAAAAGCTTCCCTATCCCCCCGTTCTCCTCCCCCACCCTGATTTTAAAATATTCTGTCTATAGCTTTCACAACAGTGCCCTTACTTGACACTTAAAGAGAATGCAGTACAAAGAGTACACTGGGACATTGTGCTGTTTAGAAAAAACCATCTATTTTCAGGACTGCCGTGGCTACTTAATGTTATGCCAAAGTCTGAGAAGAAGGAAAGAACCCTATTATTTGTGTGTACCACCATCAGTTCAAGCCCATTATATATTTTATCTCATTTAATCCTGACAACTCTGGGTGGAAGAGGTTATTACTCCTATTTTATTGATGGGACTACTGAAGCTCAGAGAGGCTGAGTAATCTGACCAAGGTCACACAGCTAATAAATAAGGCAGCTGGGTTTCAAACCTAGTTCTGACTCCAGAATCCCCACTGTCCATCACATCCTGCTGCAGCACCCTTTATTTCAAGACACTCCATCTCTCCTTTCAACCCTTCTCCATGATATTTTACCGTTCTGTTGAGCAACCCATCGATGTGTGTGTGTGTGTGTGTGTGTGTATGTACCTATATAAGCAAAGGCTGGAAACTGCTGTGCCTCTCAGCGAGCGATCATTCTGTTGGGAGTTGTACCCCTTCATAGACTGAGTCCTGTGTTCGTGGAGGGGAGCAGTAGACCTAGTTGATGATGGGCAGAGGACCCAGCATAGCAAGATCTTGGTTAGAATAGGTAATCCAGGTATATCATGACCCTGCTCGTGTTTGGAGGACTGTGGTCTAGAGAGCCAGCAGCTTCCCACTGCACTGATCATGAGAGTATTATGAACATAGTTTTGACCTTAGCCCCAGTGACAAGACAAATCAGTGAAGGCAGACAAGGCAGCGGTTGCGGGTACGGAGGCTGGAGGAATACTCAAAACACTGACTGAATTTGCCAGAAGACAGATGCAAAGACACTTAAGGTTGCTGGAATCCTATTTATTTCTTTCATTGCAATAGTTGCTCATCCATTTTCCTTTTATGGACTCAGATCTGGAAGATGCTACATAAAAATAAAAGCTTTAAATTAGGAATAACACCTTGAGAAATACAAGAGCTTGCTCTTCCTCTCCATAGCCAGAGAGACCCCTGATGGTCTCTCTTTCATTTTTTAAAATATTTTATCTATGTATTTATTTAGAGAGAGAGGGAGTGAGAGAGCACATGTGGGGGGGGGGAGTGGCAGAGGGAACGGGAGAATCTCAAGCAGACTCCATGCACTGAGCGTGGAGCCCAACGTGGGACTCTGTCTCACAACCCTGAGATCATGACCTAAGCCGACATCAAGAGTCAGATGCTTAACCGACTAAGCCACCCAGGCACCCCTCTATTTCATTTTTTTAATGAAAACATTTTCATTGTTTCTACAGATTAGAAAATACACACTTATAAAAACCTCAAGTAACACAGAAGTGTTTGACATAGAAAATAAATTTCTCCTTATAATCCCATCCAGAGATAACCACTATTAATGTGATGAATATCCTTCCAGAAATTATATTAGACATATAAACATAAAATGCATGCATGTGATCAAGCTATATATTCTGTTCCCAGACTGCCTTTTCCCACTGCACAATTTATTGTGGACATCTGTCTGTGGGCATACTGTAATTTGGCATCATCCATTTTTATGGTTATATAAGATTCCATTGTTTGGGTTTAATCAATTCACTAGACTGGATATTCATGTAGTTTCCAATTTGTTGCTATTATAATCAGTACTACAGTGGACACCTGTCTGTGTACTTGTACATACAAATGTGACTACTTTTCACAGAAATGGTATTGCAGGGTCACGGGCTATGCATGTCTTAAATGTTATTACATTCTGCTTTATAGCCCATCAATTGGCTGTCCAAACTGCAATGAGCAAAAGTGCCTCCTGTCCCCACACCCTTGTCAATAGGGTGCATGTCTTAATAGTTAAAAGTCTTACATGAGATATCAAAAAGATGAAAGTCTATCTTATAAGCAAAACTGAAATTGGTGGTTTCTACAGAGAATTCTACAAAAGGAGGACTACACAACAAATGTTAAGAGATTTTAACCATAGAATTCACACTCATAAATCATCGGAACAACAACTAACCTTGATTATTTTGAATTAGTGTAAGTCTGTCCCACACATTCCATTCAATTAGGATAACCCTGTGAAGCGACTATCATTATTATCATCCTCTTACATTCTACAGCTGAAGGGACGTAATTAGGGAGAGATACAGTAATTTGCCTGGTAAGAGGTGGAACTGTAAGAGGTGAGGCCAGTAAGAGGTGGAGCTGGAATTCTTATCTTCATTTTTTTATTGTGGTAAATACAGACAACGTGAAAGTTAACTTTTTAATCAGGTTTAAGTAACAATATAGAGGCATGAGGTACATTCGTACTGTTGTGTAATGATCACCACTATGTATTTCCAGAATGCTTTCATCATCCCAAACAGAAACCCTGTACCCACTGAACAGTAACTCCTCATTTCCTCTCCCCCTGGCACTGAGATTTGAGCTCATGAAACCTGAGGTTAAAGCCCCAGACTTAAATACCTGGATCTATTGCTTTGAACGGTTCTACCATTTTCTCCTTCATTGTCTATCTGAATTAAACTCAGGTTTTAGTGTTTTCTTTCCATGAGTAGGGCCTTGAGTGATAAAGGAACAGAAGCCATAGAATACTTCCAGAATAACGGAAGGCTTTGTGGCAAAAGTGGGATTGTTGGGCACAAGTCAAGTCTCAGCATTGCCGATTTACCATTCCTGAATTTGCCTGCGGTAGTTCTAACTGCGAAACAGGAATGCCAAGGTTTTATGTTAAGTTGATTAGGTTTTTAATGAAAGAAGAACACTTTTTATCCCGATTCTCTAATCCAAATAGACTGACCAAGGGGCAGTTGTGGCATGTATGGATCTCCTCAATGCAAATCCCCAATATCCCAGAGTCTGGAAGAAGAGGGAGATGCGGTGTCCTCCAGGGGCTGGCTCCAACCCAAGAGACCCAGACAGATGAGATCCTTACGTCTCCTTATCTTTTTATGTTGATCCCACCCTATCCTAAATTTTGCTTTCCCAAATAGAGCCTTCTGGAATGCAACTGCCATCACTCATTCAGTTGTCAAGGGGTGAATGCCTGACTTTTTGGAGGAATACCACTCTGTAAATCAGCCACCAGGTGCTGCTTATCCCACTGATGGATGTCACACATCCACACATATGGGACCTAAAGCAGAGCTATGGATTTTTTCTCCAATCCACATATTGGATTTTTTATCTCTGTATTTTAAACTTATTACACTGCTGTTTTAGAACAAATTCTTCTTGAGAAATCAGTTTCCACATATCATTTAACACTCCAATCAAAGGCACTACAAGAAAACACCTTAAGAAAATGTCTCTATATTTTCAGGGTGTTTCAAACTTATAATAAAGTAACTGTCTTCACAGAAAGAGACCCAAATTTTTTCTTCATTTTATACTCACAGCCCAGTGAAATGAATAAAGGCTAAATAATGTAGAATATAAAGAGGACAAGGGGAAAGGAGCCAAAGGAGACAGGTATAGACGAAGACAGGGAAAATGGAGAAGAATACAGAAATTATAGCTTCATTCTCAGTTACCTGGTATTCCTCAACTTGCCAAAAAGAGAAAGAAATAATAGCATCCAAGAGTTATGGTCCTGTCTTAAAATAAAAAGAAACTGCAATTAAAATGATTAAACTAAGTAAAACAGACACAGGAAACATATAGAAAAAAATATATTTCCTGTGCACTAAGCCTCTGATCCCATTAAATACTTAAATAATATCTTCCTGACATCATGACTGTAGGAATAACATGTTACTTTCATATTTATGACATCAAGATTACTAGTCTATGAAAAAAGATATTTAATTTGCAATTTTTAAGTGGTACTGATACAGATTAGTATACGTTACAGAATTAGATGCATATGCTATATCAGCTAGTTGTATATTTTGTTATAAACATCCCCAACAGGTTTACAAAAACACCACCTAAAATAAAAATAAAAAGTGTATCTTATGACAATAAAAGCATATCTGCGTCACATCCAAAAAGAAGGGAAAGTTGGGTGTGTATGTGTGTGCGTGTATTTCCATTATCCCACATTCTTCTTTCTAGGGCTTTATCTAACTCTTTCTTGGGCACAGTGCCATATATCTATAAGCCTTTGTATCTTCTGATTAAAAGAAAATAAGTGTAGAATCATGTTTGCTACAGTCTGCTGCCAAAAGCCCATGTCTATAATCCATCATTAAAATGTGACAGTGTACGGCTACAAAGAAAGAAAAATCTCAGTTGTCATGCTCATTTGCAAATGTTTCAGGGGCTGGAGATTGTTTGGCAATCCTGCTGTTTCTAGGTTATTTGTGGAATAACCAGTTTAATTGAGCTGATGATTGCCTTGTGCCTGCATTGCACTTCTGACTTAGATCTTTATTTTCCACAGTTGGCACTGATTTGTGCTACGTGGCAAGGGAATGGCATGCATTCAGCAAGCCCAAATTCCAGAGTTTCAGCCCACCCCTTCTTTGCCCTTGCCAATCTGATTTCTGAGGAATTTGCCTAGAGTTGCTACAGGAAAAAAAAAAAAATGGAGAAGGTACTCCTTGCCCTCCTTTCCGACCATTTCATAGAATACCTCCTTTGGCTTAAGGTATTAGCCCCATTAGGGAAAAGGCATTTTATGCCTTTATTGAAATGAAGACCTGCTTAGGATGTCCTCTGTAATTGGAGCACACCCTCTGCATGTAATACACAATGTGGACCAACCTGTTGCAACCTGGAGAAGAGTACAAGTCAGATATTTGCTACCCAACGGAGGCAGTTGGAAAAAGAAAAGGGTGGGGGGAACCTGGGTTAACAACAACCTTGTCCTGACACGCACCAAGACTATAGCAAGAAGGAAAATTGAAAACAGAAACACCAGGAAGATCAGTAAGAAGGCAGGGCCCTTCTTTCTTCCTTTACTTTGTTCCTAACAAATGTTCATCCTTGTCCACTCTAAATCATGTCATTTGAACGAAGCCTGTGTAAAAGGGAAGTTCATATTGCAAAGCCAGTGTGGACAGAAACTGCCCTTGACCACTAATGGAAATGGCTATATCCTATGTTGAAATGGGCTTGTCCCTTGAGAGTAGGTGAGTACCCCGAGCTAGTTGAATCTTAGAATCTAAGATTATGATGGAATGAGCAGATGTCATCTAAAAGAGCTTTCATGGGCACCTGGGTAGCTCAGTCGGTTAAGTGTCCGACTGTTGGTTTCAGCTCAGGTCCTGATCTTAGGGTCCTGGGATCCAGCCCTGCATCTGGCTCCCTGCTCAGCAGGGAGTTTGGTTAAGGATTCTCTCTCTCTTCTCCCTCTGTCCCTCCCCCCCACCCACACGCATGTGCACGCTAAAATAAATAGATCTATAAATAGGCAAATAAATAAAATAAAATAAAATAGAATAGAATAGCTTTTATTTGGGACGCCTAGGTGATTCTTGGTTTCGGCTCAGGTCATGATTTCAGGGTCCTGAGATTGAGCCCCACATCCTGGCTCTGCATTCATCAGGGAGCCTGCTTAAGATTTTCTCTCTCCCTCTTCCTCTGCCCCTCCCCATCCCACTGGCGCACATGTGCACACGCTCTCCCTCTCTAAAATAAAATAAAATAAAATAAAATAAAATAAAATAAAATAAAATAAAATAAAATAAAATAAAATAAAATAAATATAAAAGAGCTTTCATCTTCCATGAAAAGAGCCTAACACAGGCCCTTTTCCAATGAAAATTTAGACAACATTTTTAGGTACATCATGAATTTCATCTAAAAACCTACAAATAGTTTTTCTAAAACCCTAAGAGAAGAAACTACAGTTCCTTTCCTCCTTCAGGGAAGAGAAATAAGCCATATTCTCTCAAAGTAGGGTAGAAGATAATTCTGACGAACATTTCCAAATACACAGAAGTCACTCTAATTCAAAGAAGGCATGAGACCAACAGACATGCTAAAGCAAAATAGGAAAGTACAGCAATTCCTTCACTCTTCCTTTACAAAAACAAATAAAAATGCAAGAGTTAGAAGATGAATTTGCAAACAGCCTTCTTTTCATGACAGAGTTTTCAGCAACATTGTTCTATCCTAGGTGAACCAAATCAGATCCAATACTCAACGGGCATGGCATATCACTGAATTATGGTGGGCACAGAGTCAGATGTGGATGAAGTGTCTGCCGAAAATTGAAAGATGGGGGATTCTCTATTAATATGAGTTATATGAGAAGAAAGCAAAGGCTTCCGAAGAACACTTGGCTCCCCACAGGACTATGCTACTTGTGTTAAGGACTAATGTATTTAAATTAATAGATCTACTCGGCTTTCTTTTGATTTATGTTAGCATGGTATATCTGTCCCCATCTCTTTACTCTTAATCTGTATGTGTCTTTGCATTTAAGGTACATTTCTCGTAGACAACATATAGTTTAGTCTTGTTTCTTTTATCCACCCTGACAGTCTCTCTCTTTTAATTGGTGTATTTAGACCATTCACATTTAGAGTGATTACTTATGTAGCTGGAATTATATCTATCATATTGGTAAATATTTCACATTTGTTACCCTTGTTCTTCTGGGGTTTTTTCTTTGGTCTTCTACTCTTTTTCTGACTTCCCTGTTTTTAATTCACATTTTACATGATTTCATTTCTTTTCTCTTAAGATATCAATTATACTTCTTTTTAAAAATATTTCAGTGGTCTCCCTAGAATTAGCAATATACATTTACATCTTAATCCAAGTCCACTTCAACATGATACCCCATCAGAGGTAATCCAGGTACCTTATAACAGAGAATTCCCAAGTCTCCCTCCCATCCATTATAACTTTGCTTTCCTTTCTCTTATTCATAAGCTATAATCACCCAATACATTGTTGCTATTATTAATTTGAACAAACTGTTTTCTGTTAGATAGTTGTTGATGTTCAGCTGTGAGAATGGGATTGATGACTTCCAAACTCTTTACATATTGGACTAGAACCCAGAAGTCAATCTTAATTTACATCACAGTGAGACCAGGAAAGATCAGAGAAAGGCTAATTAAGATCTAGTAGAAACAGTAATGAAACCAGAATCCATAATCAATCATCAGAATATCAAAGTAACCAAGAGAAGTTGAAATAAGTAGGGAGATGGGTGGAAATAAAGCACAGAGGAGGAATAAGAAGAAATATGTTTGAAAAATTTAAAGCTTTAAACTTGTTGCTTTCTTTATGAAATGCAGTCTGAGGAAACAAAGTTTCTGAGAAGAGAGTCAGACCCAACAGAAATATTTAATGTTTCTTTGCTAAAAAGCACCACTACCTCATGGACTGAAAAAGATTGCTGTACTTAAAAAGGACAAATGAGTAAACAAAGAGGCAGCATTAAGTCTGGACTCACTAATGATGAAATCTGGTCACAAGACAGACATGGTCTCAGTTATGGGACTGAGGTACCACCTGTACCTGGAAAATCTCCTCATTTTCCCAGCCTTGTTCTCCACACCTTTGAAAACAAGGCTTTGACTACATAAACTACCAGACCACTCTGTTCTGAACTTCTAAGACCCTATGTCAGCTATATTTGCAATAGAAATATTGAGCTATCATTGGTTAAGAGCAAGAGTGAATTGGAAAGACCCAAGGGTGAAAGCCTATGAGAGAAATACTGTAAAACCCATAAGGTGTAGTCCCACACAAACCTGGGCTACTAGAAGCAAAACCACAGGATGTAGAACAAAGCTTGCACTTGGGAAGTGAAGAAGAGGCAACCACAGCACAGAGTCCCAGAGGCCAGGATCTTCTGAAGTATAGTGAAGCCCCTGATCGACAATGGGGAGAACAAGAGGGCTCTTTACTTTTTTTCCCTTTCTAATTTAAATTTAGTTAATTAACATATAATGTATTATTGGTTTCAGACACAGAGGTCAGTGATTCACCAGTCTTATATAATACCCAGTGCTCATTATATCACATGCCCTCCTTAATGCCCGTCACCCAGTTACCCCATCCCCCACCCCCTCCCTTCCAGCAACCCTCAGTTTGTTTCCTGTGATTAAGAGTCTCTTATAGTTTGTCTCCCTCTCTGATTTCATCTTGTTTTATTTTTTCCTCCCTTCCCCATGATCCTCTGTTTTGTTTTTTAAATTCCACACAAGAGTGAGATCATATGGTAATTGTCTTTCTCTGATTGATTTATTTCGCTTAGCATAATACCCTCTAGTTCCATCCACCTCACTGCAAATGGCAAGATTCCAGGGTTTTTTTGATCGCTGAGTAGTATTTCATCGTGTATATATACCACATCTTCTTTATCTATTCATCTGTCAATGGACATCTGGGCTTTTTCTGTAGTTTGGCTATTGTGGACACCGCTGCTATAAACATTGGGGTACAGGTGCCCCTTCGGATCACTACATTTGTATCTTTGGGGTAAATATCCAGTACTGCAATTGCTGGATCATAGGGTAGCTCTATTTTCGACTTTCTGAGGAACCTCCATACTGTTTTCCAGAGTGGCTGCACCAGCTTGCATTCCCACCAACAGTGCAAGAGGGTTGCCCTTTCTCCACATCCTCTCCAACATCTGTCATTTCCTGACTTGTTAATTTTAGCCATTCTGAGCAGTATGAGGTGGTATCTCATTGTGGTTTTGATTTGTATTTCCCTGATGCCGAGTGATGTTGAGCACTTTTTCATGTGTCTGTTGGCCATTTGTATGTCTTCTTTGGAGAAACGTCCAAGTTTTCTGCTCATTTCTTGAGTGGATTATTTGTTCTTTGGGTATTGAGTTTGATAAGTTCTTTATAGATTTTTGTATATTAGCCCTTTATGTGATAAGACATTTGCAAATATCTTCTCCCATTCTGTCCGTTGTCTTTTGGTTTTATTGACTAAGAGGGCTATTTAGACATCCCTAAAACAGCCACATTGGGAAAAGAAGAATGTCCTCTGGATGGACCCTGGCTAGAAATGCAAAGGTTACTGGGGCACCGGGTGGCACAGTCAATTGGGTGTCTGACTCTTGGTTTCAGCTCAGGTCATGATCTCAGGGTCATGGGATGGAGTGTGGCAGCAGGTTCCATGATCAGTGGGGAGTCTGCTTGAAGAGTCTCTCCCTCTGCACCTCCCCCCACTCATGCACTCTCTCTTTCTCTCTCTAAAATAAATAAATATTTTAAAAAACGCAAAGGTTACTGAGAAACAGACCCCCAAACGTAGAAAACAAAATTTCTTCTTAGAACAGAGCAGGTGAAGAACAAAGGACATGAGGGCAGAGAAACAGAAGTGAAAACAAGCAGACAGGGATGGAAGCCTCATCTGTTGTTCTGATATTTAATGAGAACCACAGCCAATCTCTCCTGGAGGCCACAGAGATACTTAGGGCGAGCCAAAAGACAGTCTTATGGCAGCTGTCACCAAAAGGGGCACCAAGAGCCTCTGACTGCCCATGAGACTGGAGTGGATCTCATACCTCAGCAAAACTTATGGTAGCACAGAGTCTTCACGGAGCAATTCTTCAATGGCCAGTTGATCTGATTTCATTTATTTCATGTTATAGTTTTGAGGAAAGCATGAAAATATTTTCAACACAAGCTTTATTTGCTCATATAATTGTTTTCCAAAAAGATTCATTCTACAGCATGTAATAGCCTATTAGTAATGACAAATGAAATCCAATTAAGATCAGGGAAAGAAGAGGGAGAAAAATGAAAAACATCTGTTGAGTGCTTATGTGCCAGGCACGGTGCTAGGCAACTCAGATGGGCTCATTTAGTTCTCATATCACCCTTTATGAGAGGTAAGATTACACACTTCTTACACATGAGGACACTTCCTAATTCCCAAGAATACACATAAATTACTGAAATCTGTACAAGGGCTGAAGACCATACCCACACATGTGGGGAAAAAATGTTTTTGATAAAATTATGTTATAATACTAAATCCGAAATAGAACAGATAACCAAGTGCTGATACAAACAAATATAATTATCCTATGAGTAACTTCTAACTAAAAAAAATTAACAGCTAATGCCATAAGGTGATAGATGAGACACTGAATAGATTGCTTTCTTTCCTCTATTTTAAAACAAAATCTAAAAACGTTATTAACAAAGACTTTCAAAAATTCAGTCAACAATAAAATACATATAACAAGAGGCATGTAATATATGTTATATTCAACCCATCTTTCAAAGAGTTAAAAATGTGTAAGGAAAGTCTAAATTTAAGTCCAAATCATAAACTTGACTTGAACTCTGTTGTCAATTGCCAGGGAAAGCATTCCAGACTTTAAGAAACTGTTTGATTTTTTTTTCCCTCATAGCATCAAGAAAAAGCTGGGAGGCTTCTAGGGCCCATGGCATGCAAATTGTAGCCATCAGGAGAAAAACCCACTGTACTCACAAGTGATGCTTTCAAAGTCATTTTTTTACCATCCTTTATAATGCTGCCACACCAACAGGGTAAACGATGGGACAGAGAACTCTCCTGCTTTAAAATCAACCAAATGAGGGGCGCCTGGGTGGCACAGCGGTTGGGCGTCTGCCTTCGGCTCAGGGCATGATCCCGGCGTTACAGGATCGAGCCCCACATCAGGCTCCTCCGCTATGAGCCTGCTTCTTCCTCTCCCACTCCCCCTGCTTGTGTTCCCTCTCTCGCTGGCTATCTCTATCTCTGTCGAATAAATAAATAAAATCTTTAAAAAAAAATAAAATAAAATCAACCAAATGATGCAGAGGGAAAAAAAGCACTTTGCTAAAACCCCAAGATTAAAAGTAATAAGGAGAGAGGTGTCTGTCAGCAACCAGAAGAGTTTTGCAAACAAGAGATGCAAAACATCAGAGCCTCCAAAAGGAAAATTTTCTTTTTAGTGACACTTTCGGAGAGGGATCAGTGATGTATTTCATTTCTGGTTTAATAAGGTTATTAACAGTGCTTTTTTTTTTTTTAAAGAAAAGAGCAAAGGAGTATCTTCTGTGAAGGTTTGTCGATAAGCATTAGTGTGGTAAAAAATTGTGTGCCTTTTTATGAACAGTCTACACAGTAGAATAAAACACTATCTACATGAGCTTTCACACAGCACGGCAATTAATTAACTTATCTCCGTGAACACTGTTCTCACTGAAACTTATTAAAAGTCTGATTCATCCCCAAAGCCCCAGGCAATCATCAATTGCTTCATAATAATACAAAAGAAAAATAAGCTTTGGTTATGTTCTCATTTAATATCCTAAGAAGATCCTCTTTGCCCTCTGTCTTTGTTTGAAAATATCTCTATTAAGAGGGTTTTTTTTTAAACCCTCCCATTTGACATGAAATATGTTATGGCAGGGAACTGTGGGAGTAAATTACAGAGCCTCCAGGATACCAGATTAAGAGGAGAAGCTGGACTTTCTCAAAGACACACAAATCATTCAACATGCAGCACAACAGGGCATACAGTGTGTTATCGATGCCGAGTTCCAAGCACCATTGTTAATACAGACCAGAAGAGGAATTGTTCATTAAGTAATAAAAGGGGGGAGGGGAGGGAACGCTCAGACTTCAGCGTTCAAGAAGCCAGCAGTGGAGGGACGCTGGTTTCACAAGTATTAAACAGCTTAAG
Organism: Ursus americanus; assembly: GCF_024610735.1. Lineage (NCBI taxonomy): Eukaryota > Metazoa > Chordata > Mammalia > Carnivora > Ursidae > Ursus > Ursus americanus. The sequence continues at coordinate 46,547,046 of NC_142129.1, forward strand.
AGTTATTAGTCTGCTTAGGATTTTGGTTTCATTCAACTCTCCCAAACAGCAACCTAATGACTTCTCAGCAGACTACAGTTTATGAACCATCTATTTTTTTTTTTAATGTTTGGCATACTTGACAATATCAATAGCGCCCTCTACAGGAAGTTTCAAACCCACAACTTCAGTTTTCTTCAATTTTAAGAAACACTAAGTAGGGGGAACACCATCTGACACAAGATGAAAAATTAAATAAAATTGATAAAACTGAAGAAAAATCTGAAATGTTGATGATGTCTGCATTTAATTTAATTAATTCTTAATTAATTAAGAATTTGGAACAAAGCAAAACAAAACCACAGCTGGTAGCCATGGTTATTCTGTGTTGTACACATACATATTTTTGTTGGTGGTGGTGGTAGTAGTTTGTTAACACTCAGTCATTTAAGAGAAGGACATGGAAACAGTTCACTTTTTTGAGAATGCATTAATAACTAAATTACGTACCTTCCAAATTATATTTATTTTTCTAATAAGCAGTAAAGATTCTTAACTGAAGGCTTCTGCATATGAGAAAGTCCTGACGCTGATAAGATCTCTATGAATCCTTAAAAATGTAGCTATTTAATAACTACAGAGAGTTCCTCTCCATTATCAGTGGTTTCAAATCCAGATTCAGAAGGCAAGATCTGCCTGAAGAAATTGTTAAGACTAAATTTTCTACTCATGTCACTACAGCCTTGGAAGTCAGAGGCAGACTTCTTATCTCAACTATAATACATCTCATGACCTTGTGACAATGATTTAATCTCACCTTATTTTGGCAAGTTATCACAATTTGGGGGAAACTGACTTCTGATTTCAGAGTGATCTCCATGTTTACTAGAAGTGACACAATAAATGTCAACTGTGAGAGCTGAAGCCTTAGTATTTTGTGTGATCTACACAGACAGTAAACAAGTAATTCAGAGGCTGTTTTACCTTCCACTTTGCTGTGCCTTTTTACAGTCAATTAACTTTTCTGGGCCTTAGTTTCTCCATCAAAAAAATAATAATAATAATAATAATGAAAAAGTTCTGTTTGGAGAAATATTTAGAACTAGATACCTAGAAATGTTGGATTCAATATATAAACATCTTTTTTAATAGCTGAGCTATGTAAGAAAGGAAGGATAAACAAATCATTGAGCTCGTAAGAGCTAGAAAGCAGGTGTTAGCTGAATCTGTGGCTATCCTATAAGCATTTGCCAATCTTTGTAACCAAGAGGCTTGCATTTTAATGGTCACACTGGGTCCTAAACAAGATGAAGACTTGGAACTGAGACTTCATATAAAGCCCAAATAATGAAGGGGCGTGCCTTCCACATAAACCATGTAAGGGGAAATAAGAAGAAAGTCTCAGCCGAGGTTCTGGGTTGGAATATTACATCTTCCCTGAAAATTTATAACCACAGGCCTGTCCTATAAAGGTTTGTGGTTAAACTGATACTACTGTGCAATCTAGGAAACCTCAAGCCAAGAAATTAACCCAGTGCGGACCCAGATGGGTAGTGACCTGCAGGGCCTCACAGAGGTAAATCCAGATTCTCTCGAGGGACTGACTCTCAACTCAGGTCTCATAGGATTCCTACAGATACAGCTGAATAGTAACTCAAAAATTCAAAATTATGAAGTTCATGAGGAAACAGGTCCCATGAGTGAGAGCCGGCAGAAACAATAACAGCTGAATTAGGCTGCCAAGAATTTTGGATATTGGAATGGATCATACAGAATATAAAATAACCAGACATAAAATGCTAATAAAACAAATATGGAACAAAAAAACCAGAGAAAGTAATAAAATACTCTCAAAACACCAGGCAGATTTGAGAAGGAACCAAATATTTAAAAAACTAAAAATGTAATTTAAAAGCACAATGGGTAGCTTAATAGATTAGTCACAATCGAAGAAGGAATTGGTAAAATGGAAGATAACACTCAAGAAATTAACCAAAACACAGGAGAGATAAAGAAGTGGTAACTGTGAAAGAATATTTATGAGACGAAGAATGAGACATTTAATAAATGTCTAACTGGAGTTCAACAAGATGATTTTAGTGAAAATACCAAGAACACTGGCATACGATTTTTCAGATGAGATGAAAGATATAAATGTTCAGATTCAGAAAGCCAAGTCTCAAGGAGGATAAATAATAAACTCACACCTAGACCCATCACATAAAGCTGCAAAATACCAAGGACTTAAAGACAATACTGAAAGCATCTAAAGGAAAAAAGACAGATTATTCATAAAAGGATAGTTAAACTAGCAGCAGACCTCTCAAAAGCAACAACAAATTCCAGACTGTAGTGGAATAAAATCTACAAAATGTTCAGAGAAATTATCAACCTAGAATTTCACATACAGCAAAAGTATAAAGGTGAGGGGGGCTCATGGGGGCTCAGCTGCTAAAGCTTCAGGCTCTTGATTTCAGCTCAGGTCGTGATCTCAGAGTTTTTAGACTGAGCCCTGCCTTGGGCTCTGCACTGGGTGTGGAGCCTGCTTAAGATTCTTTCTCTCCCTCTCCCTCTGCCCCTACCCCTTTGGAAAAAAGCATAAGTTTTATATAAGTATATATTTATATAAGTTTATACAAATAAAGACATTTCATACAAACTAAAAGTGATACAATTTACTGCCAGAAGACCTTCAAAATTTGAAGAATATACTTCAGAAAGAATAGTAATAGAGAAGGAAGATGAGATGCCAGAAAGGGAGACAAAATAAATGCAAATGAAGTGGGTGAATCTAAACACTGACAGTATAAAACAACACTGATGTTTATATCAAGACAGTAGAGGGGCGCCTGGGTGGCTCAGTTGTTCAGCATCTGCCTTCGGCCCAGGGCATGATCCCAGAGTCCTGGGATCGAGCCCCACATCGGGCTCCCTGCTCTGCTGGGAGCCTGCTTCTTCCTCTCCCACTCCCCCTGCTTGTGTTCCCTCTCTCGCTGGCTGTCTCTCTGTCAAATAAATAAATAAAATCTTAAAAAAAAAAAAAAAAAGACAGTAGAAAAAGATGGCCCCCAAACAGTGGACAACAATACTATGTTTGATCCAAGGGGAATGATCAGAGTAAGCATATATACAGATATATAAATGTACTCATATAAATACATAAATAAGATAAAATGGAGCTATTCTGGTAGAAGCAAGGGCAGGAGATTCCTACCAGCTATGTTTCACCCAGGAGCTATGACCATGAAGTCACAGGGCTCCAAGGAATGAGCTGGAAACTCACTAGACTACAGTTTATCTAGGGAAATTCACAACACTAACATTCTATATCTATTACTTTGCTTTTATAACATTCATATTTTTATTTTAATAATTATAAAAAGCCATATACTCTTTTTTTTAACAGTTCTTGGCAATAGCTTATTAATTTGCCTCCTTTTTTTAAGTATAGTTCACACACAATGTTACATTAGTTTCAGTGATTCAACAAGTCTATACTTTCTGCCAAGCTCACAAGTGCAGCTGCCACCTGTCACCATACAACGTAATTACAATATCACTGATGTATTGTAATTTCATTGTTTATGAAAGAGAGAAATCTTAATTATATTATCCCTGATTTGGTATTTTTCACTGAGTTTGAAATACTAAGATCTCTACATTAAGATAAGGAAAGGAACAATTTGAATCTTTCATATATAATTATTTTAGCTTTAACAACAAGGAAATATTTACCAATTCAAGTTTAAATTGATTATGACATTTAACGGCTAAGGGCTTCACAAGACTCAGATTAATTCTCCTTCTGACTTACTTCAGTAGGAAAAATAAAAACTGGAGAATACTGCCTCCATGACCTTGTTTTGATGTCCTGCTTTTCTGTGTGCACCAAGTGGGCTGTCGGCACTCTGATTATCACTATACTGTACCAAATGTATCTCCTTGCCAGACAGCAGCTAGTAAACAGAACATATGGTCATTCAGTCATTCCTATGTTCCTAAGACGTTCACTAAATGAATAATCTATCTTTTGTTTTTTAGGTTAAGGGAGGTAACTACTTCAACAGTTCAGGTTCTTTTTAAAATGAAGTTACCTGTTTTCAAATATGAAGATCCTAATGTTTATTCAGGTAAGAATGGGAACTGTCCTTGGAAGCATAAGGCTGCAGTCCTGGGATAGCAGAGTAATTTGAAGCCACTAAATTTGTGGTAGTCTGTTACAGTACCAATAGGAAACCAATATAGATACCATTCAAAAGACAATTGTAGGGGTGCCTGGTTGGCTCAATCCATTGAGCATCTGACTCTTGGTTTCAGCTCAGGTCATGATTTCAGGGTCCTGGGATCGAGCCCTGTGTCAGCCTCCACGCTCAGCATGGAATCTGCTTGTCCCACTCCCTCTGCTCCTCCCCGCCACCCCCCCATCTCTAAAATAAATAAATAAAATCAAAAGACAATTGTAAAGCTGTCACACTGTGGGCTTTGAAAACAAATTTGCTGCCTTTTCGTCCTGTTATGATATCATATGCTTGTTTCCACTAGCAGTAATGCATACTGGGGTTGCCACTGTTAATCTTGCAATTGTACTTTTCCAGTTAAAGCCACTAGACCTTTGGCCTCTTTTTCATTCCCAGGGTGTCCAGTGGGTGGCCTGTGATGTCTCACTGCTAACCTTAAACGATATTTCATCCAATCTAATAAGCACTCAGCTCAGATGGTCATCTGTGCAAATGCCACAAGGAACAGCCCCCAAGGGACCCAGAAAAGTATTCATTTTCCAAAGAGACTTAAAGCCTACATTGATAGCATATAAAATAATGACCCTTTAAAATGTAAAGACTGATGAGGCGGCTTTACCCTTTCGTTATGCTTTTAGGAAAAAGCAAAAGTTAAATCTCAGAGATCTGTATGCCCATCTTACCTGACACTTCAAAAAAAAAAAAAATAGAAATCCAACTCATGAAATTTATCCTAACTTCCTTCCCCAGCTTCTGTACTCCCAAAATTAGCTACCCTTTTCCAACTAATTTTTCCATTCTTCTAATTTTTCTGATCTAGAAAGCTTTGGAATAACATTCTTTTTTCTCCCTCTGATTCAGTCCTTTGGAAGGGCCTCCCCTTATCCTCTTTCTCTCGGTTCCCGCTTCCTCCCCACTACTATGCATGCGTCTAACACAACCCTGAGTGTCCCACATCTCTATCCACCAGCATGCTCACTGGCCTCTGCCTCGTGGGTTTGTTCTATACAATTTATGCCTCTTTCTGCCTTCATCTCCACACCATTTCCTCCACACTCCACAGTGGCTCCCTGCTGCTTCAACCTTCAGTATAAATCCTTCTGCTTCGTTTTCAAGGCCTACCCATCTTCTCAGTCTTATTCTCCACTCCTCTCAACGTGCCTTCCCTCTTTCAGACAGCCACGCAATTTCCTCTGCTCATGAAATTTACTTTTCTCTCTCCTGGTAACTCACGAGAAAGAGACAAAGCTGAATAAGACACTGGCCCCTCTCTTTGACAAGTAAGTAATTTGATGGGGTGGGGGAAGACCTCCAAATTAGGTAATGAGCGTTTTTTGGTTTTTGTTTTTTTTAGGCACTGCTGTAAATGAGTGTAGTGAGAACATCAACAAGGACTGAAGGATCAATTCTTCAGATGAGGGCAGAGCTGGAAACGCTTTGCAAAGGAGGAGGTGATAGAAAGATGAGCTGCCCTTTTCAGCAGTGACTGTTTCCAGAACATTCTGCAATGAACAGTAGACTCTTCTAATGCTCATCAGAGAATGTAAAAAGAGATAAGCAAAACACAGCCACTACCAATTTCCTCGTTAGGAGAAAATATCCCCTTCGATACAGTTCTATTTTATATTAGGACTGATTATTACCTCAAGTGGGTGAAGGAAATGTCAAATTTTTTAGGAATTGACCCATCAGCAGACCCATTCTGCTGGAGTATATTTGGTTTTATTCAACTGTAAGAGTAGGGAAATGTTCCCAATAGTTTTGTAGTGTCCTGCAACGAGGCAAAAAACATGGATTTGAAAACAAACTTTTTTTCTGTTCGTTTCTGCCTATAACGTATACCAACCCTAGGGGGAATCAAAGTTTGGAATCTATGTGATATTTTGAGAGGCTCTGGGAAAAATATTCCATTTTGTAGCAGTCTGAATGGGTTTCTTAAATTCCACTATCATTGGGTGTCCTTACTTTCAAAATGGAGATAAGATCAGCACCATTCCTGAGGATTATGTAAGCATTAAGACAAAAGCAAATGGCACAGTCTGAGAAAGGCACTTCCCTCCTTGGGGCTAAAAGATGTTTAAATCCTGTTCAGCTGCATCTAACAGCAAACCCAAACATACTCAGTAGTTCCAAGTCGGGTACATTCTCCTTGATTAGCTCATTAGCTCTCTTCCAACTGATTGGTATGTGAAAGTGAATGTCAGAAGGGTAAAAAGAGACCAAGGTCCTAGTTGGGGGAGGAAGAAGGATGCCAAGAGGAGAAAAGGAAGTTTCTGGACTAGCATTTCATGAGGCTCTATGGATAAACATTCTACTCCGTGGTTTTACTGAGCCCTGGTTCTGAAAAACTAGCTAAAGACAACACTATAATTTGACAGCTAGTGCACAGGAGGCTTCTTGAGTAACCTCATGTACTACTCCCGTGCTGGGCATTTTTGCAAGTATCATCTCAATTAATCCCCGTAACAACCCCACAAGGTAGGTATTATTATTCCTTGTTTTTAAACATAAGGTAAGTGGGGTTCAAAGAGATTAAGTGAGCCACTCAAGGACATGCTACCAGAAAGAAAAACAGCCAAAAACGGCGCCAGGGCCAGCGCCTACTAAGCCACGTGGCTCTGCAGTCACAGACCGTACAGGTCTGGCCAAAGTTTCTTCCAAAACTTCTATCCCCTTAGGCATGATACCAAAGATCTTCCACCAATTTCTGATTGCCTGTTTACATTCTGTTTCCTCAAATTGCCCGAAATAGCTCTAAAATTTGTGTTTTAACATCCGGGTGGTATTCTTCCTCTTTTCTTTGTAGCAACCTCTCATGGCCACAAGTAGACTTGTATCAGCCATTATGGCTCAAAAGCATTCACCAGAAATTGAAATCAAAGGCAGTAAGAAAAGGCACAGCAGAGCGATCAGCAGATTCGGATGAGCACCCTCAAGTGAGGATGGGACAGTCGGGTGTGAACACTAGATGAAAGCATTCATTGTACGCTGCGGTCCGCTCACTGGCTGAGAGGGAAATAGAGCACTCGGAACTTTCTGCTTAGCTTACCTGCCAACTCTGTAGCCTTAGAGAGCTTTAACTGGCCTCAGACCAGACATCTTCAGGGTCAGTAGCATTTAACAAGGCAAATCTTTTTCCAGGAGAGAAAGCCTAGAGCAGTGGCTTTCAAAACCTTGGTATGTATCAAAATCACCTAGAGGGCTTGTTAAAACACAGATTACTGGGGCACCTGGGTGGCTCAGCTGGTTGTGTCCAACTCTCGATCTCAGCTCAGGTCTTGATCTCAGGGTCGTGAGTTCAAGCCCCACGTTGGGCTCCACACTGGGCGTGGAGCCCATCTTTTAAAAAAAGTGCACACAGATTCCTGGGCTCCTCCTCTAGAGTTTCTGATTCAGGAGTTCAGAAGTGGAGATGTAAAAATCTGCATTTCTAACAAGTTCCTGGTGATGTTGCTGCTGCTGCTGACCTGAAACTCCACTTTGGGAACTAATCACCTAGATCAGCGTTCTTGACATTGGCCATATCGCAGAATCTCTTAGAGAGCTTTAAAAAAAGTGCTGGCATCCACGCTCGAGCCAATCAACCAAACTTCTGGGGATACGATGCAGACACCAAGATTTTAAAACTGGCGATTCCAGTGTGGAAACCAATGGCCCCGGATCTTTGAGAACCAAGCCTTGTCCTTGATAACTCCTCAGAGTGCATCCTCACATCTACTTTTCCTGACAGAGGAGAAAGTGTTTATGACTCATAGTGGAAAAACATTTAGCTGTTCTAGATTTCAAAACAAAATAAACTATAGCTATCTCAAAGATAATAGCTTCCAAAACCTTAAAAACATTAAAAGTCAAAAGAGAACAAACTGTGACAAACAAATGTAATTGCCTTGGGGGAGCAAATGGCTTAAATTGGTGGACAAAACATGTTAGAGGGTAGATAGTGTCTTTATCCAGGGCCCTGGCATCACGTAACTTTATCCAGCTTAATGCATTGTTATTTATCATCACCTGCTATCCCTGTCACTTAGCTGACTTAAAAGCTGCTATTTCCCACTTTCAGTCCAATGTAAATTTCATTTTTGACCAAGCCTTTGTCAAGACATTCACGCCAATTTTCAGAAAGATCTTAGAGAAGGGGGAAATAGATTCTAAAAGTTAACAGCCCCATGGGTTCAATGTCAAACCTCTAGTAACACTCTAAAACAAACTATTTAAAAATCAGTGAGCAGTGATTACTGAGAGCCAGTATAGGCTCCCAAAATCAGTCTCTCATCAAACCAGTCACATTTCCCTTCTTGACAGGTTTACAGGTCAGGGAGATCAGGAGAACATCATAGACAAAAATATGTCTTGATTTCAGCAAAGAATTTGACATCCTGTGGACAAGAGTGACATAAATGACAGTGCAGCTGAATAGAGTTGTAGCTGTTTGAACAACTCTACCCAAGGAATGTCAACGGCTTGATGAATCACTGCCTACCCGAAGGGCAGTCACAATGGCAGACTCCCAAGTGCTATCTACGGTTCATCCAGTCCAAAATTTCAATTCATGATGGATGAAGACACAGAAGACATGCTTATCAAAACTGTAGGTGTGACAAAGCTGGGAGCGAAGCCTAATTCATTAAATGTCAAATGAACCAAGAGAGGCAAACAGTCTCGATAAACTAAGGAACAGGCTGACATAAGAACAAACTTAATAAGGATAAATGTAAAATCATCCATTTTGAAAAATCAAATGCAAAAGTAGGGTAGTAGGGGAATATGGAAGGTTGAGATTAAAAATAGTTTCGTGAGAAAAAAAAATCCCAGGGGTCTTAAGTGAGTATCATCTCAATACAATCTAGTAGGGTCTCAGATTTCTCTGAAAATTTGTAAAAGCTAAAAACTATCTCATAGACAATGTCCATAGTCATAAAATTTTGTTTACAGTTTCAGCTGGAGCCCATCTATGACCGCCAGAGGTCACGGATCCCAAGTTAAGAACCCCTGAGTAGTATATTTGAGCCACCATAAAAACTATAGCAAGCTATGTGCTTTAACAAAAGTATAATATCAAAACAATGGAGGTAAAGTCCCAAAGGGCATGGTATATCTTAATTATAGTCTTCAGTTTACAGTATTCAGCTAAGTGCAGAGACTGAAAAACTGAAATACATTTAATGGTGAAGGGTCTGGAAGTCATGTTAAATAAAAAGCATCTGAAGGAATCTGAGACACTTACTCTAAAAAAAAAAAAATAGGGGAAACACAATGGCAGGGATCTAAAAATCTGAAGGCTACCATTTGTAAGAGCACGCAGACTTATAATACTCTCTAGTAGCACTATCCAGTAGAAATATAATGCTAGTCACATATGTCACTTAAAACTTTCTAACCACCATATTTAAGGGTAAAATGAAACAGGTGAAATTAAATGTAATAATATATTGTATTTAACCCAATAGACCAAAACCAGTATCACTTCAACATGTAATTACTGTAAACCTTTTTCATATTGAGTTTTTGAAATCTAATGTAATTGTACATTTACAACACATTCCAATTAGGACTAGCTGCATTTTAAGTCCTTCATAGCCACATGTGGTTAGTTGCCTACCATATTGGACAGCACAGCTCTATAGCTTCCCAGGGAAAAGTGAGCCAATTAAGAGATGTTAGAGAGAACTTTCTAACAGAACTGTCCAAAAGTGGAATGAGTCCTCTTACAGTGTGATGAGGTCTCCGTCATGGAATATGTTTTTTTTTTTTTTTAAAGATTTTATTTATTTATTTGACAGAGACAGCCAGCGAGAGAGGGAACACAAGCAGGGGGAGTGGGAGAGGAAGAAGCAGGCTCCCAGTGGAGGAGCTTGACATGGGGCTCGATCCCAGAACCCCGGGATCACGCCCTGAGCTGAAGGCAGACGCGTAACGACTGCGCCACCCAGGCGCCCCTGTCATGGAATATGTTTCTAATTTAGACTGGGTGACCACATGTCAAGGATTATTTAAGCATTTCCCCATAGAGTTAGGACTGGGATGGATGATCCTCAAGTCCATTCTCATTCTGAGGCTATAATTCTATGACTGTCAGGTTTGGGAATCAAGGTTGTTTGAAGCACAACTTCATGATATTCTGGGACAAGTGGCCAGCCAGCCTTTCCTTAGAAGATCTTGCCAATCTAGTTATGCGTGGCAGGTGCCCTTGCTGTGGTGGAGCCGAGCCGAAGTTATCCATGAAGACAATCCATATGCTTGGCTCAAGCTCTGACATGAGGCTGAAGACGGACTATTATCGCATCACTGAGCTAAGTCTGGAAATAACCCACCTAAAACATGTGTCTAACATACACATTTAATTCTTGCACTCGGCCAACCAGCTCACCCATGGTTCTAGTTTTGCATTAAGATCATTAACAGAAAATTAAGTGTCTAGCTATGTTAAGAACATAAAGGTACTTCACTGGAGGGAATCCCAAAGTGCTGTTCAAAAAGGGAAGCTATCCACAAAGACCATTTGCTTGTGTTTAACCCACAGTCCCAGCCATCACGGTCTGCAACAGCTGATGACTGGCATCAGCATACACCGGGTCTGAACCACACTGGTAAGCAACCAGTAGCTGAGCAACCAGCCCCAGGGTTTTTGTAATCCACAGACAACAGCAGTCTGGAGAAGTTGGAAAAGGCTTGGTGGGAAAGAAGATGTGCTCTGGAGACAGACTCCCTGAGTTCAAGCGCTACCTATGCTTCTCACCAGCTACGTGACTTGGACAAGTGACCACAGTATCTCTAATTCACACTTTTCACCTGAGTTACTGAACTGTCCCTGCCAGTTATTCTGGTGTTTATAAAATCAAAAAGCTATACACGAGTAAGATACAAGTGTTGGGTGGACTGTGGTACATCGGTGACACTCTATAAACGTTACCGACACTTCTTTTTCTAAAAGTGCTTTTATTTTTTTCCCAAATATATGTTCACTTTCCTGCATATATGTTCGATATAGTCACTTCTGCACCCTTTTTAATGTGCATCATTTTTTAGAAACATCAATTTCTAATACACTTCTAAATTCCAAGATAACAAAGAGCAACTTTCATATTGACCTCTCTGATGTCATGCTTTTCCTCTGAATGTCCTGACTACTGCAGGAGGGCATATTCCTGCTATCATGATGTCCCCTTCTGGAGGGTCCTAGGCGAGGACTTAGTAGTGATTAAAAGACTATTAGAGTCCAAATCTGGCATTTAATAAGTGAGGAAACTGAAGCTCAGAGAACCAAAGGGACTTTCCTATGATCACTCAGCAGGCTCAATGCTGGTGTGTCCTTACCCCACATAAGCACCCTCCCACCTCACCACACTCCGGTGTATAGCATGATTCAACCTCACATATGTTAGCTAATTTGGAGCCCACTCTCTGGTAGGCACCTCTATATTTTAAGATCAACATTAAATGCTTAAATACAAGTTTTTAAATAGGTGTGTGGTAGTTTGATAATAGAGAAGCAATTTATTCGACAAAGGGCACTTCATAAGGCTGTCTTTCCAAAGAAAAAAACTCAAAAGAATTTTGCCATGTGCAAAATATCCACTTAATTAACATGAACACTCACATTACCGGGCAATTAAAATGATTTATTCAAAGAACTTTAAAGTCATTCCTTAATACCAATCTATAATAAACAGGAGAAATAAGAGTAATAATACCTACTACCGTGCCAGTTAAATACAAGCATCATAAATAATATTTGCACCTATAAGCAACTCATATATCCTTCCCATATAATAAGACTGTAAGGTGGGCCTTTTGCTTTTCAATGGGATAAAATATGTTGCTGAGCTTTGGTTTTTTTTGCAAGTCTAACACTCAAGGACTTTCCCTGGTCTATTTGGACTATGTGTCTCCTTGAGAAATAAATAGCTTTAAAGTTACAGGGTTACCTCCACTGTTACCTGGTCGCTCCTCACCCAATGCAGGAAAGCAAAGTTAATCACCCTCAGTCCTTAGTTCCCATGCTTTTACATGACATGTTGTTGTACTATAAATTACTTGTTATTTATTATTAATGTATCTCTCTGCCCCTCTCATTAAATAATTGATCTGCCTTCCTTAAGGGCAGAGTTTGCTGTAAGAATTAACTAATAGTTATATATTATATACTATTGTATATGCTATTAACTAGTAGTATATATAAGGCATTTAGCACAGCTCCTGGCAGAAAGCAAGAGTGACCTGATGTTACCCGTTGTTATCAATCACTTTTAAATGCATGCCATTGCCCACAACAGAGTCTGGCACATTCCAAAATAGGTAGAAACAGAGGCCCTTGGAATATCTGGTGTCTGAACCATATAAGTACTAAGTACAGTTTCAGAAGTAGATTCTCCCTACCTTCATAAGCAGGTTTTAACTCACCCCTTTTGGGAGAATGGTGTGTGCCAGACCAAGTCATAAGCACTGAGTTTGCAAAAATGTATTGCCCTCAGAGAGCACAGAGATGAATCCTGGAGGAGCACATGTCAGTAGTGTCTTAGGACAAGCAGAAGGAGAGAAGTGCAGAAGCAGAGAAGAGGGACCCATGATTTTCTTTAGAGAACCAACGCATGCACTTGAAATAGCAGCCTTTGTCCTGAATGTCAGAGATGGAGTGCCCGGGGAGGGTGTACCAAGACCCGAGGACAAGCAGTAACAATAAACCCATTGTTTTCTCTAATGAAAATAGAGAAACAAGGTCATTTCCAGATGTGGCACCTGGAGAAGGTGGGTGCTGAGGGACACTTTACCAGGCTGGGTCCTGCCTGCAAAGGGTGGTAGGGAGCATACGGTTCCAGCTTCAGGCTTGGCCTCCCAGCCCACTGTGTTCTTGAATGGTTTGCGGCTGCACGGGGGCCCTGTGGCTCTTCTGGCTTCCCCAGCTATCAGTCTGCCACTTTCTTAACCTTCCTGCTCCTGCTTTCCTCTGCTTTGTCTTATCTTTTCTGTATCCTGTCATTTATGTTTTGCTTCGTGGCTTTGTCCCAATCCCTTTGAAGAGCATCTTTCCTTCCCTCTAGGAAATAACTCATTCCCAGGTGTCTCAGCTACCTTCGAGTTGTGGGTTCCTCAAACTTTGGGGTTCCCATTTTCATTGTTGCTGTCTGCACAGAATGTCTCTCTTTGCCACCAAGAAAAGTGTTCATTTTTCTTATTTCTGGATTTGGCAATGTTCGAGGTGCCAAAGTACAATTTTTGAATAATTAAAACCTTATGTAGGCAACTCTGGGGGACTTTTTATGGCTAATAAATCCTATGAAATATTGTTAATTTAACTTCCCTAAATAGTTCTCAGAAGTCACTGGAGCTGCAGTTAAGATATATATGTATTAAATATGCGTGTGTGTGTGTGTGTGTGTATATAAATATATATATATATATGTGTGTATATATATTTTACTATTTATGAAGTACTTCTACCTTACTCTGCTTTTATTTAAGTATGAAAAATATGTTTTCCACAAAAGCAATTTCTTTAAAACAATGCCTATGACTCTAACATAATTTTCCCCGTTTCTGCATAAAGAGGCTCACACCTGTGGGCAATATCTTAATGTCTTCACTTCCAATTCCCAAACTAACCAGAATTTCACTTTTCTACCTCAAACACCTCACCTTTATGATGTGTTTTATAATTACCAAGCTCTTTCACATACAAGGTTTCACTGACTTCTCTCAACAGCTCTGTATTATTTGTTCTTATTTCACACCTGACAAAAGTGAGGCAGAGATGTTGCGTATTTCTTCCCGAGCCTCCCGACACAACTGTGTCAGTGGCCACTGGAACACAGGATCACTGAGGCACGTCCCACCTCTACTTCGAACGTCATGACAAGATAGAAAGGCCTTAGCGTTTCAGCTCTAGGGCCTCATCCCATATTCTTCAAATGGGAAATGTAATTCCTCCTCCTTTCCATTCTTCTTTAGTAATAGGTGGTCCTCCAGTCATCACTAAACTAATGCCAAGACATCACAATTCTTACTTCTAAATAAGGATTGTCCTGTGAGCAAATAAATATAACTAAGGACTTGACACTAACCAGAAAAAAAGAGAGCTGCTAGGGTTATAAATCCCATAAATATTTTCTAGTGTAACAACAAAGGTGATAACCACTGCCGGCATCAGGTTCTGCAGAAGCAGAGCTGGAGATGGGGATCCACACACACTTCACTTATTGAGGAATCATCATGAGGGAAACTGATAAGGAGTGAAGGAATCAGAACAGGGGGGAAAGGTGGTACCTGGTGCCTCAACTTGCAGGTAGATTTGCAGATACGGAAGTCCTGCCCCACTGTCCTGGGGCTCCTCCCTGGCTTGAGGCAAAGGAAAAGGATTTTGTAACCCCAGCCCCAGTCTGTCACTGGCCATGCGACAGGCCAGTAGAAGACACTCTAAGGCAACTGGATTGGGCACTAACAATAATAACTTAACAATATTAACAATAATTCCATAACTTCCATTAGTCGAACGCCTACTGTGTGATAGTCGCTTACCTACATTACTTCCAATTCTTAAAGCAATTCTGCAAGTTATTAACGAAGAAACTGACACATAACGAGTGATGTGATTTGTCTGAGGTCATACAGCTGGACATTGGCAGTTCTGGGGTTAAATCCGTGCAAATCCTTATTTGACTCCAAAGCCCGTGACTGTTATTCTGTGATATCAGCTCCAGTTCTCAGTCAATGCTCAACAGTAGGATGAAATGGCAGGCGTTATCTAGGCCTGCATTACTAACTTATTCTTCCCTGAAAATGCCACTAGGACATGCTCTTGTACTCAAAAATAAACAAACAGTGGGGGGGAAAAAACATAACAAACACAATGAAAATTTCTGCATCCATTCAATGAATAAATATTGAGTACCTACTATGTGTTTAATACCCTTTTGACATTGGAAATAGATAAGACAGGAAAGATCTCTGCTTTCAGGGAGCTTACATACATAACCACAGAAATAATCCAGCTAATACGATATGCGTTATTTTAAAACATGGGATAACGGGATAGAGAGGAAATTAGTCAGGGAAGGCCTCTAAAAGGAGATGGATGGAATCTGAGGGGAAAAAAAATTAGAAAGCAATGAGATGGTCTGAAGGAAGAGAATTCTAGGCTAAGAACATAGTAAGTCCAAGGCCCTGAAGGTGGGAGTTGGGGGAAGGAAGCATGTTTGTTTAGGGATAAGAAAGTCTGTGTGGCTGGAGTTCAGTGAACAAAAGAAACACAGACACGAACCTGAGATCAGGAAGGTTGGCAGGGTCTAGACCACTTCGCCCTTGTAGACGATAAGGAATTGGGATTAGTTTTCATCTAATGTTACAGACAATGGAGTGACCTGCTCTGGCTGGCATTTTTGAAAGACATGTTGTCTGCCTTGTGGAGCATGGATCATTTGGATGTAGGGTGACAGAGGGAAAGCAGGGAGACCAGCAAAGATGCGTCACCGTCCTCCGGGTAAGCCCTGATGAGGGTGTCTCTGACTAGGGAGAGAGCAGTGAAGATGACAAAGAGACGTGGACAGATTTGAGATAAATATGTTTTATGGGTAGCACTGACAGTTTGCTGTAGGGACTGATGGACAAGAGAACTCAAAAACAACTCCTCTAAGTTTCTGGATTTAGCAACTAGAATTGCTATTTTCTCATGTGGCTGCACAGGAACAGGTGAGCTAGAAGTGGTGTCTTCTTCAGACATGGCCGTGTGGCATGCTAATTAGGCATTCACACAGGGAAATCAAGCCCAAAGCCTCATGTACGAATCTGAGCTTGAGGAGGGAGGTCACGGGGAAGAGAGAAGTTTGGGAGCCTCAGCTAACTGACAGGATTTGAAGCAATGGGACTAAGCTCACCTAGGGAAGAGATGACCCAAAAAGGAAATAAGGCGGGCCTGGGAATTCTGCCCAGGGCACTCAACATCTAGAGGTAAGCGGAGAAAGAACAGCTGGCTAAGGCACTGAGAAGGAAAGGCTCTCGAGTTACGAGAAGAGAAGAGGTCTTCAGTGTATGCAAAGATTTTCCAAGGGGAACGCAGGCGCAGATAGCTCTAAGGAAAGTGATTTCCAGATCCTCAACTTCACATTCCCTCTATCTGAAAACCTAACTGCCTGAGAACGTGCCTAGTGAACGTAAGAGACTCTCCATCCCAACTGCCTGTCACAGACACTGGTCTCCCACCTTCTTCCATCCCAGATCTTACTCTACTACAGCGCCCAGGAGTGTGAAAATGTCCTGGGCACAGAAAGAAACAATTAGAAAGTCAGTCTGATGAAGTTCATAACTGCAATGTCTACCTAACAAAGCCTTGTTCAAGTCAGGTGATGTCCAATTTTTTGCTTCCCACAAGATGGGAGGAGAGCCTAATTGAGTTGAGAGGTGGTGGGTCATTAACAACATTTTTTTGTGATAAATTACTCTGTGATTTTTGGCATGTGACTCGAGTTCAAAGAACTGAATAGCACTTCTAAAACAAAATTTCTATCTTATTTATATAAATAGGTTTTCTCAGAGCTTACACCTCTTATTCTTTTAAATTTGTTTAAAGATTTATTTATTTATTTGAGAGAGCGCAAGCATGATGGGGGGGGAGGGACAGGAGGAGAGCATCTCAAGCAGGCTCCACGCTCAACTCAGGGCTCAATCCCACAACCCTGAGATCATGACCTGAGCTGAAACCAAGAGTTGGACGCTTAACCAACTGAGCCACCCAAGCACCCCAAGGCTTTTCTTTTTTTTTTTTTAAAGATCTTATTTACTTATTTGACAGAGAGAGAGAGGCAGCGAAAGAGGGAACACAAGCAGGGGGAGTGGCAGAGGGAGAAGCAGGCTTCCCGCTGAGTAGGGAGCCCAATGTGGGGCTCGATCCCAGAACGCTGGGATCATGACCTGAGCCGAAGGCAGACGCTTAATGACTGAGCCAACCAGGCGCCCCGAGCTTACACCTTTTAAAAAGAAAACAACAGGCAGAGAACTGATGCTGAATTCTGTCTTACTATAACAATAAGTAGTAGTATCCACAGATATAGGAACAAAATTGACAAAAAAATAAAAGCCCTAGCCAACAGAGAGGAATTTGTTTATAATAAAATTTTCTTTGTAGGTTCGTACTTTTTCATCAGAATTTGTAATACACAGTCTTTATATTATACTTTTATCAAGTGTATAAATAATTAAGTAACTGTAGTAATAACTGAATCTGAAAGATGCAGAGAAGTTGGTAGAGCACTAAAATATACTACACTGGGGAAAAAATTTGTGCAGAAAGTTGAATGAAAATATAAATTCAGGGGGGAAAAGAAACAATGTAAAATTTCAAACTGTTAAAGGAGTCTGTGTATTTTCTAAGTGGTTGATGGAAAGTACCACATTGCTATGGTATTTAGATTCCACTGGACACATTTAAAAAGAGTGATATAACATTTTATTTTAAGATGCCAATATTTACAACATACTAAAAATTATATCCCTTGCAACTATTTAAATGTACAATGAAAAATATAGATGTCATCTCTAAAAATGTGCAAGCGTCTACAAAATTTTACAAAATTCTTGTAGGGGCTATATGAGCAAAACTGTTTCAAAACAACATGTGTAAGCCAAGAGAAAAAAGGTTTCAAACAGAAAGTGGTCAGTTTGTCGAATGCAGCTGAGAGGTAAATTAGGAATACAACTGTACTGGCAATCGGCAGGTCATTGACCACCCTGATTCGAGCAGTTTCAGTACAGTGAAGGGGCTGCAAGCCTCGCTGAAATAAGCTGAAGAGAGAATGAGAGGTGAAGATGTAGAGGCACCCCAGTAAGACAACTGTTAATAAATTCTGCAATGAAGGCGAGCAGAGAAAGGGAGTAGTAGCTGGAGGGACAGCAGGATAAGATAAGGTAAAGAAGATACTAGAACAGGTTGGTATGCTGATGTGAAAAGTCAAGAAAGAGAAACCAATGGTGCATGAGAGAAGGGTGAAAATTCAGGAAGGTGAGGGGTGGAATCCAAAGTACAAGTAAAGCATGGACTTATCTTCCATTGTCACAGAAAAGAGGGCATAGATAGATGGGGGTAGAGAGGCCAGTACTACTATGCTTATAGACAATGCAGGTGATAGATGGTGAAAAATGTAGGGTCAAGGGACTGGAGGTCTTGATAATGTCAAACAGGTATTGGAGTGAAGATAACAGAATAAATGAGATAGAAGAAGAGAAAGTATCAGAGCGAAGGATGTTCAAACTAATGTTAGAGGAGATGCAATTATTCGCTTGATCAAGGGAACTGGTGGTGAGGTGGAATGAAGGAAAAAATAATTGGAGGTGATGAAGTTAAGGAGTTGAGGGTCCAGGGCACTGGATGGATCACCCACATGGATGTTGAAGTCACCGAGAACAGTAACAGGAGTAGAATGAAGAAGACAGTGAACCAGGTTCTTATAAATAAAGGGACATAACTGGGAGGCCTAGTGAAAGAAGGCTATGAGAGAAGGGTAGGTGGAACAGGAGGATGTTGTGAGCTTTAAAGGACTGGGGTTTCTGAAAGACGAGGAAGACAAATAGTTTCTAGCAGGTAATGGGTAGCCAGGAGGACATCTATCCCATGTCAATGCCTTGAGGTATATGGAGCATGAGACAAAAACCAGCCATCACGTAAGACAACTGTCAGAAAGGGAGGTGCAGGTGGGAATAAGAGGAACAAGAGCAATTCAGAGAAAAAGTTGAGGCTTCGAAGGACTTTGCTGATGACGGACTGAGAGCGTGAGTGCGAGATGGAAAGACATGGAAGAGAATCTAGATGATGATGGGTGGCCCAGGGGGCTTCTGCTTCTGCTTCCGCAGGTGATGCCAGTTATGAGAGAATTTGTCCTGTGGGCAACATGCGCCATTGGTGCGTTCTAAAATCCAGAATATTTAGCTAGAAGACTTGTGGGCAAGTATACATTCAGCCTCTTCATTTTTCACTAATAGGAAAAGCAACAGATGTGGGAGAACTGGTCAAAGAGAAACTATACTTATGAACTCTCTCTCTAGAACTCGTCCTCAAAGGGTTGGGTTTGTTTCTTACTGGTCCTGCAATTTGGATATGCCACCGCCAGGGAGCAGAGCTGCCACACTTAAGTGATCTTAAGGCTGGCATTTTTTTTCTTTTATTCTAGGATGTTTCTGCTTCAAACTTCTGCATTTTCCAACAAAAGTTTTAACATCCAGTTGAGGACAAATAAATTCATTAGGAGATAAACCATTCAGAGACAAGACTGAGAGCAAATTTTAGAGAAATAAGCAATGAGATTTTTACTTTTCTATTTCAACTAACTTAAACTTCAGTTCTAAGCCTAATTTGATTCAAGGTTGTTGACTAGAATATGCCTTTACTATAAACCCTATTCCTCTAAATATGGAGTCGAAACCTTTTTGTGCATGCTAATTGAATTAAGTCAAAAATAATGGGAATGGGGCACCTGGGTGGCTCAGTTGGTCGAGTGTCTGCCTTCAGATTGGGTCATGATCTCAGGGTCCTGGGATGGAGCCCCGCATCAGGCTCTCTGCTCAGCAGGGAGTCTGCTTCTCCCTCTCACTCTCCCTCTGCGCTCTTCCTCTCTCTCTCTCAAATAAATAAAATCTATAAATTAAAAAAGAGAAAGAATGGGAATATAAAAGAAAAATCTAATACCTGAGACCCACGATAATTCTGACCTCAAATTCTGCTACATCAACATTATTCCCTCCATTTCACAGATGAGAAAAGGAGTTTCAGAGAGATTAAGTAGCATTCTGGGGTTACATGGTCAGGTAGTGGGAAGTCAGGATTGAACCTGACTCTATGGGCCTCCAAAGTCTGTGCTCCTTCTTTGATGCCACAGTGCTACTCTAGGGGACCCATCATATGGAAAATAGAGAGGATACAAAAATAAGTATGACCCTCAAGGTGTTTATAACCTCGTGAGGGTTCAGACCTACCATAAATTCCATAAGAGAAGTCCAAACTCATTCTTTTATAGATGAGATCAAAGCTAGTTGGAGGATAAGAAAGATGACATTGGATGAGAGGCTACTTGGGATGGACTTGGAAGAATGAACAGGACTTCAGCAGGGGGAGAACACATTCACAGTCATGGGGCTCAGTCCCCAGACATCTCACTTACTTTCAGGGTCAGTACACGAAACTTAGTTCACTAGCCAATTTCCTTTGAATGAATGAACCCAAGCTGGTCAAAGGAAAATTATGTGTTTGCCTTCTTTATGTCCCAAGACCAAAACATCTGCTTCGTTGCCATACTGGGGAGAGGGAGGGAGAAAGAAATAGAGTTAGATGTCTTCACGATGGCATAGTAATGGAAAAGATGTTTCTTAAGTCCTAGAATTTCCTCTGAAATATGGGACTACTCCAGAGATGTCATTCATGACACGTTTCTTCTTTTTTTTTTTTAAGATTTTATATTTTTTAAGTAATTGCTACACCAAACATGGGACTCGAACTTACAACCCAGAGATCAAGAGTTGCATACTCCACCACTTGAGCCAACCAGGGGCCCCAGACACCTGCAGTGTATACACAATGGCTGTTCTAGCACTTAGTTAGCTTACGTTTATACTTACACTTTAACTTAGCTTAAGTTTATTCTTAGCAAAGAGTCTTAACTGACAAAATCCTTTCTCTGACAAAATGCTTAACTGACAAAAGGCTATTAATTGACCTGCAGTGATATACAGTGGCTGCTCTAGTGCTTAGCTGAGTTTATCCTTAACAAAGAGTCTTAACTGACAAAATGCTTTCTCCTCCCAGCATTAAAAATTATAAAATCTTTGGGGCTCCTGGGTGGCTCAGTCATTAAGCATCTACCTTTGGCTCAGGTCACGATCCCAGGGTTCTGGGATCAAGCCCCGCATCGGGCTCCCTGCTCAGCAGGAAACCTGCTTCTCCCTCTCCCACTCCCCCTGCTTGTGTTCCCTCTCTCACTGTGTCTGTCTCTGTCAAAAAATTAAAGTCTTTTTTAAAAAAATTATAAAATCTTTGTGTATAACTAAAACCATACAAAAATATTTTAATCTCTGTACACACATGGCCTCACTTAATCATCTAGACAACGAGCTGAAATAATTACTCTAATTATCCCCACTTTAGAGATGAGAAAACTGAGCCCCAGAGACGTTGAACTTTTAACTGGCTACATCAGAGACTTGATGATTTTATTTTTAAAAAATATTTGCAAAGCCTGTTTACTCAGTTTTCTTTTTTTATGCCTCACTCAATGGTCAGGCAGATGATAGCTATCACCATGGGCATGTATACATACATAATTTGACTTTACAAATCCATATTAATTATAGCCCATGCTAACCAGCCTAAGCTGGGAATAACTGTTACAAGTGCTGTCTGTTGAGGGTAATTGAAAAATTCAAGAACTGCCACTCTGAATTTGTTTCAAATATTGTCCTTTTGCACTCTTAGAAAATAAAAGTTGCTGAAATTTCCCATACATTTGAATTTCATAGGTTACATTTATAATGAGAAAATACTATGCACAATGTTCTTTGTAAACTTAATGCTTGACAAAGTCTAAACTACCACATGAATGTGATTTGTTATTAAGCTACGATTTCAAAACAGAAAGTGAAGCTTATCAGATTTTTTTCCCCAAAGAGTCACACTTCTAGCCCAGAGAAACGACCGGAAACTAAAAACTAAAGACAACAGTTAATGAATGTGTCAATTGCTCTTCCTTGTGCTTATCACTGCTCAGTGTCATTGCCTGGCTGGACTATTACCAAATGGACACAAAACGTAAGTTTCTATTCTATACAGATATTAAAATAGGGCCTGGCAAACACAAAAGATAAAGCAGGGGAAAAAAGGATAGCTTCAAATGTATATCTTACAATAAATATACCATGAACTTCTGAGAATTTGCTTAAATCAATATCTTAAGTCATATTGTTGCCCAATTCTATTAACCAAATGTAAAGGGTTCACTGCAGGACAGAGCTAAAACACTTTGCTAATTTATGCTTATTGATGAGGACTTGGCCAGAGGAGGAAGATTCAGCTTTTACTTTGATAAAGAATGTGAGCTCTAAAAAAAAAAATGTGAGCTCTAGAACTTGGAACTGAACATCGCTGCAGTGCTACTGGGAATGTTCTTCCCTGGTTTTGCTACCATCTATGCTACAAATCCATGCCTCTATCCCCACCTCCTCCACTAGCAGACATGGTACATGTAATCCTGTGGTTCTATTCATCGGGTCACCGATAGGTAAGTGACCAGTCAAGAGTTTGGGTTGCCACCAACAGAACCAACTCTGGAAATGCATTGGAAGGCTGTGGGGACCTACTGGCTCCACCAGAGGCTGCAGACCAGGCCCTGGAAAAGACAGGAGCCACATGGCTCCACGGAGTGGGCAAGCAGACACACTCACAGCAGAAGGAAGCCTAAGATCAACATGCCACTGCATGTTTTCATAACTTCTTCTTAAGCTCATGAGTCAATGTCCTGGAAGAGATTGTTTCATTGGCCAAGGTCAGGTGCCATGACCACGCCCCAGCTATGCAGGCGCAGGGAAAGGAAGGACACAGCCCCTTTCACCTCCTTAAAGAGAGATATGTGGATTTATGTCCCCACTAAGGCATCACATAACTGGGGAAAAGAAATTCTCAAAAAGGAAACTGGCGTACTCTTGAAGAGGGGGAATGAATAGCAGGCGGCCAAAACTATATGAATATTTACTCATGTAAGTGTAGGAAGGGTTGATAATTAAGGATTGCAAACAAGTAGTAAGGATTCTGGGGAAAGTAGCTACGGGAGCACTGAGCATGGAATAGGCTTCCATGAACACTTAACATACGCCAGACACCATCATTTAGTTGCATTACTTGATTCTACTTACGTGACAACTCCATGCAATCAATACTATTGCTAGTATTTCTGTCTTACCTTCAGATGAAAAAAACTGAGGTTGATTAAGATGAAGTAGGATTTTTTTTAACCTCAGCACTATTGACACTGGAGCCAGATAACTATACATGGCCGGGGTTGGGGGGTGTCCTGTGCATTGTAGGATGTTCAACAGCATCCTGGCCTCTACACATTACATGCTCACAGCACCCCACCTCGCAGTTGTGACCATCAAAAATGTCTCCAGACACTGCCAAATATCCCCGGGGCAGGACAAAATTGCCCCCAGCTGAGAACCCCTGAGATAAAGTCATAACACGTAAGGACTGCTCCCAGACCTCCCTGAAACCAGAACCCAAACTGCTAGCCATGTTTGTGACACACACTCCAGTCTACAAAGCACTTTCACATGGATAATTTCACTAGTGTCTGGTAACACTCTTGTGGGGGAGGTAAAGCAAGTTTGGATGCCTTCATATTTCCTTTGAGGAAACAGAGCTTCACAGAGTTTGCGACCTACCTAAGATCTCTCAATTCTCAATTTGTCAAGCCACCACTCAAAAACCTCTTTTGGGTTTGTTTAGCTTTTCTTTTGTTTGGGTTTGGGTTTGTTTGGGTTTTTTGGTTTTATTTTGTTTTGGTTTTGTTTTGCTTCCAACCCAGTATTTTTTCCACTCTGCCAGTTTTACTTAAACGATAGAATTAATGATAGGAATAAGTTTCTTGATCAAAGTGTTAAGGAGAACTAGAAATTCTCTTTAAATGATTAGGTTTTGCTAGTTTTACTATTTTGAAAAAAGTAAAAAGTCAAAAAGAATAAAGGAAGGAAAGAAAGGACAGGGGAGGGAGGGAAGAAAAAAGGAAAAATGAACTAATCTGGCTGCCCTGAGGTTCATCCTCACTCTCACCAATCAGCACCCCCCCCCAAATACCTCGCAAGTCACCAGTCACTCTGCATCTAAGAACTAAGAGCCCTTTGCGTTTCACCACAGAATGGCCCCATCCTCCCCGACATGCTGAGGCATTGTTTTATTTGACTCAGAGGGAGGACTGACTCACAAATACCACTTTACCACTTAGCCTTTCATTGAAGGTCTCATGGCCAAGACCAGGTCAAATGTGAGGCCGCCTGAACTAAGAGAGCAGATGAGTTCACGGCCCAAGGCAGAATGGCTGCAGATGTTTGGGAAAGAAAGACTTTCACAGCTGGGATGTTCGTGACTTAAAAGCAAAACAAAACTCCTGGCTAATTAGAAACCAAGACAATGCCTAAAAAGAAAACAACATGCCTTGGTTAACCACTAGAGCTCCCAGGCCTTGTCCCAACTGCTGCAAGTGGTGACCAGCAGTGATATCCAAGAACTACTAACAATCCTCCTCACTGGCCAACCGGCCACCAAGGGCCATGTCAAGACCTGGAGACACAGCAGCTGCCCTCTTCCCTGGTGAAGTGCGAGTGTTGGGGTGGGAGTGGGGAACGGGAGACGTGAGGGTTGAGAGAAGGAGCCCCAGGTGAAACCAGCTTACCAACTCCTCCTTTCTGCCTTCCCTAGGTCCTCACCCAGTGTGGTGGAGTGGACAGTCTGTGAAGTCAACACACACTATTCAAGCCCCAGGTTTGACTTTCAGACTTTCATTTCTTCTGGTCTCAGTGTCTTCGTCTCTAAGACTGGATAACTGTATTTGCTGCCCGGGGTCGTTGTGAGGACTAAATGAAGGTGTGTATACAAGACATCTAGGAGAATGTGTGACATACAACAGGTGCTCAATAAAGGCAATTGGCTCCTTCACTATTGAACCCAAACACCCTGGCTCTTTCCTCTGCACCACTGTCTTTCCCCTCTGCTATCAACTAGCACATACGGAATGCAGTGATGGGAGGGTAAATTCTGCTCCCCCACCCTGCTCAGCTTCTAAATTCCCCAAATGCCCTTGCCTTTACCTTTAGGGATCTTTCCTTCTTTCCATGAGCCACAGCCACTTCCGAGAATTCTTTATTTGAAAGCTCTGACTTGGAAAGAGTGGCACTAAATGCTATTCCAATCAACCGCTTCCACAATGAGCTCCTGGCACAAAGCTCTATTTACTTAGTTCTTTTCCTACACAGAATTCCAGTACGTACACTCCATGCCCTCCAAGAGCATTTTCTAACTCATATACATACATTCATGCACATGAAGTCATAACATCTCTACACTAGAGAATTAAAGACTTAGCAGGAAATGAAAAGAAGTATATGGGGTAATATTTTTTTATTTTTTTAATTGCTTAAATTGAAAAAAAGACCCCAAGGACATGAGAAACAGCAATTTTTTAAATCCAGGTTAACAGAATTCTTAACCAATGGCTGCAAACAGCAAAATTCTAAGTAATTCCTATAAATTCTGAAATACCTAATTTACTATATACTTTCCTTTATCTCCAACAAATTAGATGGGCAGTCCCAACCTCATTGTCTCCTAGTAAAGACTTCTACTCTTAGGAAAAGTTGGAAACTCAGAAACACATTCAAATTAAAGTGAAAAAAAAAAACAAAAAACAGAGACATTCGAAAGTGATTTCTAGAAGAAGTCGCTTTCAAACAAGAATCTAGACTCATGCCGAAGAAAGATGTGTTGTGGAATCTGAACATCAACAGTGCGATTTAGGAAGAAGGAACCCTCCCTGGAGAGTAAGAAATATTCTTCCACTTAGGATTTGCTTCTTGGCCTACATCAAGTATCTCTTTCTGTGGTTTCAGTGAGGGACTTAGGGAAAGAAGAGTGAGGAATGGGAGTGGTCCAGGGCCAGAGGGGGTTTTGTCTCATTACATGCTGCAGAACAGTTCTCTTCCTCAACAGGAACCAGTATGAAGAGCTTTGTAGTAGTCCTCTCAGTATCCATGCTCTCTCTCTCTGCAGGAATGATATTCTTCACTTCCAGGAATAGAGACCCATCATCACCCCCCCTTGCCGTGAGCTATGGCCACGTGACTTAGCTCTGGCCAATGAGAAGTGTCATGTGGCAGCTTGCAGGAACTTAGCAAAGCAGCAGTGCTGGTGGGCCCTTGTCATGTCTTCCTCCTCGTATCACTGAAACACGGCACTCACTGTGGTGAGCCTGTGATGTGGACTGTCCAAGATGAAGAGCACAATAGAGCGAGCCTGGCTTCTGACCCTGTGAGCATCAAAGGTGCCCTGACCAACTACTTGTACTGTGGTCCAAGCAGTTATTTGGGGTTTTCTCTCACTTACAGCTGAATGCAAGCCTAGGCAGTACAACAGGTGAGAGGAGGTTCTTAGGTTAACCCCTCGAGCCTACTGATTGTCCGTGGGTCTATCTGTGCTCTGGTTCGGCTCACTCTTGGTGGGCCAGCCTGGGTGAGTAGTCAACAGTTGAGCTTCTTCTCTAGTTAAATGCCAGAGTGCCAGACTACTGCTTAAAATGATGTCGTAAAATAAAACCTCTAAGTTGAGAGAGCCTTGCACACAAACCCACATGTGCACACACGTGTGTGTTAGAATATATACACACTTTTCATTGAGATAGCAGCTGTTTAGGTGGAAAGCCTTCTTTCCAGCATGCCACATCTGGGTAAACTCCAACAGCCAATTGCCTTTTTACTTTGTCAAGGAGTAGAAAATGACTCTTTGTATCTGAAACAGGTTTAAGTGCCCCCTGATTTATTTACCTATCTGCATTCAATTAGAAAAGTGCCGTTATTTTCTATTTATTTATAGACGTCATTTTGGTTACGCTGGTGCTTTACTGTATGTTGTTCACTTCCCTCGAACAGAGAGGCGTGTTTACAAAGCCCTTACCTATAATTAGTGTCACTCAGTAGAACAAGGCACCTCTGTTTTGTACCTGCCACAGCTGTCATGCTCTCTTCAGAACGAATTGCACTGATGGACGACTTGAGTCACTCGTTTCTTCAGAAAGTAGCATAAAAAGTGTTATTGCAGTTGGCCTGGTGCTCGGGGAAGCCATATCAGGTGTTATGCTCTGTGACAGCCCAAGCTCAGAAAGAGCTTCCTCTATTACATTTCCAGTTAATTATTCCTGTACTTTTCAATAGCTCCATGTCATAAAAACGTGGCATGCAGTCGATTCGGATTAGCTTTATCCTGTCAGGTGACGGCAGACCTCAAACGACACGTTAAACAGTGGATGTTGGCTTCGGTAGTCTATACATGTGACTACCATCGGCCATGGTGAAGTGGTGGGGGCAGGAGGCGGGGAGAGCATTTTTATGGGTATATATTTCATTAGAATTCCAATAAAAGTGCCATATCTGTTTGAGAAAAATATAACATGCACCACTGCTGCATTTAATTTTTCTTTAGGACACTTTTCTATTAACACAAATTGCTTGAAGGAAAAGCATATTTGTAAGTAATATTTATCTTCAACTGTGAAGCCTTATCACAACTTCAGGGTTCTTTTTAAAAACATTGTCAAGATGGTCCCTACTACTGCTTTGGTGCCTCAGATCCAGTCACAGGCCAAATGGACTTCATTCCAATATCATGTCCAAAGTGGACAGCAAGAAAAGGAGCCACAGCTGAAGGAATTCACCAGGCCTTCTCCATGCGGGACAGAGTAGGTGCTGCGCTGCACATGCGCATTTTATCCCCAATGGAGTAGAAGCTTCACAGAGCTCTGTCCTCCAACCTGCCAGTGTAATAAGCACACTACAGGAACTTCTTCTCTTGCTTGAAGGAGTCAGTCAAAATGAAATTGAGAATTGAACATTTCTTGTATTGGATGAATGCATGCCACATTCCTAGGGATGCTTTCTATTGTGGGTAACAGAAGAGGTCACCCACACTAAACCCATTCCAACTTAAACCATAAGAGGCACATTTACTGCTTGCTGAACAAAACATCTGAAGGTAGCTAGGTACCACTGGTTTGGAGAATTTGGGATGTCATAGGGGATGCAGGCCCCTTCCTTCCTTCTGGTCCTTGGAGGCATTCATTCTCAAGTATGTATGTCACTTCAGGGTCAAAGATGGCTCAGCACATCTCTCCTATTATCAAGAAGTTAAGGGGTGCCTGGCTGGCTCGGTCAGTAGAACGTGCAACTCTTGATCTTGGGGTTGTGAGTTCAAGAGTCACAAGGGGTGTAGAGATTACTTAAATAAATAAAACTAAAAAAAAAAAAAAAAGTTAAATTCTTTCCCAGAAACCCAGAGCCAAACTGGGTTACATGACCACCCCATATGAATAGCTGGGAAAGCAACTACCTGGATTTTTCGGTCTCAGAAGTGGGAGAGAGACAAAGGAGAAAAGAACTGGAAATGGCTGATGAGTCAGCTAAGTCAGACACAGAGAGACTCCAGGTAAGGCCATGAGGAGAATTCCTGACCACCCAGATAGTGGCCTTTCTTCTCCACTTAATCTGAACTTATAAGCACAACCTTAAATACTATAGGTATCCACTCTCTACCCTAAATTCAGAAAGATCTTGCTAAAATTTTATTCTGGGGGCACCTGGGTGGCTCAGTCTGTTAAAGGTCTGCCTTTGGCTCAAGTCATGATCTCAGGGTCCTGGGATTGAGTCCCAAGTCAGGCTCCCTGCTCAGGAGGGAGTCTGCTTCTCCCTCTCCCTCTCCCTCTGCCCCTTCCCACCAACTCACGCGTGCTCTCTCTCAAATAAATAAAATCTTTAAAAATAAATAAATAAAAATAAAATTTTATTCTGATCAAGTCCCTTTTCTCCCAAAATGTCTTAATCACTCCCCACCGATTGCAGGCCTTAGTGTGCTTAATTTGTCTTTAATGGTTCACTTCTTTTTACCTCTAGAACCTTCTCTCTCAACTACACCACCCTTTGTACTTGATCCAGATTATTCTGAACTACTTTCAGTTTTCCAGTTGCACCCCATCCTCCCATTTTTTATGGTGCTTCCTCTACTTGAAACACTATCCTACACACACACACACACACACACACACACACACACACATACACACACGCTTTTCCACCTGGCTAAGCTTTCTTTTTCTTTTCAATTGAGATATAACTGACATATAACATTATATTAGTTTCAGGTGCACAACATAGTGATTTGATGTGTGTATAGACTGCGAAATGATCACCACATTAAGCTTAGCAAACATCCATCAACACACATTTACAAAGTTTTTTCTCTTATGATGAGATTTTAAAATCTACTCTCTTAGCAACTTCCATTTTTTTAATTAATAATATTTTTTATTATACTATGTTAGTTACCATACAGTACATCCCTAGTTTTTGATGTAAAGTTCCATGATTCATTACTTGCGTATAATACCCAGTGCACCACGCAATACGTGCCCTCCTTACTACCCATCACCAGTCTATCCCATTCCCCCACCCTCTCCCCTCTGAAGCCCTCAGCTTGTTTCCGAGAGTTCATAGTCTCTCATGGTTCATTCCCCCTTCTGTTTATCCCCCCCTTTCTCCTTCCCTTTCTTCCCCTACCGATCTTCCTACTTCTTAGGTTCCATAAATGAGTGAAACCATATGATAATTGTCTTTCTCTGCTTGACTTATAAGTCTTAGCAACTTTTAAATATACAACACGGTATTATTAACTATGGTCACCATGCTGTGCATTACATCCCCATGACTTATTTATTTTATATGGCTAATCTTTCTTGTTCTTCAGATCTCAGTAGAGGTAATATAACTCACTTCCTCTGGGAAGCTACCCCTCATTCTCAGGCCAAGTTCACTGCCCCTCCCATGGACTCTCCTGGAATTCTGTACTTCCCTATCAGCGTGTGGGATCCAGGACAGGACCCGGGGCGGGGGGGACTTTAAAGGAAAGAATGAAGATGAGAAAAATAAGAAACAATTTTTATGCATTTCTTCCATCTAAACTGACTCCACATCCCTGTTCAGAGTTAGTCCCTAACTAACAAAATGGTCAAGCAGTTTAGTGCAGTAGATAAGAACATCTACTATAAGACAAACTGTCTCAGTTCAAACACTAGCCTCACCACTTATTAGCAGAGAGATGCTGGGGTATATTAGTCAACCTTCCTCAGTTTCAGTTTCCTTACCTGTAAAATCTGTAAAATGGGGATAAAGATAGCATCTACCTATAGTGGATGTGATTGGCTGCCTACTCAACATCTATTCCCCACCTATCAATAGTCTCCCACAAAGGCAGAAGAATTGGCTCTAAATAAAATGAGAAGCAAGGAAAAGCGAGTTCCTTCTACTTCCTCAAGGGGTTGACACGGAGAATGTAACCCCCGAAATTGTGGCAGTCATCCTGGGACCCCGAAGGGAGCCGACCCAAAGGCAAAGTCCAACAGCCAAGCAGAAAGACAGAGAGAATCCAGGTTCTTAACAGCGCCAAGTGATAAATTTACCAACCTTGAAGCTGTCCTGCCTTTAGTTCTTTTATTCCTAGAGACAATCCATTTATCACCTAGGTCATTTCTAGTTGGTATTTTCCATATTTACAACTGAAAAAAATCTTAGGTAATACATTCCCCTTAAAGACTGCGAGGATGAAAAGCAGTAATACATATAAAGAGCTCAGTGCTGGACCCGGCCCAGAGAAAGTCCTTGGAACACAATGTCAATCACCAGTATCAACCAGGAGACTCCTCTGGTCAATGAAGAGCAACTGTTCCCAGTGCAGCTCAAGCCAATGGAGACAGTTGTAGAGGGCAAATTCCTCGAAGGAACGGAGCCTGTCTGGGTTAAAGTCACTAATTTCCATCATCATCCAGACCCATGCCAAAGACTCAATGAAGAATAATTTGAATGATCTCTGATTATAATCCGGCAGTCACAGCAGCTCTAGGATTATCAAATGATAACAGAATATTAAGCTTCATATCATGCCTATTTGGGTTTTTTTAATTTTAAAGAAACTAAAATCAGACACTTTAAAACATAATCATAACTAGTTGCATGTGGTTGCCATGAACGGCCCAGTTTTCTAAACTTTGATTTATTTGGGGGATGTTAATTTACATTTGTCCTTTTCACTCATCACTATCCTTTTATTACCAAACTTTATTACTGTGGACTATAAATTCCTCCGTAGCATATGGACCACATAACTTTCTTGGATACCCAATTAACAAGGATTTTTTTCCTAAACTGCAATTATAACAAAATATGGTACATTTAGCTTAATTTTCAATTTAATGCTTGAAGGTGCATAGGAAATTTAGCTCCGTGGCTTGGAGATGGGGAGAGCTGCCATGTATACACTCCATTCTAAAGAGTGGGTCTGGGAAGCAGATGTTCAGAGGAGCAAAAGAGAGATGAGGATAATGAAAAAGTGTATATGAAATGATATCAATGATTAAAGGCCAGGATGTAGTTCATGCTCATTAATAGATGAGGAGAAAGGAATAGGAAAGGGAAATCTCACAGTTATCAAAGAACATAAAAGACACTCCATTTTGGCGCAGGCAACCTGCCTTCTTCCTGGCTCCTTCACAAACATCTTTCTTGCTCTTTCATGCAGCCCAGCAGTGTGGACCTGCAACCACTGGATGTGTGTCCTGAACAGGAAATAACCTCTCCGGGTTGGGGGCGGGGGGGAGCAGAGCACATTGGAAAACCTAATATTAGTAACTGTATGGTCCTAGGAGCGTTCTTCTTGGAGACATGTTTCATGAAAATATTCAGGAGAGTGGAAGCTATCCCAGAAAATCATATATTATCCCCCAAAATCTCAAACGCCTTCTGCATTCATGCATAGATTCAGTTCCCACTTCTCCCTGCCACTCCAACCACTTATCACAGTTAGCTCTTAATTTGTTTGAGCAGGGGTGGATATAATCCACCTTTGGATTACATTTATGAGTGCCTCTGGAATGAACTTTAAGTCAATCAGTACATAAAGTTATCTGACGGAAATGTAGAAGAGCTCAAAATCCATGGTACCCACTGGGATTCTTTATGTCATAACTGACACAAAACCCAACTCAAACTGATTCAAGCGAAAAAAGAGGAATGTACTGGTTTACATGATTGGAAAGTCCAGATATATGGCTGACTTCAGGTAAGGTTTGATCTAGCAGCCCAAACAGCATCACCAATGACCTGGCTTCTCTCCAGATCAATGCTCTTCCTTCTGTAGTTTGGCCTTATCCTCAAGCTCCCCCACAATGCCTTCTTCTCCCTGTCTCAACCCTGAAGCTGAGAATTTTCTCTGGGATCACAAAATAAATGTCTGCCTCCACTCTTAGGTCCTCACCCCATGCAATCTAGTAGATTCCATGGAAGAGAGAGAAACAAAAACAAAAACAAAAACCTCTCTTTTCCAGAAACCCTAGCAAAGGTGTTCTTCTATCTCAGTAAATATTATTGGATTAATGGCCTCTCCCTGAACCAATACGTAGCCAGAGGAAACAGATAATAGTCTTGACTTAAGCCAATTATGACTCTCCCATGAAATTTTAAGGTGGTTAAATTCCACCCCCACCACATGATAAAAATAGAGGAAGGGAGCTGTCTCAAACGAAATCTGAAGGACTGTAAGCCAGAAGAGCTCCATGTGCTGAGCAGCAATAATAACACTGCATCTACTCACATGGGTTACCCTCTACAAGTGGCCACTCTCCTCCAGCTCAGAGATACCGTGAAATGGAACACTCTGGAGGGGGTCAAATGAGAAACGATGAACTATCTTTAAATAGATATACATACGGATATGGGTGTGGATGTAGATATATTTCCTTAAGATACTCCTTAACTTTTGCCTTTGTGACTCTGAAAGTCAGCACCCGGTCCTGTGTCCCACTAATGATGGCTGAATGCCTGTATCCACAGGGGAAATTCAACGTGTTAACTCTCCTTTCTAACTGCCTCTGTATGACACCCAGTCTATTACTTAAAAGGTCTTGACTAGAATAGACATCAGTAATCTCATTAAGTAATTCGCCTACAAAAAAAATAAGAATTGATGATTTTTTGGTGGGCATCACAGTACCCTTTCCCCAAAGCTATCACAAATGAAACAAAATTCACAGCTATTTCTCCAGTGTTTAGCACAGTGTGGATCCCACAGTTGAAAGGAATAAATATTCCTTTGATTGAATGAATGACTGAATAGGGTACAAACACAGGTATCATAAAAAGGGACATGGTCACAACCCCAAGCCATACCTCAAATCCTGGCATCCCCCCATCACTGGAACTAAGGTCCCTGATTAAGCAAACGACCATTCAAAGGGACGTGGCTTTAAAAAATGTTTAAATCCCGCTGGACCCACTGTGGGCCTCCTTTCTCAGTTGGTTCATATGGTATAAGAATCTGGAGCAAAAGCAAAATTATAAAAGTTTACACCTCTCCTACTGGCCCTTTCTCCTAAAGTCAATGCCAAAGCTTACACCCCTCTTTCCTTTTTCCGACCACAAAAGGACACTGGATTGACTAGGGATGGGGAGAATCTGGATCAGAAAAAAATCTGCAAAATCCATTACATTTTAAGTGTGGTTCCAATATGTTGTTATTTGACTTGAAAATTAGGGAAAGCTAAGAAGAAAAGCCCATTCCCTCTATCTAAGCTCCTTCAGATGAAGGGCAAAGAGGCAAAAATTGGAAATAACTCATAGGTGCTCTTTTATATGTATTTTCTTTTAACTTTACCTCTAAGGTTAAAACCATTGTCGGAATATTCTGCTAAGAGCTTTCACAAATCGAAAACTACTGAAAACCCAAACTGCTGCTCTCTGTGGACTGTCTTCACTTAGGGCAGTTACGGCCACCCGGAGCCTGGAATGATGGAGCTGACAATAAACCGACAAGGTCCAGTGCCACTGCATTGGTAAGCTTGCACCTGGCAACGTTTGTCTGTGGAATTCAGTTTCCTACTTCACATGTCTCTCCCCAGCACTAATACTATCATTTAAGAAACAAGAACAAGAGCTAGGCCAAAGTCAGGGCTGGTTATGCCATAAATAACCTCATGTTTGAAGCAATTTATGCAGCCGCTTGGTAAGCCAGGCCCGAGAGGCTGGCACACAGAGCAGCCGCATGTATGGCCCACTTGGAGAGCGTTCTGCGCATGTAATGTGGCTATTGGCACAACTTTGTTCTGTACCTGGACCAGCCTGAATTGCTGTCTCGTTGCCAGGAAACCCAGCAGACCTTTGGGAACCCATTAGGAAAAAAGGCCATATATTTCCTGTGACTTGTGAATGGAAAGATGGATGCTGTCAGCAAGCCATTTTTGCTGCCAGATTGGGCATAAGATAAGCATATAGGGATTTGGATTCTACAGAAAAACCCTTTCTGTAGACTTTACTAAGTAATAGCTAACAATAATAATAACTTCCATGTATTGAGTGTCTACTGTGCACCAGACCATATGCTGAGCATTTTAGATATATTAGCTCTAATTCTGACCACGACCATGCGGATGAGCATGTGTGCTCGTGCGTGAGCATGCTATAAACAAGGAAGCTGATGTTCAGAGAGGTTAAGTGATTGGCTTAAGGCTAGCAATGTGCCAGGAGTGAGTTGCAGACCTAGTTCTCTTGGGCTCCCAAGCCCTCACTTTCCTCCCTGAGTCACACTGTCTCTTGCCATGCCCTGCTTCCACCCGTGAGCAGTAAGAAGCCAAACAAATGAGCGGTGATCCGAGGCACCCCAAACCTCCAGAATGACCACTGGGAGTGTCTGGATGAATAACACAGGAATCTCAGCACACGGACACAGCCTGAGCCCAGCCCAGGGCAGCATGTCATCACCCCCCCTTGAAAAGGCTTTATTCCTACATTCCCCGTGCAGAGCACCAAGGCCAGAATGAGATACTCAAACCAGGTGAACATGGAAGATCTGTAACACAACACTCTCTTAAGGACACCGGTCTTCCCCCAGCTCAGGATGCAGGGTTCCTCGAACAAATGATTTGAATTACAGGGAATGGGAATGCGTTCTCTCTTCTTGGACAGAGTCAGTGCAATTATGAAATAACCCTGTTTTGAAAGTGTGTTGTCCATATGCCGCTAGAGCCGGGCTGTTCATGAACAGCAGACTCCTGACCAGTTTCATGTGGAGTCACACCCCCCCACGAGAAGTGGACATCCACAGTCTGTGAAAGGATTCCAGGACGAAATAGATGCCATTGCACCGAACAATCGAGAGGCTGAAACAAGACGGTCCAGGTTGGGGACAGGGCCAGAGTTAATGTTATTTAGAAAAGAAACAACAGCTGTTTAATGATACTTCAGGAATTAAAAAAATCTCACAATTTGCCAAGATTAGCCAAATGTTGTGACACATTAAATGCTGACATTGAAACATGCTCTAATATGACGAGTTCCCCTCTGCTCACTCACTTCATTTTATAAGGGGAAAGTTTTTTTGGTAGAAGAGTTTTCTATTCTTGGACTCGGGCAAAACAATTTTTCCCTCCTTCCTGTCCTCCAAGTGGGATTAAATCAAAGATCACTTTGAGCTGTGCAGAGAGGAGACAATTCTCTCTAAAAATAAATTAATGAATTTAAAAAAATAAAACCCTCCTGCCCTGGTCTTAAAACACAACATGGTTGGAACGGCACCCTGGAAATCTCACAATAAAAGAATAGTAATTTAGGCCTAAGGAACAAAATTGCATCAATGCCTTGACAAATATTTCTTAAAATTAATATTGCATGTTTGCACATGATGAGAAGATTTGACTGAGCATTTTTAAGGCATTATAGGCCTCAGGCTCAGGATGTATACGATTTGCTAGAATGAACAGGGATAAATGCCCCACAGATACCCACCGAGGTCTTTTTATTTCCTTATCTCTGTTTTCCTCAACTTCTCATAGCCAGATTCACTGAGGCCCTAACCTAATTGGACTTAGCCACCATCGGGCCCCACCCCACCCCTTCCCACCCAGGGTCCAAGGCAACTGGGTTCAGAGAGAAGTATGCAAAATAGTCTATCCTACTCTCTCCCTCACTCTGGCCTCCCCGCCATCCCCCCTGCATCGAGGTCAATCCAGTGGGATTTAATATATCATGTCTTGCCTCTTATTTTGATCAAAGTTCTAATGTCCCAGCCCTATCATTCATGGCCGGTGGGAACTCATGTTCCCCAAGTCATAACACTGTGGTGGATGTTGTGATGTGCTCCCCAGATCCCCTTTCAGGAAGAAAGGACTTATTCCCCCAGCTGGTGGGAGCACAGCCAGAAGATGGCCCTCAGCTGTTAGCCATCTTTGAGAATTGCTTCTCTTAAAGAAAAACTTCTGACCCAAAGTCACGTCTTCTTTCAATGCAGCCAGATCCAATGACCACTTAGTGTGGGGAGTATAGAGGCCTGACACACACTAACCACCACCCCACCCCCCCGCAACACACAAGCCTCCGCCTCCAACTCAGGACAATTCCGAAGGGTTCTCTCAAGTTCCCAGTGGGGTCAGCTAAGGCCTTTGCTGGGGCAGCACCCCAGCGAACTTCTCTCTCTGCTCAATCCCACTTGCCATCTCTTCCTTCCACAGATGTCGTTCCCAAGAGCATTCCCAAATAAATCTCCTGCATGCTGATTTGCATCCCAGAACCTACATCCTAGGGAGCCCAACCTGTGACTTTTACCCATTCCTACACTGTCCCCCTTCTGGTAATGTGGTATGTGTATGTGAATGCTGAGCTTGAACAAAGGCCCCACCTTATTCCATCCCCTCCTCTCCCATCCCCATCCCTGCAGTTGTAGGGCTGGGTGCTGCTTGTGGCACCATGCTGAGATGGTCTGTCTCCTGCTGACCGGCCCCACTGCACCACTGCTGCACAAGACCCTGGCTGACAGCTGAGGGTCAGCACTTCCCAGCGGGCCACTCCTTCACATCCCCGCTGGCCCCATACTAAGCATCTGCCAGACCAAGACCAGATATTGCTACTTCATGCCCTCTTGAACAGTGTGCCTGGTTCACCCTCTGCAATGAACAGGCTGCCCCCCAGCACCTCCCTATGCAAAGGGCCCACCCTGCTCTAAAGGGTACACTGGGACCAAGCCTGCCTCCATCCACTTCCCCTTGGCCCCCATCCCAGCAAACTCTCTTATGCAATAAGTGAAACAAGAAGCTCAGTGGGATCTCAAAAGAGACAACTGAAATTCAGATCTTGTTTTGTTCCTCCTGTAACCTCTGACTTTCCATGCCTCACAGGCCAGAGGGAGGAATTACAGATCCAGAGGAGGTGACACTGACAGTAATAAAAACCTCCTTTCTGGCCCTTACAACTTTATAGAAGTTTCAAACTCAATAAATCTCGAATTTTGTGATCTTGCCATTCTAACTCAGCAACCGCAATGCTGTGGTAAAAGGAACACTGCAGATGCAAGCATGTGTTAATTCACTTTGAGTTCCTGATCACCTATAAATCTCCTTTCTTTTCCTAAGTATTCGGTAATTCGGACTGTGCATTTCTACTTCCATCACTATTAATTAGTCTGAATCAATGAGGTTTATAGCTTACAGAGCTACTTTCTTAGCCATTCCCAGTTCATGCCAATAAGGGGTTTCTATTCCACTTTGGTCTTCCTACTCACCCCCACCTCTCCTCCCACACTGTAGCTGGGTACCACAGCCACATCTAAGCAGAAAATAGGAGACGAGAGTGGTGATAATAAATCTATTTTTACATACTTGAGGTTTTACATTTAAAGACTGTGGAATCTGTGAAATCTCAGTGAAGCTAACACCAGGACAACCTGGAAAGAAGAATGTGGTGTCTGCCTCTGCCATTCTCCACCTATTTCCCCCTGGGGCAGAAGGCCATTTCTCTGCTTCCGACACGCATTCCCTTTTCAAGGTTGTCCCAGTGCTCAGTTAACCAAGATTTCACTAATACAAAACCATCCTCTATGTCTGTGAACAATTCTGTCTTCCAACCACATTTACTCTGAAGAGACTCTGGTTTCCAAATGGCCTCTCCTTCCCTTCCCTCGACTCAAATCATACCTGCCCATCAACACCAAGGCGAAGCCCCACCCCCAGCATACAGCTTTCCCAGCTCCTGACTTTGAAGAAGGGGGTAAAGGTGGATATAATCCGGTGAACTTGGCACTGATCCCTTGTGAATTCCAGAATGGATTGTTGAACAGATGATTAATGAGCAAGGGCACGAGAAAGTGCTCATGGCAAAGAGGTTATGAGGATCCACCATGTACAAGTTATTATATTCTTGGGGACAACTCAATCTAAAACAAATGTTTCCTGGGTACCTCTTATGATGCACATCAGACATTGTACCAAGAGTGATGGGGAATAAAGACAAAGTAAGGGGCAACTCCTGTCCCGAATGGGCCAAGTACAATCTGATAAAGTGTTGCACTGGAGGTAATGATGGAAGACAAGATGTCCATTAGGAGTTTAATATCACTCAGGAGGGAAGCATTTTGAGGTGAGAGAGTTTCATTTCTCACCTTGTACTAGTCAACACTGCAATCCTTAACACAGAAGAAAAAATAAAATACCTGCTTATTTGGTACAAATGACTGGTATGATGGAGCACAAAGCAGAGTTCCAAAATTATCTCAGTGGATTGAAAAGAGAGGACAAAATCCATTTTCCCTAGGATTAAACAGGGGTAAATGCAAAATCTTAAAAGTTTAAACCAAAGAAAAATCAATAATGTAAGAAAAAAAGTTTATAATGTAGAGTTCAACTTAAAAGCAAAAACAAGACTATACCTAAGCTATGACTATGATTGTGTAAAAATCCCACATGAATTATTTTAAAATATATGTCATCAGTTGCTCAGACACGAGTCTGAAGAAGCACCCCACTTAATAACTATCCAGGTTAAAAGAACAAGTTTCAGTTATCTAACGGTCAAAAGAAGATAGCTGTCTGCCATCAAAAGAAAGTAGCAACAATTTCACAAAGCTAATAAAGTCGTCTGCCACATTAACATATGTGGGGTGCTCAAGTCAGAAGCAATAATAGCTCCACTAGATTGGGGTGGCCAGATTTACAGGACCTTATGCTGAAATGGCCATTCCATTTAAAAGGGACATTAGCACCCATCAATAGGAGATCAGTTCAATGATAATCCACACAATGGAAACCAGGTAGCTATTAAAACAATGATGTGCAGCTACTTTTATTGACAAGGAGAGATGCCCACGGCATGTTTTTTAATGAGGGAGGGAAAGAAAGCAAGTTACAGAAGAGCCTATGTGGTAATATTAACCAGTTTATATAAAGTTACGCTTGTCTGTATTTTCTAACATTTTTACATTTTTAGAATGCATGTTTCTAAACATGAAAATATAAGATATGGAACTGTTTCTCCTGCACAGGAGAAGGCTGTTGGGAGAGCAGAGAGAAGGGGAAGTGTGCACGGTCACAGCCCTCAGGTAAGCCTGTCTAGCAGAGGAGGCCGCAAACAGTGGTGCTTCCCACTCAGTGCTCCTCCAGTGCGGACGTGAGCTGAGCACCTGCTGTATGTCACTCACCAGGCTTCACACTAGGAATACACAGATGAACAAGACACCGCGACTTTAGGAGACCACAGGAAGGTAACGAGATGGGGTATTTGTTTCCTGTGGCTGTCAGAGCAAATTGGGGGGCTTCAAATAACAGAAGTTTACTCCCTCACAGTTCTCAAGGCTGGAAGTCTGAAGGTGAGATTTCAGCCAGGCCACACCCCTTACAGAGGCTCTTGGGAAGGATCCCCCACCAGCTTCTGGTGGCTGCTGTTATTCCGTGGCTTCCGGCCGCATTACTGAAATCTCTGTCACCGTCTCACGTGGCCTTCTCCTCTGTGTCTGTATCAAATCCCCCTGACCTTTCCCATAGCAGGACACCTGTCATTGGATTTAGGGCCCATCTGAATAATCCAGGATGATCTCTTAACTTCATTACATCCGCAGAGACCCTTTTCTCCAAACAAGGTTACATTTATAGGTTTCTGGTAGAGATATCTTGAGGAGTGGGGGCATCATTCAAACCACTACAAATGGCTGGAAGCCAAAGAAGACAGAGAATAAGGGTAGAGGAAAGGGTAGTGCGGTGTATATGTCAGGATTTAGCTGTTTGCTCATGAGTCTGTCGTTCCCACTAGCCCAAATTCTCTATAGGGGTGCTATCCCCTCAAGGGGCAGAAATTGGTTCTTGAAAAGGAAAAAAAAAATGAAACAACAAAACCTCACTTTTTATTGTAAAAGCACAGATATACATATAGTATATAAACAGATAAACAGTGTATCTGTGGTATTAAAATTTCGTGAAGTGGGGGCATTTAGGGAAAAAAATATCTAAAAAGGCCCCTTAAGGGAATAATAATGAAAATAAGGTTGAAGATTGCTGAACTAGGCCAGAACCTCCACAAAAGACCATCTCATAGTCATCCATGTGTAAGCGCAGTGGCTCAGTAACTATTAATTCATTGGTTGAATAAATGGATGAAGCTTCAGGGAGACAAATTTGGCCTCACTAATGTGGAGTTCTACAAATAGAGCTAGTAGTGATGCCCCACAGGTAGTAAGCACCCCATCCTTGGAAGTTTCCAAGAGGAGGCTAAATGAGGATTTCCATATCACAAATGTCAGAACTGGTATAGAAATATTTGTTAAGCTTCATCAGTCCGTGACACATGAATGTCACAATACCATGAACCCCGCTGGGTATTTGTTCAGCTGCTTTGGCTTTTAGACAAACCAAGTCCAATTATTGCAAGTCTGAATGTCTAGGACCATACGTAAGCCCTAACCATGACTTTAGAGTTTCTACCAAGAAGGAAAAACAACACCCTAATGAAACTGGGTACTGTTGCTTTCAACCTGCACTTCAACTAGGAGACCTAAGTCCCTTGTCCGTGGTTGTTTCTCTTCTGCTGCTGCTTCACTTCTGCTACGCTATTTTGCAAAGACCCCAAAGATGCTACAAATTAAATGAATTAGCAAGGAGTGAGAATGGGAGATAAGGCACACTATTACTTTCAATCTGTCGTTGACAGCATTTCCCCTTTGGCTTTGCTGCAAAGCACCAGATGATTCGATGACATTAAGGAGAAAGGACCCCACAGCTAACACAAATTAAGTGTGGAAAACAAAGGCAAGGCTCTATCGATAGCACTTGCTAAAAGACTGGATTTTGAAAAATGAAGCCTCCTATTTACATAAGGGGATGTTTTAACCCTCTTCTCAATTATCCAGAAATTGGGTAAGCTAATTGATCAAAGAGTCGATAAATCTGAGTCACTTCGCGCAGCTGGCATTTCACTGCCGATGTGTGGGATACCAAGGAAACCTTCAAAACAGGAAATATCAGACTCAACTCCAGAGAGTGGAGCTGTGGTGAATTTGTACTTTTCGGGTTTGCACAATGATTTGCAGATGTCTCCTGAAACCTGTGGCCAAGTGAGGGCGGCTTGGGCCACGCTTGCCCTTCGCTGGACCTAACCTTGCAGGCACCGAGCAGGAGGGGCCCCGTGGAGCTGCTTAGCTGCTGCCCGAGCAGATGAACTGGTGGGAAAGGTGTTTCAAATTATTCCTTCCTTAAGCAAAAACAGCTCCACAAAGCCATCGGTTTAAAAAGTACTTAAGCATCTGCTCCTATTGAATGTGTTTGGTTTGGTTTTGCTTCTCCAACCAGAGCCACATGGGATGGCACAGCCAAAGTTGTGAGGTCTACTCCTGTCTTAACATGAAGAGAATTTATGCCCCTCAGCCCTGTTAGCCCCGTAAGATGCCAAGGGCATAAATCGTCTCATTATGTGAGGAGAATTGCAGTTTTATCATTGACAAAGAGCTGTACCCTTTCATGGCTAAAAGCTGACACGAAATTTCCCACTCAGGGGGACTTCTTTCCAACAGAGGCTGAGGGCGGGGGTGGGGGGCCAAGGTGGGGGGGATGTTGGCTTTAAAATCTCACACACCATATTCCGGCAATTTGATTTAGAAAGAAAGAACGAAAGAAAGAAAGAAGGTTAAACAAGTTGGCAGCAGGTCAAAAATATCACCATTCTGATTTTTATGAATGTTCAAAATTTGAATCTGGGTTTGTTTTCTGAGTGCAGGAGCCTTGGGCCCAGAGCCAGCCTGAGAAGCAATGGCCCCAATTCAAAGACTCTTCTCCCCAGTGTCGCCCCATTCTGTAGCTGAAAGGCCAGTGTAAGGGTGAACTCCCTGTAGACTGAGGCTTCTGGAAACACAATCATAAACACAGCCTCCACTCCAGCCTATGACCCATGAGCAGCACAACTATAACCATATTCATAGTAAAGAAGAGAAAATACTGAAGGAAAAGGAGACATAAATGATTTCAGCTAGTAAACTCAACAACGGTCATTGTTCTGTGATATGAGGGTGGTTGCTCCCTTTCTGCAAAAAATCTTCCTGTATATTAACCCATATTAATCTATTAGAAGAGTATTCACATAAGAAATGAATTCTTGGCTTTACAGAATGAACGGCTAAGATATTCCTTCGAATGGAGAACGCCCCTGGTTACATTCAAGTGCTGTTTACAGACACCAAATAAGAACTACCTGCCAGAAAGGACAGTGTCAGTCACGGACAAAATTCAACTGTCTTCGCCAAAAATACATTTGCACGTGACTTTCCAGGAATGTTATCTGCCCCTTAAAGATGGATATGGTGACGGCCAAGAGTCCCCTCAATACTCTAAACAATGTTTTTCAAAGTACGATCCATCGCAGCTGAATTATACCAGGAACTTGTGAAAAACTCAAATTCCTGGGCCGCATCCTAAACATGCAAATTAAATCTCTGAAGGTGGCCTGGATCTGCATTTTTAAACACTCTCTCCCAAGTGATTAACTGGGATAAAATTTGAGGACCTCTTCCCAAAAGCAGAGCACCTAACAGCAGTATACAGTGATACACTCAGATGGACTCCTCAACTTGGAAAAAATCTGTGCAGACAGTAAGCGCTCAACAAATCTAACTCCGACTGTTACCATCATTCAGAATGAGCATTTAAGAGCCTTATGGCAGGGGCGTCTGGCTGGCTCAGTCAGCGGAGCATGCAACCCTGAACCTCAGAGTCATGAGTTGCAGCCCCATGTTGGGTGTAGAGATTACTTAAAAAAAAAAAAAAAAAAAAAAGAGCAATTAAAAAAAAAGGAGAGCCTTTGGCATTTAGGGCATCTTAATGGCAAAGAAGAAAAGCCAGGTAGAAACCTGACCACACCTTAAAAATACACGGCACTTAGGCACTCATTCCCATTGTTTGAAGGCTTTTCTCTTGCCAAAAATATTCAAAACTATTTGAAAGTGAGGTCTGTATCTCACCAAAAATGACAATGCAGACAGTCATAAACTTTGCCTGTCTCAATTGCTCTGTGTTTTTTAGTCCCTTTCTTGTGGCCAACCATAGGCATGACATATAATGAAAATAAAGTTTATAAAATGAATTTTACTAAAAAGGGACACTGAAACCAAATGGACTCCAGGCTTAGATTGAATACAGTTACAGAAAGTTGCCATCCAGAAAGAGTGGCATGTTCTCATCCATTCTTCAGAGTTCACAGAGTAGACCTGACAACTGGCTCCAGTTTGCAGGAAATCCTAGAAGCAAATAGGAGATAGGCCCACATGCTTGAGGGGTGTTGCAGTTACTTAAACAGTATGCTTCAAAACAGCAATGCTTATTTTTATTTTTTGATCTTTCAGCTAGTGATTTTGATGGATTATGAGAACAGAAGCTAAATGTAATAAGGAGTCTGAACAAAACCAGACTTGTTTTTTTTTTAAAAAGGAAATGGAATATAAAGTAACTCATTTATCCCCAAATCAAGTCTCTAAGAAGCCATCTTATCAACACAAATCAAGCCTCATAAACAATTGCTAATATCTGCGTTAGCATTTGCTCTTTTGGGCGGGGGGGTGTAAAATCAAGTCCAGAGAAGTTCTGAAAACCTATATTTACAGATGTTAAGAATCGGAAAGGGGGAATCTGGGTGGCTCAGTGGGTTGAACACCTGACTCTTGGTTTCGGCTCAGGTCATGATCTCAGGGTCATGAGATCAAGCCTGCATCAGGCTCCACAATCAGCAGGGAATCTGCTTGAGAGTCTCTCCCTCTCCGTCTGTCCCTCCCCAGGCTCACACGCGCTCTCTCTCTCAAAGAAAATAAATAAATAAAATCTTAAAAAAAAAAATTGGAAGAAAGTTTCGGCCAAGACTCTTCAACAGGACATGTGGCCACAGGAAACAGAAAAATGAAAAAAAAAAATTAAAAGCTCTCAAAGGGTTAGATTACAAAGGCAACAGAAATGCCAAACTGTGGGAGAACTGGGGAAGGTGGAGACAAAGGAGAGATACTGCTAATAAATGCCTTAATCAACATATATTACAGCAGCATCTAAATTATATATACATAAATTTTAATTCAAATAACCAATTTTTATCAGACACCTACTATGTACAAGGAATACTGCTGACCTGTGAGTATTAGGGCTATATACTT
Source organism: Ursus americanus (assembly GCF_024610735.1). Classification (NCBI taxonomy): domain Eukaryota; kingdom Metazoa; phylum Chordata; class Mammalia; order Carnivora; family Ursidae; genus Ursus; species Ursus americanus. The sequence goes on from NC_142129.1 coordinate 46,591,527, forward strand.
AAATTTCATTTCCTTTGTAAGAGCCCATTGTGTTTTATTACAACGTGTGAATCAGGCCATTAATTCACTCTAAGATACGTGACAAAATGCAGATTCACAGATTTGAAGCATTTCTTGGAACCAAAATGTATAACTCTTGGGTATGGTTAACACACACCAGGGAGAAATAAGCATTGCTGACTCAGTTATAAGTCTACTCAGTGTTCCGGAGACAGAGTCAGATAAAGTCTACCAAGTAAGACGTCTGTATGTTTATCCACCTCTGTCTACCTAGCACATTCTTTACCTAAGGACTGTATGTAGACGGCAAAGGGGCATGTGAAAAATGACTGAGCCCTAATTCTATAATAGGCATTATACATAACATAGATAATATAGGTATACTTATACTTAACAAATTTTAAAGTTTAATAAGACAAATACGTTCACAGCAGAGACACATGGTACAAGGTAATAGCCATGGGATCAGATGTTCCAGCTGCCATGGTCACTAATGTGTGCATCCACAGCATTCAGCATTGTGCCTGACAGAGCCTACGTGCTCAGTAAACACCTGCTGGATGAATGAATGAATGAATGAATGAAAGAAAGAAAGAAAGAAAGAAAGAAAGAAAGAAAGAAAGAAAGAAAGAAAGAGAAAACCTACCAGAAAATTATAGTGGTTAATTTGGAACAACACTAGGGCTAGGAGCATGTATTCTTAACTAGTATGGACTTGTGTGAATCAGTCGTGTAACAGCCAGGGAAACAGTCCATGTGGCCAGGAGATTGGCTACAAATGGAGGGATTGAGCAAATAAATACATCAAGGATAATGGGAGCCAGGTTTCTCACTGTTGGAAGAAAGAACTACAAATATAGAACGAGAATTGGCTAGAATAAAGTGTGTAGTTGTTAGCTGGGAATTGTGGGAATCAGTGTGAACTCATGGTTTTTTAGATAGATGGATAGAGAGATGTGTGTGTGTGTGTGTGTGTGTGTGTGTGTGTGTGTGTGTGTGTGTGTTCTCATTCTGTCTGCTAAGAAGGCCTAAAAACAAGGACACCAGTAACAATGAGCACATCCAGAGCCCATATCTTGGTTACTAAATACCATTCTCCACTAAAAGAAATCAAAGCTCCTGGAAGAAGCCAAAGAAAGTATAAAATGAGCCTAAAACATCTCTGTGTGCCTGATCATAACAAAGTACTCAAAGAATGACAGAGACAGCTCTAAGGGAGAGCCAGCACAAAGGGACTCCCGGTGGCCAAGTCTGGAACAGACTGAGCAGCAAAATAAATTCTGCTAGTACCTGGTTATAACACAATGAATAAAATAGGAATTCATGATTCCACAGTAGTATAAATAACAAGGGTGACAGTTAAGCCATGTATGAATAAGAAGCAGCAGCAGCCACTGAATGAGAAGAACCATGAGAGGTCCAGGCAGTGTGGACAACTAGTGCAAGGACTCCTTGGTTAAGATGATGTTGGCCTGTCTGAAGAACAGAGAAGGCCAGTGTGGCTGAAGCATGCATAATAGGCACAGAGAGTCACCAAAGAAAATTGGAGAAGTTGACAGGGTCTAGACCAGGTAGAGTTTACAACCAGCACAGGAAGCTGGATGCTACTCTGTGTCATAGGAAGCCCTTGCAATGTTATGAGCATGCTCTGATTTACATGTTTTAAACATTTCTCTGGCTGCTATATAGAGAAAATATTATAATAGTGCAAGAGTATAGGCAAAGACATTAATGGGGAAGTTTTTGCAGTTGTTCAGGCTAGAGAGAGTGATGGAGTATAGCAGAGCATGGTACTGGAGGTTGCAAAAGTGGGCAGGTTAGGGATGTATTCTGAAGTGGGCAGGTTAGGGACAGGTCTTGATGACAGAGATGACACAGAACAGTAAAGAGAAAATCAAAATTATTCCTAGATTTTTGGCTTCGGCAGTTAAGTGGATGATGGACCTGTCTGTTGGGGAGGGATGACAGGGAAAGAAGCAGATTTGGAAGGTAAGGCAAATATCAACAGCTCTGCTCCAACATCCATGATAACTTTGAGCTTCCTATCAAACATCCACGTGATGATGTAGATAAGCAGTTGGCTATAGAAAATCTGAAGTTCCAAGTAAAGGTCAGAGCTAGAGACACAGATTTGGGAATCATTGGTGTGTAGGTTATACTGAAGACCTTCAAGTTAGATGAGATCACCCATAGGAAAAAAAACACTGCTTGGGATTAGGAGAGAGCTCCGGAATGTTCCCCGTCTGGCATTTAGAGATCTACTGGGCAGGAGGAGCCAGCAAAGGAGACAAGAGAAGGAACAGCTAGTGAGGTAGGTGCAAGATACATAGCAGCGTGAAAGTCAAGATTTATTTTTTCTAAAGAATTTCAAAAATGAGGAAGTGTCATATCACATGAGACCACCAGGTTTAGTAACATGGAGGAAATGGTGCCCTTGATAAGTGCCGTCTCAGTAGTAGAGGGGACAAAAACCCAACCGGAATGAGTTAAGCAGAGGACGTGAGACAAGGAAGTGGATTCAGCAGTTGCAGGCAAGTCTTTCAGCTCTGTCTAAAGAAAAACGGAGTGGAGGGGGTGTCTGGGTGGCTCAGTTGGTTAAGCGTCTGCCTTTGGCTCAGGTCATGATCTCAGGGTCCTGGGATCGAGCCCCACATCGGGCTCCCTGCTCAGCAGGTAGCCTGCTTCTCCCTCTAGGCGACCTGGGGGCTCTGGTTAGCCTGCTTCTCCCTCTAGGCGACCTGGTTAAGCGACTGCCTTTGGTTCAGATCATCCTGGGGCCGAGTCCCATATCGGGTTCCCCCTGCTCTGCGGGGAGCCTGCCTCTCCCTCTGCCTGCCACTCCCCCTGCTTGTGCTCTATCTCTCTGTTAAATAAATAAATAAAATCTTTTTTTTTAAAATGGAGTGGAAGCTAGAAGGATAAGTAGAGTCCAGGAAGGTTTTTATTTTGTCTTTTAAGCAGGAGATATTAGAATACATCTTTCCCTCTAGATGTGTATCTCTCTGGACAGAGTAGGGACATTTGTGAAGAAGCAGTGATGCAGGAGAGGAGATAGTTGCAAGAGTTAATGAACTGAAAAAGAAGGGGACAGATACAGAGTATAAATATGTCTGATAGGTTGGAGCAAGGACATTTTATTATGATATAAGGAGGGAAGGGAAGGAGTATGGGTAGATTAACCAATGAAAAAACAATAAAAGAATTACAAGCCAGCTGCTTCTATTTTCCTAATGAAGACTGAGACAGGGTCCCAAGACAACAGCAGGAAGGGGTGAGGAGGAAAAGGCATAGTGCAGTAATTCTGGAGAGCAGGAAAGTGAAGGAAATATGGCTGCTGCTATGTTGAATGTCCATTTGGAGATTTGAGACGAAGAGTTCAAATAAGAACAGTTAGCACAGATGTTTTTCTCAAGTGCCAGCACAGAGTAGGTAGTTGTGGTTTTAACCAGGACTGGAACTCGGCCAGCCAAGTTCAGTGGGGATGAGTGTGCAACAATTAAGAATGAAGAGACAATTTTAGGGTTGCCTGGGTGGCTCAGCTGTTAAGCGTCTGCCTTTGGCTCAGGTCATGATCCCAGGGTCCTGGGATCGAGCCCCACATCAGGCTCCCTGCTTGGCGGGAAGCCTGCTTCTCCCTCTCCCACTCCCCCTGCTTATGTTCCCTCTCTCATGGTCTCTCTCTGTCAAATAAATAAATAAAATCTTAAAAAAAAAAAAAAACGAATGAAGAGACAATTTTAAATGCCCACAGTGATGAAACATGGCAGTTAAGCTGGAGTTGGAGGGAAGTTAGGCACCAGAGAAGATGACTGAAAGTGATGGTCAGTGGTTGGGAGAACTGAACAAGGTCAACAAACTTCTAGTGACTAGTAGAATATGTGAGGTAAAGGACAGAAGGAAGGGGTCAATAATGTGGTCCTGGGAGTAGACAGCCATAGAAGGAAAAGAACACACCATGGGGGGTGAGACAGTTGAAGAACTATGAGGCCAACTTTAGTTATGAGATAAATTCATTTTGAAATTTGGTAATATTTCAGTTTGCTGAATGGACTCTTTTTCCATGTTTCCCTGCTCCTTCCAAAGTCTAAAATGAATAATTAGAAAAGAATCATATAGTAAATAACCAGAAAATAACTTACTCCTATTAAGTAGTCCTGAATTTTTAAAATCTGTTAATTTTGTTTTACCCAGTAACCCAATATTTCCCTACAGAACCCTATTCTCAAGTAACACACTTTGGAAAATGCTGATCTAATGGGTTAGAAAAACACAAAGACCTTTGTAGATGTTATTTTATAATCTCTTGGATTGTCTAGTTAGTTAAAACAGACCTGTTATTTTTTGTCCCCTGAGCTTCACAAATAGTTAAAATAATTTACCTAGTTTGTGTTGGCCATACCAAAACTGAGAACAAAATCCATTTTCTACATCTGAAACCAAAGAGTCACTTGATAATCAAAACAGGGTTTGGGGGCACCTGAGTGGCTCAGTCAGTTAAGCGTCCAACTCTTGGTTTCAGCTCAGTTCATGATCTCCCAGTTGGGAAGGAGATCAGCTCTGCGGGGCTCCACACTCAGTGGGGAGTCTGCTTCCCCCTCCCTCTCCCTCTGCGCCCCCCCCCCCCCGCTCGTACTGTCTCTCTCACTCTGAAATAAATCTTTAAAAACAACAACAGAAACAGGGTTTTAATCGACTGCTAAGGAACTGACTCTCACATCTATTCAGCACTTTCCAGGACTGGCTTCACAGACATGAGACACAGGGACCCACACTTGGGGCTTTAATGCTCTGTAATCTACATCTTGCAAATTCTCAATAATTTTATCTTTGAATGTATAAGTGAAGTCCAATGAAACAATGAAGCACTGCCAGGGTTTGGAGCCTCTGCTCATGTTCCCTCCTCCCACCACCCCCCTGCCTCACCAGAAAGCATTCTCCGCCATCCGGCTCCTCCACCCCTGCCCAGCGATGTCTGCCAACCCGCCCCCCCCCCCCCAGCAGACGGCTAGACACAAACACAGAGAGGGTCAAAGTCAGAGGAGCACTTGGAGGGCACCAAGTTACAGCGAGGATGCCCACGCAATTGTGAGGGTCTGCACTGGCCACGGGAATATCCTTGTGTTTGAAGAAGGTGTATCATTAGATAGCAAATAAAGAACACCATGCTAGGTTGAGAGAAAGACTACAAAAGAAAGAAAAAAGCTTTATTCCTGATTTTTGGACAAGAGGCCCTGCAATTTCATTTTGTACTGTGCCTGCAAGTGGTAAGTAGCCCACCCTGGACATTCAGTATGGAGGAGGGGGAGGACGATAGTGAACAGGGAGAGGAAAAGGGTTAAGGAAAAAAAAGAAGGCAGACAAAAAGAATGCTTTTATCAAAAAGTTAATACTTTTATAGCACCTACTAAATTCAGGCAGTGTTCCAAGCGTTTTATATATTTTAACTTATTTAAACCTCTCAGCAATCCTTTGTGGTAAGTACTATGATTGCTCCATTTTACAGGTGAGGGGAGTGCAAGGCCCAGAGATTAAGTAACTGGCCTGGGGTCGCCCAGGTGGTAAGTGGCAGTGCCAGGATTCATACCCAGGTCGTTTCGCTTCAGAGTCTATAATTCTCCACAATTTTCTCATTGCACCTCTCTGCATCATACAGTAATGATAGACACTTGTACCTGCCTCTTTACTAATTTTGAAAGATGTTATTTTTACAAAGAACTTGCAGAGTATGAATTCAGTTTACTTATGCTTGCCCTCCCGCTCATAAAACTTTATTTAATTACTTATTGCTTAATTTAAGGATTGTCTTCTGCTTTAGTAACCCACCCTTAATGGAAGTGTTGAATAATCTTGACTTGGTGGTGTGAAGTGAGAGTTCTGATATTTAAAATGTTATCTGTGCTTAAGTAGACAACAAGCACCGGCAAGCATAATTTATTCACTCACCAATAATTATCTCGGCTGAGGATATGGGCCCGCACTTGGCCTGAAACCTTAATATAGAACAATCTTCACTGTATTTCCTGAATTCTGGAACTAGGTATTTATGCAAGACATAGTCTGTATGCAAAAGAGGCCATTAGGACTCAGGCAGGACCCAGCACTGTAATTCAGCAGAGGGGAAGGGAAGGCTGAGGAGGACATCCATGGAGCTACACTCCTACGTAGCCAATGTTCTTGCATAAGTTTCATTCCAAACTTCTGGCTTTTATATCTGCAGTCACCAGCCTCCCTGGACGGGCTCCTCTGGTGTTTAAGTCCCTGGACTCCCTGGTACAGAATTTTCTCCTCTTCGAGAAGAGAATCTTTTCCTCCTCAGACATCTATACCCTTTATCATCCATGCTGGATACATAAGGTTGGTGTTACACTGAGATTCTATTAAGGAAAAAAACCAATTTGCAGTACAAAGACTTATAAAGGGGAACTATTCCCATTAGAATAAATATTAGAAAGTGCACCTTCGTTGCCGGACCCTTGCCACCCAACAATGGTTATCAGTTAACACTGTCTCTAAACACATGGGATAATACTTGAAACAGACTATGTAAATAATAAATGAAGAAGCAAACACCAGAGGTGATCCTCCCTTCCTTTACGATGCTAATCTTGCAGTTGATGGAGAAATCGTGAAGCATTCCTGAGTAAGGTGGGTTGGGCAATAGTGAAGGGTAGGATGAGGTGGAGAGTTCAATTACATACATCTGCATTATTCAAAAATATACACCCAGGGGACACCTGGCTGGCTCAGTCAATAGAGCATATGACTCCTGATCTCAGAGTTAGGAGTTCAAGCCCCACACTGGGGGTGCAGATTACTCAGAATTAAATCTTTAAAAAAAAGTACACCCAGGAGCCTCCATGCAGACTGAGAGCTAGAAGTGGCATTTTCATGAAGGCCTGAAGGTCCAACTTCTTCCTTATCCTTTGTTCAGAGAGTAACAAAGAAAATGCTATTTACCTTCCACTAGGAATCTTGAGAATAACAGAATAACATACCTTTACCCCTTTACCCAACACTGTCCTACAACCAACACTGAAGGGTGAAAATATTCCAAGTTATGGGTAAAGGTATGCTATGCAAATGAGTGGTCCAAGTGGAGAATAAATAAGGCATGCAGGGATGAATCTGTAAGACACACAGCCCTTTCTGGCTTCACCAGTGGGTTGTCCAGTTGCCCTTTGACCCACAGACCTTCCATGGACCAGGTAATATAGAAGACCTAATAGGGAATGCCATTTTCTTCCTTCTCCTCCCCTGAGCTTTTACCCTATGGCTCCTCCTTGCCCTTCCCAAGCCAGAGCCCAGGTCTTAGAGTAAGTTCTATCCCCTACCCTCAAAAAACTAGAAAAGAGAATAGGAATGACCTCATGTGCCAATCCACCAGCCGAATTAGCACATTTTACATACAGATAAGTTAGCTTCCTTTAGTTGAATTGATTAAAATGCCACAGATAAGAATATCGGTCCAGATTTGGAATCCGTTGAATAAGGATGTTTGGGAGGACTCATATGACACCTTTCATTTTTCTTCCCCGCATAATCATTTCAAGTTATTATATTATCAATCTGCAAAAGCCTAAGCAATTAGATTTTTGTGAACTGTGAAATTTTTCCCTCTCCAATATAACAGCTTAGAATTTAGAATGGTATCATGTGCCTCTTCTAAGTGTTCAGTATTTAACTCTGTACAATTAAATACAGGACATTTTTGGCACAATCCCTGGACTAGGAACTGGCCTTGCCTCTCACCCTCTCCCAGACTGAACCTGCCCCCTGGGTCAAGCCAAGCAGAACAGGTCTTCTCCCGAGCAGGTCAGAGAAGGAGGCATTGTGGAGGGAAAGTGAGGCCCTGTGGAGAGTCAATGAAGTTGAAAATGTTTGTATTATTCATTATACATTTTTTAAAAGACTTTATTTATTTATTTGACAGAGAGAGAGCATGCAAGCAGGGGGAGCGGTAGGCAGAGGAAGAGGGAGAAGCAGGCTCCCCAACGAGCAGACAGCCCTAAGTGAGACACGATCCCAGGACCCTGGGATCATGACCTGAGCCAAAGGCAGACACTTAACCAACCGAGCCACCCAGGCACCCTTTAATCATACATTTTTTGAAAAAAATAATACATTTTCAATTTAACCCACACCTCTGGGTGTGCAGTAAACATATTTTGAAACTTAGAAAAGAATTTCACATACTCTTACAAATAGCATCGTTTCGTTTTTGCAACACCCTTTTTACTGGAATGGATATTTCCAGAACATCTGCATCTTGTTTGCTAAGGCATCATTATCGCCACCTGTTCTTGAAACCAATACATTGCAGATTGAGTATATCAATAATACAACATTTATGTATCATATTGAATCCCTCTGTGGCAATCTCAACAAGGAGCTTAATATCGGAGAATTTATAGAAAAGAAACATAGACTGTGGTAGATTGGAAACATTCCAAACTCTAAAAATAAAAATCCTAGGGATAAATACTAGGAATGTTGGCAGGTTTTAAAACTAGATAACTTCATTTATCTGGAAACAGTTGTCTAGAAATAGTAAGAATTTATTAGAGAACGCCACTGTTATGGTATAACTGGCAAATTCCAGAAATGCGTTTGAAACGTTTGGAAAATGGCTCACAGAGTCTTAAGCAGATGCTGGGACCAACCTTCCTCTGCTAATGGTTGGCTCTGCCTTGTCATTAGAGACCAATGTTTCAAATGTGGAATGACCAGGCATTCTGTGTGTTGAGTCAATGCTGTGGTGACCCCACGTGGGACTCAAGAAATAGGAGGCCCAGTCCTCCTTACAGTACTTAAAACTGAAATAAACACATTAGTGTGGCATATACAGAACAATAATCTAAAACATACTATACGTTATTATTAATAAACATATACTGAAGATTTACCAGTGTGCAGTGCACTGTGCAAAATTCTTGACACACATCATCTAGGGTAATCCCCACAATAAGACAACGAAGGAGGAGGAGAGAGAAGTAAACCAGTATGTCCCATATCATGCCACTAAGTCTTGTGAAGCAGGCCTTCAAACCCTGGCTGTCTGCCTTAGTCCAAGGCTGTGGCTTTCCGTGGCCTCTCCCGCCTTCGAGCGCACACAGCACTACCACAGCTCTTGGCGCTCCAGGAATTCAGAGATGCGGGCAAACGGCTTAGGAAGATGCCTCTTCCCCTTGCCCACCAAAGTGGTTTGAAGTTTTGTGTTTTGAAATAGGAAGTTTATGGGATGCCCAGGTGGAATAAGAGAGAAACCAGCTGTTCGCTCTTCGACACACAGGAACCAGGAGCCACAAGCCCGTCTGATTGAAAGGCTGTCGTGACTCTGGTTTCACGCTGGTGGGGATTTCTCCGTGCTACGGTCTCACAGGGTGATGGGAGCCCTGTGCTCAGCATTTCTCAACCTCTTCCTGCGAGAGGCCAGGTTAGCAGTGTGCAACAGGGAGAAACCGAAGCAGAGACACAGGCAACAGAAAGCAGATAATCAGCAGAAAAATACTGTCAGGGGAAGAAACGGAATGGATCTGACAGAACGCGGGGTCTCCTTTTTTCCTGCCAAATACCTACGTGGATGTCATTTCCTTAAGTACGCCAGCCTCGTAAATCATGACATCTTCAGAGTGGAAAGTTGGCATTTTGTGAAAGGCAAGGTCTTATCGCTTGTTGGCCCAACTGGTGGCCAGCTCTTCGAACAACTTTGCAAGACAAGTATTATCATTCCCATTTTAAAGATTAGGATACTGAGGCTTGGAGAAGCCCCAGGTACCCAGCTGCCTTCTACCACGTGCATTCTACCCCACGAATCAACAGTGTTTTAAGTATTTTCAAATGTAACCACAGTAACAGCTGTTGAACCCACTGTACTGTACCAAGCAGCAGAAACATCTACTATAAAACAGTGAGTAGCTCTGCCAGTTACATACTAAGAAAGCGGAAATAACCCAGTTGAGTAAATCTCCGAAACCACATCCTGGGGACTTCCCAGGCCTTGTCACTAAACTAAAGCCAGCCTGGTGGCAGCCGTGACTCAAGATGCCCAATGCATACAGACACAGCCCGGATCAGTGCGTTTCTATAGCATTCACTGAGTCTTAACAAAAACAACACCTAACACCCAAGCTCCCAATCCAGGCTGATTCTTCTCTTTTTTTCCTGTCCTTTGAGATCCAAAGTTCAATGATAAACTATTTATTACTGACCCAACCTTTTCCCCTGGCCCAGCAGTCTCCCAGGAGATGCTCTGGCTCCGTTTTCCCAGGCGTTGTCAGGCATTATCTGTGGCTCCAGTAACTCCTGTGTTTGTCTGCAATTGCTGCAGGCAGATGTCTGAGAATCACCCACTGACAGATTTACGTTCGTCAATCTCTGAAACACCCTCCGCCCCCACTCCCAAATCATATCATACGTGTGGGTGAAAGCACTCGGAGGCCAAGTGCACCAGGCCCTCTCAAGTACATGCAAAGCTAAGACACGGAATTGCAATGGCATCCCGCCTGCCTGCCCTCCCTCCACTGTGTTTCCTCATAAACCCTGGGCTCCTCCGCAGCGCACGTTTCCCTGGCCTGCTTTCTTCCCAAGATCTGGAAAGACGCGGGCCTCCAGGCTTTTGAAACAAGATTAAAAGGTCTCTTTTACAGCTCTTGTGGAAAAACTCCACAGAGGAAACGTGGTTGGCAGGTAGAAAAACCGGGACCTGTCTCCTTGAAAATCACAGCTGTGTTATCTTTTTCCTCCACTGATCGCTTCCAGATTATCACTCAGGGCAGCCGGCCAATTAGCCAGTCCTCCATGTCACAGGGCCCGTCTCGGGCAACAGCTCATTTCTGCACCAAAGGGAAGGCATTTGAAGATGTGTAGCCCGGCAGGCGAAGTGCGGAGCCCGGGGAGGGAGACGTGTGAGGGTGCCCTCGCCCCGGCAAGTCGGCACACGAAGGGGAATCAGGAGCTGGTGCAGGCAGGAAGTTTACCAAAGCCCGGGGACGAGGCCAAACACAAAAGATTCCTTTCTGAGGGGAAAGAGGATTGAAACTGCAGGGAGAAACAAAATAGCAACACAGTCCGTGGGAACCTCGCAGTGATGAAATCTGTTGTTGGAGAACAGAACCCTTTATTCCGTGTCTCCTGCCTGGTTTTGGCGAGCAAGGCCTCTGCAGAGCATCTTCCTCAGGATTCTCTGGCACCTGGCTGTGGCTCAGGTCTGACCTTGGGGAGTGGTCCACAGAAGGCAGCCACCTCGGCTTCAGATGACTGGGGCAAGCAGCCCTCACTGAGACTTCTCCAGAAAGATTGGTCAGACCAAGACGCTGGCTGCTCCAAAGTCCATTCCTTGAAGTTCTTTAAGCTGGTGGTGTAGTAGGAATGGAGGCCTACAGGAGGAAGACTGGGGCCAGATTCCCCACTTGTGGTGACAATGCAAACAAATCATGCCCCCAGGAAGTCACTGTTTTGATAGGAATCGTCAAGACATTGACTTACGTACCTACAGCTGCTGGAACTACACTAAGCACCAAGGACAAAGTCTCTCCCACTGATTTAAAGGCCTTTGCTCAGCAGCTTTCAAACTGCCCTGAGGGGTCCCAGTGTCTCACAGGGTGTTAATAGTCTTGTTATGAAAATAAGTTCCTATCACTGGAATAAGCTTAGAAAATGCTTCCATAAACAAAGCTGAACAAGATTCATTGCTGTTGGGCTCTTCACAGCCCTCAGCAAAATCTGCCAAATGTATTGACTATAAAGCCCTTTTAACAAACACAACAGACTTCTTTTTTTTTTTTCAAATATTTTTCTTGAAGTTCTAGTTAGTTAACATGCAGTGCAATATTGGTTTCAGGAGTAGAATTTAGTGATTCATCACTTATATATAAAACCCAGCAGTGCTCATCACATCAAGTGCCCTCCTTAATGCCCATCATCCACTTAGCCCATCCCCCACCCACCTCCCTCCATCAAGCCTCAGTTAACACAACAGACTTCCTAATATCTAACTGGACACCAGTGATCCAGGGCACACAGTTTGGGAAGAACTGCTATCACTCTCAATCAAAAGACAATGGGGACCCAGGGCAATAATCCTCTTCCGGAAGTGAGCTTCTAGTATTCTTTTCCTTGGGGTGGGTGTGTCACTCCTCACTGACCCTTACTTCAAAGTGTATGAACTATTATTACAGAGGCATCTGTTGGTCACCAAGCTGAGCATGCTGACTATGTCAAAGATAACATCCCATTATATCTCACAACAATCAATGGGACAAGTATTACTCTTCCATTTTTGATGGGCAATGAAAATCAGAGAGAGAGGTTAAGGTCACAAAAGAGTGGTGCTTTAAAGCTCCATACCTAGGGATGGGTTACATGGGTGATGGGGATTAAGGAGGGCATTTGTTGTGATGAGCACTGAGTGTTGTACGGAAGTGATGAATCACTAAATTCTACACCTGAAACTAATATTACACTGTATGTTAACTAACTGGAATTTAAATAAAAACTGGAAAAAGAAAGAAAGCAAGCTCCATACCTAGAAGGACCAAGATTCGCACCCTACAATCAACAGTAAGAAATCAACTTTCTTCGCTTACACAAAGTAGTGAAGACAGGTAATGAGGACAGGGCCATCTCTAATGGAAAAACACCCAGTTGCCTAATACTTAAATTTCCATCTTTTGAATGCAAAGAGCCCTGTAGCATATCACCTTAAAGTGTTTTTCCTAAGACATGTCTGACTTAATAAGGCTCTTGTACCTCTAATTATTAATTAGGATTTTTCGCCAAATATGCACAAGACAACGTGTGTGATTTTTCCTTACATAGCTACAAGATCAGCAGGATAACCTCTCTTCAAAGGCGGCAGATATCTGCTCTTTCCTTGGAAACACAGATATGTTTCCTTAAAAATGAGGCCCTAGCTGAAGCTCCCCTAAAAATCAGCCCCTAATAATTCTTTTCTGAAACATTCTGCAAACTTTTATGGCGGTTGCTTTGGCATAGCCGGTATTTTTTCAGTGGTGTCAAGGTTTTGTGCTTACCTATTCCTATTAAAATTATATATTTTTGCAGTTCCCAATAAAACTCATTGTATGGTATGCTAGAATAAATCTCAAAATCTCCCTGAAGTGCTAGAAACTTTCAGATATATGTCTATTAAATTTTTATTTCTTGAGCAAGTTGCTTGTGTGCCAAAATATGCATTTCATTGCTAGAATGGTCATAAGTCCACAAAGCTGTGGTAGAACCACAGAGGAACACTGGGTTGTCCTTTGCTAAAAATCCATATCCACTGAGCTGGAAGTGGCCATTCCAGCCTTCCAAAGAAACTCCTGAAGTGGCTGTTCACCTGGGTATCTCCCACTCCTCAAATATGCTGGGCACTCCAAATATATTTGTTCAACTGAAGTTGTTATCCCAGAAACAGAAGATCAGATTTTTCCCCCTTAGAATGGTTTAAGGTTTTTACCATATGTCCAGGGTACCAATAGAGTCAGGTTCTCTTTTACCCTTAGAACAGTGAATCACAAGCCAAAGCTAATAAAAATACTTTCTGTTAAGGCTAGGATGAATAATTTTTAACTCTACCATCAAAGAGGCAAGACAAAAAGCCTATGGGTAAAACGGGTAGGAAGACAGATTTCAGATTAACATCAGAAAGCTCTTTCCAGCAGCTTGTGTCAGTGCTACAAACTACCAGAAGATGGGTGAGTAAGCTCATGAGGTAGGAAGGTCTCTGTTTCTGGAAGTATCCAAGAATGTCCAGATCAGTGGCTCTCAAAGCATGGTCTCCAGACCAGCAACATCACCATCACCTGGGGACTTGTTAGAAATGAAAACTCTCAGGTCCCACCCTAGACCCACAGATTCAAAAACCCCGGAGCTAAGGTTCAACACTCTGGTTTTAACATGCCCTCCAGGTGATTCCGATGCCTGCTAAAATTGGAGAAACACTGGCGAAAACACCACATGGCAAGAATAATGCGAAGAAGATTCAACCAACAGATGAGTAATTGGACTGGATGACCATTCAACCCTGTAGTTCCATGAGCCCAATAAGGTTCTTTGGCCTGCATTATTTCCTTTTTGGGAAATGAGGAACCAACAGCTTACCAACACTTAGGCTTGACCCCTGGGCAACACTTTGAATTATGTAAAGGAACTAAAATATATTATCACAGCTGTTATAAATCCTGACATTCAAATCTTCCGAGGAGCTTTAAAAAAAAAAAAAAACAAAAACCAGTACCTGGTCACCCAGAATCTCTGGAGACAGGGTCCCAGGCCTACTTTTTGCCAGGTACTTTCACGTCAATTAACTCATTTGGTCTCCAAAATAATCCTATCTCCACGGTAATCTTAGGAGACAAGTATTACTGCCATCTCTATTTTTACAGATGGAAACTGAGGCATAAAGTGGTTGAGTGACTTGTCCAAGTTTACAGAGCCAGGAAATGCCTGAAATGGGATTCAAGCCCAAGTCTCAAGATCCATGTTCTTTCTCCTCCATCCACTTTTGTTCTGCGTTCCATGTCAGAGACTTTCTGGGTACATGTGGTCCTCCAAGCCACCGTCTCCCCACCCTTGGTGGCAGGTCTGGTCACAGCAACCCTCCAGCTCTTGTCACTGTACCCTCCTCCTCTCTGCAAAATCTTGGCGGTGGGTGTTTTATTCTCTCACAAAGATGCTTGCAGTTGGCTACCCTCAAATCCACCCTCCCTGAGCAAACTAAAAAGCTACCTTTGAGTTGTGATAGGAGAGCAACCAGAAGCCAGCTGGGAACTGATCACTAAAATTCTACTTCTCTACCAATCAGCTAAATATTTTCATTCACCAAAATGAAAATGACCTTAAAGGAGGAGCACCTTAACTTGGTAACTACCAATTATATCTGAGAGTCTGAATTCACCAAGTAGATCTTTTCCAGCTCCAAAGAGGGTCTCTCTGTGAGGTAGAGGAACAAAGGGGTACAGGGCACAAGATCTTTCCAAGGAGGACTGTGAAGGAGGTAGAAGGAGAGAGGTAACAGCCAAGAGCACCATGGGAAGTACAAAGGGCCTGAGAGACGGGGCCACAGAGCAGGAAAACTGTCACTGAAAAGGGCAGGATGAGGACAGCAGAGATCATGCCCACCCCCCGAGGATTTTGCTGAGGGGGCGGTCCTGGTCCCTCCCGCCATGCTCTGGTTGTTTGAGTCAGAGCCTTTAATTATAAGCAACAGAAGTCCAGAGAGGTGATGTTACTTGCCCAAGATCACACTGGCCAGGCACTAGCATAGCCAGAACTAGCTCCCAGCGCTCCTGACTTTCCTTTTCCTAAAGGAATGGGCCTTAGTGGGAGACGAAAGCAGTCAGTCAGTAAGAAACTGAGGAAAATTAAAGAAAGAGACCAACTACATCAGTGGCTACACTAATTTGCTGAAGTAGAATATAAAGTACATTCTATGTGACTAAGTTTTTTTAAATATAAAAGGAAGACAGCTCCAAGGGTCTGTTTCTGATCGCTGTTCCACAAAACAGGTGACCAGGAGACTATAGGGATATGTCTCAAAACACAGCACAAGATTTTAACTGCTCGGTTCCCTTTGGTTTTAATGATGTGGCCACAGCTAAAACTGCATTATTTCTTTGAAAATAGATTCTAATGGCCCAAGAGTCCATGAAAAAGGACCTGAGACAGAATTTCTTAGGTGGGAAGCCATCTGAGGGGTGCCTGGTCACAATGCTATCTGCACTGTCTTCTTAAATGCTGCCTAGGCCCACCTTCTCTGGTCTCAAAAGAACACTTTTTGTTTGCATTTAAAATATCTGTTCTTGGGCGCCTGGGTGGTGCAGTCAGCTAAGCATCTGACTCTTAGTTTCGGTTCAGGTCGTGATCTCAGGGTCATGGGATTGAGCCCCAACTTGGTCTCCTGCTCAGTGGGGAGTCTGTTTCTCCCACTCCCTCTGCCCCTCCCCCCCATGCTCATTCATGCTTGTGCGCTCTCTCTCTCTCTCAAATAAATAAATCTTAAAATATCTGTTGTTGGGGTGCCTGGCTGGCTCAGCTGGAAGCACACCCAACTCTTGATCTCAGGGTCATGAGTTCAAGCCCCACGTTGGGTGGACAGATTACTTAAATAAATAAAACTTTAAAAATAAATACAGGGGCGCCTGGGTGGCTCAGTCGGTTAAGCATCCACTTGATTTAGGCTCAGATCATGTTCTCAGGATCCTGGGATTGAGCCCTGGGTCGGCCTCCCTGCTCACTGGGAGTCTTCTTGTCTCCCTCTTCCTCTGTCCCTCCCGCCGTGGGCACACATACTCTCTCTCTTAAATAAATAAACAATTTTTTTAAAAAAATAAAGAAATAAAAATAAAATACATTAAATTTAATTTAATATCTGTTCTTTAAAAGAGATTAAAGAGACAACAAACAAATATCACATGTGGATCCTGACTGAAACAAAATGACAGTGAATGGATATTTTTGAGATGACTGGGAAAATTATATTATGGTCTGACTTTTAAAGATTTATTTTATTTATTTATTTATTTGAGAGATAGCGAGCACAGAGCGCATGTGCGCACGGGGGGAGGGGCAGAGGAAAATGATCTCAAGCAGACACCACGCTGAGCACAGAGCCCGAAGCGGAGCTCTATCCCAGGACCCTGAGATCATGACCTGAGCAGAAATCAAGAGTAAGACAGTTAATTGACTGAGCCACCCAGGGCGCCCCCACGATCTGAATTTTAGATGACATAAAACTCTTTTTGTTAAATGTTTCAATGGCATTGTAATTCTTTTTTTTTAACTGTTCATATACTTTAAAACACTGAAGTATGTGGAGGTAAAACAACAGGATGTCAGTGTTTTTAAAATAATTCAACCAAAAAGAGAGGGAAGGGAGAGGAGTAGATGAAGAAAATGTGGTAAGATTTTAACAATTAGGTAAACATACTTTCGCGTATGTTTGAAATTTTAAAATATAAAAAATCCTTATACAAACATACATATACATATATATGTAGTGTGTGTGTATATATATGTATGTATGTATATATCTACCTGCTCTTGCAATTACTCCAGAGAGCAAAATTTATGTCAAACTTTTAAAGTTTCATATCTGAAAAGAATTTAGATCTTATCCAGTTCATTCCATAATCCCTGTTTCCCAGATGAGGGATCTGAGACCCCCCCCCTCCCCAGAGCTCTTCCAACTCTTTAGTGGTTTAGCCAAGACGAGACTCTGGTTCTCCAGACTTTCAGGCCAGAATTCCTACACCCAACAGCCATCAAAAAGTGTAAACACATTGCTTTCTAATCCTTGTGTTATAAACTCTCAGACAAGGTACCTCACAGTGATTATTTTGCAGGAGTGAAACTGGTCAAAGGATAAAGGAACACCTCCTTTGCTCATTCTGAGTATATTTCTGCGTAAAATGATTCTCCTCCATTCTCTCCAGCTTACCCACCACCACTCTCTCTTCCATTCTTTCCTCATCCCCCAGCCACCCCCTTCATTGTCCAGCCTTTTTGCATCCTTCGCTCTTTTGAGCTCATGCTACACGTTGAGACATCTGTGTCCATCCTCCAATGTTAGCTCCTCCTGCTGAAATCTGGCTTAGTTTCAAAGCCCAGAGCAATTCAGCTGTCTCCAGGAAGTCTCTCTCTCCCATCTCCGGACAACCCCAGCCCTTGGTCTCAGCCTCTGTTATAGTTCTTGTCACCTTCCTTCTTTATGATTAGGCACATGTATGTTCTGCTCTTTCAGTAGTCTGTATACTGTGATGCGGTGACAGAAATTAGAAGGGAAATAGGGAGTCAGGACCAAAGAGGCCCCATATAGAACCAGAAACTACCTGGAGATATGGCTGGTTCAGGAAATGATGAGGGAGGGAGGTAAAGCTTTGAGCCAAAATCCCAATGTGATTTCCAGTGGGTATAAAGGAAGCCTACACTTTTCCTAGCTGGGAAAAGCAGGATCTAAGAGCAGCCAACCTAAAGGAAAAGACTGGTGGGCTCTCTTGGTATTGACAAAATCAATGACAGCTCAGTAATTGGGTGGCCAGGCAACACCAACCAGGCCTTCAGACTGGGAAGCTGGTGAAGGGTAAGCAAGATGTCAGCCGAGGTCCTGGGTAGAGGTCAAGCCTGTCCCCCAGCAAAGGAAAGTAGGCATGAACCAGGGGCACAAGCCAAAAACCCAGGCAAACCAGCTGGACATGTGTGGTGAGACAAGGAGAAAAGAGGATACCTGGAGGCTAAGGCTCTATGGGCAGGTGCCCCGGGCTTGTTAATGCTGCTTATATTTATTGAGCATGTACTCTGAGCCAGATCTTGGAGATACAGGGTTATATTAGTCAGTGTTATCCAGAGAAACAGAACCAACAGGGCATACATATACAGAGAGAGAGAAAGATTTGTTATAAGCAATTGGCTCATGCAATTATGGAGGTTGATAAATCCAAAATCTCCAGCGTGGGGCTGGCAGCCTAGAGACCCAGGAGAAGTGATATTCCAATTTGAGTGTAAAGGCAGTCTGCTGTGGAACTCTTGCTCAGAGTTCTATTTTTTGTTGTTGTATACATGCCTTCAACTGATTGGATGAGGCCCACCCATTCAAGTATGGAGGGCAATTTGTTTTACTCAAAGTCCACTGATTTAAACGTTAATACTACCTAAAAATACCCTCAAAGAAACACCCAGAGTAATGTCTGACCAAGTATCTGGTGGCCTACACAAACCGACACTTAAAATTAAACATCACAAGCGACGAACAGAAAAAGTCTCAACTGCAGGAACTAGAAGACTAACAAAAGGCCTCATACCTGGATGATGACGCAGGTCCTGATATTCCCACCATGGTCAGGAGAGAACTGGCCCAGAAGCTGGTAGCGCCGGACCTGAAGGGGCTGTGCTGGTACCTGGCAAGGAAGAGACAACTCCATAAGCACTTTGAGGGGAGGGACCAAGCCTGTCCCCACTATAACACAAACGGTGGTTCGTCCCCTGTCCCCATTACCAGCTCCACTACTAACTACCTTAGACAAGTTACTTTACTCTCTGTACCTCAGTCTTCTCCTCTGTAAAATGGGGATAGCAGGACTATCTAAATCAAATGAGATAAACCTAAATTCAATGAGTTAAATATCTGTAAAGCACAAAAATAGGTGTAAGGCCAGGCACTATATAAGTACTATAGAGTTGGTTACTAGCACTATTCGCAAGCACTCCCGCAGCTTATGTATTGTGCTCTACCTAACAGGTACTTAGGAAATTTCAAATTGGATTTTTTTTTTCTTCAAATAGTGCAAAATAAGAAGGAACTAGTTACACCTGGCTGGCTCAGTCAGTAGAGCATATGACTTGATATCAGGGTCATGAGTTCGAGCCCCATGCTGGCATAGAGAGCTCACTTAAAAATAAAAAAAATAATAAGAAGAAGATTTTTAGGGGCACTTGGATGGCTCAGTCCGTTAAGCGTCCGACTCTTGATTTCGGCGCAGGTCACGATCTCGGGATTGTGGGATGGAGCCTCACATCGGGCTCTGCATTCAGCGAGAAGTCTGCTAGAGATTCTCTCTCTCCTTCTCCCTCCCCAGCGCTCATGCATTCTCACTCTCTCTCTTTCTCTAAAATATTAAATAAATCTTTTTTAAAAATGTAAAGATTTTAAAAAGAAGGAACTAAACCATGTAAAGATTCTGTCTTACACTTCAGTCCCATGTTTTTAAAAAGACAAATCCAGGGGCGCCTGGGTGGCTCAGTCAGTTCAGTGTCTGCCTTTGGCTCAGGTCATAATCCAGGGTCCTGGGATCGAGCCCACATCTGGCTACCTGCTCAACAGAAGTCTGCTTCTCCCTCTGTCCCTCCCCCCCCCCGAGAGTACTCTCGTTCTCTCTCTCAAATAAATAAAATCTTTAAAAATAATGACAAATTTATTTGTTACCTAATTAGAACCCTTCTAAGATTTCCTGTTGCCTTAGGAAACAAATCCAAATCCCTTCTGAGGCCACTAAGGCCTGCCTGATTTGCCCTGGGTATGTCTCCCTATACTCACCTCCTACCTCTAACCTCCAGGATTCCCAGGCTCCAGTCATACCAGTTTTCTCTCTGTTTCCTGGATTGTCTTCAGCACCACTGGAGGGCTCTTCCCTATGCCTGGAGCCACCCTTGGGCCCCGTCCTGCTTACCTGCCAACCCCCAGCCATCATTTGGGACTCAGTTTAAAGAAAAGTACCCCCAAGACCAAGTTAACTGCCTCCACCATGTGCTTCTGTTGTCCCTGCTTTTCTTTGTGTACTAGTCAGTATCACGTGGAATCAGATGCTCAATCACCGTCCTCCTCCATAAGATCAGGGACCAAGTCCGTATCATTCACAGCTGAACCCTTGGAACCCAGCACAGTTCCAGGCACACAGTGCTCAACAAATACATTGAGAGATTTTAATAAATCTGGAGATGACAGATTTCAGCTTTTAGCCAAGCCCACCTGATTTGTGGTAGCCCTGAAACGCCAGGTTGAGAAGGACCCTGAAGTCATGTCGTGTCATGGCTGTGAAACCTCTTCCATGGCTGAGGGGTCCTGGGGGAGGAGCAAGGCCATCTGACATCCATCCCTATATCTGCAAAGAGTTAATATCTCATATAACACTGCTCTAAGTTTAATAGCAAACAAAAAAGTGTAAAGATAAAGCACAGGGGTGGCTCTAATCTGAACAGGCGGTACTTCAGAGCTACACGTATACTACAAGTTCAAGGAAGCCAAAATACTGCCATCTGTCAGATGTCAATTTCAATTGTCATTCTCACATCTCGTAGTATTCATTCATCCCTTTTTAGGGCTATAAAATCGTATCTGTATGTACTGATACACACAGATTGTTTTTTACCTCCCTTTTAGAATCACGTGCCGTTGTGAACAAGAAAGACTTTTGATTTGGGTGTTTGCCCTGGGGGACACCAACTCACCTAGGAATAAGCTGTAGGCTCAGAAAGGAGCCAAGCTTGTGGAGGAGAAAGCTGGCAGGGTTGTCAGAAACTTCAGAATCCTGCAATGGCCTGTATGATGGCTACGCGGGATGGCCCATACCTTTCCTAGCCTCAGTGTCCTCGGCAAAATGGAGACCTATGAAAGAATAACCCAGTAGGCACATGGAGAGCACTCAGTGATAACTATTATAGCTCACATTCAATTTGATAGTTGGGTTTCTGCTGACTGTGAACATAAACAGCAACTATTACAATTAATAACACTTTGGCTGGCAGCAGCTAGAGCCAGGAGAGAGTCTGGCATCTAACCCAGGGGGCGCAAAGATATCATATAGGGATACTCACTGCCACACTGGTTACAATAATGAAAAACTGCAATTATCTAACCTGCTATGAGCACCAAAATGGCTAAATAAAAGCAAGCCTGCAGAAAAGAATGATCTCATTTTTTGAAAAATAAAATCTGGGCATGTTATGTCCATTTACTCACACACATGCACACACACACAACATTCTGGGTGTACAGACAAATACCTAGATGGATTCCCATATGCCTGAACAATAGTGACTTTCAGGGAAGCACCCAATACTTCTGTATCATTTGAATTAGTTGACAAGGCCATGTATTACCCCATCAATCAATCACCCTATAAGTACGTAAATGAATGCATGAATAATGGTTCTGCGTGTGGGGGTGGTTTCCCCACACCACCAAACAATTTTCTGACACCAGCTGGGGGTCCTACAATTCAACTCAGGTCCACCACTACTGGAGACGGTATCAGATCCCACAGGTGAAGGGCTCAGTCTCGCAAGACTGCCCCTCCCCTTTCATGTGCCAACTGCAAGTCCACGTTGTTACAGGTACTTCTGACCCACTGGCTACAGACTGAAGGTTCCAACAGTCCCTCTCCTTGAGTTTCATTCATGTCCTCCAGTGCCCACAGAACTTAAACATTTTACTTACTAGATTACCAGTTTATTATAAGAGGATACAACTCAGGAAGAGCCAGGTAGAAGAGATGCATAGGGCAAGGTATGGGGAAAGGGCACGGAACTTCCATGCTCTCTCCAAGCATGCCACACCCCCCAAATCTCCACGAGCTCATCAACCTGGAACCTTCCTGAACCTCATCCATTTGGGTTGTATGGAGACTTTATTACTTAGGCATTGATTAAGTCATTGGCGGTTGGCACCTGAACTCAATCTAAACCTCTAACTACAAGGTTACCCCCCCTCCAATCAGATCCCAACCTTAGGTGATCGAAGGGCTATCCCAAAGTCACCTAATTAACATAACAAAAGGCATAACATAACATTTGTGTCCTTTCCTTTTTTTTTTTTTTAAGATTTTATTTATTTATTTGTCAGAGACAGCACAAGCAGGGGGAGCAGCAGGCAGAGGCAGGGGGAGAAGCAGGCTCCCTGCTGAGCCTGAAGCAGAACTCTATCCCAGGACCCTGGGTTCATGACCTAAGCCAGAGACAGACCCTTAACCAACTGAGCCAGCCAGGCGTCCCTGGATGATTTTCATCATTTAGGAAATTCCAAAAGTTTTAGGAGCTCTATGCCAGAAACAGGATGAAGACTAAATATGTATTTCTTATTATAAATCACGATAGCACATGAAAAAGTCAGTTAAATAAAATAATAAAGTTTTAAAATAAGTCAAGCAGATAGGTGATAGTTACCATGAAGGCTAATACGAAGGAAGCCAAGAGAGGCTGGGAAAGCACCGCTACAGGGAAATATAAACAGATGAGTCACCATCCATTCAAGTCAATGAAGTCACCTCAGGAGTCCTCAAGGTGTCAGCAAATTCCTTCTCATGGGCACACTCCTCACTGTGTCACACTAGGAAAGCCCAAAGGGAAGACGACAGCTTTGGGTTAAGTACCCACTCCTCACACCTGCTGGGACTGAACTACAGAGAAAGTTCCCAGGGAGAACTGGGTAACTCTGACATCTCCCTGATGTTGAAGGAAATAAGAGGTTGTCCTCCAGACCTTGTTCAGTAGTGGAAAGCAGGTTTTCCTGGGATATTGTCTGAGGAGACTCAGAGAAGAAGAAAGAAAGTCCGGAGAAGAGATGCCAAAAAGCCTGGAGATGAGAAAGCCAAGGTGTGAATTCAGAATTGTGTTCCAACATGAAACCAGGAGAAGCTATGGAAGTGAACTGTAAAAAGAAGTAGACTTGAACTTCACTGGAAGAGGAATGCTAAATATTCCAGGTTATGTTTTAGGAGAAATTGGCAACTCATAGCTCTGTAACTTAGGACAGGTGACTGGCAAAGATAAACTTTTTAAAAAGCTGTATTTTTTCCTAATTATTTAATTTGACAAGCGTGTTGCAAGTTTGGGAACTATGAACGTGTCAATGAAGAAAATCATGCATAAATACACTCCTCAGAAATAATCGCTATACACACTTGGATGCATATACTTCTGCCTTTTATTTCCACAAATGTTATGTGTTATCAAGAACAGAATCATATAGTATTTACTGTCTTACAGCCTGTTTTTTCCTGCACCTCACAGTATATCATGAAAATGTTTCCATTCAAATCACGCTTCCACAATGCGAGTTTTAATAACGCTGCAATATTCCATGATACAGGGATATTATCATTGATCTACTACTAGCCCCCAATTATTGGTTATTTGTTGTTTCTTTTTTTTTACTTATAAATAACACTAATATTTGCACCTGCCTCTCATTTTCTTAGAGATTTCCTAAGTGAAAGAGATACGAAAAATCTGCAGTTTTCCATAACCACGGCGAGACTGTACTTCAGAAAAGAACGAACAGACACCTCCACCAGCAGGGTAGGAAAGTGGTTTTCCTTCCATCTTTCCACACTCACCAAAATCAGGTATTAGCATTTGTTGCAGGAAAGGGGGGATGGGAGGGAGGCGATGAGGAGCAATTTAATAGGGAGAAACGACAACTTGTTTAAATGGTAATTTCTTTGCTTACGTGTTGAAGTTGAGCATTTTCCACATGCTGGTCATTAGCTGGATTCTCACAAATCCTCTACTCCTAGGAGTCTATGATTGGGACAGAGTTTGACGCCTGATGTGAACGGGATTCGGTTTAAAACGCTACCAGAGTCTATGAAGCCGAGAATCTCGCGCATGCGTCCTCCGGGGCCACGAACTTCACGGGGAGACGGCTCTCTTCCAACCGCGTGATTTACAGAAGACCGGAACTTATCTCTTGACCAATGAACATTCGCCGAGAATCCCTCCCGGTCCTTCCGCCAATGAACTTCCTGCTTGGACTCTGGCCGGACTTGCCCTTCTTTGTGCTCCTTGCCTTTAAGTAGAGCCACCCCAAGCCTTGGCACTGGCTACAAGCTCGCTACGGCCTCCGTATCCCGAATCGGAGTTCTTATGCTATTCCTGAATAAACGTAGTTTCTGGTCATTCACGCTTGCCTCACTATCGATTTATATTGACAATAGTTAAGTCATGATCTTCTGTGCTCAGGTTGCAACAAAATTTTTAGACACACCCCCCCCCCACCTTTTTTTTCTTTCCCTAAGACTGGTATGAAAGAATATTCAACCTAAAATGGTACTGGAGGATATGAAATGGAGAATCCTACGCATGCAACCTCGGGAACACACCACTTGAGAGTTGAAGAGACTGATTTTCCATAAATGCCTAAACTACAGAAAACCAGAATTTACCGCCAGACCAATGAACATCTACCAAGAATCTCTCCCAGTCCTCAAGCCAATGAACTTACCGCTTGGGGTCTGGCTGGACATCCCAGCCCTGTTTGCAACTCCTTGTTCAGTAGACACCCCAATCCCTCAGCGCAGTGGCCTGTAGCTTGCTCCAGTCTGCATTTTCTGAATCACAATGCCTCTGCTATTCAAGAATAAACTCATTTTCTGGTAATTCAAACTTTCCTCAGTTTACCTCTTTATTTAGGTTGACACTGGGATCATATCTTTAATAGAAGACTTTTAGATAAAACAGGATGAAGCCCTATGTTTATTCTTGCTATCATGAGGTACTATGATAACAATGTTTCATTTGTACATTTGAGCTGAATTATAACATTTGAATGCCGGTATTGGACTCATAAAAAAGCAGCTGTTCTTTTGAGCTATTTATTCTCTTATTAACAAGATTGCCTTGTTTTATATTAAAACTATATTTATTTTATTTCACTTTTATTGCCAATGTAAATTAAATGGGTATTTTTCTTTGCATTTATTTAAACTTTATTTTTGAACACTTGTGCATAAAATATTATAAAATCCAGCTAACATTAATCAGGTCCACATTTCTCAAATTCTTATTTGCAATAGCATTAACTTAAATATGTATGTATATGTGTATATTTTGGATTGTTTCCATAAGGTTTTAGAAAGCGAGAAATTGGCCACAGGGACGCAAAACTGATTATTTCTATCAATCCTATTCTTTTACTGACTCATAGAAGTTCCAACACAATATACAATTCCTATTCATCTTCAACAACGATGCAAATATTTGTGTTAAACAGCCTAATCAGAAAGCACGTATACATTTATTAGGTGTTCGTGTATTTTTACATACGGCAAAGTTAGGAAACCAAAGAGAACAGTCCCTCTATATTAAAATGCTTGCACGTTAACTAGATAAAGACTGAATCAGTCCTCCTCCTGATTTATTGTTATAGTATTTTTAAAGAATGTTTTATTGCTTCTTTCTTGTAGTAAAATGAAACTGTAATCGTATGTTACTTTGTTTTTCTATTGGGTTTTAGTTAACTGTGCCAAGATGTAAGTGAGGGCCCAAATTTTCAGCTGACCTCAAAAATTATGCCTATGAATTGGACAGATCGACCATTACATTTTCGAGGGTCAACAGCACTTACCCAAATAAATAAGGTTCATACAGGTCTGCTTACTAAACATATATTGTACAAACATTTGGAATTAGACAGGCTGCAAGTAATACAACAGTAGGACTAGGAAATTAGATCTCTGCTGTGAATTTTTTTTACAAATCAGTGAGGGAAGGTGGAGAGCAGCTCTATATTCTGCCATCATCTTATGAAACAGCATAACATTCCCTCTCTTTCAAGTTTGTTTTATAGTAATTTAATCACCATAATTGGTGGGCAAAGAAGAGGTGATTTCTATAATTCTTGTGGGTCCAAAGCCAAACAGATGTGGATTTTTGTTCTCGTAAGGTGATTTTCCACATTGGTCTTTAAAGGTGATACTTTAGAGCCTGATTTCTGTGCTGGAGAGAAGGCTGGCTCCCCATGGAAGTGAGAGGTCGTGCCCTAGGGGCCCAACAGACTCCTTAGCAGGACATTCAGGGCCGTTTCTGCCTCTCTTGGCCTCAGCCCACTCAACTCAAATCCCAGCTTTCTGGGACTTGGGAAGATGCACAAAAACTTTCTGGCTCTCAGTTTCTTCATCTATAAAATGAGGGGATTGGATTCAACATCTAAGATCTCTGCCAGGTCTAAATGCTGTGAAGTTGTTATATTAAAATCCCATGGTTTCAATAATTATAGTTGGATTTTTTGAGTAAACATAACAAAAATGCATTAAGTCCATTATACATTTTAGCCTTAATATGTATGAATCACTCAAAATAAGACAGATTTTTAACCTGTTATATTCACTAAAGAGAATAATATACAATATATTTGTTTCTAAAATAATTTGACTTTAGTATTTCTTCTCAGTAGAAGGTAGTAGAAATCAATCCAAAAAAACCCTCAAATTATTAATGAAATGCTTAATTAATGTGAAAAAGCCACTTTTTTTTATTTGCTGCTTCAAAACTGGAGTATTAATATTTTAATGTGATATATAGGAATACTGAAATTTCCCACTTCATTTAGCTTAAATAATTTTCATCTTAATATGCCACATTTTTACCTTAAATAATACACCACATTTATTATAAAAGAAATTAAGTTTTCTAATTCATTCAAATATCCTCCTAATTTATCTATTTAATAAAATTTCCTACTTAATCGCATTATTTTCTGAAGCAATTTCAAAAAAAGTTAGATCCTTGACTTAGTCATTTTTCCTATTTAGCAAACCTCCAAGGGATTTTTGTCTCAAGGTGAAATTTTTTAAGAATAAACAACAGATCCTAAAAATATTTATTTAACTTTATTGAGGAGTGATTGACAAATATAATTACATATATTTAAAGGGCGAACATGATGATTTGTTTTGGTTTCATTTTTTTCTTTTCAATTTTTTATTTAAATTCTAGGTAGTTAACATGCAGTGCAATATTGGTTTCTGGAGTAGAATTCAGTGATTCGTCACTTACACATAACACCCAGTGCTCATCACAAGTGCCCTCCTTAACGCCCATCGCCCATCTAGCCCATCCCCCACCCACCTCCCTCCATCAACCCTCAGTTTGTTCTCTATCGTTCAGAGTCTCTTATGGTTTGTTTCCCACTCTCTCTCTGTTTTTTCCCCTTCCCATATGTTCATCTGTTTTGTTTCTTAAATGCCACATATGACTGAAATCATATGGTATTTGTCTTCTCTGACTTATTTCACTTAGCAGAATATACTCTAGCTCCATCCATATTGTTGCAAATGGCGAGATTTCATTTGTTTTGATGGTTAAGTAATATTCCTCTGTGTGTGTGTGTGTGTGTACACATCTTTATCCATTCATCAGTTGATGGACATTGTAATTTGGTTGTTGTTCATAATGTTGCTATAAACATCAGGGTACATGTATCCCTTCAAATCTGTATTTTTGTATCCTTTGGGTAAATACCCAGTAGTGCAATTGCTGGGTCATAGGGATGATTTGATAAACAAACACATTACAGAATGATTATCAAGATCAAGATGATTTTATCACCTCACATAGTTAACTTTTTTTTTTAAGAAATTGTTTCTTGGGGCACCTGGGTGGCTCAGCCAGTTAAGCATCTGTCTTTGGCTCAGGTCATGATCTCAGGGTCTAGGGATCGAGCCCCACATCAGGCTCTCTGCTCAGCAGGGAGCCTGCTTCTTCCTCTCCCTCTGCCCCTCCCCCTACTTGTGCTCTCTCTTTCTCAAATAAATAAATAAAATCTTTAAAAAAAATTGTTTCTTAACAATTGTTTCTATCACATTAAGCAACAACTCCAAGACCCTAATCATATCACTACATCTCATGCTTCCTCCTTTTCTAGGGGATACAAAACAAATTCAAGCACAACAAAATTCATCTCAAGGCTGTATCTTCCAGAGATTGGAATGCTTTCCTTCTTCTTTTTCTTTTTCTTTTCTTTTCTTTTTTTTTTTTCCTTAGAGTACAGAGTACTTTTGGACAATAGGGATCTTATTCAAATGTAGATCTTGGATCAATAGATTTGGGGTTGGACCTCAGTCTTAATTTTTTTTTTTTTAAGATTTTATTTATTTATGTGACAGAGAGACAGCCAGCGAGAGAAGGAACACAGCAGGGGGAGTGGGAGAGGAAGAAGCAGGCTCCCAGCGGAGGAGCCCGATGTGGGACTCGATCCCGGAACGCCAGGATCCCGCTCTGAGCCAAAGGCAGAGGCTTAACGACTGCGCTACCCAGGCGCCCCTTAATTTCTAACTTATAACTGAAAGCCACCAAGCCCACAGCATCAGCATCACCTGGGAGTTTGATGGGAATGCAGAATCTCAGGCCCTGCTCCAGACCTACTAAGTATCTATATTACGTAAGATTCCCAGGTGATCTGGGTGAACATTTAACTGGTCTGCCTCAGCTTAGGGATTATTTCCAGATGGGTTTTTGGTTAATTTTGCATTTTGCTCCCACAATTCTAAATTTTTGCTCTAGACCCTAGTCTAAAGTGAGTGCATTCCTCCCCTCACACACTTTAAAAGCACGAAAATCCCTTTCTGACAGTTTGACCGCAATCCAAGGACAGCTTTAACAACTGGTTCTCTGCTGCCATGCCAACCTGAACAGTTCCAAATCAAAAGGGAAGTTGGAGGAACTTTTCTCCTAGAGCAGTGGTTCTCAAATCTGTCCACACCTGAAAATCACCTGGAGAGCCTTTGAAAAAGACTAAAACTTAGACCAGACCCCAGACCAATTAATTCGGAATCTCTAGAGCAGTGGTTCTGAAATTTCACGAGCATCTGAATCACTGAAAGGCTTGTTAAAACACGATTGCTGGGCCCCAAACCCAGTCTCTGATCCCGTAGGTCTGGGGTAGGGCATGAGAATCTGCATTTATAATAAGTTCCCAAGTTCTGCTAATGCTGTTTGTCTTTGGACCACACTTAGAACCGCTGCTCAAGGAGTCAACCCCGTGTAACATTTTTTCAAAGCTCTTCAGGGAATACCTGGGTGGCTCAGTCGGTTAAGCGGCTGCCTTTGGCTCAGGTCATGATCCCATGGTCCTGGGATCGAGTCCTGCATCAGGCTCCCTAATCAGCGGAGAGCCTGCTTCTCCCTCTGCCTGCAGCTCCCCCCACTTGTGTACTCTCTCTCTCTGTCAAATCAATAAAGCTTTAAAAATAAATAAATAAAAGCTCTTCAAGAGATACTAATGTGCAGTCAAGTTTAATAACCCCTGTCCTAGAGAAAGATGACATGAGCATTAAAAAATAAGATTGGTTTCCCATACATCTTGTGAAACCTGTTTCATCAAATCACATGCACGAACACCTAACCAATTTCGGCACAGACTATGCAGAGTTTCAAAATTTCTTGGCAATATGAAATGTCCAGTGGTTTGTTGTTCTTTTAATGTAGGTTTGTCTGTTTGCTACTAGTATGTAAACCCCTCAAAAGCAAGGATTATACCTTTAACACATCTTCTGACCCCTCGGTACCAAGCACAGGGCCTAGCCCAAAAAAACATGTTCAGTAACTGCTTATAGAATTGAATCTATCTACCATCCACCCAGCATCAGCCATCTGGAGACAAGCACAGACTCTGTCAAGAAAAGGACACAATGGCCTGAAATTTTCATTTTCCACCAAGCTGCCCTGACAGCATATAAATGTAATCAAAACTTCTGAACGTTGCCACAAATATTCGAGAAGCAAATTATCCATTCAGCCAGCATGCACATATGATATCCTCAGTGGGAGCCAGAGCTTGAGGACCAGTGTCATGTGGGAAGGTGGGAGCATAGTTCAAGCAGCGACTTTGCAGGTAATGGAGAGTCAAAGGCTGAGGAGGGTGAGCAGCCCTCCCTGCATGACTGAAATGAAACTCCTAAGGTTAAAAAAGAAGAGAAGAAGCAGCAGCATTAGCAGCAAGACGGACAGTAGACATGACAGCAAGAAGAAAGAAAACACACACAAAAAAAACACGTTACGTAAAAATGGATGCAGAATTATTAGGAATCACTGAATAATGACACTTAACTATTAAAATCTTAGTGATAAAAATTCTGAACGGATTCTTGTTTCTTTAAAGATTTTATTTATTTATTTGAGAGAGGCGACAGAGATAGCGAGAGACAGCACGAGCTCAGGGAAGAGAGAGGTAAGCAGACTCCCTGCTGAGCAGGGAGCCCAACGTGGGGCTCAATCCCAGAACCCTGGGATCATAACCTGAGCTGAAGGCAGACGCTAAACGGACTGAGCTCCTAGGCACCCCTGAACTGATTCGTATAATATACAGTATGCACATTCAATTTCAAGATAACCTTGGGGGGGCCCCCTGACTCGCTCTGTTGGTAGAACATGTGACGCCTGATCTCAGGGTCATGAGTTCAAGCCCCACTTTGGAGGTAGAGCTTAAAAAAAAAAAAAAAAAGACGACTTCGAGTCAATCAAACATATCATACAATGCATATATTAATCTCCCCTGGCTCCTAAACTTTGGTAACACAAAGTTGCAGGATTACAAAATATATCCACCTATTTAACAGTGAGTAAACGTTAAGCAAATGTGTGTTGGTTCAAATTACACGATCAATGCTAGTGAATAACACTTCCTAAGGATTTTGGGTATCATGAGCAGAAAACATCCATTACTTCTGTATTCTTTTAAGGACAGTAAGAGAAGGATATTAGCAGGAAATAGAGCTTTCTGGGATGATGGAGATGTAGAAAATGTTCACTACTAGTCACATGAGGCTATGAGTGATTGAAATGTGGCCAGTGTGATTCAGGGCCTGAATTTTTAATTTATTTCATTTTAATGAATTTGAATTTTAATTTAAATAACTACACACAATCGGAACCAGCACACCAGACATCTAGGTATAGAGAATAATGCCGGGTCATAAAAGCGATAGCCACTTTTCTCTGCAAACAAGTCAGTAACCTTGTCCAAAATCTGCCTCTCGTTGCACTCCTTGCATCCACCGGATCGAAAAGACCAACCTAAAAAAATACTCCAGTTAATTTCATAGAGAATAAAAACACCAAGACTTTCAACGTGAAATCCAAACTCTTTGAAAGGCCACAGACTTCCTCACTTTTATAAACAGTCCCCAAGAAAAAGCAATCACAGTGGGCAACAGCTTTTGTGTTTATAAATCTCAGTCCTTAGGAGGGAGGGAAAGGGCTTTTTAAAAGTCCAGATCTTTTTACAGACTTCCAATTGTGCCACCCAGTGGCAATAGGCTTGGTTGAATTTCTGACTCCAGCAGGATCCTCTCTGGCGGGGAAAGAATCCTACCTAGTCAGGATGCTAAGTAGTGCCCTTGAGATGGGGGGATGATGATGGCATAAGTAATCTACCTTATCCATTTACACCATGATTTTGTCACGTTTATTTCTGTCTTAAGTCAATCAATGCTTTGCTTTCTAGCCTTTGTAGCCTTTCTTAAGAAGAAACGCAAAGTAGCCATAATCATTGTGTTAAACATTCAAGAAGATTTTCTTGAATTCCTTCAGCCCAAAGTATTTACATTATGAGAAATTTATTTCCCACTCGTCAAATATTATATGAAGGCATTGGATGGGTTTTTGCCTTTAATTAAGAATTTTTAAAAATAGAAAACTCAGTGAGCCAGAAACATTTGGTAACATCTTTTTCTGAGGGTTTAAAAACACTTCAACATAAAATTAAACGCAGATGTATAATTTCAGAGTTCATGAATCATCAGCTTATGTACATTTATAATTACACTAAACTGAAGTATTCCAAAAGCCACATTAGTCTCTGGCTATTGTAGCTAATCTTCTGGTAAAGAATTTGAATGGTATTCTAGAATCGCACTTTACCTAGAATACACCATTACAGAACGGCATGTAGAATTCGTTGGGGTTTTTTTTCAATTTAGAATTCCTCTGAATGCAAAAAAAAAAAAAAAAAAAAAGGTCACTATGAAATACAGGTAAATTCCTTAGAGATGTAGATTCCAAGAAGTAAATATCTAAAAAGCAAAAAGTTCGAGTAACTGAAAATAATCAGCACCATACAGCATTATTGTCGTCGTAAGGTAGGCAGCTAGTGCGCACTGGTTTCCATGACTCAAGAGGGCTCAAGACCATACCAAATTTGGCAGAGAACCATGCTGGAACCCAAGATCTCACAAAATGTAACTCTGGGAGACATTGTAAAGTGACAGAAGCTTGCAAATCTTCCCTGGAACAAATGCAAAGCAAAAGTGAGCATAAACACGAAAATAACATGCATTTAACATCGGCCCAGTTGGCATGAATTGACACTCTTGCTGGCAGTTCTTAGCAGAAAGATAAAGACTGGCTGAATACAGGAAATCTTAGAAGACATCCAGTGTGGAGAGGAAAGAGCCACGTTAGGTACTCAGATTTGCACTACGTAATTAAGGCAAAGGCACTTGTTTCCTCCTAAACATTTCTGAGTCCTCCTGAGAAGGACTCTGCTTCAGATTCTCCAGCGCCCCTAGGATCTGTTCTCACACAGTGGGTCCTCAGCAAATTTGTTTTTTGAATCTAGGGATCAATCCTTAGATGCCTCCATCACTTATTGTCTGTGTGGCTTTGGGCAGGCCACTTAGAGTCTAAAGCAGATCTGAAGTTTTCACTAGATTATCTAGTTCACGACTCCAAAGAAGATGTAAACATGAGGTTCTCTGGATCCTGGGACAACCCTTAAACCAAAAAGGGAGATTTTGCCAAACGTAAGGCTATATGCCAATTTTGAGTTTAGGTAGAGAGGCATAAATTACCATAAACAAGAATTACTGAGGGAAGTCAGGAGTGAAGGCTTCCCTGAGACCCCCCAGGTGTCCCTTACTCGGCACATTGGGCAAAATTTTCAAAACACTGTCTTACAGTCTAGTGATTACTGACTTACTCTTCAGTCTCCACCAAACAAAAGTCTTATCTCGATAATATTCTTATTCCCCGGGTCTAAGAGAGTCCCTGATGGATAGGCGATGAACAAATGTTTGTTAAATGCATTAATATTACATAAAGCCCTGTCATCTGGACTCTCAAATGGCAGCATCATTAGAAAAGCTCACTATCTTCCCTGAGGATATATGTTTTATTCAGAATACATTAAGAGGAATTTGTAAACAGTATAAAATATTCAGAATTTTGTGAATAAGTGGAAATACAGCTGGAATATTCTGGAGATGTTGAGGTAGCTAAGTTAGAGAAAAGCTATTAAGGAGAATTCATGAGAAAAACATACAAGACCCAGCACAAAAGGAAAGAAGGAAGAAAAGAACGGAAAGAGGAAAGGAGGAAGAAAAGAGGGAGGAGGAAAGGGAGAAAAGCAGAACAATCTCATTTATGGGTTTCAATTCCTTAAAATCCTGAATATAATATTGATAAATAGAACCCAGTAGCGCTTTTAAGAACAAAGCTGGAGGACTCACATTTCCTGACTTCAAAATTTACTGCAAAGCTACAATACTCAAAACAATTTGGTGCTGGTATAAAGACAGACATATAAATCAATGGAATAGGCGTACCTGACTGGCTCAGTGGGTAGAGCCTGTGACTCTTGATCTTGGGGTCATGAGTTTAAGCCCCATGCTGGGCCTAGAGATTACTTTAAAAAATAAAATAAATAAGTAAGTAAATAAATGGAGTAGAATATAGAACCCAGAAATAAGCCCTCACATATATGGTCAATTGGTTTTTGCCAAGATGCCAAGACAATTCAATGAGGAAATTACAGTCCTTTTGACAAATAGTGCTGGGAATACTGGATACCCACCTGCAAAAGAATGAGGTTGAACCTTACCTAACACCATATACAAAAATTAACTCAAATCGGATCAAAGACCTAAATGCAAGACCCAACACTATAAAATTCTTAGAAGAAAACAGGGCAAAGACTTCATGACATTGAATTTGGCAATGATTTCTTGGATATGACACCAAAGACACAGGCAATAGAAGGGAAAATAGACAAACCGAACTTCATGAAAACTTAAACATTTTGTGCATCAAAAGACACTATCAGCAGAGTACAAAGGCAATCCGCAGAATGTGAGAAAATATTTGCAAATTGTATATCTGATAAAAGATTAAATGCAGAATTCACAGATAAGCCCCCAAACAAACAACAACAGCAGCAAACTTGTTTAAAAGTTGAAAAATGGGCAAAAGACCAGAATAGACATATCTCCAAAAAGATTACAAGTGACCAATAAGCACATGATAAGACGCTCAACCTCACCAAACATCAGGGAAATGCAAACCAAAACTACGATGAGATACTATCTCCTACCTATTAAGATGGCTACTATCCAAAAAATAGAAAATAACAGTGTTGTCTAGGATGCAGGGTAATTGGAACCCTCATGCACTGTTGGTGGGAGTGTAAAATGGTACAACCACTATGGAAAGCAGTATGGTGGTTCCTCAAAAAATTAAAAGTGGAATTACCATATGATCCAGCAATTCCACTTCTGGATATATATACTCAAAAGAATTGAAACCAGGGTCTCAAAAAGATATTTGTGGAATCATGTTCAATAGCCAAAAGGTGGAAACAACCCACATGTTCATCAGCGGATGAATGGATCAACAAAATGTGGTCTATACATATAATGGAATGTTATTCTGTCTTAAAAAGGAAGGAAATTCTGACACATGCTACAACAGGAGTGAAATTTGAAGACGTTATTATGCTAAGTAAAATAAGCCAGTCACAAGAAGACAAATACTGTATGATTCCATTTACGTGAGACGTTGAGAGTAGTCGAAATCATGGAGACAGAAAGCAGAATGGTGGTTCCCAGGGTCTGAAGTGGTAGGCAGGCAGTGGGGACTTATTGTTTAATGGGTATAGAGTTTCAGTTTTACAAGATGAGGAGGGTTCTGGAGCTGGATGTTGGCGATGGTTATACAACATTACGAATGTATCTGATACCACTGCACTGTACATTTGAAAATGTTTAAGATGGTAACTTTCGTTATGCAAAATTTACTACAATAAATAGACTCAAAAAAGAATCCAACAGCATTTTGAAAGAATTACACCATAATCTAGGAGGGGTTAAATTGAGAAATGCAAAAATTAGTCAGTATTAGGTGATCTATTAACCTAAATCATCATACTTTAAGACCATAAGGGAAAATGTATATGATCCTTTTTATAGATGCTAACAAGCTGTTTGATACGTCTCAGTATCCACTGTGGTAAAATATGCATTACATAAAATCTACCATCTTAACCATTTTTCAGTGTACAATTCAGTGACATTAAGTACATTCGCATAGTTGAGCAACCATCGCCGCTGTCCATCTCCAGAACTTTTACATCTTCCCAGCGTGAAACTATGCACCAATCAAATAATAATTCTCCCTTTCCTCCACCTCCCAGACCCTGGGAATCACCCTTCTACCTTCTGTCTCCATTAATTTAACTACTCTAGGTATCTCCTATAAGTGGAATCATCCAGTATTTGTCTTTTTGTGGCTGGCTTATGTCACTTAGCATCATGTCTTCAAGGTTCATCCATGTTGTAGCCCGTGTCACTATTCCCTTCCTTCGTAAGACTGAATAAAAGATACTTACATAGCACATTTTGCTTATCCATTCTTCTCTCAACGAACACTTGGGTTGCTTCTACCTTTTAGCTATTGTAAATAATGCCACTCTGAACATGGTTTACAAGTGTCTGTTCGAGTTCTTGCTTTCAGTTCTTTTAAGTATATACCCTGAAGTCAAATTGCTAGATTATGTGGTAATTCTATGTTTAATTTTTTAAAGAATTAATATTCACTGTTCACTTTTTTTTAAAGATTTTATTTATTTATTTGAAAGAGAGAGCAAGAGAACAAGAGAGAGCATGCACAGAGGAAGAGGGAGAAGCAGAATCCCTACCGAGCAGAGAGCCCCATGTGGGGTTCAATCCCAGGACCCTGAGATCAGGACCCAAGCTGAAAGCAGACGCTTAACTGACAGAGTCGCCCAGGTGCCCCCACTGTTCATCTTATTTTAAGAACTCTCTTAATTAAATGGAAATAGAATAGATGAATACTTCCTTAATATGACAAAATATTCCATCCCAACTCAGAAACCAGTATTACTCTTAATAAGGAAAGCAAAACTATTTACATCAACCCCAGGACCAACACAAAGATATCCACTATCACTATCGTCACGCAGTATGGTTTTAGAGCAGCTAGCCAATACAATTCAACAAGACAAAGGAATAAGACATGTGAACACTGAAAAGAAAGAGATCAGATTATCATTATTTGCAGATGATATGAAATGCATGCCTGGAAAACCCAAAAGAATCAACGAAAGAACTATCATAAACAATAGGAGAATTCAACAAGTTAGCTAAGTTAGCTGGGGACAGCTGTCAATAACTTTCACATACACAAACAATCACCAGTTGGAAAAACATAATTGCACATTATATAAAAGGAAAGAAATACATGAAACATGAAGAAATGAAACACAAAATAATGTTCAAGCACAATTATAATAAGAGGGATGTAAATTAAAACAAGACTAACCATCTCATCCACATCAAGTTGCCCCTGACCCGTCCATCACTCCATATATGCAGTAAACATATGTTGCAATCTGCTATGTGTTGTTTGCGAACCCTGCGGGAGGCAGGGGAGGAAAAAGCCCTGGATGGGAAGACAGACCTGGATTCCATCTAGATCCAGCTCTTGATCTGCTGCCTACCCCACCCCCACCTCAAAGAAACCACTAGGATGCAATTTTCCCCTCTTGGGTTGACAAAAGTCAAAAAGCCTGATACACAAGGGGCATCAGCCTGGCTCAGTCAGTGGAGCATGTGACTTTTTTTTTTTTTCTTAAAGATTTTTATTTATTTATTCGACAGAGATAGAGACAGCAAGCGAGAGAGGGAACACAAGCAGGGGGAGCGGGAGAGGAAGAATCAGGCTCCCAGTGGAGGAGCCTGATGTGGGGCTCGATCCCACAACGCCGGGATCACACCCTGAGCCGAAGGCAGACGCCCAACCGCTGTGCCACCCAGGCGCCCCGAGCATGTGACTTTTGATCTAGCGTCGTGAGTTCAAGCCCCGTATTGAGGATAGAGTTTAATTAAAAATAAATAAATAAAATGAAAAAAAATTTAAACCTGATATTGATAAAATACTATGCCAGAGTGGATGTGGAGAAATAGGCATTCTCAAACATTGTTGGTGGAAAATTACATTCATACAGCCCCTGTGGAGGGCAACTTGACAATGTTTATCAAAATTTAAAAATTACCTTAATTTTGGACTCAGTGATTCCAATTCCAATAATTTATCAGTATACTAGAGCATAAGAAAGGTGGCATTTATGCAAAGTTATCCATTACACATTGTTTATAGTAATACAGATAAGAAATAAATCTATCGACAGAAAACTGGTTAACTGAATTACCATATATCTACACAATGAAATACAAGGGAGTCATTAGAAAAAATGGAGATGATCTCGTTTATACGTGGAATCTTTTAAAATCTGAACTCATAGATACAGAGAACAGACTGGTGGTCACCAGAAGCAGGGGAGACGGGGAAGTGGGTGATGGGGGTCAAAAGTTACAAACTTCTAGTTGTAGTCATTTTACGATACATACCTATATCAAATCTTATGTTGTACACCTTGGACGAATACATTGTTATGTCAATTATATCACTTTTAAAAAGAGAAAGAATAAGGGGAAGCATCTCTCTTTGTGCTAATATGCAAGAATCTTCCAGAAACACTGTTAGTTGAAAAACGCATTCCGAACAAGAAATGTGCCACCATTTATGTTTAAAGAAAGAGAGAGAGAGGGGTGCCTGGGTGGCACAGCGGTTGAGCGTCTGCCTTCGGCTCGGGGCGTGATCCCGGCGTTGTGGGATCAAGCCCCACATCGGGCTCCTCTGCTGGGAGCCTGCTTCTTCCTCTCCCACTCCCCCTGCTTGTGTTCCCTCTCTCGCTGGCTGTCTCTATCTCTGTCGAATAAATAAATAAAACCTTAAAAAAAAAAAAAAAAGAAAGAAAGAGAGAGAGAGAAAATAAATGATACATGTTTTTGCTTTTCTATGCATTTATTATCTCTGGAAGGGCATAAGAAATAAGACCATGGAGACCTCTGGGGCTGGAAGTGGTACCCAATAGACCAAAGTGTGAGGGAGACACTTTACTGTGTATTTTTCAGACCTTTGTAGATTTTGCAACATATGACTGCATTATCTATTTTTATCTACTTATCTATTATTTATTTTTTTTTTAAGATTTTATTTTAAGTAATTTCCACACCCAACACAGGGCTCGAGCTCACAACCCGGAGATTAAGAGTCGCCCACTCCACCAGCGGAGCCAGCCAGGAGCCCCATGTATTATCTATTTTTTCAATTAATTTTTTAAAAGAAGTATCTACTGAGATACTAACTTAAATTACAACGAGAATTTGCATTCACATTCTATTAAATTGCAAAGACAGCAGTTTTAGGTTAAATAAATTCTTCTAGTTGACTTTTTCCAAACTGTTGTCAAGACAACCTTCCCTTTCTCCACAACATTGAGAGAATTAGGTGTTAACCTGGCATCTGGACAGAAATAGCTGCTTAATTCCAAGCATGGATGGGTTAGGAAAGCTGCAAAGTTATCGTTCTTAGAGATTCATGTAACACCTTGTAAATACTCTTTGCCCAGTGGGGGCTCAGTAAATGTTGCTGACTCATCTGTCACAGAGAAGCATTATTAACTCAGAAGGACTAACTGAAGTCATTTAATCAGAAAATCAATTTCATTTTCCCTGTCATAGGGAAAATATTTCTGCTAAGTCGAGAAATATGCAGAGGTGATTATATTGTGTCAAGGATTCAAATGGGAAGCCAGGAGTTAAAACGGTGTGAACAAAACAGATGCAAATCAATTTGCTTTGCATTACAGCTGGCCGTGGTGCGCACACTTAGGCACATATGGAAGTCATGTTTACTATTTCAAGAATACAGTATCGCTTTACAGTGCTTAATATTCAAAAGCCCACATTATATTGCTTTTTTGCAATTTTTGAGCAATTTCTGAGCCAAGGTTTGGCATTAGGGTTCCTAAAACCCTACAATAATTGCAAACTTGCTGTCCTTCTCCCCCCCTCCCCCTGCACTTTACTTCTTGTGGTCCTAAGACCATGATTGTATCATATATTAATATACGACTCAACCACCAAGTGGATTTTATTGAAGCTGCTGTAATTCCACCACCAGGAAACATGACAAATAGCCAACATGTCACTGAAGATTTATGTTTGGTTTTGAAACCCATTATCTTTTAGGAAATATTGCATAGTATGATTCACTGAGTGGTACAGTCTCATATAACCCAAGGTTTCTCTGTATTGATTTCACAGAGTCGTTATTACAAACCTGAGTGTCTATGCTTTGCTAGTCTCACACGATTAAAACCAAAATCAGCTTCAGGGATCATTAGCAAGAAATAAATGTTCCTTGCAATACTAAGAATCTCAGACTGAGCTTCCACGTGCTGGGAATAATGCAGCCTACATTTTCCCCTCTGTTTAAGGCAAAGTCGAGTAGAAGAAATGTGCTGCTTTGACTACGTTGATGAAACCACTGGTTGGCAGGCTGCTCTTCACCACCGGTAAATGAAATGGAACCACTCCAGATCTATACAACACTGGAGTCTGAAGATGCCTTCAAGACCCTCCAGTCCAAAACGCTCACTTAACATAAATGGAGGCTCAAAGATGTGAAGTGACTCCACGTCAGTGCTCTGTCCCTCTGCCATTCTAGCAGCTCTGCTCATGAGGGCATGATGCAGAAAAGAGGTACTCAAGGGACCGTGAACACAGGCAGAGCAAGGCCATGGTCCTGTCAACTTTCTCTTTCTCTTCCATTTGGGGAAATGTTGAACAGTGATGCAGTTCCAACAAAGATGTCAATAAATTGCTTGGGGAGCTCTGGAGCCCTTCGGGGTTGTCCCAAATCCAGGCGAAAGGCTGAGTCCTCCCTTTTCCTCGTCACTGCGTAGGGCATGACCTTGTCAAGGCTCCCTTCCCCAGGGGGTGGTGCATCAAGAGAACTCAGTCATAAGCTGTGCCGCTGGCATCATGAGCAGGAGCTCCCAGCTCTGAAGCGGACCATCACAGCACCAGCCACCAGAAGAGAAGAACTTCAACAGCTTCAAGGCCATGGTCATGAAGACTGAGCTTGGCTGTCTTTAGAATCAACTGCTTGGGGCACCTGGGTGCTTTAGTTGGTTTAAGTGTCCAACTCTTAATCTCAGCTCAGGTCTTGATCTCAGGATCGTGAGTTCAAGCCCCATGTTGGGCTCCATGCTGGATGTGGAGTCTACTTAAAAAAATTAAAATTAAAAAAAAATAGAATAGGGGCATCTGGGTGGCTCAGTTGGTTAAGGGTCCAACTCTTGATTTTGGGTCAGGTCATGATCTCCAGGTCCTGAGCTAGAGCCCCACATCAGGCTCCGCACTCAGCATGGAGTCTGCTTGTCCCTCTCCCTCTGCTCCTCTTTCCACTCTCTCTCATACATAAGTAAAATCTTAAAAAAAAATAGAATAAACTGCTCGACGTCCCTGGTTTCACAGCCACAAGTTTCTTCACAATCCACTGCTATAGTTTTTTTTTTTTTAAGATTTTATTTATTTATTTGACAGAGAGACAGCCAGCGAGAGAGAGAACACAAGCAGGGGGAGTGGGAGAGGAAGAAGCAGGCTCCCAGCGGAGGAGCCTGATGTGGGGCTCGATCCCAGGACTCTGGGATCACGCCCTGAGCTGAAGGCAGACGCTTAACGACTGAGCCACCCAGGCACCCCTCCACTGCTATAGTTATGGTCTAAGAAAATTAGAAGAGCTACTTCTGACTCCAATCATTTTTAAAAGATTTTATTTATTCATTTATTTGAGAGAGAGAGAGAATGGGGGGGCAGAAAAAGAGGGACACATAGACTCCTCACTAAGTGTGGAGCCCAAGGTGGGGCTTGATCCCAGGACTGTGAGATCATGACCTGAACAGAAATTAAGGGTCGGACACTCAACAGAATGAGCCACCCAGGCGCCCCTCCAATCATTTTTGAAATGTATCTAATTTGAATGCAGTTTTCATAGATTCCTAAGTGGGTTTTTATAGGTTATAGTGCAGAAAGAACATACATAAAGCTGCCTACACCAATGGCCAACCAGAGCATTTTTTCAGAAAGCGTTTAAATGCCCCCTTGGAAATGATCAGTGGCTACTGATTTTGATTTTTAGGGGGAGGGAATAAAGTTGGAGAATTCCCTCTGAGTCTTTGAGCCAAAGCAAGTGTTCCCACAAGGTGACAGGATCCTTCCTAGTGATTCCTGGCCAAGTGCCTACTGGGCAAGTTGTGAAGGATGGAACTTGCCTCTGCCACTGTAAGTTGGTCCCTTCTACTCAAAATGTGATCCTTAAACAGCAACGGTGTAGCACCAAGTGCCTCGCTTTGCGTTATCTCATTTAATTGTAAAATAACAACCCTAGGACCATCTGATGCATTACCTTTAGTCCCATTTCACAGGGGAGAAAACTGAGGCTCGGAGGTTTTGTGCAATTTACACAAAGTCACCCAGTAGGTGAGTGGCCGTACTCTGCATCATGCAATAGTCCTTTTCTTCATATGCAAATTTCTAGACTCTGAAATTACTGAAGGAAAAAGTAACGTGATAAGCACTGGCTTCTGGACACCATCCAGAGACATATTCCTCAGCTGTTCTCTTGAATTTGGCAGGGAGGAGGAGATACAAAGACATTTACAAAACATCTTCCCGTATGTCTTCTCGACCCCTACAACAAGCCTCTGAGGTGAAGACCAGTGTCCCAACGTCTTAAGTGATGAGAAAAGGCCCAGGGATGGGACTTGGTCAGTGAGCTGCTAAGTGGTGCCAGTTCCACCCCAGCTCAGGCTTCTTTCCAAGCTCTGGTCTCAGCACCACCAGCTGTCGCTCCCGGCAGTCGGTTCTGTGCTCACTTCCAGTGGGTATGGGACCTTCCTCCCTTCGGGAAAATGCTTCCCAAGAGGAGTTCCATTTGGAAGTTGGCCAGACTTTCTCTTGTACCACCGGCCCGGTGTTTGGAGACTGTTACTGCTTTGATCTGGCTGCTGTTTCTATGGCACCTATAACCAAGTAAATAGAGTATCAAACTGGAGCACGGAATAGAAATGTTTACTTTGGGCTTTACCCTCCACTAATAGCATCAATTGTGCAGTGGAAAGAAAGCATAGAGAAGTACTTTCTCTGAGGCCACACAGACCAGTAACGGAGCAAGAAAGAGAAGCCAGGCTGACCCCACTCCATGGTCTTTAGCATGTGCTGTGTTCTACCTGCAGGATGCAGGCAAATTAAAGCTTTTGACTTTTACTTGAGGTTACAAATTAAGAAGACTTGACTCAGCATTTAAAATTCTTTGAATCAAAAGGAAGAGCAGAGGGGGGTGGGGGATGGGATAGGCCGATGATGGGTAGTAAGGGGGGCACGTATTGCACGGTGCACTGGGTGTTATACGCAACTAATGAATCATGCAACATTGCATCAAAAACTGAAGATGAACTGTATGGTGACTAATATAACAAAATAAAAATTATTTAAAAAAAAAAAAAGAAGAGCAGCAAAGCTCAAC
This sequence comes from Ursus americanus, assembly GCF_024610735.1. Lineage (NCBI taxonomy): Eukaryota > Metazoa > Chordata > Mammalia > Carnivora > Ursidae > Ursus > Ursus americanus. The sequence continues at coordinate 46,634,463 of NC_142129.1, forward strand.
CGAACTCTGACGGACACATAGACATTTTTTCAATATATGGACGGGAAAAGAAAAAATAGTGTGTTCTTTAAACGTCAAAGATGTGATGCTATCCCTCTAGGCAAGAGGGCACTATAGGACAATATTGTGCTTCAGTGTGGGGGGGGGTGTGTTCAGAGCTAACATTTTGAGCACATACTAATGCCAGGCATTGTTCACAGCACCTTTAAAATTTTTTTTACTTATTTATTTGAGAAAGAGAGACAGAGATATCGAGAGAGAGCATGAGTGGGGAGGAGAGGGAGAAGCAGGCTCCCCGCTGAGTAGGGAGCCCCATTCAGGGCTCCAGCCCAGGATCCCGGGATCATGACCTGAGCCGAAAGCAGACACTTAACTGACTGAGCCACCCACGTGCCCTATTTGGGAGTTTTTAAAAAAACGAATGCTTTTGCCTTTGTATCTGTCATCAGTACTCTTTGGGTGTGTTTGAATTTCTCCAAGAGTGTGAGAAAAAATTAAGCTTACGAAGCTTGCCTTTTCCAAAAGTCTGAATGCTAATTCACTAATTTGATAATGGCTTTCCCCTCCCAGACGCTAATCTCTATTCAGCCATGGGCAAGGGCACATAATAGTCCAGAAGACAGGAACCAGACAACCTCTCCAGGTTAAAATTAGAGTCTGCTAAGGACTGAAGAGGAAGGAATAGAATGGCCTTCAAAGAACATTTTGTCCAGACTGTCAAATGTAGGAACAATTTGGTAGTGGGGAGGGCTTTTTAAAAACTGGCCAGTCACTGGGGGGCCGATGCAGTAAGCGACGTTTCCTTCCCAAAGCCATTGCACAGTTCTGCGTGTGTGTTTGAAGAATCCCTGTTGTGATTGGACATGAAGAAGTTATACATTTGATTAATGGTGAAAGCCACTTTCATAGAAAGCAAGCATGGACTGAGACCAGTGTTTCAAAAAAAAGGTCAGAGGAAGCCAGTCATTTGGTTAAAAGAAATTTTTAGAAGGTATTTGTTGACTGACTAAAGAAACTAGGTACAAATTCTTCTTGTGAGAATGAGTAGATGCAAAGAAGTCCAAATAAACTAGCTATTTCTTTTTTTTTTTAAGATTTTATTTATTTATTTGAGAGAGACGGTGAGAACGAGCAGGTGGAGAGGCAGAGGGAGAGAGAAAAGGGGGAAAGCAGACTCTCTCTGAACATGGAGCTCGATCCCAGGACCCTAAAATCATGACCTGAGCCGACAAGACTTAACCAACTGAGCGTCCCAGGCACAGTAATACACACATATTGTACAAACTTCAAAAGACACAAAGAGGTATACGGAGAAAGAGATACGTCTCCTTCCCACCCTGTTCCCTACTTCCCAGTCTGGGTCCCTTACCTAAGTATAATCCCAGTTACCTTTCTCTTGTGAATCCTTCCAGGAATGTCCAGGGCTAGCTGTGTCTTTATTTAAAAAAAGAAAAGTGCAGTAGATGGAAAGGAGCTAAATATTTAAACCAGAAAATCTGAGACATAATCGGTATTATCAAAGTAAGTAGAATCTGGGGCTCATAGCTGAGGAGATACATGAATAGTGAAGGATTGAAATCAAAACGCACAAAAACTAAAAGGCTTTCCTTTATTTAAATGGAAAGAAAATGATGAAAGGAATCCCACCAAAAAAGATAGGGAGTATTGGGTTTTGTTTGGTTGGTTGGTTGTGGTTTTTTTTACATTCACCCACATCCTATAAAATGTTAAGTGGTAATTAAGAAACGGTTGAACTTCCTATAGAGTTAGCCTGAATTAGAAAACATCTTAGTGAAAAGAGAGCTTGATGCATTTCTTTTCAATGGTATACTCATTGAGCAACTTGAATGATCGAATTGCTTTTCTAGGTATCCAAGAGGATGCAAAGGAAGGAAAAAACCCTGATGAAAATGGACACAGAGCACAAATAGTATCAGATATTAATATCTATTAGCCAGCATGCCAACTTACACCTTATCTCATATAACTCTCACCAAAACTTCAGTGAAGCCATCGATGCTTGTAAGCCAGACACGTAGTAGGTATTGGAGGTGGAGTTCATCACAGCAACAAGGCAAGCGATGGTAGCTACCAATAGGAGTGAGTGCTCTGGGAATACAGAGAAGGGGCCATTCCAGTTGGGCAAGGGGTAATTATTTTATTAATTTGATTGGTTCATTTGAACTTGAGAGTATATATAAAAATTTTCTCCTCGGGGCGCCTGGGTGGCTCAGTGGGTTAAGTGTCTGCCTTTGGCTCAGGTCATGATCTCAGGGTCCTGGGATGGCGGGGAGTCTGCTTCTCCCTCTCCCTCTCCCTGCCGTTCCCCCTGCTTGTGCTCTCTCTCCCTCTCTATCAAATAAACAAATGAAATTTAATAACAAATTTTTTTTCTCCTCATGCACTCACTCCCATGCCCTTCATTTCTCCTAAATTACTCCCCACACACACTTCCTTCTCCTTCCAAAACAATAACTTTCCAGACTTTGAGATTTGTGTATCCAACAACAAAACAGTTCTAGGTTTGATTTCTACACACCTTTTATTTGTTATTTTCTTTACAGCTTCCTTATCTTCAGGACACTGATTAAAAATTGTCCCAATTTTATGGGGCGCCTGGGTGGTTCGGTCGTTAAGTGTCTGCCTTCGGCTCAGGGTGTGATCCCAGGGTCCTGGGATCCAGCTCCCTGCTCCGCTGGGAGCCTGCTTCTTCCTCTCCCACTCCCCCTGCTTGTGTTCCCTCTCTTGCTAACTGTCTCTCTCTCTGTCAAATAAATAAATAAAATCTTTTAAAAAAATTGTCCCAATTTTATATTGTTATTGGTTCATTATTAATATGCAAATTTGTGTTTCTTGTATATATGTATATATACACACACACATAAATACGCAAAGTAACCTGTGTCTTTAACCTGTTCTTTCTGGTGAAAACAGTATTATACAGTCAAATCTAGAGACTTTAAGGGACATAAAACTGACAGCAAGCCAATATTGTGCTTATACATCAATATGAAGGAGGCTCCCTCTGAATCTAACTGAGGAGCCACGCCGACAGGAAAAACAGAGAAGTAACACACCCCACCTCTGCTGGGTTAGCGCGAGAGTCTCCAGAGTGTCCAAGGAGGTCACTGAGTTCCTGATGGAAAGACAGTTCAGGAAATAAAGTTCTAAGAGTCCATATAATTTTATCTGTGAAAATCTTCAAATGATAAAACTCATTCATATGTTTTTATGAATTTGATCCAGACCCCATTTTTTCTACACAATATTTGGTCTATACAGTAGAATTTGGTTTTGGAGCCAACCAAAGTTTTAGAAATCCTTTGACGGGAGAAATTGCAGATTTCTGCATTCAATTTGTACCTAAAGTCAAAAGACGGAAGAAAACTCCCATATAAAAAGAAGGAGTTCTGGGGCGCCTGGGTGGCACAGTGGTTAAGCGTCTGCCTTCGGCTCAGGGCGTGATCCCGGCGTTGTGGGATCGAGCCCCACATCAGGCTCTTCCGCTGTGAGCCTGCTTCTTCCTCTCCCACTCCCCCTGCTTGTGTTCCCTCTCTCGCTGGCTGTCTCTATCTCTGTCGAATAAATAAATAAAATCTTTAAAAAAAAAAAAAAAAAAAAGAAGGAGTTCTGCCAACCAAACCTGCAGAATTACCTCTCAACCATGAGAAACAGTGGATGGTCTGGGACTGAACCACAGATGGGACACCTTCCCTTCACGGTACAAGCCTGTGAGGAAGTGGGCAACCATGTCTGAGATCTAAACGGAATCTTAGAATACTGTTTCTGCTTATACAAATTATTTCATTATTTGTAGAAACAAAAGTTCCAAGTTCAAAGCAGGTAAGTCTCACTCATTCACTCACTCAATGAACATTTTAACTAATTTAATTTTGATTTCATAAGAAATATGATTACTATATAATGTTTAAACATACATATAAGGAATTTAGAAAATAAAACAAATTGAAAAGTGAACTGCGATTAACATTTTAGTATGTAGTTTTCAAATGTTCTTCTGTGCATTAGAGGTATGAAAAATACACACACAGGGGTACCTGGCTGGCTCAGTAGGAAGAGCGTGTGACTCTTGATCTCAGGGTCATGAGTTCGAGCCCCATGTTAGGTGTAGAGATTACTTAAATAAATAAAAACTTTGAAAAATAGATATCAGGAACGCTTGGGTGGCTTGGTTGGTTAAGTGTCTGCCTTCAGCTCAGGTCATGATCCCAAAGTCCTGGGATTGAGTCCGGCATTGGGCTCTTTGCTCAGTGGGGAGCCTGCTTCTCCCTCTACCTGCCGTTCCCCCTGCTTGTGTTCTCTCTCTCTTTCTGATAGATAAATAAATAAATAAATAAATACAATCTTTTTAAAAATAAAAATAAAAAATTTATATCACACCCATTTGATTTTTACATGTGATCACAGAAATTGTGTCGGTTCAAATATTTCTGCAACAGCAAGTTGAGTACCTGCATAATATTATTTTAATGTACAAACCATAATTTATGAAACTGGTCATTTTGACATGTAGTTTTTTCCCACTTTAGTGCTATTATTTATTTTGCTATTATTTAAGTTACAATGCAACTAGTCTTAGAACAGATCTCTAATTATTTTCTTAAAATATATGCCCTTCATGAAAGGTACAGCATAGGGCACGTAGTCAATGATATTATAATAGTGTTGCAAGGTGACAGATGGTAACTACATTTGTGGTGAGCATAGCATAATATATAGTTGTCCAAACACTACATTGTACACCTGAAACTAATGTAACGTTGTGTGTCAACTATACTCCAATTTTATATATATTCAATTATATATTATATATGTTCTATTATATATGACGCATTCAATTATATTTATTATATATTGTACATTCTATTATATATATCATTTATATTCAATTATACATATTTCTGTCAATGATATTGCTGATTGAAAAGATATATGTTTTCTAAGAACTTTGGCCTTATTTTCCCAAATTTATCTCTATTTATTCAGTCAGCAAATAAACATTGAGTGCCTGGTGTGTGTTCCATACCAAAGTCTGGGTTACAGTGGGAAGTAAAATAGATACAGTACTTACCTTTACAAAATCTACAATTTAGACAAGGAGACATTAAGCAAACATCCACCTATAGTAAATCACACAGGATAAGACTAGCATGATGAGAATATGTATACAATGGAATATTACTCAGCCATCAAAAAGGAAATCTTGCTCTTTGCAACGACGTGGATGGAGCTAGAGGGTATTATGGTAAGCAAAATAAGTCAGTCAGAGAAAGACAATTATCATATGATTTCACTCATATGTGGAATTTAAGAAACAGAACAGGATCATACGAAAAAAAAAAAAAAAGAATAGCACCATGAAACCTAACCTAGGTGGAAACACACCAAGGAAATCACTCTGAGACATTGCAGCTGAGACCAGAAGGTAGGGTGGAAGGACAAGCATTCTGAGACAGGGACTAGCAAAATGTGCACGCCCAAGAGAACTCCAAGAAGGAGCTGGAAGAACCCAAAGGGCTGGAGGACAGTGACCGGCAGGGAGGGAGTTCAGGCAGAGCCATATTAATTGCAATGAAAGCTATCATCAAAAGGTTTTAAGCAGAAGAGTCACGTAGTCTGATTTATGTTTAAGAGATTCGTTCTGAAAAAAAATTTTTAAATATAAATAAATAAATAAATAAATAAATAAATAAATAAATAAAAGATTCCCTCTGGCTGCTACAAGCAACCTGAGCAACAGGACTGTTTAGGAGATTAATTTAGTTGCCCAGAGATCAATGACGGTGTCTTGGAAGGAGGCAGTGGCAGAAGACACGGAAGGACCTAAGGTATATTTGGAGGTCAAATCCACAGGCAATAGTTGCTTAAGCATGGAAGAGGGAAAATTTTCCTGAACCTCATACACTATTTTTATTGAAAATAATCAATCGGGGCGCCTGGGTAGCGCAGTCGTTAAAGCGTCTGCCTTCGGCTCAGGGCGTGATCCTGGCGATCTGGGATCGAGTCCCACATCAGGCTCCTCCGCTGGGAGCCTGCTTCTTCCTCTCCCACTCCCCCTGCTGTGTTCCCTCTCTCGCTGGCTGTCTCTCTGTCACATAAATAAATAAAATCTTTAAAAAAAAAAAAAAAAAAAAAGAAAATAATCAATCGGTACCATAATAATAAATAAAATAATTAAAATAATAGTAAAATACAATTTTAGTGGTGCTTCCATTTGTATTGATTATTAGCCCTTGGACAATTTTTACTTGTTTTTGGCATTTTGCATGCATTCTTTTGAGCCCTGCCTATGGGGTTTTTTGACCCTTTTGCTACTAAATTATTCTTTTTCTTATTGCATGTGTGCTAGTTCCCTAGGGCCGCCTTAACAAAATACTACAAACTTGGTTTACAAAACAGCAGAAGTTTATTCTACCACAGTTCTGGAGACTAAAGTCCAAAATCAGGGTGTTGGGAGGACTATATTTCTTCTAAAGCCTCTGGGAGCGTCTTCCAGCTGCTGGCGGCCCAGGTGTTCCTTGGCTTGCAGATGTATCATTTCAATGCCTCTGTTGTCACGAGGTTCTCTTGATGTGTCTGACTGTACCTCCTCCCCCTATGAGGACACCAGCTATCGTGAATTTAGGGCTCACCCTACTCCAACCTCATTTTAACTAGTTACATCTGCAACGACCCTATTTCCAAATAACGTCACATTCTGAGATACCGGAGGCTAGGATTTCCATATATCTTTCTGGGGGAAACAATTCAACCATAACAACTCATAGGAGATTTTCACATGCTGCAAATAGTTGTCTCAGTGTGTCATTTGCCCTTTTTGTCTTATTTATGATGTTTGGGACAGATAGAGGTGGTTTAAGTTTTATGAATTTAATTTTTCTTTTATTCAGTAAATGTCTGTTGAGTGCCTACTGTTTACCCGATGTGGTCCTCGATGCCCTTGATTCAAAGATGAATGAGAATGGGTCTCTTACCCCTTAGTGCTCATGGTCTAGGAGGTAGACATGTAAACAAATACAATTCAATATGTTCCCCTGCAGTTATAGAGATTTAAACGAAACAGAGGGTGGCAAAGAGGAGGAAACATCCAGCTGGGCTGGGGCAGCTGGGAGAAGCTGCAGAGAGCAGGTCCTTGGGTAGTAGTTAAGGAATACCGAATTTCACTAACCATGCCTCAGACGGAAAGGTTCCTAGCCAGCTGGATATAAAGTAGGCCGCTCAGTGTGCCTCATGGACCACAGTGTCAACATCACCTGGACGCTTGTTAAAAATGCAGAATCTTAGGGGCGCCTGGGTGGCACAGTCGTTAAGCGTCTGCCTTCGGCTCAGGGCGTGATCCCGGCATTATGGGATCGAGCCCCACATCAGGCTCTTCTGCCGTGAGCCTGCTTCTTCCTCTCCCACTCCCCCTACTTGTGTTCCCTCTCTCACTGGCTGTCTCTATCTCTGTTGAATAAATAAATAAAATCTTTTTTTAAAAAATGCAGAATCTTAGGCATCACCCCAGTCTTATTGACCTAAAATCTACATTTAAATGACATTCCTGGGTGAACTGTATACACACGAAAGCTTGGAAGCACTGCCCTATTCTTTGGAAGTGATTTTTCCGGTTTGCAGTCACAGGCCTCTATCTGCAATTGTAAGGACATAATTAGAAACTACCCTAGAAGCCTTGCAGCACAAAGGCAAACTTTTAAACTCTTCCCATGTGTCATGTCAAGATGCTGATTAGTACATCAAATGAACAGCCTTCACCAAATAATTCCATAATCCATGGGAAAAGAGACCCGGTTTGCACATTTCAGGGTACGCTCAGTGGAAGCCAAGGGGACGATTTGCTCTAGGGATGACCCTGGCATGACCCTATGATTCAGACCGAAGATAAGCCTCCAAATCCATGCCCTGGATCAGCTGTTCAAAGGGGATTTGTCTCCCTGGTTATAATTGGTCTCCCACTTGTATTTTGAGCAGGTGGTTCAGGGAAAAGGGAAACTTTGTTTTATTTGTTTAAGCAGTTGAATAAAGGAAGTGTCTCTTTGGGAAAGGAGAGAGACAGAAGCAGTTTCTGGTGTGGTAATTGGGTAGGGAGGCGCAGGAGGAGGTGGGGGAGAGGAGAAAGGGATGAGAGAGAAAAGGGAGAGAAAAAGTGGGGGGAGAGAACGCTCTCACCAAAGCATAGCAGCTGCTGGGTCACTCAAAACCCAGCATTGTTTACTTGGAAGCCAAGTTCAATTCTGTGATGAAAAGGAAGGCTCACGAGGTGGCTGCCCAGGACAGGAGTGTCAGATGTCACAGCCTCCAGATAGAAAACGTTCCTTGGGAAGCACGCGGTGTGCATGAAGTCAGCCTGCCGGCATTCTTTGGGACGGGCGCCACTGCCTACATGATCTCTTCTTTGCTCGACTCAGTCATGGGTTTTAGTAGAACAAAGACTAGAGTCCATCTTAATATACCCTGAAAGATGTGACAGAGGCATTCAATGCCAACAACGATCGGGACTCCTTTTTATTGCCAGCCTCAGAAGCGCCCTGCTCACCAAGAGCCTGCCACTGATTTTAGAGAGAACTTAGGCGAATTCATTTCAACTCAAATAAATATGGAGACTCGCCGCCTGTAATTTATGGTGTGGGTCAGGACCTCCATATACAGTTGGACAGATGCGCACTGCTCAACTGCAGACGCTCTCGAGAGTTGTGCACTACATAATCCATACCAGCGTACACAGCTGCCCTGGAGCCTGGGGCCGGATAAAGGTGATGAAGACGAGGTGCCTATATTCAAGAACTTAAAAGGTAATAGATATATAAGCATCTGGGAGAATACATCTAGGAGAAACCCTCAAATGTATTATGACCTATGGAAATGGGAACTAGAAACCTTAAAATCCATTCATCTCCATATATGTACACAAACATTCTTTTGGGGTTGATGGGCCATTATGCTTTTAGTTGGATATTTCAAACTTCTGTTATTTTTGAGTTGCCTCTTTGTTTAAAATGTATAACCTAGACCTTTATGGCTATTTTTAGCTTTCTTGTTATTAAAAGATATTTCTACTTTAGGCAAAAAAAAAACCCAAAACAAAACAAAACAAAACAAAACAGAGTTAATGGAACAATGGGGTTACGGAATGCTTTGCCACGCAGAATGTCACAGGCAGCAGCCATCTGAGAGCTCCGGCACAGATCTTTTCACTAAGGGAAAAGCTCACTTTGTTTTCATATTTCTTTTCCTAATGCAATCTAATGAAGATCAATTTAAATGTCTAGCTATGGGCGTACAAATTTTGAAACAACACATTTTAAGAGTTTGAAATCTATTCATTCATTCCTTGTGAGTATAAAGTTATTTTTAAAATACTTTAAAAACATAAATAAAAATAAAAATACTTTTTTCTTTTTTATTCTTAAAAATAACATATGCCCCGGGGCTCCTGGCTGGCCCACTCTGAGAAGTATGCAACCCTTGACCTCTGGGTGGTGAGTTTGAGCCCCATGTTGGGTGTAAAGATTACTTAAAAGAAAATAAATAAACTTAAAAAAAATGAATAAATAACATATGCCCCTATCACACACCATGTACAAAAATTAACTCCATGTGGATCATAGACCTAAAGATAAGAGTGAAAACTATAAAACTTTCCTAGAAGAAACCATAGACATAAATCTTGATGGCCTTAGATTAGGCAATGGTTTCTTAGAGATGATCGATCCCAAAACAGAAATAACAAAAGGAAAAATTAACTGGACTTCATTAAAATTAAAAATTGTTGTACGTCAGAGCAGAGTGAGAAGTGCTAAAAGGAAATGAAAAGACAACCTACAGAATGGGAGAAAATATTTCAAATCATGTATCTGATAAAGGAATTATATCCAGAATATATAAAGAACTCTTGCAACTCAATAACAAGGCAAATAACCCAGAGGCGCCTGGGTGGCTCAGTGGCTCAGTTGGTTAAGCATCTGACTCTTGATCTCAGCTCAGCTCTTAATCTCAGGGTCGTGAGTTCAAGCCCTGCATTGGGCTCCACACCCGGCCTGGAGCCTACTTAACAAAACAAAACAAAACAAAACAAAAAAAGACAAATAACCCAACTAAAAAAATGTGCAAAGAATTTAGACAGACATTTGTCCAAGGAAGATCTACAAAGTCCAATAAGTGCATGAGAAGATGCTGTGTCATTAATCATTAGAAAAGTGCAAATCAAAACTACAATGAGTTACCACTTCACATGCACAAAGATTATAATAAAAAAGCGACCAGTAAGGACCAGTAACCTTGGTAAGGATGTGAAAATATTGAAACCCTCACATATTGCTAGTGGGATTATTAAATGGCATAACAACTTGAAAAAACAGTCTGGTAATTCCTCAAAAATGTTCCTCAAAAGGTTAAACATAGTTACCATACGACCCATTCCACTCCTTGGTATATACCCAAGAGAACTGGAATATATTTCCACACAAAACTTGTACGCAAATGTGCATGGCAGCATTGTTCATAACATCCAAGAAAATGGAAACAACCTACATGTCCATCAACTGATAAGTTGAGACAAAAAATGCAGCCATAGAAATGAATGAAGAATTGACACAAGCTACCACATGTTACCACGGATGAACCTTGGAAACATGTTAAGTACAAGAAGCTAGACCCAAAAATCACATATTAGGGCTGCCTGGCTGGCTCAGTCAGTAGAGCACGTGACTCTTGATGTCAGGGTCGTGAATTTGAGCCCCACGCTGGGTGAAGAGACCACTTAAAAAAAAAAAAAAAGCCATATGATGCATGATTCCATCCCTATGAAATGTCCAGAATTGGCAAATCTATAGAAACAGAAGGTAGATTTAGTGGTTGCCAGAGGCTAGGGAGGGGGATGTAGAAAAGTGCTAATGGATACAAGTTCTTTTTGGGGTGATGAAATGTTTGTAATTAGATAGAGGTGATAATTGCACAACTATGCGAATAGACTAAAAATCACTGAATTGTACACGTTAAAGGGACGAATTTTATGTTATGTGAATATCTCAGTAAAGCTTTTTTTTTTTAAACTGGATGTCCGGGGCACCTGGGTGGCACAGCAGCTGGGCGTCTGCCTTCGGCTCAGGGCGTGATCCCGGCGTTATGGGATCGAGCCCCACATCAGGCTCTTCCGCTGTGAGCCTGCTTCTTCCTCTCCCACTCCCCCTGCTTGTGTTCCCTCTCTTGCTGGCTGTCTCTCTCTCTCTCTGTCGAATAAATAAATGAAATCTTTAAAAAAAAACAAAAAGTCAACAACAAAAAAACCACAACTGGATGTCCATTTCAGGAAAAGAAAGAACAGAATGGAAAAAATTCACCCCAGATCCTTACACTCAAAAATCCTACTGTGAATGTTTTTTCTTTCAGAAAAATGAAAGAAACTGAAGAGAACGTATAATTTGTCAATTTATGGTTCAAAAGTGATCAGCTAACTCCACAAAGAACTTACTCAAGTGAATTCTAAGTGGAAAGACATTGTGCTTAGCAGACCCTGAAGATTCTTGCATGAGGCTTCGTTACACACTCTAAATGAGGCTTCCAAAAAAGTACACTTAAACACTGAAAGATTAAGAAATAAAGAATCATGATATCTACAACTTTTCCTCAAAATTTTCAGCAATAATGACAACAATAATAATAAATGTCAATATATATATAGAGAAAGCTACCATGGTTCTTTCGTAATTGGTGAGTCTAGGTTAAGGGTATGTAGCAAGCAGTTCATTACACAGTTGGTGGAACTTTTCTCTAAATTTGAGTTTTGTTTTCAAAATAAAAAGGTAAAAAATCATAAGGTGAATTAAATTAAGTAACTTGCATTTTGGGAGTCTCACACAAGTTCCCTAAAATTTACTATGTACATTCACCTGTTACCTGAAAAATTAGATGGGGTGGAGGCAAAGGGCAATGCAAAGAGTGTCCCCATCACACCACCATCACATGCTTGGTTTATGATGTGGGCTTCCAGACGATGGGCGACATGTGAGGAAGAAAACCTATCCCACCCCAACCAGTAACTTAAAAGGGTCCTGCTTCTCACTCTTGGCTGGTCAAGGTACAAGTTTGGAGTGCTGTCATATATGTTTTCGTTCGGGTTTTTCTCTCATTCCTTTAGTCCAAAATTGTTTTTAAGTGGATAATCTATACGATAAAAAATTTTATTTCTATCTACATACAAAAATGGATGAAAGGATACTTACTAAACTGGCAGGGGAGGTAGTGCAGAGAGACAAAAAAGGAATTTCCATGTTTTCATGTATTTACATAAATCCGTATTGTTTTAATTTACTTTAGTATTCGTCGTGAGCAGGTACTACTTTTGTAGTTAAAAAACACAGCCTAGGTTTCTGGGATGAAGTTACATGATCTCAATAATTTGCTGTAAAATAGTTCAGTAAAGAATAAAAGAAAAAATAAGGATATATAGCAAAATCTTGATAATTACAGACTCTGGGTGATGGGCATATGGCAGTATTGTACTCCCTACTTTTGTGTATATTTAAATTTTTTGTAATAAATATTGTTTAAAAGATCCCTGTGGAAACATTATATATAAATATATTTTTAAATTTATTTATTTCGGTAATCTTTATACCCGACCTGGGGCTTGAACTCACGACCCCAAGATCAAGAGTGGCATGCTCCACCGACTGAGTTAGCCAGGCACCCAGAAAAAATGTTTTTCAGAGCAGGAGACTGAGAGGAAAGAAAGTAGCACCCATCCCCACCAAACTATATGAACAATGACTTTGCTGTCCGGTTTTTGAAAAATAAAGGTATTGGAAATGCTGACTTTTTTTTTAAGATTTTATTTATTTACTTGAGAAAGAGGGAGCGAGCACAAGCAGGGTGAAGGGCAGAAGGAGAAGCAGATTCCCTGCTGAACAGAGAGCCCAATGTGGGGGTCTATCCCTGGACCCCAGGATCATGACCTGAGCCCAAGGCAGACGCTTAACTGACTGAGCTTCCCAGGCGCCCCAGAAATGCTGACTTTGTATCAGAGATGGGCAAAGTATTTCTGTAAAGGACTGGACAGTAAATATTTTAGACTTTACAGAGCTATAGTCTCTGCTATAACCACTCAGTTCTATCACGGTGGTGCAAAAACAGCCATACACAATACATAAATAAATACACGTGGCTATGTTCCAATAAAATTTTATTATGGACACTGAAATTTGAATTGCATATAATTTTCACATGTCACAAAATGTTATTCTTTTGATTTTTTTCAACCATTTTAAAAAGTAAAACCATTCTTAATCCATAGGCCATACAAGAAACAGGCTGTGGGCGGGATTGGGCCGCCAGGCCGTATTTTGCCAACCCCTACTCTGTACTACCTGAAAGCCCTTATTTTGTTACATATACAGCGCAAAAGTGTGTACATCACTTCTATCAAAGAATACGAGGAAGGGTTAAATCAAAATGTGAATAATGACTATATCTGGGTGGTAGGGTTATAGGTGATTTTTATTTTCTTCATTTTACTCTTCAGCATTTTCCCAATTTTTGGCAATAAACATATATTTCTGATAAATACTGTTTTTAAAACAATAATTTCACTGTCTCGAGAGGAGAGACAGGAAGATATAACATGGAGATTAGACTCCTGCCCATCTGTCCTGAATGTCTTCTGGAGTCCACATTGAATTAAAACACTTCTGAAGATTTCCTTCCTGTTCTGGGATTCTGCCTCCTCATACAATCAAATGCCTGTAACATAATTCCCTTCAATTTGGAAGGCAATCCTCTCTCTCTCTCTTCACTCTGAAAGCAAATTTCCGAAATTAAGACCTGTAGGGTACGATGAGGGGCCTCCTCCCTGATCTGGGCAAATGTGATTAGCGATTGCATCTGGCGTTCAGGGAACCAGGCCGTCGCTGCTCTCAAAGCCTGGAAAAGCGAAACACAGTTGGAAAAAAAAAAAAAAAAAAAATTAAAGAAAAGAAAAGAAAAAAACCCTGCAGAAGGCCACAAGGGGGCAGAGAACCCGCAATCCACAGAAAAAGTCGGGTTGGCCCCAGGGAGAACATACTCTTGTAAATTGCCCCAATTACCTAAATCCCTTTCAGAAACCAAATTAAGAATAGTATAAAGACTTGGTTTTGTTCACATGAAATGGTAATTCACAAAATTGAGTGTGCCTTTTTCTTGGAGCCTAGATAACTAGGATCTTTCAAAAAGGCCAAGGCAAATTGTTTTTTTTTCTTATGGTCCAAGGTAAAGGTTCTGGAAATTTTACACATTTTCCTTCCCAAACGGTGAGATTTGTTCTAGCTCACAAGCAACCGTTGCTTTACAAAATATAGTCGTCTTCTTTTTTTTCATATGGAGCAAAACAACCAAGTCAAATTTAAGGGGGGACATTTCCATTTATTACAACTCCCCCTATTAAAAAAAAAAAAATCCGAGAACCAAATGGAAAAATACGAGGGGTATAGACAAAAGAACCACGACTAAATTTGTTTAACCATGTAAGTTATTCTAACAGAATATCCTAAAGTGACACTGTGATTTATAGTAAGAGTATATACATACACATATTTGGTATTTGGTCTCGGTCCCCATTGCTGGCACAGAGCTCCCAAAACCCTGGGAATCTCCTGAGTGATGAGAGCAGTAAGGGTGTCTTTTATTAGTTAATTAGGTGACTGTTGGACCTCACCTGACAATGGGGGCTGATTGCCCCAGAACCAACCAGGTCACGTGAGGGTTGGAAATTTCACTCCCACCCACCGACCTCCGGTGAGGAGGAAAAGGGGCTGGAGGTTGGTTCAACCACCAATGGCCATAAATTCAATCAATCATGTCTCTGTCATGAAGCTTCCCTAAAAATGCAAGAGGCCTGCATTCGGAGAGCTTCCAGGTTGGTGAACACGTGGGAATTTGGGAGAGTGGTGAACCTGGAGAGGGTATGGAAGCTTGGGGGCCTTTCCCCGTACCCTGCCCTGTGCAACTCTGCCGTCTGGCTGTTCCTGAGTTATATCCTTTTAGAATAAACCAGTGATCTCGTAACTAAACTGTTTCTCTAAGTTCCGTGAGCTGCCCTAGCAAATTAATAGAACCCAAGGAAAGGGTCCTGGAACCTCCAATCCAAAGCCAGTCAGATGCGCAGGTGATACCACGCGGGGCTTGTGATTGGCGGCTGAGGTAGGGGGCGGGGCAGTCTTGGAGGATTGAGCCCTTAGCACCCCCCCCCCCCCTCCAACGCCATCTCCGGAGGGTGTCAGCTCCGGTTGCTTTCTAGGATAGCCGGCGGGTGTTGTGGAGAGTTGCTTGCTGTGAGGAGAAATTCCCACACATTTGGTGACCGGAAGTGAAGGGTTCTGTGACAGAAGTAAAGGAAACCAGGTAGGAAACCTGAATTTTTCTAAAATACTAAGCAATTCACAGATTGGAACGAAACACAAAAATTTAAGTTTTGCCTTTTTGAAAGAGCAGTGAACAGTAGGTAATGGTAACTACATCTAACACTCGTTCAGCGCCACATGCCACATATTATGCCAAGTACTTTTCACATGTTTAATAATCACCATACACCTGGGTGTAAATAATACTGAGTCCCTTTTTAATAAATGCGAAATATCAACTGCCTAATTATTTCTCACCTGGACATGCCTTAATTCAGTCCTGCTTGCCAGCACACCCTGCTCTCCAGTAAGCTTCCCACTGAAAAAGAGGAAGTTTTATATAAGCTTTCTTATGTTAATGAACATAATTCTAATTCATAAATACGAACAGACAACTAGGATCACAATGTATGAACAAAACACTTGACCTCACTTTTACCTCCAGCTGTGCCCCAGTTTCAGCTTTCCATCACAGAAAACCTTCTGGACACTTTCTATACTTGCTGTCTCCAATTTCTCTTCCCTGTTCCCTTTTTCTATTTTAAACTGGGTAAGTACACACAACATTTGCCGTCCTATCCATTTTTTAAAAAGTTTTACTAATTTAAGCAATCTCCACACCCACTGTGGGGCTTGAACGCAGGACCTGGAGATCAAGAGTCACATGGTCTTCCATCTGAGCCAGCCGGGTGCCCCTACCATCCTAACCATTTTTAAGTATACCGTCCAGGGGCACCTGGGTAGTTCAGTTGGTTCAGCATCTGCCTTCAGCTCAGATCATGATCCCAGGGTCCTGGGATCGAGCCCTACATCAGGCTCCCTGTTCGATGGGAAGTCTGCTTCTCCCTCTCCCTCCCTCTCCCTCTGCTCCTCCCCCTGGCTTGTGTGCTCTTGCTCTCTCAAAATGAATAAATAAAATCTTTAAAAATAAATAAATAAATACACAGTCCAGTAGTGTTAGGTACATTCACAGTACCGTGCAGCCAATCTCCAGAACTTTTTCATCATCCCAAACTGAAACTCTTACACAATACTCATGAAACAATTCCCCATTCCTCCTCTTCCCAGCCCCTGGCAACCACCATTCTTTTTGTCTCTATGACTTTGGCTACTCTTCATACCTCATGTAAGTGGAATCATGCAAGATTTGTCCTTTCGTAACTGGCTTATTTCACTTAGCATAATGTCCCAAGGTTCATCCATGTCATTGCAGATAACATAACTTCCTTCCTCTTAAAGTTTGAATAATATTCCATTGTGTGTGTGTATATATAAACCAAATTTGTTTATCCATTCACCCATGATGGACATTTGTGTTTTGACAAGCCTTGCAGGTCGTTCTGATACAGGCTATACTTGGAGTCCATTGCTCTAAAGGTTCCAATTGGACTTTTTTCCTTGTTTCCTTTTTAGACTTTTCCCCTGAAAAACTCCCATGAATGGGGCTCTGGTGATGAAAATATGAGGAACCGAGACAAAGTTATCTGTTTGGTGAGTCATTTCTAGATGTTTACAAATTGGGAACTATATGCACATTTTAAATGTTTAAGCTAAAAAGGAGGAGAAAAACCCTTGAGCTCTCATATTTTACAGCAAAGCCAAAAGTTATTGTTTCATTTACTTTATTGAAGATACATGCTTTGGATTGCCTCCCTGTAAAAGAGAGGTTCTTATATAAAATTTTCTCCACAAAAGATTATATTTCTCTAAGTTCCCTTCTTTCTAGGGGGCCTCCCACACAAAATAAATTTAGAAATTGTTTTGCAAAAATACTAATGTCAACAATAATAGCCTCTTTTGTTTTATACTAAGGGAAAGTTTTTGGAGACTTGTTTAGAATTGTAACGTATGTACCACAAAGACCCACTTTTGTAGACATAACCTTAAGATGTCTGGTGCTGCCAGAAAGATAAATATGTATGTATGAAAAGAATAAACTTAATAAAATCAGGCAAAAGTGAGACTAGAAATTTCTTCCAAAGAATCCTAAACATTTGCAAAAGTGAGTTATCCTGTTGTGGTAACTCCTGCCAAATTATGTTAAGTTGTGATTTTCTGAAATGTTTGGAAAATGCTCCAAGGAAATGAATTAATTTAAAGAGAAAGCATTGCATTCATAATATGGAAAGCTGTAAGACGAATTACAGCGTCTCCTTTACCCAGAGGTTATATATAAAGAGCCCTGATGTAGAAGAGAAAGACAGTAAAACTCCTCCAACAACATGATGGTAAATCCCAGCAAAATTTTTCTAGCTGAAAAATTGAAGTTGAAACAAGTCAAAATACTCCGGTAAATTGGCCTTAATTCATGCGTGATATTATTAGGTGCTGAAGTGAAGTTACTGGTGACTTGGCTTCCTTAATCTGATCAAAATTCAAATCCTTCTTGCTCCTCTCCCTGGTCTTTAAAAATGACATTGTTTTCTTGTCTATTACTTTTCAATTACTCTTTGCTCTTTGGTAGGAGGTCTTGGCTTCCTGTTTTGTTTATCGATCGCTAATAGCTCACATTCACCCGGCCATTGCTCTGGGCCATGCACTACACTGAGGACTCGCTTATAAGGTTTCTTTCAACTCTCCCAATGCCCTTGTGCAGTGGGAGGTGATGCCCTCCTTGCAGGTGAGGGACCCAAAGACAGATTAGGAAACTTGCCCAGGATCATATACTGGTAACTGCTGTAATCACTATCGGGAAGCAAAAATTGATCTGTCTTATGCAAAGTTAATGTTCCATACCAAATTTTAAAAAGCAGCAGCAAAACAAAACACCCAGTGCCCTAGACTAGAGAATTGTCTGGGACGTCCTTGCAGAGATGAAGGAAAGGAGTAAATGGAGAATTTAATTCAATTAAAGTGATCAGGTTGTTTATAAAGAACACTGTAGTTCCTAGGAAACCACAGGAAGGCCATGCTCCTCGCAGAAAAAGAAAGGAGGAGGGGCGGATTGTTCCTCCATGTAATTACCATGAAATGCACGAGCCACTGGAGAAGTGGTTTTCAGAGTGTAGTCCAGGGAACAGTGGCACCAGCACCTCCTGAGAGCTTTCTAGAGGGAAACCACTAAGGCCCCACTCCAAGGCTGGTGAATTACAAGCTGCAGAGAGGCCCCACAACCTGTGTTTAGACAAGCCCTCCAGATGATTCATGCAAACTGCAGATTGAGAACCACTGCTTTAGAGTTCATTTTGTGAACTACTAGGAACACTGATCAACACAACTTGTTACAAACACGATTTGCATATTTAAATTTTGGATCTGCCTACAGGATGCATTACTATGAAGAAATTTAGGAATATTCATCCAATGCAGCAAGGAGTTTTACCACCTATGCCTAACCTAATGCTTTGACTACTAGGGTTAAACTAACAATAGTAGACACATTGTAAGGTCTTCATTATGTGCCAGGTGTTGTTCTAAGTGTTTCATGTTGATTAACTCATCTAGTCTTCATAACAAACTGTAAGATGTATGTTATTCCTACCCTCTTTTTATCTGTGAAGGAACTGAGGCTGAGAGGGTTAAGTAAACTGAGTATGCGGCTGTTGAGATTTGAACCCAGGTTACATGTGTCCAGAATTTCTATACCTAGCTGCTGGACTATCTTGGGGACAAAAACTTTTATTTTTTTATTTTTAAAGATTTTTTCATTTATTTGAGAGAGAGAGAGAGAGAGAGAGAGAGAGAGAGAGCATACCTAGAGGGTGCCTACGTGCACATGGGGAGAGGGACAGAGAAAGAGGGAGAAGCAAACTCCCCGCTGAGCAGGGATCCTTCTCAGGGCTTGATGCCAGGACTGAGATCATGACCTGAGCTGAAATCAGACGCTTTTTTTTTTTTTAAGATTTTATTTATTTATTTGAGAGAGAGAGAGAAAGAGCATGAGAGGGGGGAGGGTCAGAGGGAAAAGCAGGCTCCCTGCTGAGCACGGAATTCCACACGGGGCTGGATCCCAGGGTCCTGGGATCATGACCTGAGCCAAAGGCAGACCCTTCACCGCTTCACCGACTGAGCCACCCAGATGCCCCATGGGGCCAAAAACTTAAAACAAAAACCAAAACTATTTAGGGGAGATTTCTTTGCCAAAACAAACAAACAAAACACACACACACAACACACACACAATTTTTTTAACCTGAGAAATTTGTATATTGAAGAGTTTTTTTTTTAAAGATTTTGTTTTTAAGTAATCTCTACACCCAACATGGGGCTTGAATTTACAACACTGACATCAAGAGTCGCACGCACGCTCCACGGACCAAACCAGCCAGGTGCCCCTGACTATTGGAGAATGTTAATTCTTTCTGTTAGTCTGTGAATCTATAAGAGGCAAATATCAGAATCCTACGAAATATATTATTGTGACAGAGTCTTCTGAAACTTACATCAGTTCCTTGGGACATTTGGAAGAGATGTTAGGTGATTTTTTTTTTTTTTTGATCTACTGATTTTAAGATTCAATGAGGCTATTTCTGAAGCAATTTCTTTCTCTTCTATCTCCAAATGACACGATCGTCTCCATCCTGTAGCAGTGCCTTTATCCTGAAGTATAACAAAGAACTACACCAAAAAGCATATTACATCGGTAGATCAAATTCCACTCCCATTTGTTATATTTTGGCCTTGACAAAGAACATAATAAATAGACAGATTTTACTATACACCCTACAACATCTATTCTTAATTTTTAATTATGGGTTTTTTTTTCAGACTTTTTCTGGGTAGCTGGCTTACTGGCTCTTACAAATGTTAATTATTACTTTATCAGCATATATGTCGTTATTGAAAAACAAAGTGAGAGAGTTATGAATTTAGATAGTTTGAAAAACTCTGAGGCCCTCTCTACAATCATGGGGTTTCTGAGGCTGTGCCTCATTCTAGGGTCAAAGCTGGGGATCCTGTACCCCCCCGAAGCCTGGAAAGTTTCATCGCTGCTACTTTGTAAAAGAGGTCAGGTTTTGAGGGACTGAGGAGAGGAAAGGCTGGGATAACAGGTGGGGCCCAGGGAATCCCAGAGCCATAGTCTCTCTGCATCCAAGAGAATATGTTGGGATTTCGTTCAGTGCAGAAAGAAAAGATGAACCAAGAATAAACATACCTAAAATTATGTCTCTTTTTTATATCACTGGAGGGGTGGGGGTCGGGTGTTTTGTTTTTTTGGTGTTTTGTGGGTTTTTTGCAAAATCACTGCCACCACCACTCCATCTAGGACTTCTTGATACATACATAACAAAGGTGATCAGCCACTTTGGAAGGAGAATGAGGATAATGCAGGTCATTCATTGGGATTAGAAAGTCAAGAGGTCCTGGAGTTACTTGTCTCAGCCCATTTCCTTTGGCAGATGCTCAGTCCTGTGTCTTGAGTGTGGACCTTTCCCAGATTCATTGTGAAATCTTCGGCACCTGCCTATTGCAAATGAAAGACACAGGTTTCTTCCCGCATGTTGGTAACCATCAATCAAGTGACTTGATTTTCTAGGACCATTCCTGCTCTTGCCCTGGTCCCACGTGGAATACAATCTGAGCATATCACTGTCCTATACAAAAAAACCACCCAAAATTCCACCTCCAAAATCACAATCAAATATTGGAGAGCCTGCTCAAGAGATCCAGAGAGAGGAAAAGGGGATTTCACCGTACAACCTTAGTTAGGATATGTTAATGATGGCCTTTCTCAAATGACAGCATTTGAGACCTAAGTGTTGCAAAGGACTTGGGAATGGCAAGAACATTCCAGGCAGAAGAAACAGTTAAGTGTGAGACAGAAAGAAGGTTGTCATACTTGAGAAATAGAAGGTGAGTGTGTGCTCAGGGTATTGTCTGTGATGGGGTGAGGAATTTATGCCAGAATGTAAATCAAAGTACTTCTTCATCGAAAAACACTTGCAACCCCCCCAAAAAAGAAAAAAAGTTGAAGTAAACAGTGTACTTAGTGTCATAATTGATTCTTTTATTTCTTATGGCACCTATTCTCTTTCTGGTTTTACAAATAGATGAAGAATATGGATGAAGAATAGTTTAAGATTGTATAAATTTGATAGAGTTTTTGTGGCTCAGTAATTTAAAAATACTCTTTTATTGCTAAAAAAAAGTTGATAAAAGATCCAGTTTTTTACAAATCTTCTACAATTTTTAAAATTCTTTGTTCTTGTGCATATATATCTTAATTCAGTTTCAGTCATATGGTACACGTACTTTCACTTTTCAATTAACTCGGTTAATATTGAATCACATGTATTTTGTATATCTATAAATAGAAATAATAAATGTCATTTTAACAACTACATAATAATCCATCAGGTTTTTAACAATTAACTTAAGCATTTACCTTTCCTGAGACATTTCTTTTCTCTCTTTTTTTTGTCCTATTATAAATAACCCAGCTGTGAAAATCTAAGTGCTTATTGCTTTTCCTTCTTTTGAATTACATCCTTAAAAATATCCCTAGAAGTGTAATAGTGTAATTATTACATCAAAGAATATTTTTAAATGTGGGTTAAAAGAATCTACATTTGTTGGGGCGCCTGGGTGGCACAGTGGTTAAGCGTCTGCCTTCGGCTTAGGGCGTGATCCCGGCGTTATGGGATCGAGCCCCACATCAGGCTCCTCCGCTATGAGCCTGCTTCTTCCTCTCCCACTCCCCCTGCTTGTGTTCCCTCTCTTGCTGGCTGTCTCTATCTCTGTCAAATAAATAAATAAAATCTTTAAAAAAAAAAATCTACATTTGCTATACATTACCTTATTGCAATATACATATTTAATAATTTAAAAATGTATCTGCTGGGCTTTTAGTGAAAATGCAAGACAATTGGTACCTGTTAAACTTTTTTCTTTAGAATCCTCAATTCTGGAAAGAGTTGGCATACATAAATGAACTTATGCAAAATATTGTATTTCGTACGTGTGTGTATATATATTTCTCCAGTTCAGCTAATGTAATAATTTTTTTTAGAGAGGGAGAGAGAGAGTAGGGGAAGGGGCAGAGGGAAAGAGAGAGAATCATTTTTTTCTTTTTTTTTTTAAGATTTATTTATTTATTTGAGAGAGAGAGGGCCCAAGCAGGGGGAGGAGCAGAGGGAGAGAATCCCAAGCAGACTCCCTGCTGAGCACGGAGCCCAACGCTGGGCTCAGTCTCACAACCCTGAGATCATGACATGAGCCGAAATCAAGAGTCAGACGCTTGGCCCATTGAGCCACTCAGACACCCACTCAGCTAATGTAATAATTAACAAAATTATGTACTGTAACAATTTCTAAGAAACATTAGTCATTAATGTCTGAAATTTTAAGCACTTAAAAAATAGATACAGGGGCACCTGGCTGGCTCAATGGTTAGAGTAGACGACTCTCAGTCTCAGGGTCTGTAAGTTCAAACCCATGTTGGGGGTAGAGGTTACTTTAAAAAACGACAGGAAAAAAAAGCAAAACACAGAGATACAATCCCCTGATAGCCATTGGTCCTTCTGGAGCTTTTCTGTAACCTTGTTATTTTAAAGGCACCCGTTCATTCACTTGTGCCATTTATCAGGATGAACCGGGGTTGTGGCCTCACGTGCACTCTGCTACAAATGAGGCGGGCTGATACCTATAGAACTGGGGAGGATCTAATTTGTTGCACACAGAAATCAGGGACGAGTAAAGGAGTTCACCTAGAAACACCCACGGACAAATCAACCAACCGAATTGAGAAAGGAGAAGCTTTCTTCATCCCATCTAGTGTGTGTGTGTGTATATATATATATATATATATATATAAAATAACGTTTAGCTTTGATGTATTAACTAAATTACAGAGCTGAGCACAAAGATTCTTCTTCGATTTAGTTTTTCAAAGACATGAGGATCCTAGCCATTCTTCCATGGGTAACAGTATTCACAGAATTTCAAAGCGAGTCTTTTCTTTTCATGACGTTCTGGTCACCAACAGCTGTGGCAGGCCCACACAGGTAGAAGTAAGAGATGTCAGTGACACCCTGTGTATGATCCTTGTCCCCCGTGACTTAAAAAAGAAGACGTCGTTTAAAAAGAGTCAGGCCCCAAATCAAAATGTGATTATATTGGGCTCCCCTTCATATCAGCATCCAACCCATTTTGGCTTTTATCAGCCCTGAAAAGGAATTTGCTGCATTCAGCAGACAATTTTTGTAGATACCATGCTGAGCATTCAATAACATCCTTCTCTCTGTTCTGTGTGTGACTTTGACACTAACCTCTTATTAAATCCAATATGTAAAGGGTGGAAAATATCACTTTTCCATGGGAATGTTTACTTCTGGGATTCTGCGAAAAGCGCGTTGAGTGCTGCTTGCCACCTGCAAGGGTTATCATTTCAAACTGTAAGTCACACTATACTTTGAAGACACTTGCCAGGAAAGGCTGAGCAAAGGTACAGCTTTAGCAGTGCTGAGTGGAGCTGCGGTTTGTAGACAAAGGCAGCAGGCCAACTGCTAGACCAAGAGGCGGTATCCTAATCAGCAAGAAGCCTTTTAGATAGCAGCCTCTTCAACCACGGTCACCCATCAAAGGCTGGCTCCCCATGGGCATAAAGAGGAAGACTTCTCATTGCCATCACCTGTCTTCAAGCACACATGTGGACAGACACATGTGCACGTGTGTGCACCTGCAAACACAGAATGGTCTTCAAAA